>NC_088204.1:13271793-13892555 GCF_037126465.1 Ornithodoros turicata
TCTCCTGGCGCGCTATTGCAACTCCTTATCTCCAACGCTGTATGCAGTAGACGGACTAGGTCTCTTTTCCTACAAAATTGAACACGACTATAGTGTGCATTTCTTGTTTGTTTACTTCATTTCATTTTATAAGTAGACCCTCGTTTTTCTCGGGTTTTGTTTATTTCATATGGGGAGTAAAATTGAGTTTCAAGGTATAGGTAGAACCTGAAGTTTCCGGGAAATATTTTTTTGAAAATTGGGGGGGGGGGGGGGTAAAAATCGGGTAAATAAACATGTGCACTAAATTCATGCGAATTCGGGTGAAAAACTTTCAGTGTGCTAAATTTGGGGAGAAGTCGGGCTCAGTTACTCAAACTAACTGTAGTGGTTTGATACAAACGGTGATGTAACTGCAGTTGCTGCCAGACAACTAAGTTAGTGCATTCATACAGACATCCCAGTGAGGACAATTTTGACAAGAAAAATTGGGTTTCACCCTAAAGAGGGTGCAAATTTGGGGAAGAATGAGGTTAAAATGTCAGGCTCTAGGCGTAGGCTATATCACGGGATAAAATCAAGCAATGTCATGTGAAGGAGCAGATGTTCAGGAGGGATTTTTCCTTTCTTAATGCTTCATGCACCTGAGACAAATACGAGATGGCGAGCTGAGTGCAAAGTGATTGCCTGAAGTCACTACAATCGGTGGGGTGTGGTAACGAACTGGTTTTACCTGAAAACACTAGGCTCTAGTTAAAAGCTGATTCGAGCAAACTAGTACTCCATAACATATTTTTGTAGGTCTCCGTCCGGCCTCCTCATCTCGCAGTTCCAGCTATGCACTTTCTTCGAGAAGAAGCTCGGAGACGAATTTCGGACGCATCCTCTTCAGATGGAAGGTGGGTAAATAGATACTAATATTTGAAGATGGGTAAATACCCTCAACAACTTTCACGTAAACATGATGCATTAATGTGCCGGGTGTGGCCACTTCCTAAACATGCATTGGTCGTGTGGAATGATGTAAATATATGAATCCTTGTACAACCTGTCTTTACATCCCTTGCCGACACTGACCTGCAACCTCCTTGTTCCACAGGCAACTGTACCTCCGTGAGTTTCGAGCCCACAACACGGCATCTACTTATGAGCTGCAGGCCATCGCCTAAGATGCCTTGTGTCACGCACTCAGTAAGCACAAAAGAATATTACCCTTGTTTCTGGAACGTTAACAAATGTCACGTACTTCATGCATCAGCGTACATTTTAACGAGGGGATCCGACTATGGTTGCCACCCAGACGGTATTTAACCGTCTCTGATGTGTGTTCCTCATGCATACTGCTGCTTGAAGTGCAAACAGTGAAACCTCTATAGTATGGACAGCCACGGGACCAGGATTCTTGCCCGCTGAAGGGAGGTGCCCGTACACAAAAAGTATTGAAGTAAGAACATTAAAACTTGCCAGGGGAAACCCAGCTGTCCGCAGTAGGGGAGTGTCCGACTAGGAGAGGTGTTCGTAATGGGAGGTTTCGCTGTACCATCAGCATTTTGTCGGTATTTGTCACAGAGGGCATTTCTTTGAAAAATTTAGGAAAATTTCTCTGAGCCTCTCGAAGGAATTTGCACAAGTCCAACTCCATTGTAGTGTTGGTGGTAGTAGTAGTAGTACTTTCCCTGTTTCCAATTCTTGTGTTCTGTTCATGTTGTAACGCGAACAGAACAAACAGTATGCCTTTGTGCACACTGCTGGATGAGTGCTTTTTCTCCCAATGCATTTCTCTTTCGCCCACTTTCGTTCTCTCTCCATTACCTTCGCCCAATTCTCTGCTCATTCTCCTCTCCCTTTTGGTTCCCACTCACTCAACCAGTATATTTTGTGGCAAATGGTGGCAACCCTGAATCCAACCCAAATTAGGCCGGCTGGTGGAAAATTCATGATACATGTTCTTTTTCTCTCTCTCTTCTCTCCTCCCACGCATCTCAGATCTGCAGCCTGTCGTTCCCTACGGACAGCGAGAGCGATTTCTGTTCCTACAACACAGTTCAGGTGTTCCACGGAGGTGCATCGCAAGTGCAGCTTTCCAGATCTCGTCTGTGTGTTGACCCTGCCGACGTTTCCAACTTTTGGGTCTGTGCCGGAGATGAGCATCACAAGGCTGTAAGTGAACACGCTGATAGAATCACTGAGATCCGTCTTGCGCATGCGATGGGGGTAAGGCATTCGATAGTGACAAAAAAAAAAATCGATAGGAGTAGTCCAAAATTAGCAACAATACACTTTGGGCCAAACTGCATTCTTAAGAGAACCATTGTAACTGGAAATTAAGTGGTAGGGATTTAGGCATAGAATCCAATGTCATAAATTTTATTTAAGGAAATAATAATAATTAAATACGTTAATTACTAAATTAATTATAACACTTTAACCCTACTACTAAACCATGATGCAAAGACGTTACATGAAATTTCTTGAAGGGACACTAAAGTGAGAAAAAAAATTTCTCCTCGCAGAATAAAAAAATTCTGTTACCTTGAGAGCAATACAAAAGGAACAGGATTCTACCATTGTGTCATTTGGGATTTAGGTGAGAAGGAAATTGCAGTTTACGTTTTTCCTCTTCTCTCCTTCTCAAGAGGTGCGGCACCCAGGTGCAGTCAGGGTACCCAATCATTGTGGGAAATCATTTGTGCGGAGACCCGGTGGCCGCCTCACATTGTGTTGCCTCTCGAGAAGAAGGGAAGGGGAAAAACGTAAATTGCGGCTTCATTGGGACGGATGAATCATGTTCCTTTTGCATTGCTGGCAATGTAACAGCATCTGCTGTTCCGGGAGGAGAAATTTTTACGCTTCAGTGCCCCATTAAGCATCAGCCACATAAGCGCTCAATAAGAAGTATGTTCTATGTCAAAAATGTGTCAGATGCTTTCTTTGCTTTTGATGTCTGCCAGGTTCTGATATGGGACGCAGCTTCGGGAAAGAAAGTTCATCAATTAAACTCTGAAAACGTTGTGCTCGACCTGTGTCCTATTGAAGGATCTCAAGGCTGGTGTTTGACAACTCTTACGAAAAACAATCTCTCTGTGTATGGATGGAGACAAGGTCATTGAACTTCCCTTTCTATGCAGAGATGTACAGGTGAGCTACATGACCTATGTCTGTTGAATATGAGAGTCTATGAATATGAGAATATTAGATATTAGAGTTATTTTTCCTTACCTCATTATTACCCGTGGACTTCTTAGACTGCATGGACTTCTTCATTAGAATATGCAGATTGGGAGGAGACATCGACAGGTGAAAGTAACTTACACTTGAGAATGAAGCAAGTGATTTGATGGTATAGTAAAATGAAAGTAATAGTGCTGCCAGCATGGGATTGTAAGCACAAGGGGCTGTGCTACATAAGAATATGAGCACGTAGGTGACACAGTGTAAGAGTGCAAATTAATAGGGATATGTGGTATGTTCTATAAATTGAATTAGAACAGGAACAGTGTAGCCAGTTTGTGGCACACAAACTACAAACTGTAGTATAACAAAATGAATCAAAATATAATGAAAATCAAATGAAACAAAATGTTTAAAAAAATGAGTGAAGAACTTGACCTTTGTATGTAGAAATACCTGTTACCTGTTTACAACTTTCAGGTTACTTAATTTTTATTTTTATCTTTCTTTTATGATTAAATTTTAATTCAATTTTTAATATAATTTAATATAATTTTAGTCTAATTTAATTTTTAATTTAACTTAATGTAATTATTAATTTAATTTTTAATTTAACTTAATGCAATTATTAATTTAATTTTTAATACTCAGTTTATTCTAATGGAATCTCGAATAATGAACTTTCTGCTATGACCTAATGCCACATTCGGTAAAGGCTGTGTGTGAATCTTAACTACTTTTAGTGTTCCTGCTTGCAGCCCAAGTTGAAGGTCAGTGCAAGGTCTGTGGACATTTTAACCATGCACATAAATGAAGAATTGTGAAGGACGGGAACAGATTAGCTCTGTGTGCGTGTGTGTACAAAAATGTGTGACTGCCAAAAGAACTTCACCGAATCAGCAGAGCAGCCTTACTCACAACCATCTACAGGAGGACACGTACTGGGAAATGTGTTTCAATTCATTTCAAAACTGTGCTTAATGCCAAGTGAACTGTGCACTGCTGTTAGTTTGCTCTCATCAAGCATAAAGCGTACTGCAAATGTTGATTTTCGGGAACTTCAGATGTTGCGGTTAATTTAGGGAAGCACTTGCAATCATTCAGTGTGTGCGCTCATGGCGTGGCAGTATAATTTCTGAAGTTAAAGTCGAGGTGCTAGTCTTACTGTACCATAAGTAGCATCAGCAGGCATGTGTTTTGCAATGAAGGGTTTTCAAGAGTAGCCATAAAAAGAACGCGTTGCTGGTTTTGATAAAACGAAAGAGAAGCTAGAAGCAGTTGCTGCTTACTATTATCTTTTTTTTATTTTATATACATAAATAATTATTCTTCATGAGCATCATTGTGTTTGAGGAAGTCATTTGCAAAAAGTGTTGTAATATAGATATCACAATCTCTCTGAAATTCACTTTTTCTTCTTTTTTGTTTGAAGTGCACAAGGGTATTCACAACACTTGCAGTGGTGTGTACCTGACACTGTATTTATTTGAAGGTGAAAAAGAAAATGACACAGTTGTCAACTGCATTTTATCATCTGCATCCGTCTCTCTTGCTCACCTCCGAATTTTCTCAATGTTTCGCTTAGCTTTTTCTGTTCCAGAAGGAGGTTTCACTTCACATCGGGTTTAATAAATGACTCACTCGTAAAGTTTTATTCCCGTAGTACGCAACGTTATAAACCAAACAAGCATTCGACACAGGGGACCTGTCTCTATACAATCATGCTACTACATATTCATGAGTACAAACTGACTAGACAACTTCAAAACTGTTTGTACAACAAAATAAATTGAGGTAACACAACAGATAAAACTGAACAGAAACTTTGACAAGAAATATTAAGTGAACACAGCGCGGGCTTGTAAGTATTCTTTCTAAAGTCGCTCGATTTGCACATTCACTGGCCTAATGCTTAGATGCCATAGCATATTTTAAATCACACTGGTAAACAAAAATTACACAATGTAGCATGAAAGATGCGCTTCTACAGTGACTGAATTTTTAATACATGGTTATACAATGTTAATTTGAATATGTAAAGTGGTGTGGCTGATCACAACATGCTATAGCTCGCTTAATTGTTTAGAAGGTGCCTTGAACCTGCTCACTCCAGCGGATAACTTGGCCTGTCGTACAGTCATCCGGGTAAGATGTCTGTGTGCTGGCAATCGTTGTCAATCCTGGGAGGTCGAGCTGGCACACGCCCCCAGTGACTACTTTTGGCTTGTCCAAAAAAACGTGACAGGACTTGGACGGACAGGACGTGACGGGAGTGGCATCATCACACCTCTGATTTGTGATCTGTTGTGAAGCACAAAGAACGAGCCTGTATCAGTACTCTGACAGTATCCGGCTCTACCCGTAGCTGGATCTTGTAATGTACCAATGCTTACCACATCTTGAATGGAAATTTTCCCCAGCCATTACATCTGCAAGACAGGAAAATGTGTGCCGTGAGGATTCGCGTGTGAAATTTTTTAGACTCATGCTGCACAGTGTTCAACATGTTGAGCTGAATGTGAAGCAATGGACCATTTTCACAAAGGCCTATGCGCATGACCTTGAGGCGCCCGAGAGGGTTGTCTTCGTCTTCACTAGATGGCGCAATATGGGGGCCAGTGGGGAGACCGCACGAACGGCGCGAGCTCGTCGGTCTCGCGCCGGGCCTGTTCTGGTCCTTTGTGCTACCCACGTGGATTTGTTTTGGCGTGGTTCGCTGGAGAGCCGCTAGGGTACGACGCGTATGTGAAAAAGGTCCATAAACAGGAGGCGCTAGTGTATGCTGGCATGCCGGTACAGCGCGCATCAGAGTTAACTTGAACGTCATTCCGGCCTGCGGACCCAGATTGTGCTTAGTGGAACTAACGGCAGAAGGTGTTTTGGTCATCTATATTTACAGTAAGAAGCGTGACCAGGGGCGGATCTAGAGAGGGGGTCAGAATGTCCTGACCCCCTCCTCAATTTCTGTCTTTACATAGTGTTCAATGGACCTATCCCTGCTTGTAAACAAATTACGTCATAGTGCTCGACAGCGCCACCTATTTGGTAGAATATTGAATTACGCTCGAAGCTAGAGGCGAAGATCGCGCTCGAAAACCACGGTCTTGAGGGGATTATGGTGGTCTCCGAAAGGGACGCGACCTTCGGTCTTACTTTTCTTTCAGTAGGAGGCAGCGAACAAGTGCCCATTCGTGGAACCCAGCCCTGCGCTTTCGATTTGTTTCGGTTTCAGTCTGTCTACCAGCGTCATGATGACGTTTCTCGGGTAGATGTCTATTGAACTATATCGTGTATCCACCATGATGGTCAAGGCTGGACCCCCCTCTCAGAAAACTCCTGGATCCGCCCCTGGGGGTGACCCTCGTTGAGAAGGCGTTTTCTGCTAGACGCTGCCAGGGTTGCTCTCTGCCCGTTTCGCAGGGCGGATCTGTGTTCAAGTTAACTTTGACGCGAGCCGTACTAGTCTCATACGGGCCGTTGAGCGATATCTGTAAATCGCAGCGTACAAGACACTATCAGGCGTTCCCTTCCTTACATACGTTCGTGCCCGTTTAGGCGTTCTCCCCTACATGCGTTCGTGCATTGGATGACACGGGTGCAGCAAAATACAAATACCAAACCGTCAAAAGCACCCCAGGTGGTCGAAATTATCCGTACAACTGTAGCGCACCCTGCGGCACGTGCAGCATGTCGACACACAAATAGGCTGCGAATTAATTACGAACCCGTCCGATTACAGATTCGAAATCTGTACCACGATGAGAATACCAAATTTGACGCAATATTATCATTGTTATTGTTATTTTTGGCACTGCCACTGTGCTGGCGCGCATTTCGCAGTATCCTTGTTTTGTCATTGCGCCATCGTGCGACGGTTGCCGGAGAGTACATTGTTCGATATTGCGACGCTTTTGTACAGCGCTGCTGTAGCGAATTCCGGTTATAGCGATCCAGTAGCTATTTCCTGTTATAGCGATAGCGAGTTTTTGTCGTGTTTCTTACGCTGTCCTTTTGTATTTTGGTGCTCAACATTGCATTGGACCTGGAAGTTGTACTCGTTCTCCCTCTCTTTTTTCCCTCCTTCGCGAAAGCCGGCATTTTGATCGAATTAGCTTTTAACCGAAACCGGAGTGGCCCCCAATCTCGGCTTCACTTCCCGGCGCAATAGGGCTCCTCCTCTCTTTTTTTCATGGAAGCACCCCAAGTACCACACGACATTCACGTGCGAAAATATAAAAACATCAATACGCCGTTCTTACGAATTCATTATTGCGTGTGCACTACACACATGCTCATATTCCACATACAGCAACAAATTATCATACTACCTGTTGTTACAGAACGATTTAAATATAGTAACAAGCAGATAGTACCGCACAACTTCGATTTGCTTTACTTTCGCCATGCAACATCATTTTCTGCGTCCACACATTGGCGGATCCAGGGGGGGGGGGGATCGCCCCCCCAAAAAACGTCAGTTTATACATTGGATTTTCCTCTCTCCCACTACGAGCTTCGACAAAGGAACCGCCCCCCCCCCCCCAAAAAAAAAAAAAACGAGGGTCTGGATCCGCCCCTGCGTCCACACACAGACATGCACCAAAGGCTGACACGCATGTATGACGTCATGTTCACCGCATTGGCCTATTGCTCCGAGCCCTCTGGTTGCTGGCAGAACGTACACCCAGGCACGTCGACGCCAGTTTCAGATTGTTGACGAATGACGTTTGAGGACGCCAAAGAAAGGTGCCGTTTCGGGGTGAAGGGGAGAGGGTTGGAAGAAGATATCCGCGTCTCTCTTTTACCTTTTTTTTTTTTTTTTCGCTCTTTCGCGCTCGAAACATATTTTGAGCAGCGCTCATTTTGCGGACGACTTCTCCCACGCACGTTCTGTCGTCAGCATCCTGTTGTCGGGTTGCTCTACTTCGCAACCGCCGGCTTAGCTCTCTGAGTGTCACCCTTGGGTGTTCCGCCACACTTTCCAGGCATGCACAGGTCATAATCGAATTTCCTTCGGAATACATTAAAAACAGTGTGACGAGGTCTTCAGGCCCTATTCCTGATGGTGGCTCGATCGGTGCGCTACATTGAACCATTGTTTTAAGCCTTCCCCTCCCCTCCACAACTTCTCTCGACAACACACCTGGCCCAGTGCCTGTGTTACCTCATCAAATCTACTTGCATGTGAATGAAACCGTAAGATGACACGCTCTGGAATCTCTTTCTTTGCATCCTGGCACATTTCCACATTACTCGGTTGGTCGAACTTTCGTAATGTGTCGCGTTGGCAACCTTGTAATCACTTTATCTAACATCTACGAGGGCTTCATGGTTCCGAATTCGTGGTCCGTTCCTTTCTTACGACATAAACGTGTATGTTAAGCGCAGCAGCCCTTGTTAAAGCAGACGAGAAGCACTGCTTCCGTCGCAGACGACAGCGAACAAATAGGATGTTGTCAGTGTTGTCAGATCGCAGTAGAAAGTGAATGTTAGACGTTCTGATGTGTATTATGTGTATTTGTTTGGTAAGAGAAAAATACATTGTATGTATTTTTCCTCCGCTATACGACACTGAGCAGCGTTTATGCGTGAATAATTAATGTTAAAGTACAAAGAAAGCAGACTGCGGAACCAGCAGATGAACGCGTATGCCTGCGTTCTAAACAACGAGCACCAAAGAAATACTAATACGACAGGGTTACACACATGAAAATGTCTCATATGTTACCAGAGTGAAAGGCTTGGCGCCGGCACCCCGCTACCTTACCGATACAAACGACCTTGCTTCTACTAGTGTCTTCTGACTGGTTCGTGCTACAAAAATATAAGCACACGTTCCAGTTAGGTGGCTGGAGCTTTGCCGGACATATTTGAAATATGCGAATTCCAAGAAGAAAAGTGTCGTCTGCTTTTAAACGACGCCGTTGAAGGTTTATAAATAGGTGCAGTGAACACTGTGGAACAAGCGTGAAGGGAGGCTCGGAAATGGCTGAACATGATTTAACCGCGAGGAATGCAGCCCTGTATTTTATTTACTAGGGTAGACGTTTCTGTGCGTTGGTAATGTACCATTATGAAACGGGTATGACGCGGTACAATTTGAATGCGATGAATATTCAAGCTATTCCTCTGTTGATGTGAGGAAATCGTGTATTTTTTTATTTTTTTTTTAGTCTTTCGAGAGTTCGATTGCTGTGGTGAAATATACCCTTTGCGGCTGCGTTGGACACTTCACAAGGTTCTATAAAGTATCAGCATAGCGATAGTACGTGTGTGATCAGAGAGTTACATCCTATTCCAGAGACTCCTTGCTCGTGGTGCACTCGAATATCGTTGAAACGAGAGACGGCTTGCCCGCAATGCAAGTGTGTTGAGCAGATGAAGCACGCTTTACAGGCAAACTGGAATCCTGGCAAGCCTTGTCTTGAAAGCTTCGAAAAAGTGTGACTGACGGTACTTGACAGCACTTTGACATGTACCATGTTCCCCGGCTAAACTCATTATGAATTCGATATCCCGATCACGAACTCGATTCTCTTACTTCTGACTACTAGAACTTTAAACTACGTCCTCTATCTCCGTCGTTCCTTGCTTCAGCCTCTCAAACGTCGCAAACACACACGAGGCTCTCGAGCGAAAGATTCTATTTTGAAAACAGCTTCAGTATCTCCGACCCCGTTTCTGTTCTCGAGTCTTCTCCTCCCTCTACGTTCAGTGTTTACGAAAGAGAAATGCGTCTTCATTGCAGCTGGGCTTGAAAGAAAAAACATAAAACAATAGGAAAAGGTGAAACCAAAGGTTGGCACGCTCTCAAAATGACCTCCCCCTTTACCATGCTTTGATTGGCCGCGTGATTTTCTGCTCCTCTTGCGGTGTTTGTCTTAGGCGCTTTTCTCCTGTGCCACAGTCGCTATCTTATTGCCTCGTGTATTTTGATTGCGCTTCTGCTATTGTGGTGCCAGGGTGGGCAGCGATAGGAAAGCTTCGTGCTAGAATACTATTTCTTTAGTACGTACTTTTGAAGTTTTGTATTATGTATTACGATACTCATTCCCTGAACGTATCTGTATGTGTATTATAATAATACACATAATTGAAGTGCTACATATAATATAGATACTCTAGAACACGTAATACTTAGCGAGAGTTCTTAAGTCCTACCTAGCAAGTGCCATCGTGCATCTGTTTTTTCACAAACAAGACACCTACTATCCACCTAAAATACAACGTGACTAGAGGATAACTATCTCAGGTAGTACACAAATCGTCCGTGTGTCTGCTTTTTCTTTCTGCATAACGCGCGGGTTTAGTGTCAATGTATTAGCAGTATTACTCATACATACATTAGCGTAATGCAGAAAAGTATTAGTATTATGAATTATCAGAATCAAAATTTCACTTATTAGTATTATAATACTGACTTCTTGCAAGTATTATATATTCGTATTATAATACGAAATGTGAGTACCGTTTACTCTGTAGAGTAAATGTCATGTTTTTGTCGCGTACGTTGCTCGCATATTTCACGCTATAAAATCGCTCACACGGGCCCTACTCACGACCTACTAGATTATAGGGACCATGTCATAGTCGGCCACCTCTATGAGGAGCCCGTCCGCACGATCCGCTAGGGGCGCTACTCATCGACCCGCGAGGTATACATCATGATTGGACAATCGAAATTTGAATTTTGAACGCGCAGAAGCGGACGTACGACTACCGTAGCAGACGACAGCAACAGCTCTTATGTAAACGCACAGAATGATGATGTTAATCAACTTTAGAAAGAAGTATCTCCCGTGGGTCATGCACCGCGTGTACAAAAAACACTAAGGAAAGCTGAAGTACAAAGTATTGCAGAAATTGAGGAACCAACAACCTAGCCGATTAGTAGCGCCACCGCTAGCTTCCAAATCCGGCGCTGGGAAGGGGTGCCTATGACACGGTCGTTATAATCTAGTAGGTCGTGGTCCTATACTACATTCTTTTGGTCGCTTTCACAACAACAATCGCAATTCCACCGTCATCTACGCATTCTTGTTACAAGTGAAGGCTGTACTCGCCGTCCCTTCGGCACAGCTTAAAGCCGCCTTACATAACTGTAGATTAAACGAGCACTTACCCCTACGTAGAGGACCCATAGGATAAGTAAGAGCACGATCAATATTAAATAATTGACTAATAAGCTTTGGCCTTCCCGGCTGTCCATGGTTACGTACTCCGTGCGGGCTGCCTATTACCGACTGAGCGGTAATACAAAAGATACAAACTCAATAGCCTGTCGTTCCCGTCGATCGCGTTGTGATTGGTCGAACGGAAGCTTTACGGACCACCACCGACCAATCGTGGATTGAGTAGGGAGGGGGAAGTAGAAATGACAGACACCATGTGGTTCGTGTCAGTTGAGGATCCATATAACTGTGAGAGTGTTGCGAGCAAAATATAGCATCCGCCCTCAGGAGGGCTTGCAGGCGTCATTCACTTTTGATTTGTTTACTTTCGATTTTGTCTGTTTTATTTAAGCCACAAAAAAATGAGGCTGGCTGACGAGTTTATGACGTTTATGAGCCGGTTTTTTGTCACCAGTCCAGGACAAGCTTCAAAACGGCTTTACACATTCTTGGCCCTCTCACTTTCTCTTTCCCTTTGGTCGGAAGACTTAACTCGGTATCGTCGAGAGTTTCTGAACAAGACAACAGATGTCGTAGAAGTGGAAGCTATAACAGCTTGCGTTGTGTTGTGCTCAGCGTGTGACACCAGTTGCTTCGAGGTCTTGTTCAGGCCTGTGAACAGTGCTCTGCCACACCGTACCATAATCTTTAAATATGTTCTTACGTGCCTTCCTTCTTAGATTATTTGGATGCCAGTTTCGGTGAAGACATCAAGACGATGAACAAACAGTATAATACGGCTGTGCGTGAAACGATCAAATCTTGTCATCCTGGCCAGCACAATGCCGCAAAGGAACGGTGGAAATTGTCAACATGCCACAGTCAAGGCGACGCCGAAGTGCACGGACTGAAGTGCGCTGGAGAAAGTGCGCAAGGAATCTAGCACTCTACGGTCAGCCACGTTCTTTCATAGATGAATCTCTGGAACGTACCAGGGCACTGGTGTGGACCACCGACCTCTGTACTACGTGAACTGGTACAAAGCCACCTAGTCACAGAAGGCCTGCTCAATGCCTCCTCTCACTCATTCACACGTAGACATATTCATATCGTCGGCCAATCGCAGCGGCCGGCCATGATGACAGCCAATCGCCGCAGACGATTTAAAAACACAGGCTTTCTGTGGCTACTAGTGGCAGCCCATGCGGCTGATGGTGGATCGTTTCCGTATCTACGGCCGCAGAAAGCACTGTTGTGATTGGCTGACTCTTAATTGTTACGTCACGTCGCTCAAGCAATGAGGCTTTGTATCTAGGTTGTGCTATTACAGCGAACGCCACCTAGATAAAGAAGGCCTGCTCATTGCCTCCTCTCCATCCTTCGATTAAGAGTCAGAATTCGTCTGCTGCTGCGATTCATCGTTCTGCGAATTCAAGAACCCGCAAATGATTGCAGCTCACCTGAAACCTGTAGACCTAAATATTTAGACACAAAAGTGCAAGACGCTTTCCAGAAAATCAGGTTTGAGAAAGATTGGGCCCGTTTTGCGCTTTATTTCGAGGTTTTCCCATTTAGCACGCGGGGACGTTCAATCACAACTCGCAGACGACGGTGGTTCGTCTGCATGGCCACGACCGCTGAAAGCACGTTCGTGATTGGGTACGGCCGTTGAAAACACGATCCTCATTGGCTGACTCTTAATTGTTACGTCATGGCGATGATTAATGAGGCTTTCTCTATCTAGGTGGTGTTGGTACATCGCTCTCCTCAAGGGAGAGAAGTGAAGCCGCTTTCTAGTTACGGTTTCTTCCAATTGATCTGCAACAGAGAGTGACGTCACATCCTCGTGTACATGTCTTCTGCTCTACTTTCGCGACGGCTGGACTAACAGGGCAGGACCTTGTAATTGCATTTTCCAGCAGCAGCACTGTCGATGATGAATCGGGTTGTATTTCTCAGTTTTATGTTACCTTCGTGCCATCTGCTGTAAAGGGCGTCTGCTTCGATTCTCCGATTCTCTGCCGTTGTAGTGTCGCGTCGTCATCATTGCCTCCGCACACATGCGTCGTACCGAGGAGGCAGGCGACAACTACTCCACCGGAAGCTTTCCGCCGAAAGGGTAGACGTCGCGCAAACCGACCAACGCAAACACAACCTAGATATGGTGACGTAATCATTAAGAGTCTGCCAATCATGACCATTCTTTCGGCGGCCGTAGCTATGAAGACGAGTCGCCATCAGCCGCATGAGTAGCCACTAGTAGCCAAAGGAAGTCTGTGTTTGAAATCGTCTGCGGCGATTGGCTGAAGCGGACGACAGCCCGTCTTTTTTGTCTGCGTGGCGAACGAGTGAGAGGACGTAGTAACGGTAATAAGCAGGTCTTCTGTTTCTTGGTGGCGTTGGCAATGCTGCGCCCACGTAGTATATAGAGGTCGGTGGTGTGTACCAGATCAGGGGGGACTGCACTACTCTTCCTTCTCCTGTACCACTATCATCTTTCCCCTCCCCTCTTTCAACCTTCCCTCTTGCCTGCCGTCTTCGGTGGCTCAGTCGGTAAAGGGTTCAAACCCGGCCGAGGACGGTGGCAACTTGGTATAGAAGGGGACAAGTTACGCCGTCTTGAGCGAATCATTATTATTACCTCCCGTCTTGGAGGAAGTGATTGGCAGATCCAGGATTGGCGATCGCCCCCTCCCCCGAAGCCCCAAGGTTTCATACATACCTTTTTAGCCGTATCCTCCTCTCCCACCCCCGCTACGCGCTTCGAGAAAAAAAGATACCCCACCCGCCCCAGGCTGGAGGACGTGCGCAAGGACTCCAATAAGCTGCGATGTGCACCGGAGAAAGCTAAATGCAGCTGGAATTTTGAACTTGGAACGCATTAACAGCCCCAATGGAGCTCCGAAACCTTTAACGGGCCTGAGGAATAGAGAGAAGAAAAAAAAAAGGTTCATAGGGCAGTCAAGTGCTGAAAGATGAAAGTCACTGAAAAGGTTAGCCAGCTATAGGAGTTCTCTCAAGTCAAGTGATATCGGACATTGTACAACGTTTTTCTTAGAATTTCTCTCGCTCAGTAACTGGGGAGGTTGCAGAGTTTACAAAAACAAACAAGCGAACAAAAATCATCTAGAAGAAAGTTCCTTTGCACCCCCTAAGCATCCATCAGCGGGATCCGACTTATGCCTTTAGTCTTCAATTTTCTAAAATTTACCGAGTTTCTAATTCAAGTAAAGATGCCTAAGCGAACCTGCAGTGTTCTTACTTTTGATGTTCTGCCAAACGGCCACCCACCACGACGTCACGTTTAGTGATAGATGTTATTGAAAGATGTCACACATAGTTAACGGCGCACGAAATGCCATTGGCCAATATGTCAATAAGTCGAAGAGTAGATGACATTATTGTAAGATTGATACTATCTGTTCCACAAAAAAAAAAAAAAAAAAAGAAAGAAAAGAAAAGAACGGAACAAAAAATGACACATAAAACACTTAACCTTTACGAAAGAGGTGGCTGTACACTAATCAACCACTATCCCATGGCACTAAACATTGCTATGCCTTTTTTTTTATCTGTCCAAAACAACGAATAAATGGTCAAACAAATGATAAGAACTTACTCCGGTATAGAGCACCCAGAGAATCAGCAGCAACACAATTAAAATCCCGTAGTTTACGATCAGGCTCGTGGCTTGCTTGTCCATACTGATTCCTTATGTGTACGACGTTACCTTATGTGTAAGACGTTATCAACGTAGTATGCCGAGAGCTGTCCCGTGTGGAAATGCCGTTTCAAATGATTCTCGGGGGCGCAGCTGCCTCTAAACTTTTTGGAAAACACGCCCTCTCCCTCTTTCGTATCTCAGGGTCCCCTTTCCCATCTATTTCCTCCGTGCCAATAATTTCTCTTCCCCTATTTCACGCTCCTTTGTCGTTGAGCGCAAGTGCAGGTCGGAAAACAAAACACAATCTAAAGGTAAAAAAGAAGGGAAAAAAAACGTTGACGTTTTTGTTGTTCGTTTTCACGGGTGGCACTTGGCCAGTCAGGCTGTGGCAAGTGTGCACAGTAGTTGTTTACACCTCTCACAGTGTAAAAGACCGTGTTTTTGTAAATAAACGCTTTTTTTATTCAAGTGAGAAGTGTAACAATAGGGCCGGAAGAGATGTTTTTTTTTTGTTTTTGTTTTTTTTTTTTTCCTTTGGCGACATTGCTCGGCCCTATATAGCACCGACTGTGGTTATTAAGTATGGTAAGTATGGTAGTAACTCCCGTTCACGATACCGTGTATTGACGTCACAATTTTCACCATACGTTGTTTACGTACCGTGTATTCGCCCGAACGACATTCCGGAGAATACTCCAGCGGAAGATGCGATAAACGTCAGGGCTCAACGTCGTGTCTTCGCGTGCACTGCTAAGCGTAGGGGATATCCTGCGAAATAGCCACAAGATATTCCGCAGCAGACGACAGGAAAAGACGCTGGTGGTGTCATCTGCTAAGTGTCGTCTGCTAGGTGGGCAATACGCGCCACTCTCGATATTCCGGCACCTTGTGCTCAACGTAACACGGGGCGGAACTTCGGCTCAGTGAGCAGTTTTTTTGCTTTTTCTTCCACTAGAATTTTTCGTTAGGATGTCGCTCTAGGAATATACGGATAGTGGACCGTCAAAAAAGCGGTGTTCCGCCTCTTGAGAGACAATGATCTTATATGAAGAGACCCTGAATTAGTGCCGAAGCGCTAATGACCTTTTCCCTTACTTTCATCTTCGTTTTGTTTTTATTATCTTCACGGAGAATGTACGTCTTTCCGACAGCCTATTTATTTATTTTTTCTCCTTATACGATGAGTCCCAAAGGACTAACAGTAACCTTGCAGACTTCTCCAATGGTGAGAGCCCTCCTCAGTTTTTTTTCCTTATTATTATTACTTTTTTTAAAATGAAATAGCAATTCGACATTGCGTTTTACTAACCTCCCCTATAAACATTTCTTTCGAGTAAACATATATATTCCCGCTCACGTGAAATAGTTTCAATTAATAATTCCTGGCTTTACGTCGCGAGACAACAATGATAATGAGCGACGCCACAGTGCTTGATCTGTGGATTAATTTTGCCCACATCGGGGGGGGGGGGGGGGGGGGGGCTGAAATGTCAACACACGGCACACCGAAGACACACGAACCTTTTGATGTACGAAGACGGCATGTCAAAGCAACTGCTACGAACTGAGTCACCGAGGCCTTTTAGTTATCGAAAAAAGATTTGACAAAAAGTTCCATCTACCAGCTTCTGAGCGAACAGTTGGTGCCAGCCACCGAAACTATGATCACCTCGCATATTTCGGACGAAAAAGTGGAGGTAATAAATAGAAGCGGCGAGAAATAAAAGTGTGCAAGCGTCCACGGTTTGGCGCAATCCACTATTTTAAGAGGGCGGGTGCATCCCATAGATGTGCGCGAAGAAGCCGCAGGTGCAGAAATTGGATACAAGTCACATTCCTGCAGAGGTATGGTAGGAAAATAATATTTAAGAATTGTAATAAAAGTAGGGGTATTCCTGTCACTCGCACAGCTTCGGAATGATTGTAATTTCACACTCGAATGTCGTTCCTCAGGGGAATAAAAACGAAAGCTTTTGTGTGTGTGTGTGTGTGTGTGTGTGGAATAAATGTTTAAAAGTTATTGTGCTGCTGGAAGAGATTGTTGCCGTAGCAACTTTCAGGTCGCGTCTGCATTTCTTCGTTTGGAATGCAAAGAGGGTTCTTCGTGTTCTTATCATATGTAGTAGGGAAGTGAATAACCCATTGACTAAATTTCGGTTTCGGTTTTCATCGTGGCCGTCCGATCGAACACAAAAGGCATATTTCAACACGTTTGCTGAACGAACTTTAGAGAGCGGCAGAAGGTATACATGAATCATAGATAAATCATAAGACACGCGTTGTGTTGACTTTTCAATACAACAGCTGGAACAACATGAATCAGGTCTGGCATCATAGTCAGCCTCGGCGTCATCAGCATCAATACGATTTTTCCACTCGTTTCGAAAGCGCTGTGTTTTCAACATTTCCCTCCTTGTTTGCGTTGTCTTTTATGCGTTTTAGCTGGTGTTTAACTTTGTTCTCAATTGTTTGAAAGTTAAGGTTCACTAAATAATGAGTTCGAAGAAGAGGACTGCGTCACAACGAGTATCAAAAGGGAATCGAAGTCTTGTAAGTGCTGCTGCGCTCTGAAAACTCGTTCATTCCGACTCCGCTGTGTGCAGTACTTCGCGTAAAACACTGACAGTTCGGAACGTAGCCTGAATGACAAGCATGTCGATGTTATGTGATGATAATAATGTCCGATATGTTTTTTTTTTTCCCTTTCCAACTTTTTTTCAGCATTCTCAAAATGGTTCCCTAGCGCTGTCTCCGGCTTCAACCCCGTCGAGCGCTCGTGTCACCCCAGATGAACTTACAAATTTGGTGAGTCTCACAGGTTCAGCACGAGCATTCGCTATTTCAGGCACTAAGCATTTAAATATAGGGGAAGACACGACTTTCTAACAGAATTATTGTAGTAATTGGTGCACTTCTTGGAGCAAGTAGGCAAGGCGCAACTCTGTCTGACCACGGTTGACACAACCAATCTTGCAAATTGGTGTGGCTCATTATGCTGTGAATTGACTAATATTTGCATATTGCCCTGGCTAGTCTCAGCTAAATGCGCACTATGCAGTGTCATCTAAGAACTTGTATATTCGATACGCAGGTTAACAACGCAGTATACTTTATACTGGTTGCTGATCAGCACAAAAGAACAATCACAAGGGCAGGTGAGACCCTCTTTGCTGATATTTTGTGTGTGGTCCTCAGTCTTCTTTATTGTCCTCACCTAGCAAACAAAAAGAAAATGAAATCACTGCTCAGGGCCCCAAAATAACTGTAGTGTGATTGCCATTGGGGATGGTGATGTAAAAGTTATAGTGGAGGTTTGGTTTTTAAGACACGAGGATTCTTGTGTTAAATAGCAAGAGCATTTGTTTCATGCGCACATGTAGTGCTTCTCCCCCATGACAAAGACACATTCCAAATGTGCGCTTATCTGTGAAATCGTGTTTGTAATCTACCGTAATTTCACGCGTATTAGCCGCGGCTTGTGCGCAATTTTTTTTCTCACGGGCGCTCTGCGGCTTATCCACCGGTGTGGCTTATCTGATGACTATTTTTCCCTGGTATTTTCCCCATACGCCGGTTTTAACGAAAGGGCCGACAGTGTCTCTGGAACAGCACCGCCCTCCCAATGCACGAACAATGCGTAACAGGGGAGCGTCAACATTCGACTAGACTGACCTTCCTGGTGCCTTCCCCAAGCAGCTTTAACGAAAGTGGTGACAGTGATTCATGTCTTCTGGAAGGCCAGTGACCCGTCGATCCATTAAAAACACACAAGGGCACAATCCGATCTTGGTAGAACTAACCTCCGTTGTTGTACACCATGCCGACCTCCGAGTATGGACCACAGGGTTTATGGCCTTCTCTGTGGTCTCCTTTGTCGCACAAATCAGTCGCGTCGTATTGCCCGCGGCTTATCTGCCCAAAAACTTTCAAAACTTCCTAAAAACTGGTCCTGCGGCTTATCTGCGCTGCGGCTTACACGCGTGAAATTACGGTATTAGCCGCATGAGAATGGAGTGAGAACGGCTTTGCTGACACATGAGGAACTTTTTTTGCTTAATCTTTCGCTTTCAACAGATATTGTGAAGAATGTTTTGAAGGACAGTTCATGTTCATTCGCCGAGGTCTTAAAGGAGGCACGGAGAAAGCTTGTTCACGTAAGTTAGTGAACCAATAAAAAAATTGGTTCCCGAAGCCATGCACCTTTGAAAAATTTATTTCAATGCACTGCCAGCTATGTACTAGTGATCTGATTGTAACATTCAATACGTAGAAGGCTGCTCCGAGTGAGCCCAAGTCCACTGTAAAATTTATGTGGATAATGCACGTCTTTAAAATTCCACACCCTATCCAAACACGAGAAAGAAAGTCTCACCAAAATAAACTCTCAGGTGTTTGGCTACGAGCTCATCGACGTGAAAGAGAAACAGGGCAGCTACATGTTGGTCAGCAAAATGGATGTCCCAGATGTCAGTCAGTTTATAAAAAAGTAAGTATACAATCTCTGACATATTCAAAGGGATGGATTGCCTTTATGTGTACTCGCTCCAAATAATTCATTGTTTCTGTTTCTAGGAGTGACGAAGACTATGCAAAACAAGGCTTTGTTACGCTCGTTCTTTCCCTTATCATGATGATGGGAGGCTGCGTTGAGGAAGGTAAGCTGACGAACGGCTGAAAACTTGGTGGAACTCTCTTATTTTCACTTATTAAATCTTATTCTTTTCTCAACAGGAAAACTTTGGAATCTCCTTGCTTCGCTGGGTATAATGCTGAAGTAAGTAGAACTGTTGCTTCTACTACTTTTATTAACCACATAAGAACCATTGCATGAAATGATAATTGCGTGCCCTAAATAATGTCTCATCACAAAAAACAAAAAAAGAAACCAGCAAATCCGAGATATGTGGGCAGCGTCAGCCGTTGTGACCTCGTCACAAGATCGGCTCTTGTTTGCTATTGAAAATTCGTCTACTGTAGACACAGTGTCCTGGTTTGAAATGACTACATGTGCTACGGTGTTCCAACTGATGTGGGCAGTTGATATAGTTTCACAAGCCAACTAATTGAAGCTAGAAATGCTGTCTCAGAGTGACGTATAAACCTTGTTCCTATTTAGATACTCGAAAGAAGTCCATGTAATCTCAGTGACATGCTAATCACGCACTTCCACCACATGCTTCAGACTAGATAGACTCGACGTTCTTGTCACTTGACGGAATTGTCATAAGGAAGGGGCTTGCACATCTCCTTTAAAGGAGCAGAGAGGCCACCTCGGATATATATTTTTTACCATGTAACATGAACATACTACCTTCAGCGACCGCAACGTAAAATATTTCCATTAGGAAGTGCGCAGAAAATTAGCTTACAAGAGTACGCACAGCAGCGACGAAATCAGCTCATTCGAGCACTTTTATTGGCTTCCGAGAACCGTCTGCTACAGGGCGAGCACAAGGCAACCGGTCAACTACTCTGCTTCAGATGCGGAATGGGCAGCGATGAATACAATCGTAAAAAGAAAAGACACGTGCCTCACCGTTGCACTGGCTACCGAGGGAAGAGGCTATTTCTGCCCCGCGAGATTGCAAGCTCCCTCGCACTAGGATTGCGTGCTGCAGTCGTGCTTTTTGTATGAATATGTACGCAGAATATAAAATATGTGAAGGAAAAACGGAATATAAAAAATGACTTAAGGTGGCATTGCAGCAATATTGGCAGTAGTTACCTTTCTAAATGTCTGAAGAATATGGCATGCCAAATTCAGCTCTCCAGATGCAGTCTTTGGGAATGTGAAGAAGTGGGTTACTACGGACCTGGTGAAGCAGCTGTACTTGGACTACAGCAAGGTTGATGGCTCTGAACCCACCACATACCAGTTCAAGTGGGGCCCACGAGCGCGAAGCGAGGTCCCCAAGAAGGATCTTCTGGACTTTGTGTGCGAGGTGGGCACAGTTATTTTTTATTTTTATTTTTTCAGTTTTTTTCTTTTCAGGTTTTACCTCGAAGGAACTGTGGCACGTTTTTGTTTTCTTGGCAGACCATGATGAGACATTTTGTGTGATGCTACATCTGCACAAATTTGGACATGTCCTAAGAGTTGCTCTTTGTTTTCTTGCACAGCTTAAGAGCGTCTGTACCGTATTGTGCTGTACAAAGTTAGTCGTGTCCTGCTGCATGACCTGCAGTTACCCACGAGCAGCCCACACTTCCTTGCGGGTGCAGGTTCTGATTTACGATATTGTGCCGCGGTAGAGTAGCCAGAAAAAAATATTTCGAGGGGGGTTCTGCAGGAACTTTACGTGGGGGAGGGCATTTACTATCTTTCCCCTCTCCCATATTCCCAAATGCACTACCAAAGGTACGGTAACCCCCCCCCCCCCCCCCCCCCCCCCCCACACACACACACAAGTAAAACATATTTTTCAGTTTTCTACGTTGGCTATCAAAACAGAGTCAGGTTGACTATGCACTGCAGAACCATCTGCATATTGTAACCGTGACCCAGCTACGAAATGCAGCAAAAGCTGAAAATTCGGCACCATTGCAGCACTTTGGTATTTCACCTGATGGCTTTGTAGCCAAGTTTAGATTGGCATGCTAGCTGTCATGCAATTATGTATTGCTCACATTAAAGGGGCACCAAAGCGCAGAGATAACCGTAGAGTGGGTAAAAGACTGTTTAATGACACATGCAAACGGAAATTCAATCGGAGAACATCTGCCACCCGCGGTACTATCATTGCGCTCTCACGCATCTTCGGTAGAGATGTGGCGCCACCACAAGCGCGAAAATTCCTGATGAACAACTACGCAACTAATGAATCCAATTTCTTTTGTATTGCTGTAAAAGTAACACCGTCTTTTATTCTGTGAGGAGAAATTTTTGCGCTTCAGTGCCCCTTTAACATACCAGAATGTTCATTTAGCCAACTTCGCTTTTCCTTTAAGGTTCACGGTGATGGGATGCAACCTGAACAGTGGCTGTCTGTGTTCAACGAAATAAATGAAGAAGCTCAATCAAAAAGTCAGTCAAAAAAGTGAGCCCGGTGCAACATGTTTTGTACAGTTCTGCTTTTTGTCCCTGTACCCTTCACGAGTGAACTCAATGCGGAAACTTTTATACCATTCACCCTGTGTCACTAGGTAAGACCACGGTCAGGCTGGCTCACCAGTGAATTTCATCGCAGCAAATTTTATTTTACCCCACATTAAAAAGTTCTTCATACTTTGTGTTCAAGTTTAGTGTGACATTAAATTACTATTTATGCATCTTTATGTGTAACTGTTCAATTTCTCAAAGCATACTCTATACCATTATGAAGCTTTTTGGTGGATCCTCATATTTTAAAGGAGCAGTGAGGTGGTTCTCCCATAACTTTTTTTTGTTGCTCTTTGGCTGCAGCATGTTCCGCGACCAACAAGATGAGCTCTTGCGAAGCAGTGACGAGTGCAGGCGACCTTTGCACGTGAGAGAGGCCTTTGTTCTGCGCACCTCTAAAAAAGATTCTTCACTCTTTGAAAGTGCATGTAAGAGAACGAGGAACGTAGTGCACTTCGTGACGTAGGCAGTCCCCACGGCAGTGTGATCATGTGATCTGTGACGCATTACGTCGCAAGTCTCACAACATCGGGGAAGCAGGTACAAACGTGTGAGCTAAGTAGAGAGGGGGAAAGAAGAGCACTCGGTGTCGCACGAGATAATCTGGTTAACTGTCCGAGGCTGCTTTCTCAGACTGTTTTTGTACATCGCACAGCGAAAATATTTTCTGCGGTGTCTCTAGATAGACAGCTTGACGAGAAACATTCAATTTCACGCCTGTGGCAACTCGCTGGACATTCCCCCAATTATCAGGCTCCATAAAAGAATATGGCTCACAATAGTACTCGTAAGTATATGATTCCTTTAGCTCTAGCGAGCGCATTTACTGAGAGTGCTATTCAAAACGCATGATCTGCACCACTCTCTCCTTCCTTCCTTCCTTGGAACTCGGCTATATCACGAAGTTCGCGCATATGGCAACGTTGCGTTCCAGGCACTTGAGATCGGTGACACTTGGGACTCCTATAGCCGATGACGGACCCCGCTGAGACAAGCTGTGGTACGCAGGGAGGTAGCGGTTGTGGGAACGTCGCGGTGACCTCGCAGAGCCATGGGGGCACTGAAAACGTAGCGCTCACATTAAACGGAACATCGTGGTTTGACCTTGCTGTCTTTTGAGGTTGAAGTGGAAAGATGTTTTGAATTTGCCTCGCTACCTGCTACGGCAATAAATTAATGTATAAGCGTCCCATATTTTGACTTGTTGACGCGGAGACGCATCGTGTGGCTACCACCTTGTGTAACTGTTTCGTGCAGCCTTAAAGGGGCACTGAAATGCAAAAACCTTGTCCTCAAATGAAAGTCCGTGTTTCAGTTAGTATAATACACACCAAATTAGTTCACACAGCGCTACTGTTTAGAAGAACAACGCAATGAAAACAGAGCGGTCTTTGGCGACATCCAGTCAGACAGGCGAAGCTCATGCGTGCCTATCGTGTGGAAGTGCCGAGGCAAGAAAGAGTCCGGTATAATTTTGATTGGAATTATATAATTGAACGGAATCAAAGTCTTGAATTATGACAAGTGCGAAATTAAAACAGTGTGTAAAATAATTTGAAGTGAACCTGCGGTGGCATTTTAGTGCCCCTTTAAGTGCATGGGCTCAAGCTGCACCATGCCTCTTTGTTTGGTCACTTCTCATGCACTTTGATCCAGGCAAGCTAAGGCAACGGTTCTATACTGCGATACATATTTATTCCCTGTACATATAAAACGACATTACCGCAAGATTTTACACTTTTCACATTATCTGCCGAAGCTTCGTAGACATCACTTGCTGAGTTATGCCGAAATACTCGTCCAGTTTCTCGCGGAGTTGACCGATTAAAATTGCATACTTTTCTGACGCCTGTAGAACCATCAACAACCTGTCAAAGACGGTGTGTGGTAACCGCACTGGATGAGATGTAGCGTGCAGGGTTTCGCGTAACCCAAAATATTCGGGCCCTTTACCCAGAACTGCGTCTATGTACTCTAGAGACAAGCTGGTTGCATCCTCCAGCCTGCCGTACATCAAATACAGGCGCAGCAACTCCGAGGGGTCGCGCTTCTTGTATGACGCTAAAAACCACGGCGGTAACGTGCATCCCCTTGCTAGAAAGCTCGAAGCAACGAGGCGGTGATAACGTGTACTGAGGGGGCTGCTCTCGTAGTGGTCGAGATAATGCTGGAGGAGTAACCACGCGTGGCCCGGCACGTCGAGCAGAGTTCGCGGATGCTCGACGATCCACTGCGGATCGACTCCGCGGGGCTTGACGACTTCGACTCTGCGGGCACACTGAGCCGTCAGTCCCTCGAAGACCGTGTCGAGGGAGAAGTTGAAGGCCTGGCAGATGTCTGCAGCCTTATCGAAGTGACTGCCAGCGACCAATAACGTGGCAGTCTCTTCTGGGGACAAGGGAGGGGACACGTTGGTTTCTTTGGCCTCGACGAGCAACAACCACGCTTCAATGAGCTGCGCTTCCTTCCGGAGGTCCGACACTTCGACCACTTCCACTCTGCGTTGCGGATGTCGGCTCACTTCGTCCCCATCGCTGTCGCGTTTCGGAGACCGACCCGCTTCTTCCCGGCTGAAGCTGCCGACTAGGTCTGGTCGTACGATCCACGCGTATTGTGGGCTGACAAGTAGGAGGCAGTTCATGGCCGATCGCAGGCAAAGGAGCTGTCGGCGAAGGCTGTCTGTGCCGGGTACCTCACGGCCTAGCCTCGTGCTGTACTCGCAGAGAGCGGAAGCTGCCCGGCGGTACCTTTTTGCGGAAACGTGCAGCGCGTAGAGCAGACTGTAGTAGCAGTGCCCTACGAGATCAGACGCTCTGGCCCGTACTTCGAGGATGGACACTATCTCATCTTGAACGCTGCCGCTGGGAAACTGAGTGAGCGTCTTCAGTTCGCGCCGTTCGTACAAGACAATGACCAACTGCCGAAGACAATCGCTGCGACGGGACTCATCAGGGTTGCAGGTCATGGCTTTGTACGCTTGTTGAACGTGTCCGAGTTCTAGCTGGTGTTTGAAGAGGAGCGACCACAGAGCTGGAACGTTTGGGTTGTCATTTGATGCCACCTTGAGAGCTTCTTCCGCTACGGTGACGACGCATTCAGGTAGGTTGGCCTTCTCAAAAATCTGTATCACTCTCAGAAAGTAGAACACGCTGGCGGCTTCGTTGCTGAATGGTCCCACGGTGCTCGCTGCCTTGCGCAACTGCTGTTGCATGTAGGGCTCGGCAAGGAGGACCTCGTTGGCAAGCCCCAGGAAAAGGTTGCACGCCTTGTCTTTCTCCTCGCATATCAGAAGGCTGCTCGCGTACAGGAACTTCCGCGTCCCGCTGTTCTTCGCGCACCAGCCTTTCAAGAGACGCACATGTTCGGCGAGCTGCAGGTGTTGTCCCTGGTCCAGAAGCATCTTTGAGAATGTGCTCTTGGATGCAAATGGCCATATCATGCCAGCTGTGAGTGACAGGTAAGCGAGAAGCCCCTCTGACCATGTGACACGGCCTTCAAACCGATCTGCAAGCATCCTAGCCGCGGCTTCACCTCCGTCTTCTCTGAGAAACATCTCAACCAGGCTCGTCTGTCGATCGGAGGTACCGAGGACGCTGAAGCCGTCCTTGTGGTCGCTGATCGCCATCTGGCGGATACTGCCTTCCAGCAGCCCTGTAGTTGGAGAGCTATCCGTTTCGGTAGCCCAGAGGACTGCATAGTATGCCCGTACAAGCTGGGAGGTTTCAGCTTTTAAAATCCCTACTGCAGCAGCAAAGTCGTCGGGCATCTGGTGCTCACCTCCTTCTGTTGGAAGCATCAGCTGTTCGATTAGCAAAAGGTTCTGGATGAAGATGAACCTGGACTGTATCATCTGACGTACGCAAGATGCCACAAAGTCTTTTCCAGTGTTGCTAGCAAACAGCATGGCATAATTGGGAGAGACATCCCCGATATCCTTACTTTCCTCTTCTTCGGGGAAGTTGAATGTCTGCAAGAGCCATCGCAGAGACGCGGAAAGGTCGCGCACGTTGAACAGAAGGTCTCGAAGCATTCTGTGGAAACCTTCATTTCCCTCTAGGGCCTCTCCAACTGCAGCAGCCACATCTTCAGGGTCTTCGAGGTGGTAGAGAGCCTGTGTGATTGAAACCACAGAGTCCTCGGTGAGGTGGCTGTTTATTTCGGATACGCACTCAACCAGAGCTCTCAGGCATTCCGGATACGGACAGTCACTCGGTGCGGCGTACCTCTCGGAAAGGAGGCATCTCTCGTGCCACTCGCAGGGACGTAGGATTGAAAAGTGGTCTTTACGGACCACGGCAGCAAGACCAGAGCTTGGATCTACGAACAGGCCGAGGGGCTTCAATCCAACTTCATGGTACTGCATGCAGGTGTTGTAAAAATGTTCCCAACAGCTCTGGACCAGAGCTAGAAATTCGCTCTCTTCCAGCTCGCTCTCCTTGGCTCTTGCACGTACCTCACTTTCGACGGCAGAGATCGCTTCATCCCGAATTGTCATCGAGAAGCTGTGCTGCGTCCCAGACTCCCCCTTACGGTGACACATGGTGAGTGCTTTGGACAGCGTTGAGAATGAGAATGCTCCGTGGCCAAATATGCGATCGATGTACATCTCGGCAGTGTCTAGCACAGCAGGGACGGTTGCTTTGCTTTGAGGAGCGGTGGACTGAAGATCGACGCCGATCCAACCATGCTCAGAAACTCCTTTAGTATCATAAGGCTTCATGCAGACGACAGGCTCGTAGTTCTGCTTTGCCCAGAGCGTCCACAGAGAGGAGGAAGTCAAACAGAAATCCACCAGGTCATTCTCAGGTGCCAAAGACGTCATGAGATGTACGAGGCGATATGTTCCGTGAAGCATTACCGGTTGAAAGACGCAAAACTGGCTCTTTTCATGCAGGCTCACGTATACGCCAAGGTACAGACTTGTCCCATGACTGTCCAGTGCCTTGTACATGCACGAACGTCTTCCACTTGACGTGTACGCAGACCGTGAGAAATTTCCTTCGCAATGATCAAGTACGGACGACGCCATCAAACATTCCTGGCGTCTATACGACCACATATGGATTCTGAGGCTGCATGAAAGTGAGTAGATAAAAAGATCATCTTCTGCCTGGTGGCAGACAAGACTGAGCGAGGCTTCTTCGCCATCCCCACCACCACGCATCGCATTAGGGAGCATGCCTGTTAGGAACCTCGTCAGTGACGTAGTTTTCTTGATTTCCATGGACGATACCTTTCCTCCTGTTTCGAATGGGTCAATGGAAATGACGAAGAGCGACGAAGTCGTCGTTCCCAAGATGAAAATCGCTTCACCATTTGGCCCCAACCAGCTGCATGAATTCTGCGACAAGCTTGCGCCCACGCCAACATGATTCAAGACGTGGTAATCTCTTAAAATCGCTGGGGATGCATCGAAGAAGATGGAAGGGACGCTTGACGTTGACCGGTAGCGTGAGCTGACGTCTTGCTTCAGTTTACGAGGGTGCGGGAACGAGATGCGATGCACAGTGGCCACAGTAGCAGCAAGCACGACAACATTGCTCTGGGTCTCGAAGATCGAGACCCCTTCCAAGAGTGGTGTGTGTTGGAAGCGCAGGCGAAGCTTGTTGCCGACTAAGTTCACGTCTAAAGACTCTTCAATTAGTTCGAGCACATTGTGATTAGTTTTCCAGTAGATGAAGCGGTTCCTGCTGTGGTAGGCGGTGGACGCGCTTTCGTGGTAAACATAGCCACCGGCTCTTTCGGCGAGTTTGATGTCTTCGAGCGTGCTTTGTGCAGCGCCCGTACTTATGGTGAGTTCTTTCCATTTTGGGGCTGTTGTTTCCCGAATGGGAACTTCGATGTATCCCACTTCTCCGACAATTTCACTCATGCTTCGGAACAACTGTTCTCATGAACGTGTTCCACTTTATAAACACTCAAACTTCGAACGGCACAAGCAAGCGCGCAAAGCATGCCGCTCCCATGTTCTGTTGTTCTGTTTAATTCATAGATGTCGCATACGTCGCATCGATATCATCGGAGCTGGATCGTAATTGAGTTTCTAGTATATTTAAGTTTCATATTAGAGCAATTAAATAATTTAGGGCATAATTAACTTTCAACAAATTTATATCTGGTAAATCACTTCCAGTGTCGTCTGTTCGTCGAAAATACAAAATGGCGGCATCTTGTAGGGATGTATTTTGGAAGATACATTGCGTATCAAAATGCTCAAACTTCTCTGTCCAGAGAACAATGTCCTCATTTTTATCCGCAAAAAGCACAACTACAGAACCTGCCGAGGAAGGTAAGCACTCTGCACGCCGCGGCAGAGCTGTCGCCTCACGTCCACTCATGCACCTTGCTCGATTTCGCAGCGGACGGAGAATTTAGGAAGTTAGACCTGTACAAACGACGGGAAGTGAGGAAGAAGAGCAAGCCACGGGAATTGCAGGTCAATGTAAGCTGCTGTTTAGTACCCGTATATGTAAATAGGCTGAAGTCAGCGGGACCACTCTTTCAACTTAGGTACCGGCACCCCGTTATACGCGGATGCCGATAGACCAAGACTGGACCAGCGTCTGGCCGACAGCGCAGTCCTTCAGGCCGTCTGTCGTGCCCTTACCCATTCGACAGGGGTACAGCAAAAAGGGTGCACCACCTGGAAAATTTGTCAACCTCGAACTCATGAAGATACCGAACTTTCTTCACCTTACACCTCCACATATCGAGAAGCATTGCGAGGCGTTGAAAAGTAAGTAACGCAGTTGTGGTTAGTAGGGCACTGCACGGGCCGCATTTTTGGGCACGGCCCGAACTCGAAGGATTGTAAGTTCCTCGGCCCAAGCCTGAGAAATTTATAGGCTGCCTAGCCCGTCCCACTGTATCAGGCTGTAAAATTTGACATTTGACAATTTGAAAATTAAATCAGGCTGTGAAACAAGAGAGGGGTAGCACAGGCTTGAGTTCGACCTAGGCCGAGCACAGGCCCATAATGGTGAAGCCCAGCCAAGGCCCGACAAAGAAAGCTGTAGCTTGGGTAAGCCCGTGCAGTGCTCTAGTTGGTAGAACCCGGATCGTTGTTCCACAGTGTGTGGATTAATTTTTTAAATATTTTTTTTCTATCTCGCAGAGTTCTGCACCCAGTGGCCTGCTGGCTTGGAAACGGATGAACAATGTGCAAAGCATTTTCCCATTGAAGTGACGACAAGCGACTACTGTCACTCCAGCCCAACAATAAGAGACGTGCGTTCCAGGATAGTTACTCTTAAGGTAAGAGCATGAACTGAACTGAAGGTGTCCTGTGGTACTAAAAATATATGCCAGACCTTCTTGAATATCTGACAATATTAGAAATTTTTGTGTCTTGATTGTCTTCCAACTGCTTTCATGAAATGATTGTGTTGTCCTAATGCCTGTTTCAGGTGAAACTGTCAAAGTTGAACTTAGACTATCATGCAAGAGACAAGTTACTCAGATTGGTTGGAGACCGTTATGATTCATCAAGTGACACTCTAACCATCGTGACAGACAGGTGAGATCCAGATCACTGTCATACAATTTTAGTGATTATCGAGACTACCCGTCCCCCGACACTGTGACCGCAAGAATAATAATGAACAAAAACAGCGCTGCTTACCGTACACGATTGCCTATGCACGTAGACATACTCCGTACAACACCTTCACTGGCTTTTCCAATGCGTGCAATTTTCCTCCCATAATGTACTAAACCTTCTATTTGTTAAATAATAATATAAAAAATGTTCTCATCACTTTATACTCTCTATTCAAAGGTGCCCATTGAGGAAGCAAAACTATGACTATGCGCACTACCTCCTGGCAGCACTTTACCATGAGTGCTGGGTAAGCTTCTCATACTTCTTGACCATGTATATTACTTTTTCTTGCACTTGTATCCTGATTGATTGATTGATTTGTAAAAGAATACCTTGTATACCTTCTCCTTTGTATTGCTTGCTTTACCCGTGTGAGAGCTTGAAGCTTTGACCTTGATCGTGGCAATGAATAATGCAATTAAACCCTCTACTGCATTGCATGATGACTAAATTTGCCGTTCAGATAGCCATGAACTAGCTGAGTAACCAGATTTGCTTTATTTCAGGGTACGGGGGACGTAGAATTTAGGTAGTCCTGATTGTTTATGTGGGTGACACTTCCCTGTGACATTTTGGCATTATGGTCAGGTGTGGGCTTAAGTTAACAAAATTAAATGCAACTGACATAATAATTTTACTTGATTTTACTTAATAGACAAGTTCAGTAAATCCCAGACTGCTTAGTGCCGCTTTGAACTCTGGGAGTTTACTAATAGAAAGAAACGGGTGGGCCTCCAAACTGTTCCGATTTCTCTCCTACCGGTCCATTGTCCACGACGTGTCAAGGTCAGCGAAAGCAAAATATGAAGCATTATTCTTCGTTCCCCCCGTGGTATCATTTGAATGAAACAGAATTCCCGTGTCGCGTGCCTTTTCAGAGTTTCCTTCTTCAGCTTCATCCGCTGACGCCACCACACCCCCGCTCAGCAAGCACCCAGGATGCAATGCATGCGCAAAGAGCACTGGGATTTTCTGAACTCGTCTATTGTAACTTAATATTAATTATTAATGTAACTTATTTTTACTTTCTATTCATTCAACTTAATTTTATTTACGTGAGTAAATGACTTGATCAGTTAATTTGATCAAATTAAAAGTCACAAAAGTAAATCTGTGTGCAAAACGTTGGGAACCACTCCGACGAAGAAAGCCCCCCACTAAGCATTTTTGTTTCATGTGGATGTTAGTTTTGCATAAGTGTGTGATGTTGTGCACACACTTTCACGTCTTTCTTCTTGCACCAGACAACTGAACCCTGGGAGAGTGAGAAAGCCGAATCAGACATGGAATGTTTCATATGGGAAGGAAGCCGTTCGGAAAAGAACTTGGTCGACACTGTTGATCGTGTCAAGCAGGCGCTCAAGGGAAAGGTGAGCCCATCAAATGTGTAAAGCTGCATTGGCATCCCCGAGGGGTAGGCAGCTGGGGTAGTCTTCCGGGGAGGGTGGGGGCTAAACACTTTGGTGAGTACGGCTGCAACGGTGAGGCAGCAGACTCACCATTGCAGCCATACTCACCAAAAGTCGTTAACATAAATATAATAATGAGTAGGTCATTTGTTTGAAAGTATCAACTGTAGTATCTTGTTTGAGGTATTTATTTTGAGTGTGTTTGAATAAGACATTTTTTCTGCAAAATATACATTTGATCATGATCTCCGTGGGGCGGGGTGAAGTCTAGGGTCTAGAATTTCAATTATCAATCCAATCCAAGCATACAATTCAAAATAGCGGTTTCAAAGTTGTCGCTGTAGTGCCGAAAGTAGCCGTATTCGTGCTTGTCCGGAAGCATTTTTGTCCGGAAAATGCGGCCTTCAGAATTTGATCTGACCGGAAAAATGGTAGTAAAATATATTAATCCTATGGCGAAGGCCACGGTTCCCCGTGGGAGTTAGAATAATTGGCATGCAAAAATCAGTCGGCTATAGTATTTCCGCAATAATGAGTAACCCTGAAGGGTACACAACAGCAACCCGTATAGCGTGCCGATCTCAGAGGCTGTATTTGACTCGTTGTGTGAGCGCAGTGCTGGTGTGTAACGGAGGAAAAACTGTCAATGCAATCAATGCAGGAGACTTTCAATCTGCCCCACATTCAACAACTTCCCGACGAATGCCCCACATCAAAAGTCAAGGTCATGCCCGAGGTGCGTCGCTACGGAGAAGCGCTCACCGCGGTGTACAACGAAGGAGAGAACGAGTACACCTGGGAGAACTACAAACGCTCTGTCTATGCGCTCTTACGATTGGGAGAAGCGCCAGAAACAGTTCAGGGCGAAGTGGAGCAAGGACAAGCGTGATGTTTCACTTCACCGCAGCATTCAGACAAACTGTGTTAGTGATGTAGCTGAAGAAACCCCCCCCCAAGACCGAGGATGTGAATTACAGGTGAATTACCCACGCATTGGTGATGATTGATCTGCAACTCTTCCGTATGAAACGTGTTTGTATAGCTTTTATGCTGCTGTGGATTTGGAAGTTTCAAAGAGAGAAGAGATGAAAAAGAAAGATACAAATAAATTACATTAATGAAGTCCTTATAAAGTTACATGCTCAATAACATGATTTTTTTAAAGAGAGATTTTACTACTATATATTGTTGTACAAATGTTGTGCCTTATAGTATCAAGCATTCCTGGTGGATGCAACAGTTGCAGCTTCATCATGACAAGAAAAATAGCTGGTACTCCCAGTTTTCCTGAATGAACGAATGAATTAGAACATTTATTTGGCACTTTCTCGGATCTTATTTTCTGTCTGTCATAAACTATCCAAGCTTACCAGAATTTCTCAATGCCACTGAAGGTGTAACATGGTTTGAACCCTTTTTCTTTGTGTGTGTGTATTGGGTCTGGTTTATTTTTGTGACAGCCGCCTAGCGCTGTATCTCCAGCTGTACGGACAAGCAGCCGCAGCTTTACGGCACAGTGTCCACCACTCAAAGGATAAGTCACTTTGGTAAAACACAAATTTTTGTGGGGAGACTTTACACATATCTGCTACCTTGTGGGCGTCACTTTGTTAAAGCTTAGTCTAGTAATGGTCCACTCGGGCAGGCGTCCTGGACTGTAATTCCTGTGAAAGCGTGCGAGCAGCAGACACATCAGCAGATCCGCATTAGTAGCTTGCCCTGCACGAGAACTGGATTCCAGCTTCTTTATTACCAGGAAGTCCACGTCAACATCGCAGTATTTCTGATCTGCAATGTTGAAAAAAAAAACTTGCTTTCTACGCGCACATCGTCATCACTTTTGTGTCGATGCTTACCGACGATGGACTGCAGGTGTACCTTACGTGGCATAGCGATTATTTCGTCTGGGTCATTCAAATACTGGGTGTTGCCGTACCCCAACTTTTCTGAGGCCTGCTGAATGAAGTTGTTAAGAGCCTAGAATGCGAAAAAGATTCAGTTATTCTCGGTTGCCTCTCTCTGTCTGTGTACTCGCACGAGCAACATTTCAAGGAATACTCCAGCGGAAGATGGGGGAAAAGTCGTAGCTTTCTGCAGTCACGTGAACGCAAGTGTTCAACGTCATGTCTTTTAGTGCACTTCTAACCACGGGGGATTTTCTGAGGCTCAGCCACAACATATTCCGTAGCAGACGACAGGGTCAATGGGGTCGTCTGCTATGTGCGCAGTACGACACTCCGGGTGCGTTCCACAACTAACCCTCGAGTAGGAGTTGGTCACGTGACAGAGTTGTACCACGTGACCATGGGAGTAGGGTAACCCTCGGGTAGGTTGTGGAACGGGCGCGAGTACGATTCTCAACATGGCGATAGCAGACGACATTGACATTTGGGCCCCGCGACATAAGAACCGCTGTCCTCTGCTTCGCTTTAGTGTGACGCTGTCCGCTGCTTCGCTTTATTGTGACGTTGTTGACTTCGGTATCTGCGTGGGCTTGTAAAGCATTCCCGCCACGAATTAGGGGTATTTACCGCACGTTCCGAGAAAGGGTAGCGCTGTTCTCCCTTCCGCAGCTAGCTCTGAAACGCGCAGAAACAGGTTTCGACCTTCACATACAACGATCTGATGTGTGTTCTATGTATGGTTCCGTTCATGTTGCTCCGAAGAAAACATCGGGTCGCAAAATTCGCACTGGAACTTTCCTGGGTCGCTATGATGCTGCGAAGACGAGCAGCAGCAAAAGCAGACGACAGCTCTGGCGTCACTACTCTTACCTACTCCCGTCTGATAGGGAGTAGAGCGAGTCGACCTCGGGTAGCTACTCTCGAGTAGGCAACCCGCTTTTGGAACGGGGGTCGCGACGTCATCGAGTAGGTTTTGGAACGCGGAGAGTAGCTACTCCCTACTCTCGAGTCGACCCGAGTTAGTTCTGGAACGCAGCCCCCTTATATTCCTGCACCGTGTGAATGCTCAACGTGAAACGAGGCAGAACTTCTGCCCAGTGAGCAGGTTTTGGCTTTTTCTTCCACTAGAATATTCCGTGGGATGTCGCTCCTGTGAATACACAGTGTACTCACACGAGAGACATTCCCCAGCGTACTCCAGCGGAAGATACGCAAAACTTCATGGTGTTCTGCAAGCCACGTCATGTCTTTTCGTGCTCTTGTAACCACGGGGAATATCCTGCAGCTCGGCCACCAGATATTCCGTAGCAGACGACAGGGCCAGGGATGTCGTCTGCTATGTGTGCACTACACCACTATCGATATTCCGGCACCGTGCGAATCACGTCCCAACACAGGTCAAGGCGGAACTTCCGCTCCGTCAGCACTTTTTCTTCCACAAGAATATTCCGTGGGGATGTAGTTCGTGTGGATACACAATCTACAGCATGATCTGCACCTCTCTTGTCACAAGTCCGGTCAAATCATCCAAGCGTTGCGTCGCTACGAGAGATAGCACTGTAGAAATTGCCTACGAAAAAACACCGATTCCATACTGTATCACACGAATTGGACGAAACAATCGGTGTAGGTTCCGTACCTGCTTGGTTCCCTCCATAAATCGTGTCCTCGAAAATTCGGGGTCCCAGTTGTTTTTCAGCTCCATGAACTCCAAGAAGACTCCGAGCCATCGGAACGGATTTGGTAGCACGAAAGACTGCAGCTTCTTCTGCAACTTCTCTTCGCTGTACGACGCTTTCGACGTGTGATCAAGAACGCGTGGAGCCATGTAGAGTTCATTTCTGCGAAAAACGCTTGCGCATCGAAAGGATGTACCAGCTAGGATGCGTGTCCTCGCCACGCTTTGCAGCATATTTGATTACTCGTAGCTTTGCGAGACCTCAGAATGTTTCGCTCGATCGAAATTCTACCTTTTTGTGTGAGCTGCCATGATTGTGTTTGGAAACGTTTATCCACGGTATCATCACCGGAATTTCGTATCCAAAACTTCACGGAATTATCTTTCTATATAGATAAAGATTATTAGTGATAATGTATGTTTAAAAACAAAACTCTTACTGAGGTATTTTAGTACGTAAAATATGGCCGTGCTGACTATAATAGTTGGAGCTCCATTTGCGAGCAAGCCGGCAGCTGCAGACGACGAAATACGCTACACAACACATGATGCAGTACAGTGTTCTGCCGCGCTCTCTGAATTTTGTGCACGGGACAGTCGATACGGTGTTCGAAACATGAAGACGAAGTAGCTTTATTTTTTATTGTTACACAGTCATTGTTACATCAGGCTAAGGTAAGTTTTACTGAGCTGGATCAAAAGCAGCTGACGAAGGCTATGTGTCATCTAACTTGCATTGAAGGAAATTTGCACGTTTTATTGTTTTTCAGCTATGGAGGGGTACCCATCCAAGTTTTACGTTTACATGTTCATGCTGTTCAGGATTGGAGGAGGCTTTTTTGTTACGACATTCTTCGTGCCGGATGAGTACTGGCAATCATTGGAAGTTGCTCATGACTTTGTATTTGGGTTAGTATATTATACTGTGTCGACTATTTATTTCTGCACACCCATCATCCTTTCTTTCAGCTATGGGTACAGGACATGGGAATGGAAATATGGCATTCGAAGCGCGCTGTACCCATTGTTTGTTGCTGGGCAATACAAATTGTTGAAGCTTTTAAACTTGGACACAGTTTACATGGTCGTAAGTTACACCAATACGTACCTGCGATTGGGAAACAGTAAATTCACATGTAAGCGATGGGAGCTAGAGCTTGTAAAAGACAACATGTACTTTGTTCCATAGACGACAGTTCCAAAGCTGGTTCAAGCAGCGATGTCAGCTCTGGGGGACTACTGGACGGTGATGTTGGCACGGCTGCTGTTCGGAGACACGGGTGCAGGCTGGACAGCTTTCTCCCTCCTTTGCTCGTGGTTCCTGCATTATACTGCTTCCAGGACATTGACAAATGTGGCCGAGCAAAGCATTACAGCAGCTGCTTTGTACTTCTATCCTTGGGGGGGACAGAAACAACCAAGGTGAGCACAAGGCACATTGTCGGTCTGTGTCAAAGAAAAGGGAATGAAATGCTTCCTTTACTAAAGAAACTCAAACTTGCCGCTAATTAATCGGTACACATAACCTCAGCTCTCTGGGCTTCCATAGGCTATTACTGCTGAAAAGTATTCCACAGCACAGCATAGGGATTACTTTGAAATTATTGCTCGTTACAGTACAAACACACAAAATTACCACCTGGGCAGTTGTTTGTTGCTCATCGTGTCAACTGCCGGTTGAAAGACTAACGTTTTTCTGCTATTTTACCGCAGAGAGCGTTTCCCGGCCAAGTACGCAAAGTATATCTCTATTTACTGTAAATAAATTATTTACGGTAGTAATTTTCCTTGTTTCCAAGCCTCGTTTCATTCCAAACAGAACGAACAGTGAGGTTTTCTGCGTGCTGCTGAATGGCAAGGAAGAAAGCTCGCAACAAACTCTGACTTCAATATGGCACTTTGTATTCTAGTACAGTGACACCATTATTATGTTTACTTCTCAACATCAGAGAGCCATTTGCCTTGAAACAATATGCTTATTGCAAAACAACATAATTTGTGTTTATTACAGTACATCGTGGGCTTATATGTGGCTAGTTGGCCTGGCCTGTATGATACGACCCACAGCTGCAATCATGTGGTTACCCTTCCTGCTTCTGCATCTGGTTAGAGGTGTACATTCCAAAGGGTTCCTTCTAAGAAGGCTTATATTCACCAGGTAAAACTGGCATGTAGTTGGTATGTATGCTCAGGGCATTCACTGACTGTACAAGCACCTATATTTGATAAGTATTCATTGCCCCTACACCCAGTCCTATCACAGATTGATGTGCCCTTTATATACCCTTTGAGAGAAGAGTAGCATAGTCTAGAGAATCACTAAGTCCCGTAAAAATTGTCTTCAATAATTAAATTTTATAACTATGTATTACAAAGTAATTAATTTATAGTTATAATTACAAAAATCATAACTGTAACTTAATTACGATTAAAGCTACAGTGAGGAGCAACTGAGCTACACTGAGCTACATTCCTTTAAAAAAAAATCCAAAACAGATCTATGCCAGACTACTATGTGCCTTGGATTTGTAAATGGATTTTAACTCCACACATTCATCGCTCCATTTTAATGTCGACCTAGTTCATTTTTCCACCACTGCCCGGCACACCATATAGTCATAGGTGCTTTTGTGCAAAAGAAAAATCTAGCCATGCCATGGTGTTACTGTAATGTGCAACTCGAGCATACATCTTCTTCTGTGTTACATAATGCAAAGACCTGTTTCCTGCACAGTGTGGTGTGCTTCGTGCTCCAGCTACTCATCGACCGCTGGTTCTACGGCTACTTTTTGGTGACCCCGTGGAACTTCATCAAGATGAACTTGTTCAGAAATATAGGTGCCCATTACGGCACGAACCCATGGCATTGGTACTTCAGCATGGGACTGCCGGCTGTGCTGGGGCTGCAGATGGTTCCGTTCTTTCTTGGAATTCGTGCCAACCGTTGTCGTCTGCTCGTTGGTGTGGTCTTCTGGCACATGTTCACACTAAGGTATGGAACATCGTAGACAATGTGGTAACGAGATAGGTGGCATACGGTTGTTAGAGCACACGAGTCATCTTTTATTGCGCATGACCCGTTCCTTGTCACTAGTGTTCTGGACTGCCGATGCACTTGGTTCCTAACAACTCTCTCTAACTTCCTTCAGTCTAGTAAGCCACAAGGAATTCCGTTTTCTTCTGCCCATAATGCCTCTTGCCATGTGCGTTTGTGGAGCAGGCATGGCTAGGCTTCCCAAAGTGTATTCCATGACATTGGCGGCGCTTCTGGCAGTGGGATTCTTTCCTCCTGCACTTTATCTCGGAAGTGTTCATCAGAGGGGGCAAGTGGAAGTGATGAATCACATAGCAAACCTCACGGCCCGTGACAAAGATGCCTCTGTGTTCTTCATAATGCCTTGTCATTCGACTCCGTACTTTAGGTAACTCACCCACGTGCATCCATTTGTACGTGCCCCTTTGCATGTAATGACAATTTGATTTGTTCCAGCCATGTTCATCGACGAATCAAAATGCTCTTCGTGACGTGCGAGCCAAACTTACAAGGTGTCAAGGATTACAAGGATGAGTCTGAGAGGTTTTTTAAGGACCCTGAAAGAGGTGTGAAAGGCCTGATGAGTTGGGGCTACCCCAAGTACATAGTGTTCTACGACACCTTCTACAAGCACATGTTGTCGTTCGTTGCGGATAGTGACTATCAGTATAAACTAAGCTTTTTCAACACTCATATTCCAACAAAGGGCGTCGGAAAAGAAGTCTGGTTCTACCAGATCATGGGGACATGAAAGTTTTTTTGTTTTTTTTTCTGAGTGAAGGTGTGTTTTGGAATGCTTGCGGCTGAAGTGCAAATAAAGTTTTTGCACAAAAAGCATTATGAAGTTTTGTAAGTCTGCTATTTGCGATACAAACCAAACCTAAAACCCAGCAACAAGATTTCACCATGTCCCACGAAACATCACGGCACACATCTTGGACGGATGAAAAAAATTCCGTGGCGATTTAGTGTAGTTCTTAGAGACTTCCCGTCTATACTTGATTTTTTTCTGTATCCACTTCCGGTCTAACCTGACTTTCGGTAGTCCACCTCCGGTCTATACTTTACTTTCGGTTTGACACTTTCAATTACTGTATGTAAGTCCATATAATTAACCTTTAATTAGCCTCAATTACTTTCAATTACCCTTTAATTATCGAAGGTAACCACAGGTTAGATTAGGTGATCTTGAATTCTATTTAATTCCCTTTAATCATGTTTACTTGCGTTAATTACTCTCAATTTCCCTTTAATTGATGTTAATTACCTTTAATTACGTATGGTAACTTGCAGTAATCTTTAGTTACAATCAATCTTTCTCTTAATTACATATATCTTGCATTCATTACCATTAAACTCGGCTTTCTTGCTGTAATTACCTCTAATTATCTTCAATTACCCTCACCTTTTACTCCTAATTATCTACAACAACTTCAATTGCATTTCATTTACCTACATTTACATTGTCCACTTATACCTCGGTGTGGCTTCGCCACAGACACACATAGAAAGCGCATTCTTTTCACTTGCACTGGACTGCACTACCTCCACGCAAGACGGGTTTTCGGGAGCTGTACTTTCCAGCTGAAAGGAACTTCAGTAGTAATGCCTTTCTGTTCAACAGGAAAGTGCAGCACGCAAATAACCCAGTTCAGATCTAGTGCAGGAGGTGCAAGCGAAAAGAATGCACCTATAGAGCTTTTACCATTTTAACGCTCCTAATGCTAATGTATTAAAAAATCGGGCTTCACCCTTTCCACAAATGTCACATCCCCCAACAGATTCATTTTTTTATGATGTATCAATGTATGCACTAAAGTAAACGAACACCCCCACCCAATTCATCATAATTCATAATCACGACAAACCCCAAGGGGGCACAAAAATTGCACCACCGATTCCTCAGTGGTGCGAAAATGTGTTGCACATTGTTAGCAGAGCCGACCTCACTGATAGATCCTTGGAACGGCGATGCTCCCAATGATAAAGACGGTTGAGAGGACGTTGCTGCCAAGTTTTTCATAAGGAAGCGGCACATCTCAAATGTAACAGTAAGCGAAATCCTTCTTTGCGACTTCTATATAACACTTGCAACTATGTGCAAGATTGTTCATAGCGTTTGTTTTCGTTAGGTTTGGTGCTTACGTTTTCATTTTAAGTAATCTTATTATTTGTATACTTAACCCGAAAAAAACGTATTCGCTATCAGTATTTGCGAGTGACATTTTGGTGTTCAAATTTTTAAGATTAAGAATTCATTCCGGATGAATCGTGACAGTGTTCTTATAAAGTATTTTTTGAAAAAGTAAACTATGCACCGGTGGTTTGTGAGATATGAATATAATACAAATATACCATTAGTACGAATGCTAAAAGGAGGATCATTATTATCGCCATCATCTAACATGGCGGCTTGCAGTGTTCGTTTGGTTTGTTTGTGGTACATAGTTTCTGCAGTCTTTCTCAGTTCTGTGCTCGCTTCTGTTTGATGTGGCCTCTGCTATAAGTTTCTCGGTAGTGGTTCTTGCTTTCGTTCGCAGGTGCATTTTTAACTTTGCGTTACAAAGATACAAGGAATCCCGCGGCGGTACCTCGCTGTCCACTCCGGTCGGTGTGCCTGTTCAACTCATTCGTCTGCCCAATAACACAGAAAAAAACTCACTGAGAGAAGTTTTTTTTTTTTTAGTGCCCAGCTGAATGCGATGGCGCTTACAGAGAAAGAACTGGGAGCCTTGCTGTCGTGAGTACTATGCAGCGAATGTTCGTGCAATAGTCTTGAGCTACTGTAACGTGAGAGATGCTCAGCTGAGAAGTTTGTTGCAGAATCATTCAGGAAGCAAACTTGGAGAAACAGACTTTCGAGTCTTTAGGCCAAACACTGCATCAAAGTTTTACGAAGCAAGATCATTTTAGAGTCAGCTGTGCGCTGGTAAGTAACGCATGTAGAAGATACAAAGAAAGGTGTTTCGAGCTCTGTGCAAAGGCCACCACGGTCACAGGAGCTCTGAAACCGCCGCAGAAGGCGCAGCAGCGTTATCGACACCAGATCGACACGTAACTCTGTTATCCACTGTATCAGTTGTAGCACTGTTTGTCAGTTTGGATATGCAGGAAGTAAAGAAAGTGTCGCATTATTTCTGCATATACATTTGTACCTTGTAAGCATAGACGATTGGAACCCCCCAGTCATTATCATTAAAATAAAGTTGTTGTCCATACGCGTGCGATCGCAGTAGCATCACCTAACATGCATTCTTATATTTGCCTCTATCACCGTCGTTAAAGCCGCGTAACCATTTGTTGTGCTTATTGATGCGAAGAATCTTATTAAAAACTAGAAATTAATAAGCACAACTGGTATTTCTATTGGACATTCTATACAGGTGATGTTTTTGGCCTGTTTAGGTGCTCCTTCTGCAGCAGTCGGATCTGATTGGTGGAAAATGTCAGAGGGTAGCTGCGTTGTATCTTTTGTACGAGATGTACAGGACGGAGTCAGTTCACATGAATCCGTTCATCAATGTCTTCGTACACCTCTTAGTAAGTTATTTTACTGAGTTAAGGTCCTTCCTTGGCATTGTACTCATTTCCTTTCCCTCCTAGAACCCCATGGAAGAAACATCCGGGAAGAAACTGGAATTTGCTCACATCATTCCCAAACTTACGGTCCAAGAAAAATACTTCATATCTCAACTTCTCACGGTTCCTGCAAAAGATGTAATATATATATTTTTGTGTATTGTCATATATTTCATGCTTATGCTGACATTTCGTGTGTATTGTCAAGCACTCTGCTTGCATCTTTTCCCTCTGCGGTTGTTCTCACATGTGGTTTATCATCTCAGTTGTTCACAAAGACTCCGCTTCAGATCATGAACTTGGACGAAAATAATATCCAGGTGAGTATCTTGTGCTATCTCGCAGGATGTACATGCTCAACAGTCAACACTTTTATTGGAGCACACCACCCTTTCTTGAAATAGATATCTGACACGGCTGGCATTCAAGTATCATTTGCCGAGCAGCAGTCAGAGATGCCCCAGTCTAGCAAATCCGGAATTCCACTGGTGATCGGAGACCCTGACTTAAAGCCTTACAGGTAAATAGCAGACGCACTTCTCTTCTGGTTAGGACCTAGTAGTGGACCTATAGTAGGCTCTTGGATGAGCTCTGTATTTCTGGAAGTTTTATATTTTAATACCATATTCAATTTTCCAGTATCTTCAGCGAGACACCAAATCCTACAAAGACAATAGAACAGCTCTTATCTGGAGACAATCCACCTGTGGATGGAGTGTTCAAGCCAGAATTCCTAAGGCTGGTCTCTCCCCTTCATGCTTGCGAGGATGAGGTAAGTCGCCCTGCTACAGAGGAACTATGTCAACAAGAATGTTAGTCCACATACAGGGTTACCACCCAATGTGTCACAAAAATATATATTTAAAAATCTGCTTGTCCGCAAATTATGTGGTCAACGGTGTTCATCTTCACCAAGCCTTTGCCATGACTTACGAGCACTTTGATCAATTTTTAGTCACAATAAATTGTGAATTTTCTGAATTGAACTCCGAAAAAAGCCAAGTCCGGCTAATGTTCTTTGTTTTGTTTTACGTTATTGTTATTGCCGGAAAAGGAAAACGCACCTCGGATTTACCCCACTCCAGTACGAGATACATTCCCTACTACAATGGTAACAGCTTAAAAAATATATAAAAAAGCGAAAGGACGTAATTTCTAGGCACGCAAAGTTGTCAGCCACGTTCAGTTCTCCACAAAAAGACATGGGCCGATTGAGAGGAAAGTTTTGATTTCTGATCAAGTTATAAGTAGCTCTTTCGGTGTTTATATTTTCTGGGATATTACGAGATAAAGCGAAGAATCTCCGCCCTATCTCGTATCACTCTTAAGATAATGGCATAGATAACTTCTCTTTATCCTGTTATGCCCTGAGAAGTTATGCTGTTATGTCATTATCTTATAAACCAATTCGATTTTGTACGAAGTCGAGCCCGTTTGTAACGATATTGACAGGAACGCGAAACCTGATCGTTATATCAGAGTATCGTTAAAAACGAGCTTTCGAGAAATTGCCGCTCGGGTTCGCGTAAACGAAGTAGACCGCCACAAGTAGAACGCCGCTGAACATGCGCGTTTATTGTGAGCGCAGAAGCATTTTATCTAGCTCTCCATTGACACAGCTGTGTGCCGAAAGCTTTTGATAACATAACAGCCGATATCGCGTGAGGCGCCGCACCTTTTAAGATCGACGACCTCGTCCATTGCTCGTTATCTGATGCTGTAGTCGTCATCATTCTCACGATCGGGACTGCGTGGTTCATCAGAATGCTCCTCCGCCACGGGTAATCCGTCGACGCGTGTTTGGATGGCGGCACGGAACTGTCTGCCAATACACGTTTTCGAAGCAGCGGTACTTCACAACGCGGTTTTGCGCCAGTACGAAACCCGTAGGGCGCACGCAACTTCGGGTCGAGCCGCGCGTCTTTCCTGGTCAAAAAGCCTCCTGGAACCGCGGACGCCATCGAAGCGAGCACGCAGTAAAACAAGAAAAAAAAAAGGCTTGAAGACGAGAGAACGATGTGGAGAGGAACAACGTTCTACTTCGTACGAGCCCCTTCCGCCCTTTCGAAGTCGCATGTCTTGCAACGCACGTATCTAATCCCCGGCAGTCATGCGCGGATAAACGCACTCGTTCTCACTTTAGCGCGCACGGAGGCGAAGGCTCGTGAAAATGCCCATGTAATTTGTTTTCAGTGAAATGGTGCAATTTTGCATTGTATTTTTCGCTCGTTCTACCAGCCGCCGGGAGAATTCCGATCGCTATATGCGAGCAAGCGCTTTCGCGGCGATCGTTATATAGTTCATGAGAGAATTGGTAGATCCCTGGACCGGAAATCCAGGAGATGTGGGTTCGAGCCGTACAGCTGGCTAACCTTTTCTGTGACTTCGATGTTTTGTTTACATGTAATTCAATGGGAGAACTGACGGGAACCAGCAATTCGATCGCAATATGGGAGTTATCGTTCTATCGAAGATCGTAATAAACGGGCTCGACTACTGTAATTTAGTTTGGCATTCATTTTTGCTGTGTTTCGGGGGGGGGGGGGGGGGTGCGGTCTTAGCCCTTTGTTGCCCATGGGAAGTGGGACGACACTTTCGACGCGTTGCATATATTTTTCTAGGCATCAGGCCCACAGAAACAAGAAACGAAAAAAAAAAGTTTGGTGTAAAATTGCTAGAAATGTGTTTTTTATTGGTGCCATATATGTTGCAACCAGGAACGGAGCGGCCCGCTTACAGTGCGATAAAACTATGCGCGATGAAATTTTTCGAAGCAGTTCAGTTCGCCTTCATCCACGCACAAATAAACGGCACATTTTTTGCAGAGGTTTGCAGAGGTGCAAATGCAAAACCTACTATTTTAGCGAATGATTTCACGTCGAGTACATGGAACGGGCTTTCAAGCGCGGCGACCTTGGCCCCCGCTGAGAAGGCGGCGAACGTGCAATACCTGGGTGCCACAAACGTGTATGCGGAACACAACTCGTGCAATACCCCACAAGATTTGGTCGCACAAAGGTGATATTTTACACTAGGTATCTTCGATCATTCTAAAAAAAGGGCATTGCATTCAGAAGTTACAGATTACAGCCAAACGCAAGTAATAATGCAAAATATGAAACGCTTACCGGTTTTGGCGCGCAGCCGTGGAAGCCATGTTTAAAACTCCCGGGCGGCTTGGCGCGCGGGCAAGTAGCGACATCCCACGCGGGAGGAAGAAAGTGTGGCGGCCCGTGTGTGATGACGAAGACGTGCCTCTGCTGCCACGCGCTACGGCGCTGGCACGGCAGTTCTACCGGCACCGTCCTAGTGTGAGGCCACGTCCATCTGCCCGCTGGGACATTCCATCATCGCCGGTCAGGACTCATGTAGGGGAACACCACCTCCTCTACAAAAGCTTAGATATCCACGGCTGTGGCTGCTAGGATTTTGGGGTTCCTGTGCTGATTGTCTCTCCGAAAAATGAATTTAGAAAATTTAGAAAACATCCACAATAAGTAGCCTTGGGCAACAAAGGGTTAAAAATTACAAACACCGGAAACCCGAGTTATAAGATCACGTCCTGTGTTTGTAGCCGGTGTGGCTGACTCCCATAGACCCTGACGAGCACCTGGTCGCGTGGGATCCGACCATGTGTCAGGGAGACAGTGCTGGAGCCGAGGCTAAGCGTCTCATGGCGAAAGCATTCAAGGGAACCCTCACACAAGCGCAACAGCAACAGCTTCTTGGAGAGTTGGCACGCGACCCAAAGCTTGTGTACCACATAGGGCTCACACCCGCCAGGGTAAATACCAGAGTTCCCAAATGTTGGAATTTTGTCAGTGTGAATTTGCTATTTTTAACTGCAGGTGATCTTTTTGTAGTTGCCAGACTTGGTGGAAAATAATCCGCTGATAGCGATCGAGGTTCTTCTGAAGCTCATGCAGTCCAACCAGATAACAGAGTGGGTTCTTTGCACAAACTATGTCTCTATGAACAAGATTCTTTGTAGGGTTGCAACATCGATGGTTCCAGGGTGGATGCAGGATTTTTTCTGGGCAGGCGTCCAGCCATTGATAGCATGCTAGATACGCGATCTAGGGTCAATTAGACACTATGTGAAGACAGAAATTGGGGAGGGGGTCAGGACATCCCCCCCCTCCCCACTCTAGATCCGTCCCTGAATTGTTCTGCAGGTTTTGAACATGTTCTGTGATGCCAGCATTCTTTTATCTTACGGGTAGATAACGCACGTCCTGGTAGAGTCGCTGTCCCAAGCAGCAAAATGTACTGAAAGTCGAGTGCAATAGGGGTGGACGGGTAGGTGTCAGGCCTTGAACAGACCCGTGAAACTGAAGAACATTGATAAGACACATACCGTCCACCCCTATTGCACTCGACTTTCAGTACATTGTGCTGCTTGGGGTATTTATTTTAGATACAAATTTATCTATGTTTTGCTAGCTGAGGGTGAATCATATGTTTTGCCTGCACCAACGATAAGCATACACTGTAATGTCCCCGTGCCATACGATGGGTCTAGCAGCGAACTGTAGTAGTATGCAGCTTGTTGGAGAGACTTCGAGTGGATAAGTAACAACAACTTTATTGTGAGAGGATGAGTTTTCATCACCAGGGGCGATACTCTATCCCATTGGCGGTAAGAGTCTCTAAGAGATACTCTACCCCATTGGTGGTAAGGCTATTGAGTGGATAGGAGTCTTGCATACAGCACCTCACTCGTACTTCAAGACACGATTATTCCCCGCCGAATTTCGCAGCTTTAACTTCAGCCTCATGCTGGAAAGGTAGCTGCTCACAATATCTAATTCACAAAGTATGTGATTCTTTGGCTGTATCTTGTGGTGCTGTTTACAAGGACACGTGTTTCTTTGAGGGCCCTTTGGTTTCTCTTTGTGCCATGAAGAAAATTATAGGGTTTTGTGAATTGGCTTGTTGAGCGTACAATTCAGCTTGAAAGTTCCTGCATGCACGCAAGTTTTGACAGATTTGTCGGTAATGTTATGATACCTCTGCATGCTTTTCAGATACTTCTCTGTGTTGGTGAATATGGAAATGTCACTTCACTCAATGGAAGTCGTTAACCGACTGACCACAGTAAGTTCATAGAAGGGCACTGTTTTGTGTTATGTGTATGCCGAGTTCCTGCATTGTGAAACCCTGCGTATAACGACTGCGTTGGGCTTACGGTGTGTTCCATTAATGTTGATTTAGCGAAGCCAAATAGCATTTATAATGATTGTCTGATTGAACGATCGTAATTTGCGGCGACATTGTTAAATATACTGCGGCATTCTGCTGATTGTGCCGTTGCGCTGCCGTTAACGTCATTTCTGCTGGCAACTTTGTGACATATCATTTATAACGATAGTAACTTGCGGCGACATCGTTATAATAAAGGCCCCTGGTTTTCTGCTGCGGCAAATTCAAAATTCTGCGGCACGGACTTGAAAATTCCTCGATTTTCTGTGGCAAGCAGCGAACGGCTGCTTGAAATGGGAAACACTTTATTTTCTTGGATAATGTGGGAACAAAATATTTTATAAAATTACAGATTGAAAGCACTGTTGTGGCTATTACATACATGATATCTTGTGTTCTCTGACAAAGACAAGTGTCTGTCACCTGCAGTCATTTTATACCTGCTGAAAGGTATTTCAGCATTTACAGTGTTTATAGGAACTTTATAGGAAGATTATAGGAAGGAGCTTACAATACATGCCCTATGGGAGTTACAGGACACCCTTTTTGTTTCTCGGCTGTAGGCATTATTGAACAATGTATGCATTATTGAAACAATAAAACAATAACAATGGTCTATAAAGGCAAACTCCCAGACAACAAATCAAAATCCCCCACTGCCACCGCTAAACTGCACACAGGAAGGACGACGACGCTTCCTCAGGCAATAAACTTGGGCTAACGTTATCGTAGGCTAAACTAAAATCTGTCTGTGCTGGTCCTGCAGCATGGGCAGTTTTGTAAAGCACGCTTTGCGTCATGCAGGGAAGCTTCAGGTGAAGCCCACTTTCGGGAGGTGTGTTCGTATTCGGCGAATAGTCGGATATTCGGAAATACGAATATTAGGTATTCGATTCGCGAATGAAATACTTCGAGTGATCGATATTTGATTCGAATTCGAGCACTCGAATATCGAATATAAAATATCTGCACACCCCTAAAAATAAGGGATTCCGTGAAATTCCGTGTCAAACGAAGGATTCCGCGATGAATTCTAAATTCCGCGATATGTCACGGAAAACACGGGGCCTTAGTTATAATCTAGTGCGGCATTCTACTAGTGTATTCTATATCTATCTATATCTATCTATAGTGTATCTATTCGGCTAGTGTTGTGCCATTGTACTCATGTTAACGTCATTCTACTGTCGATTCCGCGAGGCATTATGTATAAATCCGATATAAACGGTCGTAATTTGCGGCGACGTCGTTATAGTCTGCAACAGCATTCTCCTCGTTGTGCCGTTGCGCTGCCGTTAACGTCATTTCTGCTGTCAACTTCGTGAGATATCATTTATAACGATAGTCTGATATAACGTCGTAATTTCCGACGACATCGTTATAATCTACTGCGGCATTCTACGTGTTGTGCCATTGTGCTCCTGTTAACGTAATTTCTACTGTCGATTCCGCGAGGTATTATGTATAACGATAGTCCGATATACATGGTCGTAATTTGCGGCCACGTCGTTATAGTCTTCTACAGCATTCTAATTGTTCTGCCGTTGGGCTCCGTTAACGGCATTTATACTGTCGTCTTCGCGAGGTATTGTTTGTAACGATAGTCAGAGAAAAAGATCGTAACTTGCGGCGACCTCGTTCTAATCCGCGACGGCATTCTATACCGATTGTGCCGTTGCGCTCCTGTTAACGTAATTTCTGCTGCCGAATTCGCAAGGTATTAGTGAGTTTTAGTGCGTCACCACTTCTGACACCAATTGTTACAAGCTCGCAGGGACGGTTCGAAGTCCGTTCTGTCCAAGCCCGTCAGACCCAATTCTCCTTGCACCAGCGCACGTTTCCATGCCCGGCCCAATAGCCTCCTCTTTATCCACCGCAGCAGTACGTTATCGCCTTTGCGTACGTAAGGAATAGCGTGGTGTTTCTGCGCACTGCGCGATGCTCTCTTTATGTTTTGTGCGTGCGCAGAGCCGCCAACATCATCTTTTACGTATGCAATGGCGATAGCGTGCGATGCACTAAAACTCTCTATTATTTATAACGATAATCCGATATAACGATATTATTTTGCGGCGATATCGTTTATCTGGGCATCCTACGTTTTGTGCCATTGCTCTCTTGTAAACGTCATTTCTATTGTAGACTTCGCCCGGTATTAGTGAGTTTTAGTATACCGTTGATAAAGTTATCGTCGCTATCGGAACCAATCGCACTCGTGCGTGACTCAGAATCTTATCCACTGATGGGTTCCGGTTGATACGGTGAGACGGTAGCCACGTTATCAACGGTCTGCTAACAGTCTCTACTATCCACAACAATAGGAACGATCGTAATTTGCGACGACATCGTGATAATCTTCTGCGGCATACTACGTATTTTTCCATTGCGCTCCTATTTACGTCATTTCTACTGTCGGTTTCGCGAGGTATTATTTATAACGGCAGCCTGATGTAGCGATTGTAATTTTTGGCAACGTCGTTATAATCTGGGACGGCATTCCAATTGTTGTTCCGTTGGGCTCCCGTTGGCGTCCTTTCTACCGTCGGCTTCGCGAGGTATTATTTATAACGATAGTCCGCTATAACGATCGTAATTTGCTCTATATCGTTATAATATGCTACGGTACTCCCCACTCATCATAATTTAAATAAACTTGTTTTACTACGGCATTCAACGTGCTCTGCCATTGCGCTCCAATCAACATCATTTCTCCTGTAGACTTCGCGAGATATTATTTATGACCACTGTTCGATATAACGGTCATAATTTGCTACGACATCGTTATAATCTACTACAGCATTCTACTTGTGCCGTTGCGCACCTCTAAATGTTATTTCTACTGTCGGTTTCGTGATTCTTTACTTTTATCGATGATCGGATGTAACGGTCGTAATTTGCGTCACCGTTGACATCGTTATAAACGACTCGGCTATATTCCGTGGTTTTCTGCATAAGGTGTAAAAAAAAATTCTGACTGAGGTATTAAATGCAGTTTTGCCTCTTTGTGTATTGGTATCATATCTTGTACTGCATAACAAGATGTGATAGCCATGTGATTGTCTCTGCAGGCAGTTGACCTTCCAACAGAGTTTGTTCACCTGTACATCTCCAACTGCATATCAACGTGCGAGACCATCAAGGACCGCTACATGCAGAACCGCTTGGTGCGCCTCGTGTGCGTTTTTCTGCAGTCTCTCATAAGAAACAAGATCATTAATGTACAGGTAGGCAACAAACAAAGAGCAAAGCGTTACGGAGCAGTTTTGAAAGCTTGACACTTTCGAAAGGGACACAGTGTTTCTTAGCCTTTTGTTTGCGGGATTTATGTTCTTTGAAAATAATGAAGGGGAGGTGCAAGAATCGGATTTTAGCGGGGTTATCCCTAAAACACGAATCTCCCACGAAGTATTTCCCACCATTAATCCCATTTAGCCCTGTTTTACGGTTAACATTACTTGTGTATATCCAGATTATCCCCTAAATGTCGATGTGGAGTAGAAATGACTGAAAGTACAACTTTTGTTTAACGTTAACTAAAGGTTAAGGGTGCGTTATTTATGAGATTAAAAAGAATGGGAATTTGAAGCATACCAGTGACTTTTGCCCACTTTAAAGTGAAGCCCAATATTCATTCCCAGAATTGGGGTGAAAAATTGAACTTCCAAGATATCATGCGAAAGCGGTATGAATATCGATACGCTTACTGAGAAAGTGTACTTTTTCATTGAACCGAACGAGACAAGACAATAGTGCTGACGCTAAAATTTGTCTTTGCAGGACCTCTTCATAGAAGTGCAGGCGTTCTGCATAGAATTCAGCAGAATCCGCGAAGCTGCAGCTCTCTTCAGGCTGCTCAAGCAATTAGACACTGCTGAGCAGAGTCCAATGTCACCGACGCAGTCAAACAACAAGTGAATATGATCCTTCCATGGGATGATCCATTCGTGGGAAGTGTCCACAATCGTGCTGTAGCCTTTGGTCTAATGGCCTAATTGCGTTTTTGTAAATAGAAGTTTTGAGACGTGTGTGTATAGTATTATTTCGAGTTGCACATTTGTGAAAGTCCGAACAACAGAGACAGTCGTCCCGTACGGGCTGCCATTCGCTTGTCGGATAGCGTTGCTCGTTTTCCGCTCTCAAAGTTTTCACGGTGTGCATCTAAACACCGCGCTGCCATCGCAGTAGCAACTCTTTGATGCCTTTGATATATAGAAAGAAGTAGGCTGCTGTCGTAACCACTGCAGGACGTTTTTCTGGAGGGCTTCATCTGTCCAGAACGTCTTCCCTCCAAGGTGCACAAATGGTAGTCGCTTGGGGCTAAATCTGGGCTGTAAGGAGCATGGGGCAAAACCTCCCAGCGCATTTCGGGCAGGGTTGCTACCATCAAATTTGCCGTGTGAGGCCGGGCATTGTCATGAAGAAGAATGACCCTTCCGGACAACATCCCAGGCTTTTTCTTGCGAATTGCGTTTTGCACACAGCCGTTATCAACGTGGAGCGGTACTGGGCATTTAATCGTGACCCCTTGCTCCAAGAAGTCCGCATGGATGACACTCCGCACGTCCCAGAAGACCAGAGCCGTTCCGATGAATGGGGGGGGGGGGGGGGGGAGGTCAGCCGCCTCGGGCGCCAGAGAGGGCGTCGAATGGCAGGCCCTGGCAGGTTGCTTGGATAGTATAAAGCGGGAATGAAGTGAATTTGAATTTACGATCTCCGCAGTGCAAAAGAGCGTTTTCTTTTCTTTATTTACGGAGCTTCTGACGGCAGTGAGGGACGGGGTGCTTAACGTTTACCCTGCCCCGTGCGCAAACTGGCCTCGGGACGGCTCTGCAGTAGACAGTTCTTATGGACTTCCCAGAAGACGGCTGCTGGGGAGTCCATAAGAACGCTCTTCTGGGGCGTGCGGGGTGTAATCCATGTGGACGTATCTGAGCAAGGGGTCGCGCGTCTTGGGTTGCGGGGAAGCCTTATGTCGCCATTTCATGCTGCTGCTTTTTGTCTCTGCGGTGAAATGATGCATACAGGTTCACATGTGATGATTGGTTGCAAAAATTCGTCCCCCTCGGGATCGAAACTGGTTCAGCAGCTTATCAGAGACTGCCGTGCGCGCTCCCTTCTGGTCACAAGTGAGGTGTCGGGTGAACCCATCTTGCACAGACTTCGGAACAGTAAGTGCTCATGAATGATATTATATTCGCACTGCTGACAGTATAATATTACGCTGGGCTGCAATGTCCCGAGCTGGTTCTCGCCGGTTCTTGACGCTGGCTTGCTCAACGCCTGCTATGTTCACTGGCGTCACTGCAGTCGGACGAACGTGTTCACGTGGTTCATTCATCACCATATCCCGTCCTTGGCCAAACTGTATGCACCATTCGTATGCTCTTCCCCTTGGCATCGTTTGTTACCTATACTGTGCCTGAAATATTTGCAAAATCTCAGCTGGTTTGACGTTCGCCTTCACAAGGCGCTTGATTATGCATCGCTGTACCACAGCTACCGACGCCATTATAGCTCCCACTGCTGCACGCGCCGCTGACCCGAGAAGGATTGCACTACGCCCTCCGAAAGTTTTATTTCGTTACATTTACTGAATGATTTTTCTCAAACAAAAGTCTCAGTCAACCCTGAACGACCCTTTCAGTTTCGGAATCGATCGGGACGGATGCGACAGTCCCTTTAAAAGAAAACCGCGGGCTGCGTTCCAGAACGAACTACTCTCCGCGTTCCAAAACCTACTCGATGACGTCACGACCTCCGTTCCAAAAGCGGGTCGCCTACACGAGAGTATAGCTATCCGAGATCGACTTGCTCTACTTGGTCTACCAACGCCACCTACATATAGAAGGCCTGCTTATTGCCTCCTCTCCCTCCTTGACTACGTGAACATATAAAGTCAGAATTCGTCTACTACTGCGTGTCGCCGCGTTCTGCGTTCTCTCAAGAACTCGCAAAGTTTTGTAGCTAACTTGGAACCTGTAAACCTGAATCTGTAGAGAAATAGTGCAACACGCTTTCCAGAAAATCAGTCTCGAGAAAGATATGGGACCGTTTTGCGTTATATTTGAATGATTTCCCATTCAGAACGCGGGGACGTTCAATCACTGCTCGCAGACGATGGTGATTCGTCTCCATGGCTACGACCGCTGAAAGCACGTTCGTGATTGGCTACCGCCGTTGAAAACACGATCCTGATTGGCTGACTCTTAGTTGTTACTTCACGTCGTCGAGGCTTTCTCTATCTAGGTTGTGTTGGCTCTACTCCCTAGCAGACGGGGCCCGGTTATAACTAAGAGTAGTGACGTCAGAGCTGTCGTCTGCATAGAAGTCTGTGGTCGTCTGCTTTTGCTGCTGCTCGTCTCGGCTACATCATAGAAGACGCAGGAAAGTTCCAATGCGGATTATGCGACCTGATGTTTTCTTTAGAGCAGCATGCGCGGAACCATACACAAAACACACGTCAGCCTGTTGCATGTGAAGGTCGAAAGATGCTTCTGTGCGCTTTAGAGCTAGCTGCGGACCAGAACAGCACTACCCATTCTCGGAATGTGCGGTAAATACCCCTAACTCACAGCATGAATACTTTACGAACTCAAGTAGATGACCCCACCCGCACCGAAGTCAACACCCCGCGTCACAGCAAAGCGAAGAAGCGGCCAGCAGTGCTAATGTCCCGGGGCCCAAATGCCACTGTCGTCTGCTGTCGCCATGTCGAGAATCGTACTCGGGCCCGTTCCACGACCAACTCGAGGATCGCCTACTCTCTTGGTCACATGGTACAACTCTGTCACGTGACTCTACTCTACTCTGGAGTTTGTTTTGGAACGCAGCCGCGCAATTAGCGCTTTCTCTCTTCTTTCCTACTCAAGAAGTGCAACAATGCGGGGGGATGCCTCCCACTGGTGCAGCAGCAAGGTGTGGGAGCGCGTAGTCCCGATGGAACAGGACCCCTTCCGGGGCACACCCGTCATTTTTACATCCGGGAGGTGGGGAAGAGAGGCGTTCTCCACTGTTTGGACTGCGGCTTTGCTCTCGGATTGGAAACGTTGGACCCAGAGTTTGTCCAGTCACAAACTGGACACTGAGGTCCGCGGGATCTGCCGTGAACGGCAGTTGCCGCTGGATGTGGGGTAGCGCATGTGTTTTTAATCAGGCGTGAGCAATATTGGGACCCGTCTGGCAGAGAGAAACCTTGTAGTACATGTCAAGACATCGGGTCAAGATGCGCTGAAATGTGCTTTTGGATATCCCTGTGGACTGCGCGAGATGATAATCCTGATATATCTTTCCTGGTCACAGTATACCTGTTTTTTTGTTTTGTTTTTTTGTTACCAATGAAGGCAATATCTTCCCACAGATACGAGACCGCAAAGAAGACCACAGGGCTACGGCAATACAACATCGGGGAATACAGGCTCTCGTTCTTGTTCGAACGATGCTTCCACCGTGATAGTGAGAATGCCTTAACGGTTTAATAGTGCATCGCGGATTCATGCTCACGTTCTTGTTGGAACGATGTTTCCACCGTAACAGTGAGAATACCTTGACGGCCCCAATAGTGCCGCGATGCAGGGACAACATTTGTGATGCTGTGTGGCATGTTTTCGCGACGAGACAAGATGCCACTGTTGGAATCAATCGATGTTTTTATTTTACTCAATCATACTCTAAAGATGTACATGTTTACACAAGGGGCAGGCACTTTCCAGGCACCAGGACAGTCTCCTCGCGGACCTCCAAGTCCTTTCCTTCGAAGGCGCTCTCGGGAAGGACGCCTTCGTTGGCAGTGAGCAGACGAAGCCATTCAGCAGCTTCGGGGGATTTCTTTGGCACGCACACGAAGGGCACCTTCGTCTTCGTTCCGTTGGACTTGACGCAAGTGGGTTTGCACGCGTAAACGGGGACCTTGCTGAAGCACAAGTTCCTGTTGACGGAACGCTTCAGGGTGCGATGGAGAGAGCACTCGTACAGATCTGAATCGAGAAGGAGCTTTTAGTGGAAGCTACTGGTCGCCGTTCGATTTCTTACCTTCGACTTCTGGTTCCCTAGACTCCCATGAGCGGAGCTCTTCAGCAGGTGGTAGTTCTGCTGTGATATTAAAGGAAAAAGATCAATTAATAATTTTCACAGCGACAGGTATAGCTAATTTGCGGACCTGTAAAGTAATTAACCCTCCGTCAACCCCGTATATATGGAATGTTAGCGTTCCCGAAAAAAAAAATCGCTCGTACATCGAGGTCTGACTGTACCTTAATTAATTGCTTCCAGAATGACATTGGATGTTTTGTAATTTAACTACTGTTGCATGTAACTTCTAATGCATTTGTTATTACTTTTGATACTGGTGCTTTGTATGCGATTTGAGATATCATTTCGAATGTTCCATCACATTCACAATGTCCGCAGCTTATATATTATTAACAATATTGTGCGCAGTGCTAATTTGCGCGGCTAACAAAAAAAAAAGAGCGTGACAATAGTCAGCTTGTCCGGGTGGAGTCCCGTAAATAAAGGCGTAAAAAGAGCACGCTCGAAGAACAAGAGCGGCATCGATTCTAGCATGCATTTCGTTTCGCTCAACGTTTGTTAAACTTGGGTACCTGGAGAGCCATGGTATTTGATACCCATTTATACGTTAAAGGAGCACGAAAGGTACCTCGAAATAATTTCTTTTTATCGCGCGACATGAACGTACTGCAGTCAGGGACTGTGACGCAAAATATTTCCTTTGGGAAGGCGAACTCCTCCAGCTCCTTCTGGAGTGTTGTGACGTCATCTCATCAGAGCGCTTTGATTGGCTGCCGAGAATCGTCTGCTAGAGCGTGGGAGCAAGGCGACCGGTCGACTGCTGTGTGCCAGACGCGGGACGCTCGGCGCCAAATACAAGCGCAAAAAAAAAAAAAAAAAGAAGGCGCGCATCTCATTATTGGGCGGATGAGATGACGTAGAAGATTTGTAGACAAAGGAAAGTGATTCTCTGACCCTCGCGATTGAAAGCTCGATCCCTTGCGCGCTGCGCTCGTACTTCCTGTGCGAATATGCATCCCAGGGTTTGTAATCCTGATCTCTCTCTCTTTACATGTTTTTTTTTTTCGAGCTTCCCCATGCACATTTGAAAGTGTAGTTAAATGACTTCTATTCTAACCACATACTTTCTCACGAAACAGGTCTCAGCTGGTAGAATCGACTATACACTTTTTTTTTTTTTTTTTTACGTGGTGACTGATGTAGTTAGGCTGCTCTGAACGCTGTGATATATAACAAGTAAGTGATGGAGAAGGTTAGTTGCATGTCCTGACAAACGGTCTCTGTTTACATGTAGGCTGTGATTTCTACACTCTAAAAAAAAGGGAGTAATCTTAGTCCTTTTATATACATTGTTACAACAACCATTAGTCTCTTTCGGAAGTTAAATGCATGGTGTTTGGTGCTATTTGCAGTGATAGGGAGTAAATGTTGGGGTCATGTGACTGAAATGGGGGAGTCATTGCAATATGGGAGACTACAGTCGAACCTCGTTAATACGACATCCCCGCTTTATGACCACTTTTCCGTGAAACCGTTCCCCCCCAATGGCCTCCGCATGTAGCACTTGTTCGTTAATATGACAATGACAGGTACTTTTCCCCACAACTAGGGGCGAACACGTGTACCTTACCCTCGTTACTAAAACCGTTGGTCACTAAACCCGCGGTTCTCCTGACCTATAGCGGCCAGAAACGCGGGCCCGCTTTCGAAGTGGCTCATGGCGTATGTCTGACGTGCTTAAAAGAGCTGTGTCCCTGGTCATATGGCCATAGTGACCTGCTACAGTCGAATGGCATTCAACGACCATGTCTGAGAAAAAGCGCGAACGAACAGAGCTGACTGCTGGAACGAAGAGGCGCGGATATGCGTCCGATTCAAAGGCGCGACCATGCATACGTACATTAAATCCATACATTCGTTTAATACGCCTCATGATTCGTATCCTTTCGAAGCTTACGTAAAGGGCATGGTACGACTCGTAACGCGTGGTGTTTGTTAATATGACAATTCGCTGATATGGCCAAAATCCGCGAGAACGGCCGTGGCCGTATTAACGAGTTTCGACTGTACATAGAAGCTCTAATTGCGCCCCCAGTTACTCCTTTTTCTCTTAATGTGTAGAATAAGTCGCGAACGATAAGAGTCTATACGGGATAGAAAAAGGCTGATTACCACTGTCGTCGAACGCGGGCAGGAAGGGGTGGCGAGGGCTGTTTCCCATGCCACGGATGTACATGCTTTCACGGAGAAGTTCAGAGTGAACTGATGGGACAGGGTAGACGGGGACCTTGCAGAGTTCAGCTCCGAAGGCGTAGCTGGTTACGAAATGCGTGTAGTTTCTGGCCTCGGTGTTTGCTGGCGTGAGCAATTCGTGCGAGGCCTCGTTGTCGTAGTTGCCGCAGACACCGCACGTCTTGCGCTGGTACTTCTTGTTCACCTGAGCATTGGGAGAAAACGTAACTTGTACCACACGGAGAGGGTTGTCTAATGCCTAGCACTGGGGTCGAGCTATAACGGTGTCGGTATTGTGTTAGTGCCAGGGATGCGTAGTCAGAACGTTGGTTTTCGTTGTATAGCGAAATCATGTCTTACGAATTATAGCTTTATTCGTAGTCTCACGCCGCTGCGACCGAAGTCCATGCATTTCGAACCCCATTATTCGAAGTGTCCTGCCAGTCGACTCCGCTTTGTGCGGTGGGCAAGCCGGCAGAAGCCCGTACGGCAAGCCCGGCTTACACTTCTTTTCTTTGTCCCTGTTTTTCATGTAACTTAAACCAATGCAAAGATGCTTGGTATCAAAGTTTGTTTGCGTGCTTGATTGAATACTTTTTCTAAGCATCACCGGTGCTTCGGAGGCAACGGTCACTTTTTTGTGGCACTTCTGCCTATATCGAATTGTTGCCTATATCGAATATTTTTCCAGTCTCATTGACTTCGTTATAGCGAGGGTCCATCACATGTATGTGAAAAGGACGAAGCTTCATTTCGTAGGTACTTCACTTACCCAAACGTAGACGTTGTATCCGTCGAAGTTGAGCTCCAGCATGTTGTTGGTAGTCTTGAGAATGACGGTGGGTACTTCACGTGGGTTGGGAGAGCGGTGAACTTGAACCAACAACTTGTGCACATCACTGAACTTGAGAACAACATCCCTGTGGGCAGTAGCCACGTAGGTCGTCTTGTTAACGAACAGCATCACTTCAGGAGAGTACAGGGCTGGGGGCAGGATTTCCACAACGGTATCGTACAATTGCACGTAGAGTTTCTGTATGTGAGACACAGGGAACATACATGTCATATTAGTGGGATTCAGTAACGCGCGTTCTACGTTCTACGTGTTGTGCGTGTTCTGTGACATACCTTCAGACTAGTCCTAATGTCGATAGGTTCGACAACGACGCTGAAATTTGAGACTCCATAACAGTCGCGGGTGACCAGGTACTTGCAGTTCTGGCGCACTTCCAAGGGGAAGGTCAGGTTGTCGAAGGTCCTAACGGCGTACTTGCCGACACCGCAGGGCTCTGAAGACGTACAGAAGCATGAGAATAGCTCGGGTGCAGGCATTATAAGAGACAGTTCTTGCAGTTGCATGCGTTGAGAGATTTTCAATGGCGTTTCATCAGGATAGCTCTGCTCTCCTGAAGCAACATCCCCAGAACTCTTCTATCGCATATATTTGTTCTCGTATCATCTGATCTCTTTGTTGGCTTCAAGCACTCAAACAATAACATTGAATGCCACGGTACTCACGAAGTGGGTTGTCCTTAGTCAGGGTCCTCAAAACACGTTCCTCCACGGTCAGGGCAGTGTTCGGAGAGAAGTACTTGGGCACTGGAAGGTTCTTCACGATCAGTTTTTCGTGGGGAAGGTAGGCCTCGGCGTTGAGGACGGTAACGAATGGATTGGCCTGGGTCTTGTTGAAGTAGAAGACGAGTTCCTTCTTGGGGGACAGGGGTGGAACGACACCTTGGAACACGACGCGCGGGTACAGGTAGTACTTGAGCAAGTCAATGGCGGCGTGGGACAACTGCTTGACGCATGGGCTCACCTGGGTTCAGACATTACTCCCCCCAGTCAGGAACGTTGCACTGGGCGCAAAGCAATCAGGTAGCTTACCTTCTCTGGAAGGGTGACAGTAAGGACCTGTTGGTCGAGGTGTCCGTCATGGACGAGGGCTTTGTGGCAGGCGTAGCTCACAGTTTTTCCGGCCTTGATGTCAGCCAAACATTGAGGCGTAAACCACTTCAGCAGAGGCTTGTAGTGGTAGCTGGCAAAACCAACCAGTTGTTCTTCGCTCTTCGTAGCGTTGTACTGGAAGCAAATATGCGCACGGTTATTGTATTCAATATCTGGATTGCGGACGAATGGGCGTGTCGTTTGTAACGGAACGCGGGTTGCGGGTCTTGCGCCTTCAGGTACGAGTCGGATGTGGGCGAAAATATTTCCGACCAGCACAAGGCCCTAAACTTAGAGGCAACCTGAGCATCAAAGGTCAGGAGTGGGTAGTGCCATTTACGAAGCGCGTCCAGGAAGCGCACGTTTAAACCATTCCCCAGGCAGCGGAGCTCGAATAGAATTATTTTATATAGTTTGTACTCACGTAGAACACGTAAGTCTCCTCCTGGCTGGTCTTGGGCTCAAGGAGGGTGGCGACAAGAGTTGCGTTGACGAAGTCAGTACCGATGTAAGCTGGTTCCAGGTTGAAGTAACTGTCCACTTCGGGGTATGTCACGTTTCCGTACAGCTTGAGCTGCGTGAAACGAATAAAATAGGTGAGATCGTAGGAAGAGGGAAAGCCTTCAAGGAGGAACGTATTCTCACATCCTTGGGGAGGAAGTCGGACGTGAGGTGCATGGCGAACTTCCTGGCAGTACGTTCGAGGGTGTGAGTTTCGGTCAGAACCAATTTGAGAAGCCTCTTGAGTTGCAACTCGTAGCAACCGACGAGGACAACGGTGGCGTTGTGCTGGTATCCAGTCTTGTACAGAGGGTGCTGGGTCTTGTTGAGAAGTACCTGCAGACCATCGTGCATCTCGTCGAGTCCCGTGAACTCTGGGTAGAATGCAGCAGCGGCCGTGTCATCGTCCTCCTCCATAAAGTTAACAAGTTTTGCAGTGTCGTCCGTAACCTCACGCATGCGAATGGAGCGCAGCATCAGTTCTGGGACTGGCTTAACTGCAGGTTCTACGGGTTCGCACCATGGGCAGGGAGGCTGGGGCTTAGGTCCAACATCGAGCTCGTCAAGGTTGCTGGTGCAACGAAGGTGCAGGCGCCACTAAAATGGTATATTTCAGTGAAGCGAAGCTCGCTGACAGTTTGAACTTCAACGAATGGAAAGAGGCTACACTAACCCTGTCGACCGGGTTGCGGGTGTAACTTTCGAGTCCGACGGTGTACTGATGGTGTTTCCAGCCTAGGTTAGCGAATTTTTGGAACAGAGCCTGTAGGTAGCCTTCGGCCATAGCTTTAGGGCTGCCAAAGACGGGAAGACTTGCTCCTGGCTTCTCACTGGTGCCGTTCACCTTGATGACCATGCCAAGCTCCTTTCCGAAGAGGTCGCGCTTGTGCTGTAAAAAGGAATGATTTGGCAAACCATTACTTTCGTTTCACGTGTACTGGGTATCATATGGGTGTGTACTGGGTTTCATGTGTACTGGGGTACATAAGTACCAGTATCCCTTACTGTGTAAGGGAAGGGCAAGCTCTTGTAGCACTTGCTATAGTCCAGCCATGGCTCACTGGGAGATCCGCTGAGAAGGAGGTGCCACTTAAGGTTGTGCTCAACACAGTGAGTGGATAGAAGCATGCGGTTGAATTTGGGCTTTACTTCCAAGAACAGTCTCCTGGTGGCATTGTAGTAACTAAGAATGACGTGGGACTGAAGGGCAATTTCCTTGACGTCACTGACAACGACGCTTGGGGAGTGGAACTTCTCGAGGTCGGCGGCGACAACACGAGTCTGGCGCAGTGACAGGACACTGCAAGAAAATCCAATCAGCGTCGTTTCAAATGCACATCTCCGCGAAGTGGTTGTACAGATTCGTATATGTTCAAGCGTCTTACATAGGACGCGCACTGGGCAGGAAAGTGGTGGGAATACGAAAGATACTCTTTGCTCTCATTACAGGCACATTACGTCGTATAAGCAATGTTAGTGCAATGTTTATGCTTTGGGACCTATGCAGAATGCAAGATACATGTCAGGCGCAAGGAACGGAAAAGGTTGGCAAAGTGTGGTGGATCCATTTGTTTGGTGTTTCAGAAGCACATCAAGAGTTTTGCCGGCGTGTTAAGTTTCGTATCGCTATACTCAAAGCAGTCTCGAGGTCTCGTCAATGTCCCTATTACGGGTCTCGTTGAGCCTTACAACTTGTACACGCCGGAAAACGGTGAGGAAGCTTACGATATGCTGACGTACTCCGCTCATAACGAACTACCGTCCCTCGAACAGCGAGGGTGCGGCATCAAAGAGAGCAACTCACGCTGGGTGGAAGGTTCCGGTGACTATGAGCTTTGCGGGGGCGGCGGAATTGACAATGTTCTCGTAGGTGACCTTCAGCTTGTCAACGCGAAGAGAAATCACGACTGGGTGAAGGACGGAGTGAACCAAGGGGATACCCAGACTGGTCGGCTCGACGTGGTACTGCTTCGCTGGGAGCACGACACGCACGAAGTGCTTGTTGCCGCCTCCACTGACCAGCTGACGGACCCACTCCACAACTGTTGGCCGGACAGAAAGAGAGCAAATGTAACCAAGAGCCCTCGAGCCAAGGTTGATTTAAAGCTTATTACGTTCGAGCTTGAGCACATGCAGGTACTTCTTGTCAACGGGTAGAACAGTCTCTCCGTTCAGGAACTTCCAGAAGAAGGCAGCCTTGGGAGACTCACTGGTGCGATCAACGATCTTCAGCTGGAGTCACAATGAAAGGGAGTGCTTTTAGTGCTCTCTGAGCAACCCCACCGGTAAGGCGACCGCAGCAATGCATAAAATGCACAAAGTACCTCTTCAGCAATGTCCTTGTGCTGGCGGTGTGGCTCAGGTACGGGGCGTCCTCCAAGAACCTTGGAGACAAGGGACAGGAGACCTTCCTCACCGATGAGTTCAGCAACGAGTTGTTCGCCTCCCTTGGGCAGGAGAGAGTACTGCACAGGAAGATATCAGGCCATGAAAAAACGTACGTCTCGTGCGGGTGCATGCACTTATTATACGCGTTACAATTGACTCCAAACTACTTTTGTATATCACACAAGTTGCTTTGCAATGGTTCTTCCTAATTCAATGACGATAGGCTGCTGGCTAACTTGCATCATTATCGTAGCGTTACTCCTGTACCTGACCGACCACTGTGGCGTCACTCATGATCATAGTTGTCTAGCCACGTAAAGCCACGACTTATCGTTATCACTTCTGTAGCTGTCACGGAAACTTGAACGTCGTTGGGAGAACGGTCTGTATGTTTTAAAAAAATGTACCAACAAGCTCAACTGGAGATTTTAGTGAACTTACAAGAATGGGCGTCCTATAGAAAGGTCCGAGGTTGTACAGAAGGCTCAGGTGGCTAGCAGCGACACGTGAGGAGTTGGTTGCGATCTTCTTGAGGGCAGCCTCGACACCGAGGTCTCTCTTGACTGCAACGTCAAAATCGATTGTGCTCAATGCTATGATATAGCTCCACGGCAGTTTTCGTTCCCTGTGTATCACTTACAGTTGTATACGCTGGGTTTGTAGAGGTGAGAGTACCTGAAGCCAAGGTCCAAGTGCTTGACATGCCTGAACACACTGTGGACGCGGCTGGCCCTGTTTAGTGGGGAAAACAATACCTGTCAGCCCTCATTCGTCTTCCAATTTTTGTTTGGTGCCACACATGTAGCTCCAGCCTGCACTTCCCTCTGAATTTAAACCGTGAACTTGACTAGTCGGAGCACTCCTACAGAACGCCAGTTGGGCGAAAGTACAGAAAGTAGCTGCCGCATACGCGTGGTGGTATTATACAATCCACCACTTCGTTTAATACCCCTGTTACACGGACAGTCTTCAACAATCATTGAAACTAACGGACATTGAACATATAGCGCCACCAAGCGTATAGCGCGTCAACTCCTCAAAGAGCACTAGATCCAATGTTCCCTGCCCAGGTTGACACGTTAAACGTTTGGTGGCGCTACGCGCATGTTCAATGTCCATTGGTTTCAATGATAATTGAAACCATGCTCTGCAGTGTCGTCTGCGTCTAACAATTTTGCGAATTGAAATTTCTGTTCTCTTCTATTCTGTTGGGACAGTTCTAATTGCGATAATAATTGTATTCTTATCCAGCGCTTCCTGCTTACTGCTTACTAACTCTATGGGCCGGGTCCCATAGCTTTATGCGAGCAGCAGCAGCACAGCAGCAGCGGTGCGGCAGCAGCAACACGGCAACATGGCAGCAGAGCAGCTTTCTGCTGCCGCTGCTCTGCTGCTGGAGGCGTCCCATAGCTTCGTTTTGAATTAGCGGCAGCAGCGGCTTAGGAAACACAAAACGTGTTGGCAACTGTGTCATTATTTACATTTCGCACATTCCGAAGGCGTACGCAGCGGCTAAGCCTTTTAGTGCACACACCTAGGAACGCAATCCTAGGTGAAAGGCGTTTGTGTGAGAGAGATATTGTGGATTTGGAGCTCATAAGTGAACTTTGAGATGAGTGTGGTGGTGGTCTGAGCCTCGTATTACCTGACTCTTCGCTGATGTGTAGTCAATTTCATGACATTCAACGTAGGTTCGTCCTACTGCTGTGCAGAACAGTCCTTGCTGTGTTGTGTGGAGATTCTTCTACGGGATTTCGTCGTATAAATATATTGCCTCGTTACTATAGTATTCGATATTTTGATTTACGGTGACTGTCAAATGCGTACGTTGCTCTTAGTGAAATAAAACTGTCTCACGAAATAAAGGCCCCTTCTGCTAGTACCCACTGCTTTCTGCCTGTTTTCACAAGGAATGGGTTCATTATCTATCTCTATCGAACCTTTTTTTGTTGTCTGAACGTTGTCTATCTCCATCTAACCCTTTTCAAGGGTCAGTTTCATTTACAACCACCTAGCAAGGTCTCGGAATACCGACCACAAGAAATTTGTTAGGTTTGGTTTTCACACGGCATGGACGTGAAAGTAATTTGCTTGTACGTTATCAGGTCACGGGTTTTGAAGTACTTTCCTGAAAACAAGCGAACATGTAGCTACAACTGGTACACAACATATGTATCACGTAGGTTCCGTCGAACACTTTATTGAACTTTATGAACTGAATTATGTCCTGAAAGCGCACTTCACGCAGTCCCGATGATTGAACACTCGCTCCAAACTACTGGCAATCACAAGCGTATCCAGGCCTTCAGAATCAAATCACAGAACAACCAGAAACAAACCTTCTGCCGTCACTCACCGCCCTGCTAACCCTAAACACCGTCGAACGAAAACAATACCAACCAGCCTCCTGATTGGCTTTCGAGACCGGCTGCTCAGGCTGCAGAGCAACAGGGCAGCACAGCAACCAAAAATTCGGATACGAGAGCAGCAGGGAATTTCTGCAGCTCGGCAGCGCTGCTGCTCTCGCCCAGTGCTATGGGACCGCTCGTGTCGCTGCAGCTCTGCTGCTCCGCTGCTGTTGCTCTGCTGCTGCTGCTCAAATCGAGGCTATGGGACCCCGCCTTATGGCGTCTCCATATAGTCGTCGATTGCAGCGCCGCCGCTGGCTGTCGACGCCGCGATTAAAAGTAACATTGTTTTAATTTTGACTGTTTCTTAGCATTGTGGAAATAATTCGGACTCGAGAGTTAATGTATTTCCTGTAGTCAATGAACAATATGTTATAAATAGTGTACATTTAACAAGAAGTATATGAGTATGTTTTCTCCTCAAAGTGAACTATTATTTAATCTGCTTTTCATTAAACAAAGTTATCAAATCCTGCTTCAAAACACTTTTCAGTATAGAAGTTTTCAGTTTTCTTTCTTTCCTGGCGTTTTAAACGTTTTTTTTTTTTAAGAAAGGATTCTAAAGATTCGAGATTCATAAGATTCGTGGATTCGCAGAAACTTGCTTGGCTTCGGACTCGGAAAATCTCTATTCTCTAGTTTATACTATATCTAGCTGTACTTACAGGATCTGTTCACATGGGAGCTTGCTGTGAAGGACAGACTTGAGTGCGGTGAAAACGTAGCTGCCGAGCTCGAGGCTGTCGTCCAGCTTAGCGGTGACGAGGACCTTCTGGATCTCCCACTTTTCGGGCACTGTCTTGAGCCAGAGGTCGAATGCCAGCGTACGGAGCTGAGTGGGCTCGCTTGTGTTCAGGTAAAGAGCACGGACAACTGGGTTCAGCTGTAATAGCGCGTGTGTATTAGTACCACATTTCGAGAACAACCAGTCACTAGGCCATTATGGAAGATAAGCGCTGAAGGCGTGCTTTTGTACCGAACGTTTTACAGTACTTACCTCCTTGGGATAGAACTTGACGAATTCGTCAAGAGCAAGCAGAGTGAGCTGCCTGAAGAACACGACGGCTTCTTCCACGCTTTCAGCTTCGTCAACAAAGTACTTCAGGTTATGAGCGGTGCCGTTCAGGTAGCCCAAAAGGCTGGGGAGCACCTCGGGCTTTGCGGCCTTTGCCAGAGCGGTAACGTAGGCAACTGCTTCCTTGAAATCTTTGCTGGCTTCCAGGGCCAGGGTCAGAGTCTACGTACGATAGACAAACCATCGTGAGAATTACGTCACTTTTCGCAGCAGACAACACTACAAGAGACATGGACGAAGAGTACCTTGACGTGCTTCTCAAGGTCTACGACAACGCAGTTGTTCACTGTCTTGTAATCGAATGGTGGTAGTTTATGTTGTGCAAGCTCAGCCGCAGAAGGCTCAATCTCTGGCTCAATTTCCGGTTCGGTCACGTTAGGCCTGACGAATGGGCCATCCAGATCCTGAGGAGGCTTGGGAACGTAGGGCGGCATGTCGATCTTGGATGGACAGGCCTTGCTGATGACCTTGCCAACCGCAGCGCAAGCGGCAGCATGAACCAAGGGAGACAGCTTGGCCTTCTTCTGAACACAGACATCCTGCGACAAGGTATAACAAAGTGTGCTTCAACGATCTCCTCTGTGATCTGTATTTCGGGCCTCCATCTGTCACTAATGCTCTCCAGACACTCACGACAAGATCTTCGACGTATTCCTTGTCTGGGTAAGCCTTGAATGCGGCGACGTCCTGCAGAGCGTGGACGGATTCGAAGTGGGTCAGCTTTCCGCTGACTACAAGCTCAAGCAAGACCTTGACTGCGGACTTGCTACCAGCCTTGCTCAGAAGGTCGAGGTACAGACCCCTGCGAACGGAAAGAGGAAGACATTCATTAGAGGGGTGTTTGAATATTGTTCACGTAAGAAAGACAACTGACGTTCATATGTACCTAATAAGCTGTTCGTCCTGAGTGCATTCCTTGAGGGACTTTTTCAGGGGAGTTGGCACTGTAGCAAGCACTTGTTTGTCCGTCATGGCACTCAGAGCTTCAACCAGCTGAAGAAGCAGAGAGGGAGTCTTCTTGGGATCTCCGGATTTGTCCACCTTGGTGAGCTCGAGCAACTCCTTGACAGCGACGTCGAACATCTGCTTGAACTTTTCTGGGCTAAGGTCCTTGACGTCAGAAACCATGAGGGTGTAGATGGGCACGTCGAGGTCGTTGTAGACGCGGGGCAACGTGAAGTTGAGGAAGTCGTAGTTCGTGGTGTGCCTGTACTTGACGATCTCGGGTCCATTGCGGTGAAGGACTTCGAGAGAGAGCTTGGTGTGTGCGGTCACCTTGCCGCCGTACTGACGCAAGACATCGACCGTCTCCGCGGTGACGTTCTGCAGGTAGGACTTGCTCACGTTGTAGTGGCTGTAGGAGTGAACATTGACGAGAACATCCGTCTGGAAGACAAGTCAGAAGGCAGGTTCCTGTTACACACGCGCAGGTGTCATCGTGGCAACAAAACGTCGGAGGACGTGACTCACGGGCCTCATGGAGACAGGGCAACCTGGCTTTGCTTTGTAGTGCAGCGGGGTTTCTCCTTGGTAGCCGGGCAGGAAGTTCTCGGGGTAGTGTTCGCTGCACACTCCGGGGCATCCCTGAACATCAGCGTCATCCATAGCGTAGATGGGACGCTCCCTCTGACAGTCGTCGAGGAATTGGACCTTGTTGATTTCGAGTTCCATGTCGCTTTCGACCTTGACCTCATACTGGACGCGGCAGAAACCGTTCACTGCTTCCTATAAACAAGAGGCGAAACCATAAACCTAAAGAAGTTAGAACCCCGTTACGTGGAATATTCGGTACACAACGTGTGACAGCCCTATATAGCGGAAATGGACGCATTAGGGTCTCCAGTCCGTTCCACGGCTCTGTAAGTAACACATGCCCAATTTAGATCTGCTGTGGTTGCTATCAGTGGCACCAGGGTAGCGCTACGATCTACCGGGAGGCTGAACGGCACCCCTTCACCACGTTTCTTTCTTTTCTTTTTTTTTTTTGTCATTGTCATTGTCATGTTGTGACGAGACAGAGTATTGGAAATGTTGAAGTAGAAGCCTGGAGCCAAGGGCAGCCGGATTGCGAGCATTCGCCCGATTTCTGGATTTATTTCCGGAATCCTTCTTGCCGTTTCCCCGCGTACTTTCTTGTATCTTGCGCTTACCTCGTAAACAGAGAACACCTTGGGAGCGTCGACGATGACGCGTGGGTCGACAGGAGCGCTCTGGAAGAGGGTCAGAACTGCACGGTAGATGTTCACGGTCCAAATCTTAGAGTAGTATGGGACGTAGTAGGCCAGAACCTGCGCAGAAGGTTGTGGTTAGCCTTGGAACCAGTTTCCGTCGTCTCCGGGAAGCTCTAACCTTGCCATGCTTGAAGACAAAGTTAATGGGCTGGTCGAAGAGCTCCTTGTAGTCCTCAACCTCCGGGACGCCCTCGAAGACGGGAGTGTCGACAGTGTTCAACGTCCTGTTGTACTTGTTTACGTTGAACGTGAGGAACTGAGCCGCGTAGTTGTCATGGGTCAGCCTGCGGACGGCCAGTTCACCGACGTACTCCAGTGCAGAGCTTGAGTGTCCCGAGAGTTCGGGCGTGGTGAGGGTCACGATACCGCGGACCTTGAACACGGTGGTTCCCTGCTTTGGCACGATGCCTGCGACATTCATGTCCAGGCATATTCTTCATGAACATTATGCTTCAATTTGTTCTTTTTCTCTTAAAGGTATTTACACACAGGGGTATGCAGAGGTTACCGAGGTACCTTTTGTATGACTTGGTGGCCATTAATGTATTATCCATTTACCGATTGCAAACCTGTCTAGGTTCCGACCTACCAAGCTTTGTGTCATTATAGTGGTATATGGCTGTTACTTTTCCTTCTCTTTTTGATGAATTGCGTGTTGTTTCGTTAGAATTGTTAACTCGTTCCTGTGGTAAGACAGTGGAACTCAGTCTCACTTAAATGATGTTTTTCCCATGATAATGATATGAGCAGAACGTTCTTTGTTCTTCTGATGAAACGAAATTGGTGAAATGAGCTGGTAGAAAACCCTTTTTGTACTTACGGAAAAACTGTGCATTGGCCGCCGCTGAAACAGAAAGAGAGGGATGACTGTAAGACACACACATAAAAAAAATGTTTCACTATTATATGTCCTAGGCGTTACGCGTACAATTAGGCGTTGAACAAACGTGATATAATATTTGATAATTCATTTCCTAAACAGTATTTAAGACGAATGTGAATTTAAAATCAGTGACAGTCGGCGCTACAGGTATATGCCCATTCACCCGCTCTTCTCATCGAAGAGATGCTACAAGGCGCGAATCCAATACAGAACGGTCATCTGGAATATAATTTTATCCATGTAATTCTCTCTGTATGTTGTGTGTAAGTGAGAAATGAAATGAAATTGGAATGAAAAATTTCCTAACGCATTACATGAACGAACACAAACGATCATCTTCAGAAGCTATATACCTGCACAAAATAATTTTAAGAATGCTGTCATGATATAGGATACAGGTTAATATCAATAGGCTACGATAGTACGAGGGATGTGAAATTAACGTAATGAAGTCCAGAATACGTGGATTTGTTTGCCTCGAAACGGCAAAATGAGCTGACCTGAAGGGTGACACGTTTGCAGAAGGTCGTCCGTCTCGACTTACCTGCCAGGAGCAGCAGCAGTGGGAAAGCGAAGACCACACGCATCCTGCTGTGCCTTCGCTTGTACCGGGCCCAGATGAGCGTGTGCTGCCGGGCCAGGCCCTTCTCCGCCGTTATATAGTGGCTGGCCAGCCGCCGAACGCTGATACAGAGCTGACACGGCTTTGGGCCAGCTCAGCAGAGCAACCCCAAGATTAGAGCGTCCGCTTGCCCACAAACGACGCTCAGCTCACGGTACTTGCCTATTCCAGTAGTGGTGCTTTAATTGGCAGCGTAGGTGCGTTGAAGGGTTTACTTTCGCTGTTTTATTCGCTCTCAAAATTAGAAATAAATATTTTGTTTAATTTGGCCGATCAAAACGTACGAGGTGACATGAAGCTAGCAATGATATTAGTATCGTATATTGCATCTTGTGGCGTTTTTGCTTTCTTTCTAAATCGTATTCGAAAAAAAAAAATCGATAATCACTGTCTGTTCTACGTAGTTCGTGGACAGAAGTACCTTCCGCGTTCACATTTGGTTGCCATCTCGTGTTCTCGGACGTGAGGGGAGCATATCGCGTGACCATGATGTGCTCGCCCTAAGTGAGATGTGTTTCACTGCCACTTCTTTTTTTGTTGTTGTTGTTGTCGTCGTTTTTCACGCGTTAATTTGCACACCCTAGGAAGCAGTGTATATGCAGCGAACGAGCTTTTCAAATTGCGTGGAATGACTGTTGCCCGACATGTTCTATGTTGTAATAGCGGTAAAATAGTTCGGTGCAAACTTAAAACCACGCAGCGACGCAGTCAGTGTTACACCTACACGCAACACTGCGCTGGTTTTAAGTTTGCACTGAACTATTTTATCTTCTCTGATAATTCATTACCAACAGGCCCGGATGTGGACACATATACGTTCTGTGTGCTCTTTGAAGCGTCGAGGCCAACGCTTTGAGCAGGATGCATGGTAAAGAGGTCCAGGTGAAACGTCGCGTTATTCGGTTGTAGTCAGGAATATGTACACGGCCCAATAAGCTAGCCCATCGAAATTGACGTCTGCCATTTGTGGTTTTGTAAGTGTACGGGGGTCTCCATAGATAAACGTGATGGCTTTCTACGCCGTCCTTGACGTCTGCATACTTTTTGAAGCAGCAACAAGACCTGTCGTAGTTATAGCAGATCTGTTATAGCAAGACGTGTTGGTGTTAGGTAGTAATCACAAAGCTGGAGCGGGTGCCTTTTGATATGCGCAATAGTGCTCGAGGGCTGACAGGTCCGGAGCAAATTCCTCTGTCCCGCGAAGTGCGCACGCAGCTGTAAAGTTTATTTCCCGTCGCCATGTTTGCGACCGACGAAGGAATAGGCAGCCCGCCGAGATTCGCTTAATCGCAAGAAAACGCGCACGTTGTTTTTACGCAGGTAAGCCAGAAGGTGTTAGCGAAACTTTCGAAAAGTTATATAGGACGGCGGCAGCTAGACGACTAACAAAATGTAGAAGCGCCCTCTGCAGGGCGCGTGTGAGGGTTCCCCTACAGATTACCGAGCCTGGTTTTAGGGAATAACGTTTTAGAGAAGTGGTTACACATTAATCACGTTTCAGCGAAATACACTACAAATACACTAGTCGCGCGTCTATATTAAATCACCCCCTATCTGTACGGTTTTTGTATACCATTTCACTGTGCGAACAATTACTGCAGCGTGCACCTCCCAGTTCAAGACGACACCCAACATGCTGGTTGTGAAATCACTGCCACCCCCTATCTGTGCGGGGAAAAAAAAAAGAGAAAAGAAATCGGCTGGTGGGACGTGTCAGACCAAATCGTTCAGCGCACCTGAAAAACCGGGGACAGATGTGCTCCTAATTATACGGTACATACTCCCCTCTGCTTTGAAAATCCAAGTCCCTTGCGCAAGCTATCAACGTCAAAGCGAAACCAACAACAGCAACAACAACTTTATTTTGAGATGATGAATGGGAGTGTCATCGCCAGCGCTTTTTCATCGCTTTTTCACTTTAACACACCTTCCGTAAAGAAAACGGCACCAGCTACTACAACCTCGCACCTCGATTCCTCATAGGCTCAGCATACGACTTTTGCGTGTCTCAAAAGGAAATAGAAACAAAAACGAAACCAAAGCCAACGCGAAGTTTCGGTCACTTCGCTGAGAACGGATGGGCTCCGACGTATATGAGGGACTTCGGGAATCACGGGAAATAGCTCCTCTCGCGTGTGATGATCCGAAGTGATGCTTGCTTTGCTCGTCTGAATCAAACACTTGCTTTGCAGAGATCGTGACGTTTGGGGGACGTGCAGTCAGCCTGCTCGGAATTTGCGGCTCGGTGCACCAAGGGGATTGGAACAGGGCGTGGGAAAGATGAGATGATGGTGGTACAAGACGAGAGAGGGAGAGAAAAATTAGGGCGATAGAGGCCGTTCTCAACGTCGCGCGCGGTAAACCGCATTGAGCGTGCAGCGATGTCGGACAAGAACCTGGGCAAGTATCCCTGCATCTGTTACAATAAGTGTTCCTTTAAGCCATAAAGTGTTCCGTTTGTGATGTCTCACAGGGGGCAACAACAACAACTTTATGATGATGAATGGGGAGTTTCATCTGGTGGTGATGAGGGGAATTAAATAATGATCCCCTTCACAATAAGGATCGAAGTCCTATGGTGTCCAAAAAGGTAAAAAAACTTTCAGAGCAGCGAGCGTTGGTGGGTTGGATGTGGCCAGGGACCAAGCAATTTTGAGAGAGAGAAGGGGCGAGAGTCCAGCTGATTAAGAGACCCGGAGAGTGCGATTCGGGACGGTTGGTAGTGTGGGCAATGGAAGAAGAATGTGCTCTAGATCCTCTAGAACTCCACAGTGACAGCATCTGGGAGAGACAACTTGTCTCAAGCGGTAACGCCACCGAGCTGTAAAGGCCACATCGAGTCGCACTCGATAAACTAATGCAGCATCCAGACGAGAGGTGTTTCAAGGGTAATTTTGTGTTGGTTACTGGTTCTAAGGCCGCACTGAGACGCACAGTTTTGAAATTAAGTTGCGATTTATATTCGCCGATAACTGCAGGATAAACCAGGTACGTGCCAGAAAAATCACCGAAAAACGCCGATTTTATGAAAAATAAACACCGAAAATCATTCGCCGATTCCGCCCAAAAATAAAAATCGAAAGCGCGGAACCCTGTCATAAGACGGCGCAACCGATGAATCCCGTTCCTTTTGTGTTGGTATCAAGGTAACGGTAGCTTTCATTCCACGAGGACACTGTATTCCACTCTATTGCCCCATTAAGTCCTAGGTAGCAACACGATGTGTGGTGGACAGCGACACGCAAGTTTGTGTGATCGCTACCTGTGTGAAACATACATTCTTCCCACATCCACCATCTTTTCTCGCGCTCCGTAAGAAAATACAGAAAATACAAAGGACGCCGATACACTCTTACGCTTATCTCTGCTGTTGCCTACCTGACAGCAAACGATCTGTCGGTGCAAAAAACGTGAGCGAGACTTTCAAACGCAATGCGAAAAGAACGGCACGATAAGAAGAGGAAGAAAGAAAAGTAGATGCCCTGTGCAAAAGAAGAGAAAACACTCGAGGCGAAAACTGTGCAAGTTGTTGGCCACTCCACGGTAACGGGTGATCCAAGCAGTTTTCTAAGAGAGAGCTCCTATGCATGTGGTGTGCTTGAAAGGCACAAAGAGAATTTGCATCGGGTGCACTGCGCTTGCAATAAAGTATTTTAGAAGACAATGGTATCTAGCGACCTCGGTGCATCAGTGGTGGCCACTTTGCTCATACCAGTACATCTCCATACCGGGACAACTAATAACAACTGAATTCACACCACACTCGTCTCATACCCGTTAAAGTCACGCCGGGAAAGAACCCCCCCCCCCTATCAGGAAAAAAAAATTCGCAGGATGTGAATGAAAATGTGACTTATGCTGAAGGAAATGTACGAATAGACCTCTCCCTGTTTGTAAACAAATGACGTCATAGTGTTCGACAGCGCCACCAGTTTGGTAGAGTTGAACTATGCTCGAAGATATGGGGCGAACAAGGTCGCGCCCGAAAACCACTGTCTTGATGGGATTACGATGATCCCTGAAAGGGACGTGACCTTCCCTCCTACTTTTCTCTCAATAGGAGGCTGCGAACAAGTGTCCATGCGTGGAACCCAGCCCTCCCCTTCCAATCTGTTTCGGTTTCTGTCTGTCTACCAACGTCATGATGACGTTTCTCGGTAGAGGTTTATCCCACGAACAGGGCTCCAAAAGAATCATGATTCTTTAAAAAATCAAATAAATCGGATTTAATTCGACTCTCAACAGACCTCAGCGAACGGTAATGGTAACCGAAACAGAAACGGTATATTACCGAAATTAGAGATGGTAACGCTAATGGGAACGCGTACTACAGTACTCCACTTCCGGAAACAGAAACGGAAACCAAAATGATCGTCGGTATTGAATTCGGGTGATGGCTGTTTCTGTTGTGCAACGATATGAGTGACTTTTCGTTTTATTATGTATTTTTTATTTCTTCTATTCTCAGTAATATATATGCCCTGAATACCACACAAGTGTATGGGAAGCGCAATATGGGATCTTCACAACGCATTCGTCATTTACTTGTCCCAGTTCGCATAACTCATGAGGTTAACGCATGTGACCTCAGACTCCACGACATAGCGTGGACGTATTTTCTTGTTTTTTTTTTTTTTCTTTTTTCGTTTCACCGTGGTTATGGCAGTATTGCTTGCTACTGAGAGCGTGTGCCTATCTAACTCCAGATAACTTACACGTGTAATATTCTAGCTAACAAGGTAACGAGGTCATTGCGGCTGCTAACGAAATCTCTGGTGCGCGGGACAATCTAAGTCTTGATTTGGTTGTCCTGCTTCAATCCGTAGTTTTATCAGTGCCATCCTCTGTGAATGTTGATGAAGTATACTTGTATAATTTTTTGATTTGGCTGTAATGTTCGCGAGGAACCTGTCTGCAACCTCCACGTCTGTTAAATTGTTGAGTATAGCAATTGATTTGAAGGGATTCGTTTGAAGAGGTATTGAGCGCAGGCTCTTGACGACCTGCCACATGCGGGTAATGGGTGTCGAAACTGTGAGGCTGGAGCACATTTCACAACAGCACCGGGATGTACCTCACATCCCATGTCATGTATATATTTATTGTGTGTATGCGTGTGTCGTCGCATGTGTTTTCTGTTCTGTGTGTATATTTTATTCATGCGTTATTGAAACGCTTTCAAGAAATGGAGCAGCAGACCCCTCAAGGGTGTCACTCAGTTCCAATGTTTGTAAATAAACAGGTATTATCTCTCTCTCTCTGGTGCGCGTGGCGGGTGCATGCGAGCGAGAGAGACGGAAATATAGAGGTACTCATACCTTGCGAGCAGTCTATATCGCGAACACGTGAAGCTAGGACGCCGATCGAAATGTCGTTGGAAAGTGCTTGAGACTTTCTACCCCGAGCTTAAGCGACATCACTTCAACGACAATAACCAAAAACCTATAAATTTGCGAAGCTGAAGTATCTAAATTTTGCCAGAATGTCGGCATATATTAAACGAAAATATGGTCAGAATCGAAAGGAACGGCAATCAGAAGAAAGGGCGTCTCGAGAGGAACCCCCAAAAGCCCCCAAAGTCCAGCGCCGAACGATCGAGAGAGCTACGGGAGCGCCGAAGAAAATCAGCGGCGGAGGCAAAATTCGACTGTTGGCACGCACAGCGAGCCCTTATACCCTCTACCAGCGAGTCAGCTTCGACTTGTGCGAGTGTGAAAGTGACCTACAAAGACGATGGAGTGGACGAAGGACAGCACCGTGGAGGAGGCCAGAGCCCGCAAGAGAACTCCGTGTTCAGCGGCGATGGGAGGCGGCGCGCCCCACCTTCGCCGTGTCGTTCGAGGCGAACGGGTTTGTGAGATCGTGACGTTTTCATGCAAAACACTACGGCTCGGAGATGACTGAGTCCGCCCCAATTTTTTAGGCTAATCCAATGCGTGACCAGAAACGAAAGCACCGCAATGCGAATGAAGACAACTGAATGGTTGTTAGCAGCGCTTTTTTCATTAAGCCTAATTAATTAATTAGATAGGACTGACTGTCTGTAACTTTTAAAATACGCGTTGGTTTAAGGGGCGAGATGTAAATTGGAAAATTACAGGAAGACTCGACAGACTCCCGACTCGGGTATCTCCAACAGCGTACGTTTTGTGTGGCTTCTTTTTCTCGCTTTGCCTATAACAAGAAATAAGCCCACAAGCTAAAACAGAACGCGCGACAATGTGCACCTTACCTACATATATAATCTTATAATATACGTTTACGCGAGCAATATATCTACCATAAAATATCCTAACGTTTTTATTTTTATTTTTTAATTTAATTTTTATACTTAACCTATTATTGTTTGTAGCACAGTTTTAGCGATTTTATTATATCCTAACAATACGCTTCTGCACATGTACTTTCTTTTCTTTTTTTTTTTTTTTGTTAGCCCTCGAAGTAGAATTCAAGATTCTAAGCAAACTCAAGTTTCCGCGCACTTCTGTAAGAAAAATTGACCCCTGAGATCGGGAAATGGTGCCTTGCATGCGACAATTCGCAGCTACAATATCATTCAAATTTTAGCGAATAGCCCATGCAAACTCCCAAGTCACGATTCCCCAGTGCTTTAGTGTGTACTTATACATAGCACTCTAAAAAGCACGAGGCAGCGTCTTCCTTGTAAAACTCTTTTACACATGCTCCTTAGTCATATTACACTTTTTGTTTTGCGAACGCCATCCCTGGAGAAGGACATAAGTCGGTCTGATAAATGCGCTACGATAATAAACACGTCAAAAGGCAGATCCGAGAAGAAAGAGTTTTAAAAAAGAGATCGTTTTTAACTTGAGTAATGAAGTGATTTCAAGCAAGTAATGAAACTGGGTTTACGGTGGAAGCTGGTTAGAAATTTTGACTTGAGCTTGAGTTGCTCGTTATCTTTCTGAAACTGAGCTGATGTGTTCGATAATTTTGCTGAGGCACAGCATGGAGATTACGGAGGAGGTTTGCCTTAGCTCAGTTCGGCCTTGGCCAAGGCAACAGCCGATAGCCCTTCCAACATTTGTGGAAATTTCTGACAAAACGGGCCAGAATTCGCGGGAGGCGATACTTCGAATGACCAACAAAAAGGGTAGGTTCCGTTTTTTTCCCCCGAGTGCCTGAGCTAAAATAATCAGGAACGCTATAGGAGCACGATCATATAGGACGCGGTTAAAACCCGCTATGTATGTTGTACGTATATGAGTGGTTCCATCCCCGTCGCTGTCGGGCTTTTGCGACGACTACCGTATTTGAATAGCGATATATTCCATGGGCATGACTATAGTGTCACTTTCCAGCATATATTACCGCGATAAGGACGTACGAGTGACTCTTTCGCGGTCTGATTGTTTGTAAGCAACATCTCGATTTTTTGCTCTTTCTTTGTTCTTTTTGTGATGTGAAAATGTTTAGTATAGTCGAAGCGCTCCATTTGCACTGCGCTTTCTTTCTTTTTTTTTTTTTTTTTCAGCGCCGGCAATGGAAAAATTCAGTCCCCACTGTAAGGCTCATCAGGATACTTTTGCCAAATAGACGTCTACCCGAGAAACGTCACTATGACGTTGGTAGACAGACTGAAACCGAAACAAATCGGAAGGGGAGGGCTGGGTTCCACGAACGGGCACTTGTTCGCTGCCTCCTATTGAAAGAAAAGTAGGACCGAAGGTCGCGTCCCTTTCGTAATCCCCTCAAGATCGTAGCTCTCGTGCGCGACCGGCCCTAGCTTAGGGCGTAGTTCAAGTCAACCAAATAGGTGGCGCTGTCGAACACAGTGGCGTCATTTGTTTACAAACAAGGATAGGTCCATTGCCATACGAGAATGGGTGCACGGTTTCGCCCCCAGTATTCAAGCACCCCTATCATAGTGTTATGGCGTGTTCGACGATAGAGCAACAGGGCAGAATAAACGTAACGTGTCCAGCATGCACATCCCCTGAAAGAAAAAATAAAAATTATCCAGTTTACACATATGTGCTGTATACGACGCATACGTAGAGGGTTACTTTCGTGGTACATAAATGTTCTGCTCCACTCTGAATCCTCAAACAAAAAAAGTAAAATAATAACAACAATAATTGGGAGTACATTTACACGCACAGGGTAAGTCCACCGACATTTGTCCAAAAGAACAAAAAATATATCTCGGTTCCAGTGAGCATGATATAAACATACAATTATGAGATGATGTTGATGAATTATAATATAATGAATATGAGCAACACTGCCCAAAACAAAAAACATTGTTTGTCAGTTCGCTGCCTGTGTGTGTTTCGTGCCTTTGTTTCTGCCCAGCACGGGGTTTTGTCACCTACCAAACAGTCCAAGTTTTAACCCTCTTCAGAGCTATAGATACTTACGTTGATTGCCATATTTCGTGCTAGAATTAAGCACAGACAATCAGCAGAACCTGCGCCTTAATTTCAACACAAAATGGGCCGAGAGAAAATACCTTCACATGTGCCACATGCGAAGGTATTTTCTCTCGGCCAATTTTGCCTTCCTTACCTTTTTTGCCATTTTCAGTATACAAAAAAGTAAAAAAAAAAAAAAGGCAAGGTCTTGGTGTTTTTTAGGTCCGAAAAACGAAGGTCCTTTTTTGGCACAGGTTTTGCTCTAAAATTAAAGCGCAGGTCCTGTTTATTATCTATGCCTAATTTTAGCTCGATTTGAACACTTTTATTTTTTTTGCCAAAAATGAAAAAAAAGGTAAGCCTAACCTCTTGGTGTTTTTTAGGTCCGAAAAACGCAGGTCCTTTTTTGGCACTGGTTTTGCTCTCAAATTAAAGCGCAGGTCCTGTTTATTACCTATGCCTAATTTTAGCTCGATTTGAACACTTTTATTTTTTTGCCAAAAATGGAAAAAAAGGTAAGTCTCTTGGTGTTTTTTTAGGTCCAAAAAAAAACAAGGTCCTTTTTCGGTACAGGTTTTGCTCTAAAGTGAAAGCGCAGGTCCTGTTTATTATCTATGCCTAATTTTAGCTCGATTTGAACACTTTTATTTTTTTGCCAAAAATGGAAAAAAAGGTAAGCCTAACCTCTTGGTGTTTTTTAGGTCCGAAAAACGAAGGTCCTTTTTTGGCACAGGTTTTGCTCTCAAATTAAAGCGCAGGTCCTGTTTATTATCTATGCCTAATTTTAGCTCGATTTGAACACTTATTTTTTTGCCAAAAATGGAAAAAAAGGTAAGCCTAACCTCTTGGTGTTTTTTAGGTCCGAAAAACGAAGGTCCTTTTTTGGCACAGGTTTTGCTCTCAAATTAAAGCGCAGGTCCTGTTTATTATCTATGCCTAATTTTAGCTCGATTTGAACACTTTTATTTTTTTGCCAAAAATGGAAAAAAAGGTAAGCCTAACCTCTTGGTGTTTTTTAGGTCCGAAAAACGAAGGTCCTTTTTTGGCACTGGTTTTGCTCTCAAATTAAAGTGCAGGTCCTGTTTATTACCTATGCCTAATTTTAGCTCGATTTGAACACTTTTATTTTTTTGCCAAAAATGGAAAAAAAGGTAAGTCTCTTGGTGTTTTTTTAGGTAAAAAAAAAAAAAAAAACGAAGGTCCTTTTTTGGTACAGGTTTTGCTCTAAAGTGAAAGCGCAGGTCCAGTTTATTATCTGTGCTTAATTTTTGCTAGATTTTTGCCAAAAATGGAAAAAAAAGAAGGGAAGCCTACTGAACAGCATCTGTCAGAGTACGTATCTCAGACAGAGAGCTAGCACTGACGTTCATAGGATATTTTTTCCAAGGGGGGAGGAGGGGGGGGACAAGGAGTTTAACCAACACTAGGTAACAGAACAACAATTGAAACCGCTCATATGCAGCGAAGTTCACATTATTGAGGACATCCGAGGAAAATCGTTATGACCAGTGTGTAGTAAGAGGACACTTTCCACAAGTGACCTTGGAGCTCCAGTTGGGGGGGGGGGGGAGTGCCCCTCTCTCAGTATGCCCATGAAAGAGACTCTCTGAATGCTGACTCTCACTGAACGGTTGTGTCAACCATTTCGATGATTATCATGATCTAGTAAGATAATAGTGCCACCACTAACTGAAGCTAGTGCATTCAGAATCCTACCTAATAGTTAATGGCAATCTACGTGCCTTACATTGTATTCTGCCAAAATATATTTTTTATTCTATGTGACGTAGAAGCGTCAAAATTAATCGCTGCGCTTGAGAAGTACGATGTCACAATGTGCACGGTCTGCTTGGCAACACTGCTTTGTCAAGGTCCTCACCAGAGCAGCTGGCACTCAGCCTTCCAACGTTGGGTGGAGAACGGGAAAATGTGTCCGTGAAGGTCTGGGCTGTCAGGAGCTACATAAACCCTGTTCCTCCAGGACGACATGACGAAGCACTTGTTACAGAAGTTTACGGACATGCAAGCAGTGTCCCTTCCGTACCTTGCCCTCTGTGTGGCACAGTTGCGGTCGGCGGAAGCAGAGTAGTGAGTGAGAGGCGATAGTGTGCTCCTTCACCCTCTCACATTGGGGGTAAAGGAAATACGTGTCTCCGAAGATGCACAATGAAAAAGAAAAAAAGGTGTCCCTTTACGAATTTTTTGCGATCTATTGAACAGATTTTCGTCCTGAAAACGGCTGCAGTATCAGGTGACCAAATGGACCAGATGTTCTCATTGGGACCTTTTTGTAGCTTTTATAATTAAAAAGTTAATTGAAAGTTAATTAAGACGTTGTCTTAGGAGTTTGCTAATGCCCTCCTTCAGGCTATGCTACAATGCAATTGATTTCATCTTGGAAAAAGTGATATATATATATTTTTAAAGAATATGTTCACATTTAGCTGGGACACCCCGTATATATAACAGTATAACCTCAAACAATAATTTAATTAAAAAACGCTAATGTTAATACAGTAGTATATTAATCAACAGGGCGGGTAATTTATGGCAGCGTATTGTCTGCACAAGAGAACTAAAATTATGGCGGCTTCGTTCGTAAAGTCGCTTCTCAGGTGAAGGCACTCCACAATTTGCAAAGGCGCTAACAACAACTTTATTTATATTTATTTGCAAAGGCTCTGTTTATCATATTGATATCTGTTTTCGAGCAAATGCAAAATGCAATGTGCACAAGCTTTCTTCGCTGGTTCACATATATGTTTTTGTGAATATGGACTTTTGTAATATACCGATCTATTACATAATTTTTATAAAAGAGCCATGAGAGCAGCATATATGTCGTTTTTGCAGTTGAGTTCTACGACAAGGCTGACATCCTCTCAAAGCAAGCATGCAACCAGAAGGTAACTAATTACCTAAAACTCATTAATGAACACTTTAATTAGGGGATTTGGGGCAAAAGTAGGAGATCAGAATGAGAGAGCATCCTAGTTGAAAGCTGTTTGCAGTTTTAAAAATCGTGAAACACGCATGTGTGTTTCAGGATCCACCCCTGAATTTTGATATGCAAATGGGCCAAAACTGCAGCGACCTGGAACGCAGGGGTCTGTCTCTGTCATCTCAGGCCTCTGTCATCTCCCCAGAAAAGCCTCGTCGGTGAAGGTGAGGCGCTTCCCAGGTGCATGTTTTTCAGTTTCAGTTCATTTGCATATGAAAATTCGGGGCTGGATATCTTAATGCAGGTGCGTGTTGCAGTATTTTTTAAATGTGGAATGGCTTTCAACTAGGATAGCCTCTCAATCTGCTATCCCGCTTTTGCTCGATATCCCCTAATTAGAGAGTTAATTAATGAAGTTTAGGTAATTAGTCATCTTGTAGCTGTATACTTTCTTCGAGATGTCAACCTGGCTGTAGAATTCAACTGCAAAAATGACATCTATGCTGCTCTCATGGCTCTTTAATAAAACATCTGTAACGGATAAAAAAACACCCGTATATGTGCAAGTAAGGGTAATGCGACATGGGCAAAAGTTCAAAATTAGATTAGTAACATATTGCAATTTATTGGCATTGTTAGTTATAAATACAATGGGCATTGTATAACTAACAACCTCCTTAAACTGCAATTCTAATAGTATTCCAATTTATGTTTAACTTACACCCAAGTCTCGTTTACCTTAATTGTGTATTACTTAGTGATCATCCGTGGGAACTTTTAGATCACACATACAACTTTCGAGAATATGCATGAGTAAACACAAGTCTAGGCTAACTTCAGAGAGGATCTCAACGAAACCGGAGCAATGACCGATCCACGAACCACAAGCACTTCTCCAAGCCTGGAAGGGATACGGCAGCTCAAGGTCACGTACACTGAGTCCGCCAATAGCCACTGTGGTAGTATACTCTGAAACTTGTTTTTCTAGTGCTCTAGCGAGAGTCCACCAGTTGCAACACACTGCAGTAGTTTCAGTATCACTGCATGCAGGTCACATGACTGCCCACAGTGAATGAGCTCAGCTGTATGACGATTTTGAATGGGGGGGAGAAGCTTAAGTCACGCAGGAAATACCTGGCTGGCAGCCAGATAGCCACACAGACAGTCATACTTTGGGCACGTTACGTGAACGAACTCTCTCATAAATGTCAACCACAGGGTCGCAACACTCCCGAATTGGCATGAAACAGAAAACAAGTTACTACAAAACTGCATTACGAGTCGCTGATCTGTAAAAAAATTCAGCGTCGATTTAGAGGTAAATGTAGGAGAAAAGTGTTAGCATTAAACGCCTTTTCCAGTGCATACTTGATTCTTGGCTATCCACTTCCGGTTCTCCAACTCCGGCCTATACTTGAATTCTGGTTCGACACTTTCATTTACTATAGGAAAGTCCATTTAGTTAACCTTTAATTACTGACGGTAACCGCAGGATACCCGAGGCAAAATTGAATTTCATTTAATTCCCTTTAATTACTCACAGTTCCCCTTTAACTGATGTTAATTACCTTTAGTCACATTAATTACCTTCGGTAACCTTTAATTTCATTTCATCTTTCACTTAGATATTCTCGCATTCATTACCTTTAAACTCAACTTTCTTGCTTTAGTTAATTACCTCTAATTACTTTCAATTACCCTTGCCTCTCACTGTTGATTACCTTGGACTACTTCAAATCATATACCCCCATTTACATTTACCCTTTTTTATCCCCTTTCCATGTCCATTTATACCTCTGCCTCGGTGAGGCTTCACCATCTCACACACGGACGGACGGACGGACACACACACGCATGCAAATACATACAGCTTTCTCCATTTTGACACTCCTGACTTTAACACATGCAGCATTAAAATGTTCATAACATCTAAAGTGCATATTTAAAGGTGATGGTTTTGATACCAGAATTGCAGAAGTACAAAAATGGTTGATGACTCTTTATAGTAGGTACTGTAGAGACCGTCTTATGGCTTCTTGATGGATAATGAAGACGAGGCAAATGCAAGCTTTGCATCTACTGAAACGTGACAATGTGTGGCACAAACACAAAAAATCAATGCACATTCTTCATTCATTCACTCGGGGTTTTCCTCATCTGCCAAATTCCGCAAACTGTGCTAGCCTTCGAGAATGTTCTTCACTCAGTGTCACACTCCTGGAAACATAGCAAAACGATACGATTAGCGACTACGAGAGAGAGGGGAAAAAAATTATAAATCACCTCAGATGTTTTCCAAATGTCGTGACAATCTGATAGATTCCAGAGATAACTGCAGATCCCAGTGCCTTCCTGAGTTGCACATCTCGACTGAGGACGATGCCAGGAGCGCGTCGAATGCCAGACGACCCTTTGTTATGTCTATCCAGGACCTGAATACCCCGGATAAGATGCTCGTTACTTACAGTTGCCATTATAACAACGAAGGCGACCTCAAAGTAGACATAAAAAAGGAGAGAGAGAGGTCGTTAAAGGAGCATGGAAGGCACCTCGAACAAGAAAGTACACAGCGGCAGCAACCTCCCCCAGGTCCTCCTGGGGTGTTGAGACATCAGATCATACGAGTACTTTTAATGGTTGCTGAGAGTAGTCTGCTACGACAAGGGAGCAAGGTGACAGTCGACTGCTCTGTGTCAGACACAGCACGGGAGGCACCATATAAGTACAAACGCAAAAAGAAATAAAGAAAAAGAGGGTGCACTCCTCACTATTGATTGGCTGAAGTGGCGTTGCAGACTGGCAACTGAGGGCAGAGGTCAGCGCTCGTGACTGCCGCTCGCTCACTCCGTGCTGAGCTCTCAGCTTTCTCACTCATGTTAACCTCTCCGCCTGCTCACTCACTCCCTGCCCAGCTCTTGGTTTTATTCACTCATTCCCCACATTGAGCATGCTCGTGAGAGAGCTTTGCTGAGGTATGGCTGAGGGAAGCTGCTTTTCTGAGCCGCGAGACAGAGAAAGTTTTCTTGAGCACCAGAATTGCGCACTGCAAATTTACAGATCTTTAGATCTGTAAGATCTTGGCAATTTACAGATCTTTAGAAAATTTACACATCCCTTATAAAATGCACAAGAGCCTCATTACCCACAAACCGGCTGGATGAACAGATAAAATACAAAAAAAATACGAAAAACGAATAACGAATAAAACGAAATACGAAAAAATAAAAATAACTCGCACAAGCCACGGCTAATACGCGTGAAATTACGATACTTGTAAAATTAAATGACGTGATGCGATGGGTAGGTAAAAAGAATGCGCAGAATAGAGAGTTTCTCCTCTGTGCACACACAACTCATGTATGATTAGAACAACACATGGTCAGATGGCTTGCTACCAGGACAGACTCTGACACAAGTACCCACTCACACTTTAGTAGCATATGTATCACACAATGGGCAATAAACTTCCAAACTTTCTAAGCACTTCTGTACTTCAACAAGAAAGACTTACAAAGGCATGCATGTGCAAGACAAAATCCTCACCTGGTCCAATTCAAGCAGAGCAGAGAGGGTATTGGACAGGGTGGTCTGCACCACTCCAAACTTGTCTTCCTTGTACGATGCACGTATGAGCAGACAAAAGCCTACATGAAAAGCAATTGTCACAAAGGAGCACAGGCTTTCTTCAACAATGCAAAGGTATAGTTGTACATTATATGCGATATGGGAATCAAGAGAGTTCCCACAGCAACTTCAGCATGGATGAAGGACTTCTCAAGGGGGTTACTGTTACTTCCACGACAATCATACAGTAACGTATGGTGGCTATGGGACTGCAAGGTCCAAAATCCAAGATCTTAGTAAAATGGTAGGAGACAACAAAGACTGTCGCTTCTATTGACGGAGTTCTGATACTGGCCAAGTAAAGAAAGCAATCTCATCTAGGTATTGTAAGTCCTCTCGCCTGGTATGGGTGTGTCCATGTCAGCCTGAATCGAAAGCATCACAGTACATAACTGTGACGCGGGTAGGATATTGTGCAAGACCATGGTGTTTTATGTGGGGCACTGCCCATGACTCCAGATACAACTTCAAGGAAAACAAAGAGGGCTCTACGGACATGGAAAACCGCATGTTTCTCAAGGCTTGTGTACTGCAAGGTGTCGAAGTCCTGCCGAAGCAGCAATTCTGTTTAAACACATTTAAGATGCATTACAACATCCATCTCACCATTACAACAATCAATTGTATGAGAAATAAATAAAGGTGCTGATGCTTAACAAGGTGCTCTAACATCTGGAACAGGAAATTCCCTACACGCACCTGCTTTTTTGCAACACCCCCCTTGAAATTTCTGAGGTTGCACATTACAGCTTTACTAACAATAGATATACACACTCGTACACATATCCCCCCTTTCCCCAGAGGTCAATTTCTGGGGAGTCATTGTTGTGAATAGCAGTTTTTTTTGCAGGTGTTAATTACTGCGCAAGATCATGAATGCGGCAGTACACATGCAATGAGAAGGTGAGAGTAACATTACACCATAAAGGTGACACTAGCAACAGGCTACATGCCATAGCAATAATTACTGTGTGTGTGTAAAACATTTTCTCACAAGACTATGCAAAAATAAGTTGACGTGGATTAACATGTCTTCAGGCTCCCCAAATGCTTATGCAGTTCTGGTCAATTGAAAGTGTCAGCAGCACAGGGGCAGATCCAGACACTCGTTTAAGGGGGGGAGGGTTCTTTGTCGGAGCGTATACTGTGGCAGGGGAGAGAGGGAAATCCAATGTATAAACGCCCCAACCGCGACCCCGTGGCAGCCATACGTCTAAACATTACCATGCTGTCAATATGCAGACTAGATATAATGTCTGACTTTTCTTCATATGAAGACGGATTGCAATGCTGGATAGACCAACACAACTTCCCTTCCACGGTACTGGCACTTGAAATTTTTATTGCATGGCACCTTTCTGTTGGTTGTCCTTCCAGAATAGGATTAGTGTCACCTTGAAGAGACCTAACTGACCTTATTTTGTCAACAATTTCCTGCAGTCTGTTTTAGTTACTTGTACAGCATGACACTGAATTATGTGCAGATTATTAAATTTCTTTTGAAAATTTTGCAGCTTACAACCGACATAAAATATTGGAGAAAGCATCAGTGCACTCGAGCGGGTCTTCACACACACATTTCACATTACCACTATCTTTAAATGCATCCATTAGGGCTCTGCAAATATTCTGATCTGTCGAATTCTTCAAGTGAATAATGAAATTCATGATTAAATAAATTCTGCACTCGAATCGAAGCAATGTCTCTCCCACACCAGATATATTTAAATATGTAGTTTGAAAGCTTAGAACCCTTTTCATTACATTACATGTTCCTCAGGCACACTTTCAGAACACACTTCAACTTGTGGATGCAAGGCAGAGATTGAACAATATTAAGATGATGAGCACCGAGAGGAAGAGAAGGGAAAGGGTGACAGGTGAGGGGCAGGAAAAGTGTGTTAGCATTGCATCAGTTTCATAACTGGGTAATGAACCGGGTAAGGAACAGGTTCTTTTGAGGCAATGTATAAAAGCACCCGTGTGTGTTCATTAAATCGCTATAAATCCGTCTCGTGTGAGTGTGACTTTTACATAATTTTGAGGACTCATCCTTTTCCTCATACTTGGCTTTTACCCTTTGAGGGTCGTCAGGTACCACCTCGGACCAAAAAAGTGACCACGGAGTTGTAAAAGGAATCAAGATAAATAAAATGTCCTACTACAAAGTTTACCAACCTTCCACAGCCCAAACAAGTGGCTGGCACTCGGCGAACAACTTTTTGCTCCTTGCTTCTGGCAAGTCCGCCGTGAAGTATGCCACCAACGGCTGCTTCCAGAGTTTCTCTACAAGCTAAGCAGAGAGCAGAGGAACAATGTAAAATGTGACCAGGAGAGCGTTGACCGTGTTACACTTTCTTGAGGGCTTCACATACTTTACAGCCCCATTAATGTGTTATGCAGCTGAACATTTAATTCATACACTAGCAGTGAATGTTTTAACTGCCAACTGAAATGGGCTTGGCACACTATATGATGCACGCATAGTACATTAGTTGCTATCAGTCGCTAGAACCGCCAGAACCACCAATTTTGAAAACAGCACCTTAGCCACACGATACTTTGGTATTTCAACTGTACTGAAGCACATTAAAAGGGCAGTTGCAGGCAGGTTAGGCTTGCCATATGTATCTACTACAACAAAACTACGTGCATTAAATTCTAATCATATGCGACATGAAGATATGCAAAGCACAGTACAGATGTGACTATTCCCATGAAAAAATTTAATGGATGTGTCGAGTCGCTCGTTCTGCTGTTCTCTTGCCCAAGCTCAGGCTTTTTCTAAAATTTGTTAGTTTGCAGTTTGTTTTTTATTTTATTATTTTTATAAGGAAGCAACGAGAACAGCATAGATGCCATTTTTGCAGGTGCTTTGTACGGCCAGATGGACATTCTGCCGGAGAGTGTGTTAACTCTCGCACTCTATTAGTCACTAGGTGACTACTACCCCTGCTACACGGGCTGGATTAATGTCATTTTCGTGAAGTGCACTCCTCCCAAGCAAGTGTCACTTTCACTTGCTTGCTACACCACTTAAGTAAGTGCCACTAAGCGCTGATTCTGTTCCAGAGAATGTTTTTCTTTGATTTAGAAGCACTTCCTGAAAATCTTCTTCCAACATTAAACAAAGTGACCTCAAACACATGTGCCACAATAAAAATGGCCGCCGCCAAATTGCCGAGACTGCAAAGTTTTCACAGGCTGTTAATGTGAGTAAGTACACAATTTTTTTTTTTGCATAATGTCACCCAATACTAAAATCAAACAAACACGCTTTTGAAAATACCTGGTTAAAAATAGTGTTGTTGTTGTTGGGGCTCCTCGCTTTTTGTCAATATTTTTACCTGCACCTCAAATCCTGCCGTCGAGGCTACGCACTTGGTCTGCTGAAGTGAGGTGAGTTTGGGGAGCTCACTAAATCGTCAGAGCACTCTCGCCCGAGTGTCATAAAAGATGCCACGTGACAGCATAAGAATGACACTATGTGCAAGTGTCACTCGGTGAAAGTGACACTAAATTAGCCTACCTGGCGGGGGTATAAATACCTAAAATTCGATGGAGGAATACCCCGAGATGCGGAACAGAGAAGAACACGACACGACTCAAGTTGTGTTTGAACCACGACCTACTAGATTATAACGACCACGTCATATGCACACCCTTCCCAGCCCCGCATTTGGAAGCTAGTGGTGGCGCCACTCATCGACCCGGCTATTGCTTCCTCAATTTTTGCAGTACTTTGTACTTCAGCTTACCTCAGTATTTTTGTACAGGCGGTGGTGAGAGATTCTTCTTCCTAAAGTTGATTATCATCATCATTCTACGAGTTTTCATAGGAACAGTTGCTGTCGTCTGCTACGGTAATCGTACGTCCACTTCTGCACGTTCAAAATTCAAATTCCCATTGTCCAATCATAATGTAGATCTCGCGAGCCGACGTGTAGTGCCCCTAGCGGATCGTGCGGACGGGCTCCTCACACAGAGTTGGCAGGTTATGACGTGGTCGTTATAATCTACTAGGTCGTCGTTTGAACTTGTGTTGTGTCATCTTCTTAACCGTTCCATGTTAGCAAATGGTTTCCATAAGAAAAGCCACCTGTAGGAATTGTCCTAAACTAGGAAAAGCAAGGTGCAACATATGTACCATAGCGAATAGGCTCTGCGCAGGTGGTTCAGGCTTCATGGGAGAAAATGGGCCAGGTGTTCCAGACCCTGTAATGCAATGTGTGCCTACAAAGACAGTAGAAGCTGAATAAATGTCACACAATGAACACTGTCTTAAGAAAGAATAAAGAAGAGCCCTTTGCCATACCCCATTCTGGAGCCAGTTTTCGGAACCGGACAGTCTGGTCTCGCGACGGAGTTCCCACTGACGCTGGTGCTATTGGGGTTGAAGGAATGGTTACTAAACCTGTAGCCCCATTTCTACGTACAAGATACCACTACAGTGAACGCTGTATTACATGCTATGGCACAGTGGTACCGTGCTCAGAATTTGCAGACTGAGGCAGAGCGCTATGCTCATCATTTCATGATGGAACACCAGAAAATAAACGGTAGTCATGAGGCATTACTAATAGAGCCTCGTGTTTTTAGGCTAAACCCAGTGATATGCATAATCGCCACTTGGGGTAAAACCCAAAAGAGCCTGAAAAGGGCCCTACGAAAGTATGAATCCAGAGCACCAATCCAGGCACTGGGGAACGCTAAGCACTGCACACTGAGCGCGGCCGTTCTGCATCCCATGTTAATCTGAAACGTTTGCAAGCACTTTTTTTTTTTCAAGCGTGTGTTTGTCTTCTACTACTTTTTTTGTGTGTGTCTTTACAGCTGGTTTCCTTCCACTTATTTTCCTCGAGGAAATTTCTATTTCCAACTGGCATCGCCCTATTTCACCCTATCTTGCAACTCCCAAACTCCCAAAATAAAACCAGATTTTGAATCTCCCAGCTCAATTGTCATGTAACCTTTATTTACAGAAAATACGACAGCTGAATCAGTGTGCAGTAGTGACCCTTATCATTAGAGAGTTTTAGAGTAGTGGACGCAGGAGCTTTGCGTGCACGAGAAACAGCATCACTGCAACTGCGCATGCCCTGAACGTAAACTCAGCTTTTGCATTTTGCACTAGCTCTCTATTTATGGGAAACTGCAGGGTCACACCATTTGCAGCTCTGCGATGCTCTCACCGCCGACGAGAAACTGCGCGAGCATTCCGTCGTTTGCTAAACGTCGCCAAGTAGTTCACAAGAAAACCACGAGTCGTTTTGCGATAGCATATATTTTTATAATGAACAACAAAGTATGTTTAGAAAAAGCGATTCCTCTGTGTTTTTGATTTTCTATTCCTTTTTTAAGCCTTCATTTGCACTGTGCGGACAGGCCTGTTGGGTCCGATATAGCATTTATATTTTGCATTTACGTTTCCAATGAACACTATTCTATAACTCCTTATTGACTCTTATTGGCTTCAGGTTGTGACGGGGCAATGGGGAAAATCATTGCAATACAGTTTAGAAAGTTTATAGTCATCCCATGTACAGTCAACAGTAAAACCGTTATGGCTATTGAGCACTTTGTTGCTGTTGTTCGCACATGTAAATTGCACATCTATGGGTGGAACTTACTTATCAGTGCTCCCCTCTAGCAGTGAGTTGTGAAGCTTGTACATTAAGAACATTCCGTACTCACCCTTGGCAGGAGGTGAAGACTGAGGTGGCTGGATAGCAGTCACCAGGGACTTGGTGAATTCACGAATGAGAGCGAGGCATTCGCCAGAAAATGCATTCCAGTGTAGCGGGTGGCCACCTGTTGACATTTTGTCAGAAAATAGACACTGTAGATTTCAGGTCTTGGGAAGTCCACTTCCCTCAACACATAAAATCTGTTTTTCTTTTTTTTATTCCAAGTTAGCACCACGAAGCAACTGTGGCTATGAGCAGTGCACAGACGTGGACAGATGGAAACAGGACAGCAGGAAGGAGTGGGGGACAGGGGTGTTAGTATGCGTCCTGGGCCGACCTCATGGGCACCTGTGCCGACATTCGTCCGAAAAGTCTTCGGAAAACCCAAGGAAGACCTTAAACAGCACACCCACCCACCACCTCCCAGTCTTCAGCACGACCTTGCCTACCACCACCAAGCGGGACGCGTCAGCCCGCTCGGCCACGCCGCTGGTGAAATGTGTTTCTGCTAGCCATTTTCCTACTAGCACGTTTTACTTTTTAAAAGGGTCCCTTGTACTTAGCTTGTGGGACTTTTGATTTGATTTTACGGATTTCTGGTACATGGTTACGAATTCCACCTCGCTAACCGGAAATGTTGGCAGTTTTAGATTCGATCAAATAATTTGTCAGACCAAACGCAAAAACTTTTATGTGCTCGGAAACTAAAGCTCACGTAAGAACATCGAGGCAAGCAAAATACTGTATCCTAAATAATGCATCAGAAGGAAGAGTTACCTGGACTACTGACAGAAAATATCTGCGCCCTTCTCTGCGGAGAATGTTCTGCGAGGAACCGAAAATCCAGGAATCCCAGGCACTTTCAGGGAAGAAACGAGAAAGGGAACAAAAACTTATCGGAGAAGACACACCGAGAATTAACCGACAGCATACTATCTACGGTGGATCAGCAGCAATAAAGAGCCGCAAATAAAGAGCCAAGACACACCTGAAGGAGCGGGCTGTTTTTGCAACGCAAAACGTTTATCAACTGCTGCGGCTGTTCTTCTTTAAATGTGGCTTCCACTGGAAACTGCAGCCTCTGCATAAAATTTACATATTTTTCTCGGTTAAGAAAGCTATAAACATGTACGGAACGGTCGGTATTTATGTCAGTGATACAGGTACACCTACGAGACAGAAAACGAGTTTTTCTACATCAAATTTGCGCACTTGCATGTGGCAGCTCACATGTTCCTAGCTCACCCATACCGTGCACATGTTCGGTCAGAAAGAGCACAGACTATGTTTCATGCGGTTCCCTTGTAGGAAGCAGGTCAAGAAGAACATGACAGACAATTTCCTGTTTGTGAGTGAAAAGAAAACAAGCTGGAAGCGTGCATTTCTTTTCCTTTGTGGTTCCGACTTGCTTTGTTTCGTCGCACAAATTTCGGACTGCACGAACATTTTCTATATGACTCAGGTACATTTGAGTCTTGGGGGTTCTACTGTGTCTCAGTACAACATGTGCACATAAGTAGCTGACCAATCGCATGCTCACCTCTGTAAAGAAGATATTCCGCAGTGTAACAGTCAGCTCACAAGCGAAGCGAAGCACAGCTGCTGTCCACCACGCAGCCCAGAATAGCTTGAAGTTCAAAAGCCCTCCGAGGCTTCTCAGCTGACTATCGTCCCTAAGTTAAAGACAACATCATTCGCCACTGTGGGCATTTCTTCTGCAGCATACAAAAAGAAATAAAAGAAGGAAAGAAAAAAATGACAAACTGTTACCCAGCATGTAATCCGAGGCTTCTCACAATCCAGTTATGCGGGGCTGAGCCTTAAAAAGACACAAAATGTTCCCTCATTGACTGGAGATCATTGTTACACCTGCTGTCGGTATCTACGAAGGTACTAAATGTCAGTGGCAAAGTCAGCAACAGCTTTTGTATCTCCTGCAATTCTTGCGATTGCCAAAACTTGCTCTCAATTTTATTAAAAATGGTGAAACCTCATATATTGACCTCATTATCTCAGCATGACAAGCTAATATTTTTCACAAACAGTCAAAAATGGTGACAAGTGATGCATCCATCCAGAGATTCATCCTAGCTTACAAGACCTAGCTGTATTATACTGTATTACTAGCTGTAGACTAGCTGTATTATATACTGTGTCTTTCTGCCACATTTGATCACCATAAGTTCCACAATGTTTTGCACGCGACACAGAAGCAACTAAGCAGAAGCATCTATCAGTCGTAGCTTATCATGCAACAGCAGAACTACTGTGAAATTTCAGCTCGTTTTCGAGAAGATGTTCAGTATGTAAAGCAATAACTTCAGAATGCAATGTGTAAGTGCCTCTTTAACGACAGAGCAAGAGTGTTTCTTACCAAGGATGTAGTACAGCACATAGAATATGTAAATGTTTTTCAGTGCGTCGATAGTCGCCCTCCAAAGTAGAGAACCAACGTTCATCCGGACAAACTTGGATAGCTGCAATGATAGAGTGATGTGCAACAATCATGGACATAGCCATTATAAAAAATGCTGATACTATTTGTGAAAGCAAAGTGAAAGTGGTTTTTGCTGCAAGGTATCAAAAACACACGACGAACAAAAAAGCTCAGTAACCTGTATCACAGGAAAGGGCACGTAGCAACGTCCTCGTACAACGTAGGAGATGTGGAAAGCAATTGCTGTGAAGACGCCATGGAGCACAAGAAAGAAGTGAGCTTCATTCAGACACTGGCCGTCTCTGCGAGCAAAAATTAATAAATAAGATATGTAAACATTATGAGCGTAATTTTGCAAATGTCAGTTTTGGTGTTCATCAAAGAACGTCAGACGTTGCGCTCTCAAGCGTTGCGTTCCAACTCCTGACAACAAAATGGGACAATTCACCCTTCAGCTCCGCAAGGCACGACCAGTTCTCCGAAAGGGCCACTTGACAATCCCAGGAACGCGCGAACAGCCGTGCCACCCAGTATGCCGTAGATGATAGTCTTGACTAAATTGTGAGGATTGACGCTGTGCCAAATCTGTCCAAGTCGTGTCGAGTGCACCACTGGTGACACTGTAAAACACGTTTCAGTCAGTAGCGTGCCAAAAATGTGCGTGCCACAGTTATAGGCTGTCTCGGGGTAAATGCTACAGTCATTTATGCACTTTACAGGATTTCTGCACCTAAGGCCCGAGATAAGGCGTCGTCTGCAAGAAACAAGCCTCAACCAAACACTGTGATTGTGAGTGATATTGTCCGTAAAAACAGGTGCGGCTCAACAACTACGCTTTGTAAGAAGACGATATCACTCAGAGTGCCTAGTGCTTGTACTAATGCGAGAAACAGACCGCTTCCTGTCGAGCTCCATCCGCGCATGAAGTGCAGAAACAGCTGTTAAGTTCATCTCTAGAACTCTGTATCTCTCACATATACCTTCGAAGAAGATAGCATGGTGAAATGCCAACAGCAGGGTCACCGATATCAGTGCAAAGTGGTAGCATAACCGTTGAACGCTCAAAAATGATGCAAACCAATCTACGAACAGGAAAAATAGAGAAGAAACAAATTAGTAAATGAATGTGCTAAAAGACACCTACATGCTCACAAGCTCACTAAAGCAAAGTCTTACCGAAAATTCCTGCAAAAGGATGCCAAATGCTCAAGTGCAAGACGATGATTGCGAAGGGTGTGAATAGTTCTTGAATTATCAGCAAGTACTTAATAAAGTTAAGACATCGCCAAAAATGCACCTGAAAACAAAGTAAGTGACAATGAACATTCTTATGTAGTATGTAATTACGTCGAAAATTCGTCAGATACGGCCGCCTTGCCCGCGTTTATGCTATTTTATTCTTCAAAGCGGTGCGGTTCACACAGACTAGTGAAATCGTACAGTGAACTATACAGGCTACTAAACATATACTGAAATATTGTTGAATGAATTTGAGTTCATATGACGAATAAACCGAGAAAAATCCTACCTCATTTTTGAACCATGCCTCGGTTTCGGTAGACATCACGAGAAGTTGTGCTTCCCGGGAACAATGTTGCTGGCTATGAATTATGTTTCTTCTGTAATCCCGTAATCCCCCCTCCACACGCCAAACAAAAACTGCACGCGGTAAAATAGGGACAGCATAAACTGCATGTTTGAAAGAAAGAACTGGCATATTTTTGTTGTTTTCTTGCGTTTCGTCAAATTGCTTGATAAATTACAAGCAGAACCATGAGCAGAATGGACCCACGCTTCAGTTTCGCGCGGGAAATTTGAAATGGCTCGAGACCGCGAGAGTTCGAACGTTACACGCAATAAGATTAATAACAAGTTTCAAAAGTGCAAGGTACAAGCGAGTACAAGGAAAACATGATCCTTCAATTTTTCTTTTTTTTCAATACTGAATAACTTCACCCCACATAACAAACAAACAACTTTATTTAACATGAACCGCGTTAACAAGCACTTCAAATCCGATGGGTGGAGTTTGTGGAACTCGTGAAATTTGTGCCATTTACAATGCTCATTCGTGTCACAACATGACTTAGATTAGAAGGTACTGAGCTTGGTACTACAGCTGGTGCACTTGGAGATGAAACTGATGGTGAAGTTGGATCGACATGTGCTTCATGGAAGAAGTACACCTGCAAATCAATTTGTAAGCACATTTGGAAACATTTGGTGATCATAACGTGTGGTTTCAAAAACGACACTACTGGGATGGTGTGAATGGTATGTGGTAAAGAGAGTTTCATTTCATTCCCAACACATTCCCGTGATGGATCCTCGAACTAAGCCCAACTGGGAACAAATGAGGCAATTGTATCGGTGCTAAACTTAATTTAGAAAATAAGAGTGAGGAGAAAGAGACAAGCTAATTCAAAGGTAAAATTGTTCCATTTGACCTCAAGGCAGCTGTAGATCCACACTTCAATAAAAAAGCAGCTGAAAGCAGGTGAAAGCAGCTGTTGAAAATGTTACTTCTGCAGTCTCTTCTTATAAAGGTACAACAGCGTACATCTTGAAGGTGTTTTCCGTGGGTGTACGACGTTCAAGGATATAGTACAAGAGGTCTGCATAATTTTCGCAGTTTCAGAGTGCAACGACACATAGCAGGCTTACCGGCATCACCACTACATTTCCACAAGCAGCACAACGAAAAGATTTAAATGAGAATGATGTCCAGAGTACTTGTAACTTTGCCGCGGTTACAGGCAACTTACCACGAATCCCAAGGCCAAAAGGGCGTGCATCAGGAGTACAAGGCTGATGGTTATCACTGCCATCTAAAAAGGCATTTAAAAAAATCAAATCAACTGTTAACTTGTAATTAATTAGAAAACATTCATAATATCCATTTATTAATTTTTATAATAAATAATTATTGAATTAATTTGATTTAGCTAATTATTGGCATTCGTCTTTCACTGCCCTGTTAGGAGTGTAAAAATTGATACCTTTCTTGTTTCCCCCCTAAGCGAAGGCCAGAGGGAAGAAATCAGCACAATTCCCGACATCAGTGCTCCAAAAATCATGAGCGTCCATCTTAGCCACGTCAGATGTACTGCCCACAAAATCTAGAGAAGATACAATGAAATATGGGTCAGTGGTTTATCCCGAATCACAAGCATGGAAAATAATTACAACGAAGATTACAAGATTTACAACGAAGTTCAATCCCAAATTGCGTGCAAAGCAATTAAAAAAGCAAATCTAAGTGCATTATAAATTCCACACAAAAGTAATACCGGAAGTGATTAATTGCTTATAATCTAATTAACTATAGTAATTGCGGTTACTTGTAACTCTTTGCTCTGCCAGGTCACCTATTGACACCACGAAGAATCCGTACGTCTCTAACCTTCTGTGAGGAAAAGAAGTAGCTTCTTCATATGCCTTCTGGCTTTTGGGGTGTAATTAATTGATTGTGGTGGGATTGTGATTAATTTGAGGTGTAATAAATGAATAAATAAAATACATAAATAATAAATACCACATACTAATGACCAGTGATGGCCAGTAGTTAACTACATGTAGTTAAACTACCTGATTGTAGCTAAAAAGTAGTTATCAACTACTTGCAGAAATGTAGTGTGCAACTACTAGTTAAACTACTATTTCGAGTAGTTAGGTTACTGCAGGCGCCAACTACTTCCGATTTTGCCGCAAGTTTTACGGCACGATTGTACTTCCAACTTTTACTTTGAGCTTCTTGTTTGATGAGAACGGAGGTGCAGTACAATTGTGCCGTGCATGTGTACTAAATCTTCACTTTTATCCCTGCTTGTGATTCATATTTAGGTGTCTAAGAACGCTATAGAATGGGATTGGTGTTGATGTACAACGTTTAGTAGTTATAGATGTAGTTAAACTACACTGCAGTAGTTAAAGAAGTAGTTTTAACTACCTCCCCTGAAAAGTAGTTGAACTACAAGTTAAACTACTCCATTGCAAAGTAGTTAGTAGTTATAGTTAAACTACTGTAGAAGTAGTTAGTGGCCATCACTGCTAATCACGCATTAAAATAAATTTACACCAAAAATAGAGCTCACAGATATTGGCACATAGATGGACAGAGAGTAGCCATAGAGGCAAAGCGTCTCTATGAGCGTGAAGCGGGTTTCAATGCTGCGGTACTTCAGCCCTGCCCACAGGATCAGAGGTACCAGGAAGATGTACAGCAAGATGGCGGACGAAGCGAAAGACACTGAAAGTAAAAGTAACATTCTTTCGTCACTTTACGTACTGGCTCAGCGAGTGACGTGTCACAAACCTCTACAGACAGGTTACCTCTTGTGTAGTCAGTATGCCAAAAATGCTTGGTCTCCCCAACAGACTCGAGGTAGTTTGCAACATTGCTGCTTACAGATGTGGTCACAATCAGCGTAACTCCTACCCATACTGGGCCTGTAATGTTTTTCAATAAAAATGTTTATCGTAAGAATCGAATACGACATCGTATATGGCTTACCATAAAGGTCAGGGTTAGGTTTGATGTGGTTTTCGAGGTAGGTGGAGCCAGAGCCCAAACGCGGCAGAGCAGACCACAGGACGCGGTCCAACACTTCCTTTGTGGTGACATCAAAAAGGCTTTGGTAGTAAGAGAATTCCCAGAAAGATGGGGGCTTCTTTTCTCTGTTTAAAAGCTGGAAAGTAATTTCGTTTCCATCATGTGTAAGCGACCAAGAAGTGAATGGTTTGTGGCACGTGGTATCAAGGATGTTCATGTAACAGCCAGGTAACGAGTTGAAATCATGCACCACAGATAAAACTTAAGGGATCGATTTCGGATTTTTTTCCACTGGTAGGATGCTTGCGTAGCTACATACGGCATGTGCCCGAGGGTAGAACTGCAACCACCTGGGATTTTTCAACATGCAACCGAAACCATAGTTCGAAGGCCCACACTGCTACTGTTCTCAACCTGGGTCGAACCCGCGATCTTGAGCTGAGCAAGCCAGTAAGCTACTGACTGAGCTACGAGGACAAGTGGAAGTTAATCTTCATCTTGGCTCAAAATAATTTTGCAAGCAGAAGGAATTGATTCAGATATGTTGAATTCTGAGAACTACAAAGACACCGTCTTCCCTTTCTTTCTTTCTTTTCGAGTAGAGGATGCATTGTTTTCGAGTTTTTTTTGCCAGTGCAGGGCCGACATTGGCCTGTCTTTATTATGTCAAGCTCTCAATAGCACGCCCGCAACACAAACCGCACAACGTCATTGTCACTGGTATGTAGATGTCATTGTAGCAAAAATAGTAAAAAGGGGATGAGTCGACCGATCCTCTTACTGCATACAGAGGCTCAATTACAGTTACACTTTGTTGTTACGTTCTTCTTTTTACCTCTTCGCTCTCTTCGTCGTCGTCATTCATTGCATCTCCAGAGAAACCAGTGAACACCTGCTGTGGCACTGCTCCAGTTCCCCCAATTTCACTATCTGTGAAGTCTGCTGAAAAACAATCGACAGTAGTCACAATAGAGTGGGAGTTTCACCAAAGTTTCATGAAATATAGCCCGCCCACGTCATCAGCTGTCGTCCGTAAACAACCAGACTGCGAACGAACCTTGAAACTGAAGATTTGCTTGTGCTTCGGATTGATCCGTCTGCAATGGTTATGTACGATCAGTCATTTGCCGTACACATTCCTCGACTGCGCTAAGCTACTAGATTAATTGAGAATTCTCGAATACTGTCAAAGGAGCAAACTGACATCCTGTGCTGACAGGTTGTTCAGCACGTCGCGAGCAAGTCTGCCTCGCGCAAAAGTAACATGTACTTTACGGAAGCGGACAGTTGAATTCACTTCAGTGTCAGCAGTTTGCCGAGTATTATTATTTACCTCGAGATCGATTATGCGCGCAGTGTTCGACGCAGCCATTTTGAAACATGAATTAGATGGATTTGAGATCGGCATACTTGTCCATGGCGATCGGATAGTTCGTGGTGCCCTCTGGTAGGCAGAATGGAGAAGGTGGAGGCAGTGGAGATCGTGCGGACGGGTGCGCGAGAAGTGTTGTGCGCGCAGTTTGAACGTCTGTAAAGGTCAGTGTATCTTTCTGCTTTTTAATACGACGGAATTGGATGAAGACGATGGGTAAAAAACACCAAACCCAATTTGACCACCAAATACAGTGCGACCGATGCCTCCGGTGGATGTATGTCGATGAGACACGCTTCCATTCCTTCGATGAAGCACAGCAGTCGGAAGAAAAGTTTACATGTATGATCTGCGAGAAATTCGAACTGCTTGAGGGAATCGCGAATGAACAGCGGGCACAGTTCGAAAACACCAGAAAAGAAACCAAAGCGCTAGAAGAGAAACTCAAAGCTGTGTCCGAGCAAAACGCGGAACAACTGAAACTGATTGAGCAATTGACCTCAAAAGTGAACACACTTGAGAAAGATAATGAGCAATTAAAAGCAGCCCTCCAAGCAACAGAAGAAGTGCTAGGTAACACCTTGGAAGTGAACCTAAATCGCCCAGAATTACGGGAAACTAACGAACAAGAAAATGGCGCCCGACCAATCTACGCCGAGAAAGTGAAAGCAGGTCAGGAAGCCACGAAAAGAAAGGAACAAAGTCCCCCCGGGGAAGCGTCCCAGATAGCCAACGGGGAAGACAGCCGTGACGCCCCCCCAAATAGGTCAATCCATAGGGAAGAACGACAGCAGCACACGACTCGGCGCGACAAGCAGACGAGTGTCTGGCTCATTGGGGACTCAAACGTAAACAGGGTGAAGAGCCCCTTACTCTATAACGTTCGACGGGACAAACGCTTCACAATCAGGGGATTCCCAGGAGCCACAGCACGTGACGTAGTGGATGAAATACGAAAGATCCCACAAAGCGAGGACGAAGAACAGATGATCATAGTGATGGCGGGCCTGAACGACATTCTGAACGGGAAAGAACCAGGGGAAATAATAAATACTATCATGGGCCATGTCGAGCAACAGAGCAATGATTACCAAAACATCTCTTTCGGAATCTGTTCACTCCCCTACGTCAGAGACAGGGGCCAGGACACCCGCGAAAGAATCCGAGAAGTTAACAACCAGCTAAGATCAGCGTGCCAGAACACACCAAGGGCAGTGTTCATCAACAGTTACCACGCCTTACGCGAAGTAAGGGACTCGGGCCTAGTCGACATCCACTTTTCCCCGGAAGGAAGTGACAGAGTGGCTCAACAGATCGCTGACAAAATAAAAGCTTTTTTAAGAATGGACCGGGACGAAGAGAGAGGTTACCGCTACAACCACTACCACCGGCGCCACTACCAGCGATGGCAACCCAACAGGTGGACCCATAATCTACCGCCGCCCGACCCAAGGTACCCCAGGTGGAGCCACCCGCCGACACTCTCGAAAGCACGGGACGATCGGTGGTTCTTCCACTCCCACTACTGAAACATAGGACGAACCCTCCACCCGACCACCGTAGTTCAACCGACCAACCAGCGGACACAACACAACTAAATGCGCACCACCCAACACCAAGAGCAATAACGCCACGCAAGCAGACCACTGCTGGCGATACAAGTAACACACTGCCTATAGACCCGGCTAATGACCATCTAGATCCACAGCAAAAAGGAAGAAACCGAAAACAGAGCAACCACACCCGCGAACAGAGGAGAACAAGTGACGCACAACAAAGGAGCACCCGGCAAAAACGAGCGAGAAGACGCAAGCAGCACATCCCCGCCACCCCTAGAGATATAAATCTGGCAACCCTTAACATCCAGGGTGGAAAAAAGCTAAAGTGGGAAGAATTGCAATACAATGGCATACAACAGAATATACTTGTGTATGCGATAACAGAATCTCACCTACGCAACGATGAAATCCCACTACTCAGTGACGAATGGCGATGGGTCGGCACAAATCGAAAAACGGGGGAGAAGAGAGGGGGTGGCGTCGGCCTCCTATATAGACGATCACTGGTGGATATTAAAGAGACCAAAATGTGCAAAGAACACATGTGGGCGGAATTTGCAACAAGAGATGGAATGACCTTCCTACTTGGAGTCACGTATATGGCAACTGGAAACGGCACCGACTCATGGAATGCAGATATATATGACTGCATACACCGAGATCTAGCAGAGAATGAACTCAGACACCCAGGAAGACGAACCATCTTAATGGGTGACTTTAACTGCCATTGTTTCGAACTGGATGGACACGATTCAGCACATCGCCTAAAAACTCTTGCGGAAATAAATCACCTCACTATACTGAACCTACAACCAGGATGCTATATGATAAAAAGACGTGGTCTCGTGGCCCGCAATCATCAACAATTGATTATATACTGGTCAATCCAGCTTGTCAGCCGCCAACAACCAAGGTACAACTAGTAATTGATGAAGATGGCAAGTTCAACTGTGGCAGCGATCACAACCAGCTCCGGCTGCAAATGAGTGTGACACCACAACACATCAACTCCCGAACGCACAAACACAGGCACCTCACAACTACGAAGAAACCAAGATGGAAGACCCAGGATGAGGACGCACTAAAGAAATTCGCCGAAGAAATGGAATTCAGGCTACCTGATGCTCCTGACGGAAGCTACGAGAACTTTATCAAACTGTTGGAAAGTGCAGCTATGCAAGCTGTGGGGAAAACTTCTCAAAGAAGAGCGAACAGGAAAAAGAGGACGCAGCCGTGGTTTGATGACGAAATCAAAGCAGCTATCCAAATGAGACAGAAACTCAACAGAACCTACAGAACGGCAAGAAAGAGAAATGAAAATTACATGGAAGCCGAGCAAGCGTACACCACCCAGAAATTAATAGTAAAAACCATGGTGGCGGAAAAGATTAAACAATTCCACGAACAAGTCATTTCAAAAATAAGGCAAGCCGGCCGGAAGGCGGGAGGGACTCTTTGGAGATACCTAGCCAACCTAGACGCGCAGCAGGAGACCGAACAAGCTGTAACAATATACGACGATGAACATAACATCATATCGTCCCCCGCAAAACTTGAGAGATACATCACGCAATACTTCATAAACCAACAACAGAACTTACTACAGAGAAGGAAGACAACAAGTGAACCGCCAACAACACCGGCTCCCGAAGAAAGATGCTCCATCCCGGAAATCGGCACGAAAGAATTAGAAGACTGCGTGAAACGACTAAAATCAGGGAAAGCAGCAGGACCCGACCAAATACCAAACGAATTTTTGAAAGCACTCCAACCCAAAACACTAGAGGCACTACGACATTGTTTCAACAGAATTGCTTCCACGGGTTGTATACCACTAGCATGGAAGGAAGCCACGGTGCGACTACTACACAAAGGCAAAAACAAACCCAAGGAGGACCTGAACTCTTACAGACCCATTGCTCTACAAAGCAACATATATAAGCTATTCGCATCGATACTAAACCACAGATTACAAAATGAATGCGACGAACAACTTAGCCAAGCACAAAACGGTTTCCGCCCATGTAGACGAGCAAGCGACAACATCTTCATCGTAACCCAACTAATCGAACTGCACCAGATACAGCGAAAGGACCTCTACCTAGCCCTATTAGACTTGGAGAAGGCGTACGACGCGGTACCGCACGACATGATCCAACCAAGAATGCGAACAGTGAAGGTATCTGAAGCGCTCACAACTCTAATTCAGGAAATCTATAGCGAACTATATAGTGAATACTCAATCGGGCCCTTTACCTCCAATAAAATCAAACAAGAAATCGGACTACGACAAGGCTGCCCCCTCTCCCCAACCATCTTTAACATCTTTATTAACGACCTCCTAAAGGACCTAGAAAACTCGAAGAAAGGAATCCAGCTAAGTACGAAAGGGGCCGACGGCACAACTGAAGATACAACACTGAGCTCGCTTGCCTTCGCCGACGACGTAATACTAATTGCAGACGATCCAACCCACCTCCAGGACCTGCTCGACATATGCACCAGCAAGGCAAGGGAGGACGGAATGAAGTTCAGCCTTGAGAAGAGCAGCGTAATGAAGTTTGGAGATCAGAGCGCGATGCCCACGTTCCACCTACAGGACTCGTAACTGTCTTACACTACTTCGTACAACTATCTAGGTGTGCTAATCGAAAACACGAAGGATTACCTCCGAGCACACGAAGAAACCTTACTTAGAAAAACAAACAAGAAAAAAGGACATTCCTGGCACATAGCACGTCACTCCTATCAGCCCTACAGCGTCGGCAGATTACACTGGAAAACCACAGCTGTCCCAGCAGCAACTTACGCCAATGAGGCAATCTGTTTAAGCAGACAAACAACAGAGCAACTAGATCGCCAGCAGCGCGAAATAGGAAGGTGGCTCCTGGGAGGCTCTTTCGCAACACCGAACCCTGCTATTGAGGGCGAACTCGGCTGGTCAACGTTCGAATATCGCGAAGCCAGGTCCAAGACGCGATATCTCGGCAGACTGATCCACGGACCGCGCCAATCTTATATGAGTCGCGTCTTTAGATACGTGCGTTATCTGGGGACGCGCACAAACTGGATCAAACGAATCACCCAGTTCGACAAAATCTATAGCCGCAACACGAAGCGAAACACCGCTAGATCAGAGCAACACTGGAACCGCATTATAAAGAAAGAAATGGACACCATTGAACAGGAGAAATGGCACACATCCTTAACAAAAAAACAAAGTTTAATGACATATGCTGAAAACAAAGAAGCCCCAGCACCTGAGGACTTCTACAATGGAGACAGAGGAAGCGGACTTCTGTTCCAGGCACGCACTGGATCCCTCTTAACTAAGAAGCGACTACATCAAATATTTGGACAGGAAAACGCACACTGCGAACTCTGTGATGGGGGCCAAGAGGAAGACATACGCCACATCCTCCTAACCTGCGCAGCCTTGAAAGACATAAGGGAACCACAACCCAGGACAGTGGAAACCTTGTTGTGTTTCACACATTTTTCACACATTCGACACAGTGGAAAACACATTTTCCACACACGATGAAAACAGGTACACTGTTCAAAGTTCTGAAAATACTTTATTTTATGTCATTGGGAATGTTCCTAAAGAGTCTCTCATAATTCTGGAACATCGCTCTGACTAGTACAATTTGCATCTTTTCGTGTTTAAAATATACAACACTGTGCTCTGTTCAATTGTACAGCAGTGATTAATCACAACCAGAACAAGCACAGATTTAACAACATTGATCCCTGTACCAAGATATTCCATACAACAAACCGCACACAATGTCACAAAAATATGATCGATAAATTCTTGGGCCTTACTACAGGCCGTTTCAAACTGTTCTGCCAATCTTTGTACCCTACTACAAGCTGAAAGACATAATGTTGTTGACACCATCTTATATGAATGCAAACATAATGCTTAAAAGACAGGCGATGTGACATTATGGGTGCACTACTTTGGGACGGAGAGGCATGTGGACATGCTACGCGTCATCAATATTGAAACAGATACGTAAATGGAAATAAACATGTATATTGTATTGTATTACATTGATCCAAATGGAATGTCCAAATGGAATGTAGACGTTTCGAGGGCGTGTTGTAAGCACTATAGAGGTCCAACCTGAAGCCCTGTTGCACACCGTAGATGTCGAGTAGTTTTAGTTATTTCTCATTCCATCAACGCACTGCAAAAATAATTACCTTCTGCAAACAGCAACAACCTTTCGTTATGAAAATGTGAGCTCTTCTTGGTCCTTGTCAAGGTGGAATGATTTTTCATTCTTTCGTCAAGATATGTACAGACTACTGCACACCATACCAGAACAGTCAAAATAGGGCTCACATACACATATAGAAAATGTCAAAACGTACTGACTTGGGGCAGTGATCATTGCATAAAGGGCAAGATTTAAATCTTGCACTGCATAGGGCTGTCGAAATATCGTGGGGAATTACGTGAGTTTACACACTGTATGCACCACATTCTTGAAACTTGCACAAGATTTGTCTGGGAGGTCTGCACGGTAAGTGCCTGTTATTTGTGTTATTCTTTTCACTATTTCCAGCAGTATTCGTTCCGTGCAACTACACAAACACAGAAAAAAGGCCTGTTATACACTCTGTGTGTGTATTCAAGCCCAAGGTACAGATGACATCACTGCACTGAATGAAGCTTTCTTGTAGGACATAGACACATATGCTGTTTCTCTGCCTAAGACTCAAAGCCTTAATGTCCTGACGAGCATAAAACGTTGCTTATAAGTAGCTTGACGCATGGTGCATGATATAACGATGATAAACGTGACACGAAATTGCCTGTTCTACAGGGGGAATGTCTGAAAAATCATCCAAAACCTGAAAAGCACATCATACATAATTAACACTAGCAAATGTGTAGGTCCACAGTCCACACTGCTTGTCACACAAGTTTTCTTGTCCAGCTTCCTTTCCTAGCTGCAAAGCTCCCACACTTAGGACAATGAATGTACAACCTGCTTAAATAACTTGTGCGACATTACGTCTTTCTACTTCAACATGTGGAAGCTACTTCAAGGCTTGCTCCTAGAGCAAATAATCGACAGACTGAGATACTACAGTAGAGGGCGGTGCACCTTTAACAATTCTTTCAGAATTCTGTGCGCGCGACAGGCTCAGGGGCTGGTAAACGTCCCGCCTTGGCGTCACTAATTGCGCCCCAGATGTCAAATAGGAAGTCTTCCGTAAAGCCGAAGGCATCCAGATCCGACTCCCCAATGGCTGTCACAAATTCATGAGGGTTTGGACGTTCGCATCCGAGTTCCCAAATTTGAGTTGCTGCACAAGATAAAAAGGTGTTAGAGTGGTTTTGGAATGTTTCATTTCTTTCTTTTTTTTTTTACCAAAAAAGTGGGGACCAGATGTAGTTTGAATTTAAATCTGGAACAACTTGCACAAATAACACCATATATTTTTAGCAACCTGTTAACATCCGTCAGGACTTGAACAGTGAAACACAGACAGCTATGATATATACAATATGCAATAAATAGAAATACAGATCATAGCACCCAGAGGAACATCATTACAAAAAATAGTTTTAAAAAATAATACTTGTAACGTAATCAGCACACTAAATTATTAATTATAATTAATTATGTTCTCACACCCGCTGTCAAGCGTAGCCGGTCTGGCTCGGAAGGCAGTAAATCACTGTTCCTGTCATATCTCCATTTCCCCTTGATGGGATTGTTGTTGCCATCTGGCATGACCTCAATATCCATTTTTGTTTACAACTTTCACATTTTAAGGTCTTAAATTTGCCTGTGTAACAGTGGTATAATAGAACTACAATACTACATACCCAGTTCAGTGTCATTTATCCCCATGTAGGACTCGAGAAGGGCATTAACCTTGTCCACAGCCATCTGCATTACGTAGTCAGGCTAAAAAAATAAAAAACAAAAGAAAAGTCACGTAATGTCATGCAAAACTCATGTTATTAAGATTTCAGAGTCAGTTGCACCACAATGTTATCTCAGCATTTCAAAATAAGCCAGTTTCCATCAGAATGCTGATGTGCATTACTAATACATATTTGATTGCTACATGCCCACGTGAGTTTGAACACACACTTCCCAGTTAATTTCATTACCATTTAATGTGAGAGACAGAGAGATTATGGGTTTAGTGGGTTTACTATTTAATGTATCTTATCAGTGATTACCTATTCAGAAATGCAGTTATGTATGTATGGGTATTACATGTGCATTACATACTTGCACTTGCAAATTTCTATTGCAATACACATGCAAGTGTGTAAAGCAACAATAATATTTTTGGAATGTACAACTTACGCATGCGTCTATACAACAAGTATGTATTTTGCACCAGCTGTATTTCTAGGAATGGCAAATACTTACGGCCTCTTCAACAGTGGCAGGACCTTTGGAGCGCAGCCTCAAAGTCTCCTTCCCTGATCCAAGTGCACTTTTCTTTGCCTGGGCACCTCCTGTACTCGCTCCCCCACTTCGTGGACCAATATGAGCTGCATAAATAGATAAAAATAAATCATAATATATATAAACATAATAAAAATAAATGCCAGCATCTAAGTGTTCACAAAAAAACATTGGAGAGGGACATTGGAGAGGTCTGTAAGGTTTTGCATGTGGACCTTTTAACCGTGGTAACTTCTTGGTAACTCTTTGGTAACTTTCACGTTATGATGTATAATTACATAACTTTATTAGGTAACTCAATTAATATTATTTGACAAGTTAAGTATAGGTTAATTAATTAATAGATTATCTTCATTACTTTAGTTATAACAGCAAAACATTACACCTTGCATATCTTGCATGCCAACCACATAAACAATCAGAAAGATGTAAATCCTACGTACAAAGAAAAAAAAAAAAAAAAAGAAGTGTGAGACACAGCATCCATAAACACTCACAAAATCCAGCCTTGAGAGGCTCAATAAGGCGCAAAGTGAAAGTGGTCCCCTTGGGAATCTCCTTGAGCGCCTTGGCCACCTCATAATGGCGACAGTTGACCATGGAACGTTCATCTATGCGCTCCAGGTGGTCCCCAACCTGCACAAACCCTATGCGATCCATCAGGGAACCCTCCTTGATGCGCTTAATGAAAGCCAGTCCAGCTCCATTGTCGGTGATGGTGAGCCCCAGGGAGTCTTCCCCTTTGTGTATCTCTACTTCTTTCGGTGGACCTCGCCGATGTACGAAGATGAAGTCATCCAGTCCAATCTGTCCGCCCAGCAGACGTGACATATCCACCTTGTGCGTGTTCAGTGTACAGAACAGGATCTGAAACATGACGGGTACATGGAGTGCACGCGCTTGCAGAGAGAGCAGCAATGTGTTTCGAAAAACCCATCAATATCAACTGACAGTATGGGAAGGGACATTAATAAATAAAGATATACAGGGTGTCCCAGAAAACGTGTCATTGAATTCTAATAAAAAAATTATGCCACCTGGAATAACCGGCATTTGTTCTTACTAGGTTTTGGCCACCTCCTTATGTGCATGTCATGTAACCTATGTTTAATTATGTAAATTTTTGCAAAGTGAACTCTGAAATTTGCCAAGTAAAGGTCACTTTTTTACCCCACCAACATGAAGAGAGTGCCGAATTTACTCAAATTCATGATAATTGCCAGTGATATTCAGGATCTATCCTGTCGGGGAAAAATAGTCGAACATCATGCTGCTCAGGGCACCTGAGTATAATGCACGAGAACTTTTTGAGCGCAATCGCTGTCAGTCCGACGAAAGGAGGTTGGAAACGCAGCCCATAGAGTGATGGTAGAAAAAGTGACAGTTCCCGAAATTGGAAGAGGGAAGGTATGGTCCCAGCCGAGGCCGGACACACAATAAGCTATGTCTGTGTTATCTCTTTCTACCATGCCCGTGTGGATTTTCCAACCTCCTTTCATCGGACTGACAGTGATTCCACTGAAAAATTTGTCGCGCGCTATCCTCTGCAAACTCTGTAGAGCATGATTTTCAGCTATTTTTCCCCCCAATACGATAGCTCTTCTAATTTTTCGCGTCAATTATCATTTATTTGAGTAAATTTGGCACACTCTTCACATTGGTGGGGTAAAAAGCGGCCTTTACTTGGCAAATTTCAGAGTTCAATTCGCAAAAATTTACATAAATAAGCTTAAGTTACATGACATGCACATCAGGAGGTGGCAAAAACCTAGTAAGAACAAATGCCGTTGACCGCATGATTCTATGTGGCGTAGTTTTTTAAATTAAAATTCAATGACACGTTTTCCAGGACACCCTGTATGGCTGGCACCAGTAAAAGGTATGCACATAAATGAAGCAATACAGGAAAGCAACAAATACATGGGACATGAGGAAACACAGGGCTGGTCGCATGCTCAACCATTTATGTGCAAACAATTGCAAAAAATGCCACATGTGTACATTGTTCATGTGCGCTTTTGTGGCTCAAAACGTGACTAGTCCCGTGTTTTGTCGTGTTCCGTGTATTTGTTGTCGATTTCCTGATTAGTGCGCGTAAACCACAAGTGACATGCACCGTGCATCAAAATGTTTGTTCAACAAAAATAAGGCCAATGCATTTTTCGAATGGAATGGCACCCGCAATGTACCGCTCTGCATGGATGAATGGATGGATGGAAGTCTTGAAAGTTAAACTTGGTTGCTCGGAACACACCTAGACTCTCGTACTTTCTGGTTTTATGTTATTTTCAGAATCAGGGGGGGAAAAAAATTTTGATTTTATTTCAGGAGCTGTAGAACAGGGTAAGATCGGGAGGTATAATCTGCAAGAGCAGATTTTCGGATGGAACATTTAAAAGAAAAGAAAAGAGAAAAAAAAATTATTTTGTCACATTTCACAGGAACAAGAACGTAAAGCAGCAGTGCTGAGTGTGAAGCAGGCACCGAGGACTGCAGTCCTCGGTGCCTGCTTCACATTTCCCACGTTTTATCCAAAGTGATGATGTTTTACAAACACGATTTTTACGCATGGTTAACCCTGAAACACAACTGGCTCCAAGTACACCCCACAATGCTTTTGCAGGGTTTTCTTTTCCATCTTTAGTGATGTTAGTGATGCTATTTGGCACCATTCTTGAAGCAAACCAGGTAGAGCTAACGAAACAAGGGAAAGGGTGTAGGCTAGCTGGTATAGATCCAGTGATTTATCCAGACCCCCCCCCCCCTAAAATTTTAGGAGACCCCCCTAAAATTTTGTGAGATTGTGCAATATTTCGTGAAAAGTATGTAAGTACACCCCCATGCGGTGCCCAACACCCCACCAAGGAAGAAATTCTGGGTAAACCACTGTATAGATCCATCAGGTAGATCATTCAGGTAGAGCTGACTTTCTAGTAGGGGAAAGATGAGTGTTGCATCAACAGCAAGCATAAATCACATCGTAAGAGTGGTCGGATTTCATATTTGTCATATGTCGCATGCATGGCTGCATCATTGGAGCATTATGCTTTGTTTTTTTTTGGGGAATTGCAAGCAGTTATTTTCACAACAAAAGCCATGCAGAATTAAAGCTTACTGGATCGCAACAACCAGTGAAAAATTATGTTAAAGAACAGTGAAGTCTAGTTTGTCTCAAAATGGGTAATTTGAAAGCTTACTTACATACCTGTTCACCTGTCCATATCAATTTCAAATTTTCAGAAATCACATTCAACTTGGAATGTGCACACACAACAACTGCAAATTCAGGAGATATGTAGTATGTTCAGACACGTAAATTTGCATAGAAGTACTGTTGTTCTTTATAACATACTAAAATAGCTGCCACAATTTAACTTTGCTGCAGATATATAAGCCATAAGGGTACCATCTCCACTTGAAATAGTAGCGATGTAACAAATATGAAATCGGCACATGTGCCAGCGAACACTGCCAATTTCCTATAAAAGTCGCGTTCAACCGAAGAATGGCATTGTTGGTGCAGCTTTTTGCCCCTATATTCAACCATCAGAAGACAGCATAATGTTTGAAACATATTAATAATTTACGATAATTAGGATAAGTCAGGAGGCTCACTAACAGCACTCCCGAGATGGTGTTCTTAGGTGCTGGTCTTGAACATGACTACAGAAGAAAATGATCCAGTACAGCCACACCCCACTCATATAACTCAGATATATCAAGAGTATATCACAGATTACACACGCAGACAATTCAGAATGCCAGTGACCACTCAAGCACCCGCCAACAGGGTCAAGGTTGATTGTCCGCTCCGATAAACGTGTGCCAATCCATTGAAAGGAGCTGTTACGAGACATGCAGCAGACATTGGCAACTTTGTGGTGCAAGACAATGTGTGACATTGAGCCAACATACTTGTAACGAAGCTCTTTTTTTCACGTCTCGATCGTGTCTTATATTACGAATGGCAATGGGCATTGTCTTTCGGCAAACTTCACTTTGAGGCAATATACTCGTTAAAGGCTATTATTTCACAAAACTGTTCCGACCACTCTAACATGACGTTTGTACAATCCATACTTCACTTACTTCACGTACGCTTACTACGCCACACCGCAGAAAAAAAGAGAAAAATTACTCGTTTGGGCAACGCAGACTGCGGAGGACAAATAAAGATTGCGTTTCAAAATGGTTCTGTGTTTTCTCTGTCGCGGCATGTCTGACAAGTGACCCGTATCTCAGTCTTATCTACCATTGTACCAACCTGCTGCAACTATGCTCTATATACGAATCCTTCTATTCTGTTCTCCAATACCTATCCTCTAGTGTACCAACTCCAAATGTAGTTATTTTCTTATAGCCACACATTTGTATTGACTTGCAAATTGTGTGCTTTCTGTTTATACATGTGAGAGTGTTTTCCGTGTTAGCCCTGGCATTATGTAATGCCCCAGCACAACATAAATAAATAAATACGTGCATTCCAATATATCCCAGCGCTGTGGCTGTAGTACTAATAGTACATGTGCCACAGACAGGGAAAGAGGTGTCTGGCATGATAGCTAGATTTATTGTACATGTTTCATCAGACTCTCGCTAATGGGGCAACACAGTATGGGGTCATGATGACCGTATTGGATATACGTAGTAGTCAGCTTTTTTCACTTGCAATGCAGTCTGGAGACAGGCTCTGACGTCCAGCCAACAGCTTGACCAGCCAGAACCTGACACGATCTAATCACTAAGATCCTGGATTACCTGCACCATGTCACATTCCATATCTCGAAGACTGACCACTATAAGCATTGTACTGTGCCCAAATAAAATTATTTATCTCCCAATACATTCATGGTGACGCGTCATAATTCCCTGGCCACAGTTCCTGCCAAAACCTGAAGAATGATGGGTGAGGCAACAGATATAGGTGTTCTTGGCCCACATCACCGCCAGCTATCTCCTCTTGGCCCCAAAAGTGGAACGACCCTCAGGGGGGAAGAGAAGCTGTTTGTATGTCCGATATCCTACGATCTGGATTATCCACAAGGACAGGTTCTGTTGCAGAGCTGCTTCCCCGCAAGTTAATCATGCTGTCGGTCACAGTAGATGTCTCACGGCTCAGATTTTTTTTTGCTCTCAATGCAGTTGCATAAGTGTGACACAACTTGAATTCTCTACTTTACGCATTTATTGAAGAAGAAGAAAAAAACAGAATATGAATGTTGTCAGTATAAATTTGCCCTGCTCTTTCCTGCGAGCGTGCACATGAAGTAATGCTAGTTCAAGCCAGTAAGTGTGACTGACATATTCTTTGTCACGTCTCAGAGGTCGCAGTATTGTGGGATCATACAGAGAACGGAATGATAGCTAAATGAAAATGGGAAAGAGTGTACATTAGCGACGTGCAGGCACGTCAGCTCCCTCCTCTGAATTGCAAAATAGCGTGAAGCCCCACTAGTACACACAAAGAAGAAAGCGTTATGCATGAAATATTCTGTCACTGTGACACCTTATCTCTCCTTTCATCAAGAGAGTGGACAGTTCAAATTGCTTTTCCCAGGCTCAGAGCACAGACCAGGCATGAATGCAGATATACATTCTGCATCTGAGACAATGACTGCTTTCATATTTTCGTGGACCACTAAAAACAGATTTAGTCATAGTGACAATATTTGCATGCTGCTTCCACAAGTGGATGATACACAGGTAGAGAGTTTTCAAAATCTGCACAGATGCAAATGCTGCGGATTCAAATGCAGTGAGAAACTCAACGGAAAGAGACATATAATATAAAATGCATTGTACTAAAATATTAAACTACAACGAGTAACACTGATCCAATTTAGGAACATACATGATGTAGTGAGTACTGAAGTCCAAACTATGCACAAACCAACTGCAGGTTCCTTTCGTCTTAATGGGTTATACAGTGGCCGGTTGTTAAAAAGTTTAGCGAACATCTCAGTGGAAGTGCATTTATTGCTAGGCAGAACTTGAAAACGCAGAGACCGCTGAAAGCAAGGTTTCACGCAAGCACTTTCTAAACGTATTTGTTTCTGGAATAACACCTTCGCTGCTCCACCTCATCTATGTAAAGATGCAAAAATAGGTGGGGGTGAAGCAGTTTGAGGGATCAAACTTACATCGGATGCTGGGAAGTCGTAGCATTCCGCTATCTTGAGGTACAGCTCCTTGATGTTCGAAAAACCGGATATTATACCCGTGGGGCTCCCCTGTGCCTGCTGGCAGTGAAAAACTAATTTGGGCTTGGGCAGAGTTTTTGACTGACCGTCGGAAACTGCCCCAGGTGTTGAACCACTGCTCCCGTTTGCCGCTCGATTAGTCGGGGTCCAGGGAGGTGAATCTGCTGCCTCGTGATCCCCACCAGAATTCTGCTGGGACTGGACGTCGGAATCCCGTTTCTTTTTCCCAAATAACGGCATGTCACCTATTTGAAGACACTTCCGTTCAAAGTTCACACGCCGTGACTTCCGACAGTCCGCAACGGATCCGTTTGGCGACAGTGGAAAATCCTCTTTGCTTTTGAAACTTTGCTTCACAAGCGCGGCATAATAGCTGCCGCGGTCACAGAAGTTGTTGCACGTTGGTTCACATCACAGTGCCTGCTGCGAAGAACAAAAGGCTGTCGGAACACTGATAAGTTTCCTGAACACGGCACCGACTCCACCTGTGTAGTATATCATCGAATTAGGACTCTCGTAAAAGACCGAACAAAACAAACAACCGCGAGGGCAGCAGAGGTAACACTGAAATGTGATTGGTCGAATGTTCAGGTGAGACGTGATGTCAGCGGTGAGAACGGTGAGGACCCAGGTGAGAGAAGATCAGAAGCTTTTCTTTGTTCGATCTCATTTGGTTACTTGTGGTACAAATTTGCTAACGTTGGAAACAATGTTCATTTTCTGCTCCTCGCTTAGCATCATTGCACTTCAAGTGACAAATCTGTGACAAATACGGAAGGTCTACAATAATAAGTTGGCGACACTGGTTGTGACGTCACCAATTTCGCATGGTTTTTTTAGCAATAAATAAACAATAACAAAATAGCGTATTGCCGGAGTGAGAAACATCTGTGAGGAAGCTCTGACATTGAAAGACTATCCAAAACCACGATTTGTTGCACAATTTCAAGTTCGACAAGGAACCTTCAGTAGCAAAGATACGGAGAGTTTGAAAAACGCGACTATCGAAATTGTACCAGCCGAATAGGTAGGTCACAGTTCCTGCTCGCATTTCCATCAACAATACAACAATGATCATTCGTATGTTATCTACGCTTTCCTCTGTAGTGTTTCAGTGGTTTATTTATTTATCGCAGAGTGACCACATTGTGATGAAGTTTGTGCTCAGGATCGCTGTAGCATTCCTGTGATCATTTCGACTATGTATGCATTCGGATATGCGCAAGAGAACTGGGAATAGCGTGTTTTTGCCGGCGTTTCACCCGTTTTTATTACCCAGATTTCGGGTTCGAATGACGGAAATAAATTTGAGGAAGGCTAGTAATACTGCAGAATGACGCGTGGGTGGTTTTACTACTTTTAAGCATAATGCTCTGCAGTGCAACGAAGTGCTCCAGAAATGTCATGTCGCTCGTATCTTGTTCAGGACAACAATTTATATTCTTTTTTTTACATCATTGGCATCTTTACACGGAAACGTGCTCTCAGGCTTCTCACGTGGGCTTTTTTACCCCCAGATTATCCATGAGTATGGAACAAGTCTTGAGTCACGACGAAGGTGACTGCGACAGCCCAGATGAGGAAACACCATTGGAACGCTGGGCTCCCGTTGGATCGAGCGAGATCGATGATCCACCAAACAACGACACCTGGGACGATGACGATCAGTGGTATGTGCTGTTACATTTTTGCCAAGCACAGGATGAGAGAGGAGAGCACTAATACTAATCTCTCTCTTCCAGTGGGCTGAGTGAGTTTGAACGTCTACGGCACCTAGAAGAAGAACAAGAGCAGCTCAACTCGTCTTTGTACGCGCTAACTACACATTTTGCTCAGGTTCAATTTCGGCTCAAGCAAATAGTTGATGCATCACCCGAGGAAAAAGAGGTTTGGCTTTGTCTCTTATTCCCCTGCCACACGGGCAGTCTTCAATGATCATTGAATTAAACCGTCATTGAGCACGCGTGTGGTGCCACCAAGCGTGTAACGTGTCAACTTCGCAAAAAGTATTGGATCCAATGCTCCCTGACATGTTGACATGTTACACCCTAGATGGCGGTACGCGCATGTTCAGTGACCATTGGTTTCAATGATGATTGTAGACTGCCCGTGTGGCAGGGGTATTACACTTAGAGATTTTTGTGCTTTTGTTATTCTCACGCATAATTTTTAAGTATTGTTATAAACACTTTAGTTTCCACACTGGCTACTGTACAGCTGCTCATAATTGTAGTAATATATAATGCCAACACTGGAAAGTGTGGTCCGGTGATGCTCGGTGTGCATTTTTAACACTGCTGCTTATATAAGTAGTTGAATACTGAAAAATTTGGAAAAGCAGTTTGGACTACTAACACTTTCACATCCATCACGCTGCACCTCTGAGAGAGGCCAAAATTTTGCTTCTGCTGTGTCACAAGAACGCAACTCCTCAGTAATTTTGTTCTGGCTTAGGTTCTTCTGAAAGAACTGGAGGAGTTTGCATTCCGTGGAGTTCCAGACTTGCGCACCTGCCAAACAAGTGTTGGACTGCTGCTTTCTGAGGTCAGTACACAAAATATTAATGTTAGAAATTGTAATAATGCATTGCCGTCATTAAGATTTGTATGCTAACATTAATGCAGACAGAGCAAGAGCAAGAAGAGAAGCTTGAACAACAGAGACAAAAGCAGAAAGAGCTGATTGACCAACTCAAGGGTCAGTTGGAAGACCTCGAAAAATATGCATACGAGGTACGTGATTACGTCACACACAGAGTAAAGATGAGCACGGAGGGTTGCAGGGACAATGTAGAACACTTAATGCTTCGTAAGTAATGTAATATTAGTTGAGGTCAGCGAAACATAAAAGGACAATTGCAACACCTAAACTTCACAATGCCCTGCAGGTAACTGTTGCAACTTTCATTCTACTAAACTGCCATTTGATTAAAGAGTGGCAGTTGATGTAGCTTGCCAGCAACTTCTCACCAATTGCGGCTCTTTACACTTAATGCCTTCATCGCCTATAGTTCATTGAAGCTAAGACAGTTCAAGAAGAGTGTACCACTGGGGGATGCCTGAAAGGCAGTGGGTTGAGTGCTGGCACTTGTTGACTCTCCTGTGCCTAAGTGCTTGACCATTTCAGTGAATTATATGTGATAGTTTCAATGTCCTAACCACTAAATGTACACTGGGTACTGTGTACACATAGACAGTTGTAGAAAAGAACTGTTGTAGAAAAGCCCCAGCGGCATGGCCGAGTGGGCTAAGGCGTCCGCTCGTTGGTGGTAACCAAGGTCGTGCTGTAGACTGGGAGGTGGTGGGTTCGAATCCTACTGCCGGCTGTGCTGTCTGAGGTTTTCCCTGGGTTTTCCGAAGACTTTCCAGACGAATGTCGGCACAGTTCCCCCTGAAGTCGGCCCAGGACGCATACTAGTCCCCCTGTCCCCCACTCCTTCCTGCTGTCCTCTCTCCGTCTGTCCACATCTGTACGCCGCTCATAGCCACAGTTGCTTCGCGGCGCTAACACGCAATAAAAAAAAATAAAATAGAAAAGCCCCAAGCTTTGTTGTGATTTGATTTAGTTTAATTGATTTTTGAAACTCAAAATACAATGATGACTGACTAAAGTCCTCACATGAGTTGTGAAGAAGGTACCTACATCAGATGAAGGACTGGAAGCGGTTTGCTATTAATAAGCGGTGACGTTATTATTTATTTGACTTATGACTTATTTGACTCTATGGGACCCTAACAAATGTCCACTTTTTCCATTAGGTTAATTCTATAGGTGGGACGAATCAATAATTTTTCGAATCCAAGGAAGGTTATGCGAACCCACAAATCTCAAATCTTTTGAATCCTGTCTTAAAAGCTAGAGCTTAAAAAGATTTTAAAAAGCCAGATAAAAAAAAACATTTCTACAGGAAAGTATTTTGAAGCAGAATTTGATAGCTTTGCAAAAAAACAAATTAAATAATAGTTCACTTTCAGGGGGAAAACACACCCATACAATGTGTTGTTTATTGACTACAGCAATTATATAAACTCAGGATCCCGAATTCTTTCCATAAAACTAAGAAACAATCAAAAGCAAAACCATGTTACTTAAAACTTGCAATGTCAGAGTTCTATGCTGTGGTTAGGCCGATTAGGCTTTTGGCGGACCCCCGAGGTCGCCAATTTCCAAAAGAAACAAACAAAACATGGTTGGTGGGTTCAAAAGATTCGATTCGCCGTTTTGGGCACTGGGATTCAGATTCCCTTCCGCGCCTATCCCTAGTTGTGCCTGCACCCATCCTTCCACGCTCATCTTATCCTGGCCCATCCCTAGTTAATTTCCTCTCTTCTCTCACAGACAGGAGAGGCAGGTTTGCCATCAAGCATGCTCCTAGAGCGACAGTCGGTCGTAATAGAACATCTGAAAGAAAAACTTCCACTGAATCTGGATGAGCTTGATTCTCTGGACGCGGACGACCTTCGGCGGCACATCGACCGAGCGATCCGAGAGGTTAGCCACCGTTGCAATCTCTTAAATTCTCGCTGTTTCTGTGCACTAACACTACTAACACCTTGTGCTGCACAATTCTTTCCTCACTTTCCGCTACAATAATATTTGCTCAACGAATGTCGGGTCATCACCAGATGGTGAATCCGGTGAAGATGAAAGAGCAGTTGGTGTCTCAGCTCAAGACCCAGGTTTCAGACTTGGAGCGCTTCATTCAATTCATTCAAGGTATACTAACCCACTAACGACTGCTTGGGGTGATATGCCAGTATAGTGTAGACCATTTGTAGTAATAGTCGTAAGAGCCACTGAAGAGCTGTAACTATGGCCTGACTTTTTAGGGTTAAACCCGTATCCGCCCGATATTTACCCCCCGAACGAAATCTGTAAAATTCGGGTTTAACCCGAGTCTACCCGAAAACATCTGGGTCGCGTGGCACACTCATAAGCGTGCATTAAAATAAAGTTTGATAACATTGCTAAACATTAGTTCCATGTTAAGACAAATTTTTATTAAACAAAAAAAAATCACCCGAATACACCCGAATTCCTGACGACAGAATATGCCGTAACGGGATTTAACCCGAATACACCCAAATTTTCAAATGAAAAATATCACCCGGTATTTACCCCCCGAATTTGGCCAAAAGTAAAGCCCGAAAAAGTCAGGCCCTAACTATAGTATGTGAGCAGGTTTCCAATGCGCTACATTAAGAAATAAAAACGTTATACATTTGAAAAAGCCTGGAAGACGCACAAAGATCAGTATCATCGAGTACAAAAAAAAAAAGCTGTACATATTTTTTGGCACATATTACAACCTAACATATTGCCCTGTACATACAAGCTGACCTTTCCTGGCTGTGAGCTCATTGTTATTGGGCTCAAATCAATACTAGATTGATCAACAAAACATGACCCTGAAGTGTATTCATGCTTGCCTTTGCGTACCTCTCATCTCAGGAGAAGGATCTGATGGCAAACCCAGGTGCACTTGCAATTGCCCAGTACATGGCAAGGTACGTCACAATTCTCCTTTCATTTATTTTTCTACTGTGGAAACTGCTTTAGCAATCTTTGCACTATGAGCATGTATACAGATGCCCACAGCTTATTCCCACTCGCAGGCCAGTCCAGTGGCATCCGAATCGTCATCTGAATGCTACACACGCACACGCTCGTACAAGGAACAGCTGAGACGTGCTCACAAAGAAAGCCAGGTAGAACGTTCCTGTCAAAGTACACCTCGAAGCATACTTAACTATAACACAGTTACATCGAGCAGGGCTGGAGCAGAGCCACCCTAGCGGTGCTTGGGAAGGATGAAAGGAGAGAGGGCCTGTGCTAAGCCTCCTGTCCAGGTCAGTCCTGTTAGGCAGGTATCTGTCATACATAGGTTTGCTGCATCCCGAGCCAGTGCATCTGGGTCATGACAGATTCCCTTCTAACAGGAGTGGCTTGGCCCAAGCACTCTCTCCCTTTATTGTTCCCGTGCACCGCTAATGCGGCTCCGCTCCGACTCTAGCCAATGAAACTGCGTTATGGTTAAGTATGCTTCATGCAGTACCTGTTCTCACATTTCTGGTACGCTTCATGTCTAGGGCCCTGTGTTTTAGGGTGAAACCCGTTTTTACCCATTGTGCATTCGGCACAGCTGTTCTGCATCCTATGTCAATCTAAAACGCGAGAAGCACTTTTTTTCCCCCGAAAATTTACTTTCCCACCTCATATCACCAGATTTTACGCTCCTTTACCGGTCTTGAAATAGAACCCGATTTTTACACCCCTCCCCCGATTTTGAAATAACATAAAACCCGAAAATACAGGGCCTTACTCATGTCTAGCTTCCTGCATGACTGCGTCACTGAAACCAATGCTGCCAAAATGGTTCGCTGTTTCACCGGCACTACAGCAAGCTTATTTGCAGTGTTGAAATCACGTTAAATATTGCTATATACGCTGGATAAGTTTGTTCTTAACCAGTTTCCTCTCCCCAGGAAACCCAGCACCGAATCCTGCGACGCATGCTCACCCTGCTGCAGATGTTCGCCTTCGCCCAGTTTGGTTGCGGGAAACAGAATTTCCAAAAGAACCTCATGAAGAAGACCCCAAAAGGGAACCATTGGGGGTAGGGTATCAGAGTCCAAATCAGAATTTACAAATGGCATTGTGAAGTCATGTGGAATGCACTACGCAAGTCATGCACTACGAGAGCTGGTCTCTGCGTGTGAGAGAGGGCAGTGTTTGGAGAAACCATGTGACAATGTGTCTCTTCATTCACAAGGCAGCGATAAAGGAGGTGTTTGTAGACCGGCATGGTACTGAGTGACCAGGAAAGGGACCAGCGAAGTCACTCTATGGGAAATAAGGGAGAGAGGGAAATTGGGGAGCTGCGCGGACAGTTGACCTACTTGCAAAGCGTATTACTTGTCTTGAACAGTCTCGTCTTATGATAGACTGGTCCTTCAGCCAGAATTGCCAGCGTGTATTTCATTGTTTCACTCACCACCATCACCAATGCCATCACCATCCTCAATATTGCTACTATACTACCAGTATTATTATTTTAAAGCAATAGCTTTGTAAGGCCACATGACATGAAGATTCACCATATCTTTACTCCCAACAATGGCCCTGTAAAGCTACTATACATTTAAAAGCGTTTCAAACAGTGCCAAAGCATGCAGTATATCTTATAAGAATCTTATATATCTTATAAGGACCTTATATATCTTATACGTTTTTGTTTTGTTTTTTATGTTTCAGAGACATGCGGGCCAAACTTGAAGTGGCTGTGAACCAAGTACTGGCCCTGGCTGCAAAGCAGGAACCTCAATGTGTCGACAGTGATTATACTAGTGACTCTGAAGATGTAAGCAACTTTTATATCTCGCAAATTAGCACTTCAGTGTACAGTTTTTAAATGTTGAATTCTTCTCTTTCTCTCTTTTCCTTTGCTGGCCTCTAGAGCCCTATTGTGCTCTGCAATGAGAAGCTAACCACAGCCGTCAGGAAAGACCTTGCTGCGGCCCTGAGGGACCTTATTCAGCACGGCCTTATGCAGGTACACCACCACGTGCTTCCAAACATAATAAGTGGGGCCGTGAAAATATTCAGATTCTTTGAATACCAAAGCAAATATTGTATACAGTATTCGATTTGAATTCCCATGCTGTCGAATATCTTATTGTATATAAGAACTTCAAATTGAGGTGATGCCCCTTCCAAACCGAATATATTTGAATAGCCCCTAAGCTACACTCATAAGCCCAGAAAGTGCTAGAAGTGAGGGTATAAAACAAAGTGAGTGCTGCTTTATACAAAAGTCTGTACATAAGCTGTATGTGACTTCGGTTTGATCGTATAACTATTCGCTTTGTACTCGCTTCGGTTTTAAAAATACTATGCACTCGCAGAGCCCTAATAGTAAGTCTTCGAAAGAATACTTCCTGTGATGCCCACGATTTTCATTGATAGGTGGGCCAGAGCACCAGTATTGTACCGCTAGGGTGTTTTGTTCTACGATCTGCGAGTGTTCCATCGTTGCTGCATGCCTGGGATCTAATACTCAAGTACTACGAAATCAAAGTGAGTATACAGTGCCATGCATGGTAATTAATGTTTAAACCTACCTGCACATGCATAATTCCTCTATAATATTTAGAGCATTGTGTTTTAAGGTTGAACACAATAAAACCCGATTTTACCCCTCGTCGTTGTTTGCATCGTCGTGACTTCAGGTAGAATTCGCAAAAGCCCGAAAACAAAATTGCCAAAGTCAAAATCAGTAAAAGCGCTTTTTTGTAAAATTTGTGTTCTAAAAATATGCTTTTCCACCCGATATCGCACCATTTTACCCTCTTTTACAGCTTCTCAAATAAAACATTATTTTTACCCCCCCCCCCTTTCCATTTAAAAAAAAGTAAAACCTGAAAGGCACAAAGGCCTAATAACAATGCATTTGATATCGTTCATTGCAGAATGGAATCCAGTACAATGCATCACCAGCAAGAAAGCTGTCCGAAAGCTTCAACCTCGATTTGGCAGGGGGGACAATTGTCACACCAAAACAGGTCTGCAATCAATGACACGTGCCATACCTTTATGCAGAGTGTGTCATATGGTTTTCATTTCGATCTTATGATGGGATATCCTATGGAGTAATTATTAGCAAGTGTGAATTAAACTGCATTGCATGATTGCAGACACTACTGGGAGCCATTCATAACATAATCTGCAGCCACACGCCACTGAAAAGAAGCTACGATTCACATTTCAAAGCTTTTGTTTGTGCAGCACTCAAGTGAGTACCTTACCACCATGGCTGTCCAGTTCATTGCTAAACTTAATATGCTAGGCTAGTGTAAGCAGTCAATTTTTGTTTTGGATTGAATATACCAGGTGTAATTCGAAACTGGAATGACCTTCCCCGTGACACAGCTGCAGTTAGAGATCATCACTCGTTTCTGCAAGGAATAACTGATCCTCTGGGCACCTCCATCATATAGCTCATTGTTACCATACGGTACAAATGAGGAATTCATTTTTATCAGTTAAAAGGACTTGATTGCATTCTGCCTGTCATACCATCACTATCGTTACAATCCTTATCGTTACTCATCCTTGCATAAATTGTTATATTTTGACAACATTTAGTTCACTCTGTTGTTAAGGTATTGATTGTGCTTAGTATTATTATTACATCTTCCTGCCTGGTGCTTTGATAACTGTTTTGATAATTTGTGGCTCTGTTATAATCTCTGACTAGCAACTTACCACTCCATTATGTAATGCCCCTGTAGGGGCCTTTGACATATTGGAAATAAATAAATATGACAATGAAATGCTACTTTCAGATCAAGTAAAGTAAAATACCAAAGTTTGTTTATCAAACAAAAAAACACAAAAATTATTTCAAATCTTGACTAATTTAAATCAACTGCATGATTAATTAAGAAGGGTTTTGAGCAATCTTATATGTCATTTTAAATAAATAACTAAATAAATTATAAATAATTAAATATTTTACTGCTCCTTTAATAGCACTAGTGAACATATGTCCTAATGCACATAGGAGAGTGTGCCACACTAATGCACAGCTAGTGACGGCGACTTGTGCTTGCAAGTACATCAGTGCATATTTTACTTTACTGGATTAGTACTACATTACATATAGCTACACATAGATCTGTACACGTTCCTTATAGCTTTGAGAATCTTCCAGAATCTTCAAGAAGCATTCGGGTATTTTTCTCTTTCATTACATTGTTTGCTTCAAAAGGCACATTGAATAACTCACGTACGCAATTATTTGCATGTGTCTAGTATGGTTACTACCATAGCAGACGACAATTTTCTTGCCCAGAGATTTCACATTTTCGTAAATATCTTGGGTAGGAATCTACCCAGATGATTCTCCTCACACATGGAACGATTACATGCCAAATTACGAAGTGCACACGTGAAATTGTCGTTCGTGCTAGTGCGATTCACCATGCTAACGGAATTGTTGCAATACTCAGTGAGAAGAAGTTGGTGCAGTGGCTACGTCTCATGTTCAAGAGCAAGGGGCTTGTGGAACATTATTACATGCCATGGAGTTACGTACGAAAAACAGGTACGCGTCATTTTTGGCAGACTGGAGAATCAGATTGCAGGCTTTTTGAAGATGTTTAGCCTCTAATGTCTGCATAAAAACTGTATAGTTTGATGCCATCCTTCTGAACATGTTACAGGCACTCAGAAGTCATGTTGAAGTTAGTATGGTGCCTTTCATGTGAAAAAAAAAAAAAAAATTTTTGGTCATGCACGAAAGTAGTGTCACTCTTACGTGCAGTCTGCCACATTAAAGGCCCCTGGCCCAGCTTAGGAGGCCCCAGAGGCCCAATGGGCTCTGAGCGATTACTAAAGTTTAAACAGAAAATATTAGTACACAAATATTTTAGTATGATATAGTTTGTACTAAACTACCTTATAAACGCATTCTTCTTACTCAAAAGCCACCATTGAAATATTGACACAATGTTAGAGTCATTTTGATCTTGAAGCTTTTTCCATTTGTGGGCACCTTTTAACTTAAAAAAAAAGTATTCTATGTATACTTATATGTATTTATTGTGTTGTAGATGTTGTAAATCTTTATTGTGTAGGTCATTGCATGACACCTTGTGTGTGTCCGAATTGCTCTACAACGTGTGAACTGAAGGAACCTTTATCACGCAGGGTTTGAAGATGCGCTCCATTCACTGGATCGCCTGACACATTTTGACTTTGACTTGCCCGTGGATCTAGCTATCAGACAGTTACAGAACATCAAGGATGCTTTTTGAACATGGTTCAGGAATTACCCGTGCTCAGCTAGGCCCTGTGTCGCAAGATTCTATCAAAGGCCTTCAAACGTTGCCAAAAGACACGGTGAATTGGACTGACTGGATGTTGTCCAAGCCATGGGGCCATATTGTGGACCCAGTGTGCCGCAGGGAATGGTTACAATGAATTGCTTTAGGTTTAGGTTTTTATGTCTGATAGGCACCAGCGTAGTCTACTTTGGGCAGGAATTACCGGCCATTACACTGATTAGTTTTTGATACCGGTGTTACAGATTTATTTATCCGCATAAGTGACACACTGTTTTTACCCGAATTACGAAAATTAGATCGTAACACTCGAGCGCCACTCAACAGCCGATATATTCCGAAACATACAAGTCAGTTCAAAACATAAGGAGACAAAATATTACCCACATACGTGACGTACTGTTTTTACCCGAATTACGAAAATTACATCGTAACACTCATGCGCCACTCAACAGCCGATATATTCCGAAGCATACAAGTCAGTTAAAAACATAAGGAGACAAAATATTACCCACATACGTGACGCACTGTTTTTACCCGAATTACGAAAATTAGATCGTAACACTCGAGTGCCACTCAACAGCCGATATATTCCGAAGCATACGAGTCAGACAAAATATTACCTGCACTTGGGCGACCAGGTTGGGGGTGCGTTCGTTATGCAAGTGTGTACATACGGTAGTTTTTTTTACGTAGAACTTGCTAATTCTTTTAGTCGTTTTTACGTTGCTGCAAAGTATTAGCTTCTGCTAACTATTGGCCCTCATACTTCAAGGCATATCAGGGGTTCGGTTTCCAATGGTTTTTTATTTTTTTAAAACACTACAAATACCTGATGTGCAGGTATAACCTTATCAAACTAGCCGCATGTGAAATTGTGTATCTCGACCTTAATCCACTTTCAGCAGTGTTGGCTGTGGTCATGTTTATGGCGGACCAGATCGAAGGTACCGTCTGTCGGGCAGCTAGTTTGTTAACAATGCTTACGTTGTTAATATCGCTTTCCATCTTTGTTTTAACACATTTTGTCAGCATATTAGTTTCAGTCCTGAAGTAGCAGAACGTATAAGGAATGTTTCGAAGATCTGTAAAAGTTCTGATGTTTATGCTGTTTATGCTGATGTTTATGCTATGCTTATCAGCTGTTTCCAGTACCATTCCCTGATTTCCCATGTGAGTTTAACTTGCAAGCAACTCTGTGAGAGATGTTTCAATTCCAGCACATGTGTTCATCACGTTCATGAAATACCTAATGCATGTAGTTACGTACCAGTGGAACTTTCATCAGTATTGTATCGCGTAATCCATAATCAATCTAATCAATAATGATGCTCACCCAGTGTATTGCACCCCAGAAAATATGACTGATAAGAAGTGATTTGCTTGGAAGTGCTTGCTAGAAGGAAATGCTCATTAAGGAAAATGAACTCTGAACTGTTTTCGAAGGAGTATTTCTGCAGCGCTGAGGATGAGTGCAAAGCTACTATGAAATACATTACATGGGATTTTTACTAACGGTTATCTCGACGTGATTGTTAGTAGGGACGTTTCAAACTGTATACCGTACAGACTTGTGCGCAGGCCGCACCAGTTTACGGGAACAGGTTGGAGGTTAGGTGTTCATGTGGGGCACGGTGTTGGCCGTGAGATGGCGCTGATTACTTGTACACGCGGGCTGGAAACTTACTTTATGCGAGAAGCATATATGATTGAGAAGAAGACATAATTACTAAATCAAGTTTTATGCCTAACTGTTCGAACCCCTACCTGTTTGAAGGGGGGGGGGGGGGGCACTCGTTGCTTTTTTTGCGCATGAACTGCACCTGCATCAAATGCAATATGGCAATTTCAGATAAAGGTCATCCTTGAGAAGCATTCTACACCGAGAGCTCCAGATTTTGGGGGAATGTTGCCGTAGTCCCTTTAAAGACGTATGCGAGTTCCTTTTTTTTTTTTTTTTTACTCCCTTCCGACGGGCATGAAAGAAGTCCACATGCCTTAAAAGTGCTGTGGAGATGTTCGCATGTCATACTGTTTTAAGTTGTCAAACTTGCATATTGAAACTACATTCCAAGTTGATACCTTATAGACATCATGTGCATCCCAGAGTTCTGTGTTCGGTCATAGCATCGAGCTGACAAGACACGTCTGCCAAATGTCTGGTTGTACACAGTACACAGTCCCAACCAGTTTTGACTTTCATATTTTGGTCTCTATCATGCTTCTAACTGTTCACATGGAACTCTACATGAGAGTTATCAAACACAATTGGTTGGTGAGAAATTAGTTCATGTCAGCATTTCGAGTTTGTATGTAGCTTTCAACACACGTGTTAAGTGAACCAACTTGCATACGTGAGAAAAGTGTATGATGAAGCACTTAACTGTTACTTTCAAACATTTCTGTATGAATCATGTTTGCATCTTGTGCAGCTACCTTCTTTGGGCAGAAACATGGACAGGGATAATCATAAATCACGTACGTATGACCTTATGAATGGGTAGGGGGTGTTCAAATGTAAGAATATTTGCAACATGTAAATGTGTCATACAACCACTTCGACAAGCCCCCAACTAAGGAATACTTCTGCGGAAAACGATGTGTTACTGCTCATACATTGCAAATGTGAAATATGTTGCCAGAGTAATATTCATTTCCTACTTATGTGGTTCCTCTTCTTTTGTGCTACTTGCTTTATAGGTTGTATCACATCCCTTCATCATAAGATAGTTGTATAACATTATTTTATGTTGCACATGTTGTTGATTTCTACAAGTTCGAGCCGTGTTTGTTTTATAATAGTGTTGAAGTTGTGATATGGCATTTCTGTCTAGTCCTTTTTGTTCTTATTGCATTTTAATATTACCTGACATGATTGTTGCATTCGAAGCTTCTATACATCAATGCAAGAAGACAATGCATTTCTGTGAAAGAAGTATATCTAACGTGGATCTGATTTTGCCTGAATATCGTGCACGCGCACCTTTTTTTAAGATGATCTCCTGCAATGTGACCCCCATTCCTTGGATGCAAAGCAACATTTAAGAGTTTTCTATCGTGAAACAAAACATGTCAATTGTCTTTGAGTTCACCCTATGTAAAACACCAGGTTGTTATTCTGACATGTCCAGATATGAAATGTGTAAATACTATATTAACATTTGAGATGTATTAAAACACTACTTTATGATGTTCAAAAAGGTGTTGATGTCAAATCGTCTTCCGTTGCGTGCATTACAAAATTGTACAAAAGTTTTTTTTTAGAAGGCTCGTGAACCTTCTCTCTGGGTTGACTTTTGTGTGAAAACCAGGTATTTTCCTGGGATTGTAAACGGGGCTTGAGTCATCCCTGTCCTATAAAGCATACTGTTCCCAGGGAACAAACAAACTCAATGGTGTAACTGAAAAAAACTTTTTCTTGTTTGTTTCCTGTCAGCATGTTCCATCTCAACCTTGCTCTTTAGCTTCAAGGTAAGCAAAAATGGGGAAAACAATGAAAGATTGCAACATGGCAGTCGTCGAAAAAAACAGACAGCGGTGAGAATCGTACAACACACCCAACACACCTCTGTGTGTGTGTGTGTGTGTTCAGCAGTTACTTCGCATCGCGAGAAAACAATGTTCACTCTCAAATTCCGTAAGATATTTGGAGAGAAATGGAAGGGGAAAGGGGTTATAACAGTTTGAAACTCATAGACGCAGACCGGAATGTAGTTGTAAGGTTGTAGCACCTGCGTGGTTTAAACGTTTAAACAACCCCATTTTTAAAATCCATCATGTGATCCATCATGTGACCACTGCGAGGGCGCGATAATCGTTTGGTTTTATGATGGCGGATGTAGGAGTAGGTGATTCAAATATATCGTCCATGGTTGATAATGTTCCAGGTTTATCAGAAGAGGAGAAAACACAATTGATGTCCGTCATGATCAAAGCCAAGGTATCGCTCGGCATGATAAGATGTGAAACAATGCCGCGGGATCTTCCATTCCCAGAACAGATTGAATAACGGGCGGTTTTGTGTTGCCGCATAGGAATACTTATACGTATTTACACATCAGATGAGGCTGTCGTTAAATGTGTCATTCAGAACGAGAGCAATATCAAGCCACTACCATAAGGAAATGATGCAGAAATATCACTCTTCTTTCGATATTGCCTAGCAATAGTGCCAATTTATACCGCTCGTGACAAGACAACAAAATTTAACGTCGCTAGAAATGAAAAGTTGTTGAATTACAGGCGGTAATCGTATCTTCATTATAATGACGGAACATGATGAATCATTTCAGGAGCTCGATGCCCAAGAGGAAAATAAAATGAGGTACGTACAAAGAGTGGACTAGACACTGTGTTTTCATGGGCTGTTTCTTGTCCTCATTTTCTAGACAGCCTCTGGAAGGCCAGCTCTTCAAATACACTAATGTTGTTAAAGGATGGCAATACAGGTGGTTCGTGCTCAATCCCGACATGGGAACTTTTGAATACTACATGGTAAGTTTAATATCTCTAACCATTGTGCACAGCCCGCTTCTTCCTGGTGGTGCAAGTAGTATCTTGAGCCTTCCTCTATCTAGTCGACAGCTTCTGCTACCCCCCCCCCCCCCTCCCTCTTCTAAAATCTCTGGAGCAGTGCTACTTTCCAGCCAATTACGGTGCGGAGCGTACCAGACCATCTCTAAGAAACGGCATGCTTTGATGATGTCATCATCATCACGCAGGACCACAATTAAAGCTTTCCTTCTCGCTTTGCATGTATTTCCTACTGTTCTCGATTGAGGAAGCACTGATGTAGAATCCTTCAGTGCTCCAAGCCACACTGAAGGATGCGGACCGTAAATCATCAACTGGTCTTACTTTCATCCTGAAAAACAGCTCTGACAGAGTTTTCTCTGTTTTGTTTTTATTCATGATAATACAGGCATTCTTTTCAAGTTAAAAGCCATAAAATACCCCAGTGCAGGGGCACAAAGAAGAGACTATCACAAAGAACACTAACTGACAAACAAAAAAATTTAAGTACAGTAACATAAATTTTTTGTTTGTCAGTCAGTGCCCTTTGTGATTGTCTCTTCTTTGTGTCCCCTGCACTAGGGTATTTTATGGCTTTTAACATGAACTACCAAACATCCCAGTTTTTATCCCGTTTTATAGCATGCTGTATGTTGTAACGTGTATGCTGTAACATACCTACACTATACGTGTACCTGTGCCACGCGTGCTGGGCGTACAGGTCAACCGTGTCCATACGAGTGCAACCACAAGCTTACATAGCCACAAAGTTAGAAGCAGGCAAGGTGTACAACTTGAGAGGTACATTGCCAAATGGATAAAATAGGCTTTAGTCATGGCATTGCACTTAGTCACTGCACAAACATGCATGTTTTATGGCAGTGATGTGCTGTGCTATACCTCGTAAATGCTTTATTTCAGTTGGACGAAATCAAAAAGGGAAGGCCACGTGGTGCTGTACACTTAGCAGTGAGTTCAGTATTACCTTGCTTATGTTTATATTATTTATCACACTTTGATACAATTTCTGAACATGTTAAAGATGGACCAACCTATTAGGAAACACATAACAATTGTATATATGAGTATAAAACCTATGTAATGACATTTTTGTGGTTCCTGAGCTTTCTTGTGGGTGACACATAAATGTGATAATGATGCTAATGCTTTGTCGTTTCAATGTGTAAACCAGGGTGGGGTGATTTCACCCAGTGAAGAAGATGGGCAGATGTTCACAGTAAGCTCAGCATGCGGAGAGGTTTACAAGCTGAGAGGTGATTTTTCTTCTTCTTCCGCATTTTGAACTTTGTGGCACTCCTGCAATGTCTGAAGGTTGCCTGAAATCTGTGTCTTAAATTTTTTTTCCTTGCGTGTTTCTTCCGCCAGGTCATGACGCAAAGGAGCGGCAAATTTGGATCAATCGGTTGAGGAAGGTTGCTGAAGACCACACCAAGACCATTGCACAAGTACGATCATTGTTACACACTTATTTTTCCATTACTTACATCACTGCGTGTGCAGTCTGTAGTGTTGACAATTACAACTATTCTGCTACACAACAAATACTACAGAGCAGTACCATAGTTAACTCCTACAGGTCAGCTCCACCCACAAAACTAAAGATGTCTGTGATTGGCTTAGGTGGGCACGTGACACCTTCGAGTCACAATATTATGCACCCACATGCTTGAAATTGTTGCTTGTATCTTGCTTGCTGCTTGATCATGTTGCAAAAATAGTGCAACAACATGCTTCGAACGCATTTGCACACTTTTGAAGCGAACGTGAAAGTGTTCATGTTAACAAAACATGTTAATCAGCTTTTCTGTCTGTCCTGCATCCGTCTTCTCATATTGTCCAGTCTCAATGTGTGGACACTATTACCTGCTTTGTGGAGATACATTTCTGTGGTCATCTGTGCGTTCACACGAGCGACACTCCCCAGAGTACTACAGCGGAAAGTGCGAAAAATGTCATAGCTTTCGGCTGTCACGCTGAACGTCATGTCTTCACGTAGGCTGCTGGGGAATATTTAGCGACACAGCCACAAGATATTCCATAGCAGACGACAGGAAACATTGCCAACGATGTCATCTTCTAAGCGTCGTCTGTTAAGTGCACAGTACGCCACTCCCGATATTCCGGCACTGTGTGAATGCTCAACATGACACGGGATGGAACTTTGACTCCATGAGCAGTTTTTTCCGCTTTTCTTCCACTTGAATCTTCCGAGGGGATGTCGTTCGTCTGAGTACATGGTATAGCTCATGTTCTGTTGGAATATATTAACGGTGTAAAATAACACTGTGTACTTGTCTACGTGCTTTACGCAGAAAAACCCGCCTCTTCTTCCACGTGAAATTCGTGGACCCCACGACGGGGCTCCCAGTGCCGACAAAGGGGGCGGGGCATCTTCTGCCTCTTCGTCCAATCAAACAGTGTGGTATGTCAGTGGAGCGTCGACAGGAAGCACAGCTTGCGCTGGAAGTGCCGCCGACACGACAGCAGCGACAACGCCAGCGGAGGCCTTTACATCAGTCCGTGAAATTCTCGGTCAAGTTGGAAAACTGTACCAGACACTGGCAATGTCTATAGAGGTTGGTGACATTAGAGAAGTGAAGAAGTGACACTTCATTCACGGAAATTCATCTGTCAGAGCATCATAGCCTTCCAGATGTGCAAGAAAAAAATAAAGGCGAATTGGGGACTGCTTCAAGAAATGATAAAACGTAACTGGCAAGCCGCTTGGCAGTACAAAAGCCACCTACTATTTACTATCTAACGGCATGGCCAGAGGTGGGGTCAAACCCTCCCCCAAACTGTTTTTTTTCGTAGTGCATTTTGGAACGGGAAAACGAGAGTGGAAATTCTCTTCCCTATGATAATGTATGTAATGTAATGTAATGGATGTAATGTTCCCATAGAACCAGAGCTGTGCGAATATTCGAAATTTCGAATATGAAATGAATATCTGATGCTATTCGAATGCTATTTGCAACCTATTTTCAGTATTCCAAATTTTCTAATATTTTTCGGATAGTACTGAAGCGAGGTATCGCTACCACCATTTTGCAAGTGGGCTTCGCCTTATTACATCCAAGAGTTAGGTGAAGCCCACTTCACGTGACCGCCATTGTTCTTTTGGTGTATGGCTCCATTCTGCAAGTCGGCTTCACCTCATTACACTCGAGTGTCAGGTGAAGCCCGCTTTACACTGTTTACAATATTCTGTCACAAACAAAATACAGAAACCGACACTGAAGATTTTTGTTTAAGTTTAATTTGTACAAGCTTTTGCGTGGAGGTCCACAGGAAGCGTACCTGAGGAAGCGTGGGCCTCCACGCGAAAGCTTGTACAAATTAAACTTAAACAAAAATCTTCAGTGTCGGTTTCTGTATTTTGTTTATGTGATTAACAGGACTTGACTCCCCTCTTCGTATATGCTTCTCAATATTCTGTCACTAAAGTCTACAACTTCTGTGAGTTCATGGTCAACACTGTACTCTGGGCACTGCATGTTCAAGTAAATGTACTCCCAACTTTCAGAGTTATGTGTCAGGATCAGATGGAAATATGTGCAGTTTCTAAAAAAAGTACAGGAAATTCACGATGTAAACATAGAAATGAGGAGATGCACACAAAGCAGCCTGCATGGAACATGTTAACTAACTCTCAATGCATTTAATCTCACTAATGTAGTCTACCATACACAACACAGAGGGACCCTTCTCTCACGATATGTTATGCTGGGTGAAAAGGCTCACAAGTTTGGAGCAGAACATCATCGAATGAGCACAACACCACAAAATATTTCACCATGAAGTATTCGAAATTATTAGAATTGGGCCCTTTCTGATTATTCAAATTCGATTCATCCTCTGAAGAAATTATTTGGATTCGATTCGCAGTGCAAGTGAAATATTCGTAATCTATTTGTAATGGAAATTTTGCAATTCGCACAGCCCTACATAGAACCCCTCTCAGAATCATATTACAAGCGCTAAATTATGGACAAAGACAACACACAGACAGGACTCTCGTCTTCTGTTCTTCTTTTAGTGCTTTTTCTTAATACGATGCAGTACAAACAGGCTCAGTCCGATATTTTAAGCCATCCCAGAATGTTTTTCTGGCTACGCTACTGCTACTGACTGTGACACCAGCAATGTGTGTCCCACCAGCAATGGGGTAGAGCATCGCCTGTGGCGATGAACCTCCCCACTCTCCAAAGCCAAAATAAACTTGTTTTTGTTGACTGTGACATCGCAGCAGAGAAAGCAGTGGTCAGAAAATTTGATTATAAATACTGTAGAAGTGGTTTTTTTCGTGCGGAATTATTTTTCGCGTTTTTCGCGGACTCCTCCAAAATCGCGAATTTAAGTTCTCGCGAATAACTCTGGCCATATGAGGGCGAAAACCGTGCGGCATTCGACGCTATACCGTGACTACCTTGTCCCTTTCTACCCCATGCAGCGCAGGCAGTTTAAGCAAGCCGCAGAAGATTGTTTTATCCCATCAGGCAAGATGTAAAGAAATAAAAATTGATCACGCTTTTGCTACAAACGCATTGCACAATACATATATACCGCTATACCACGAAGCCGCAACATGCCTCTCCCCGTCTTCTCAAAACCCGCTTGTATGATAGTACGACATCTCAACCGAACTGTTCAGTGCCCTGAGTGGTAATGAATGATAACTACTAAAACGAACTGGCTGACCTGCACACGGCCAGTATTATGGCCTCCTGCAGGGCTCCTAAAGGCCATTGTACAAGGCCTTTCCTCCCATGTCTGTGAGGAGGAGAAAGGGATTGACCTAGAACGCCGCCATCCCTATGAACAACGGATCTCTTAGTACGTGCTGAAATATGCCTGAGTATCGACCGCAGCATGATATGCAAGAGCAAAGCATTCCCAGAAACCTGTGTCACGAATTTAAGTTCTCGCGAATCAGTCCTCAAACCGGCCCTGTTCGAAAACGCGAAAATATTTTCCACGCGGAAAAAACCACTTCTACAGTAATTGGCCACAAATTTAATTGAAATATTTTGCACAGTGAGCACCACAAGAAAGTACTGGACAGCTTTCCCAGTGGGTGGCGTGGGCAATGCTTCGATGTAATGGTAGCGGCATTGGGCTGCGGTATAATTGTGGTATAACTGTTTGTGGTATAACCACAGTTGTTTGATTGTGGGAGTCCCAAGTGAATGGTGCAAGGTATAAAATGGTAATTGTCGCACAATAATTGTTTCTGTGCAGTTGACCGAATTGCACTAAATGATGCTCGATGATTATTGCTGTTATATTTCACACGAGTCCAGTTACAGCTTTGCGATTTCATGTTACACAGGCTCTTCCGGGTCACGGACCAGGTCACAAGTTTTATGACAGGGTAAGAATTGGAAGAATTTGAATTTTGTCCAAAAGGAAGCTTTAATGGTCGCCACATATTTCACGGGTTCGGGCATTTGTCTCAAGCAGTACGCGTTCTGCTTCACAGGACATGTTGGTGCTTAAGGCCACGTCATGTGCTACAGTTATCTGCCTGGAACAGTGCCTCGCCATTTTGCAAGAGCATAAGGTAATTATATGCTATGTCATAATCCTTATAATGTACAACAGGTTCAGTAAAGGAGCAGCGAAATCCACCACCGTTCTCCTGGAGAACGTGGCCCAAAAAACTGTTTATTCGAACCTCCTCTTTTTCCTTCCCCTGTTCCCTTCCTCTTCAACCTCTACGGACCTAAAGTTTTTAACACTCTGTGTATTCGCGTAAACACATGTGTGACAAAATGATCACTTGTAGGTTAACTGGCCTTCGATTGTTTTTCTCACTTGAACTCACGACTAGCTCAACTTCACGTGTTCACGTTTGGTTTGAATCACGTAGCGCGTTCTTTTTCAGGCCCAACAGTCCAATGCAAGCAGCTATGCATCTTGGTTTGGTTCTGGCACTAACATAGACTGGATAGAACCAAGTTCTACTGGGTAAGGATAAGAGTGGCGTTACACTGATTTTGTGAATAAATTGCTGTGAGATAAGGGGGTTGGTGACAACATGCATAATTTATGATGCCATTGTCAGAAAGTTGTGTTTGTGGTAAAACGTTGCGAAACAGTTTGCTCCATTAGGTTTTGCCCTACAACATAGCGCACAGAAAGTATGAGTTGAGGCCACCTGCTTGTGTTGTATCAGGTTGTTTTGGTCAACCAGAATACAGAACAAGACCCCTACAGTTACAGTACATGTGTTGTGTTGTGTTAGTGTTTCAGTCTGCATCCACGTCTGAGCTGAAACTAATCCTATATCTATTACACTGGCAGTGAGTTATGAATAGATCCTTGTGTTTTTGGGTTTTGCAGTTTTTTTTTTATTGATGTGTAAAAACCTGATTTTACTTCAGGAGCTGTAAAACAGTAAAATCTGGCAATATCATGTAAAAGAGCAGGTTTTTCGGGTGAAAAATAAAAATAAAATGTTTGTCACGTCTCAGCTGGACATGAGATGCAGAGCGACAGTGCAAAACATTTAGCATTCAGCTTAGTTAAGCTTAGCTTATGAAAAAAATTGGATGGGGTTGGGGGGTAACAATGAAGTTTTACCAGGCTTAACCCCCCCCCCCCCCCCAAAAAAAAAACACAAAAAGAAACGAAACAACAACAACAGAGGAAAGATAGCTCTAGTTATGATGCTGACTTTCAAGTACTAGAATGTTTGCTGTGATATTTGAAACTTTTGAGATGAAACAGCAATGTTTATTATTAAAAAAAAAAAGAAGAGAAACCATCTTTTTTGTTATTTGTCATCCCCTTTAAAATATCCCTGTAATCCCTTGCACATATTTGTTGCAGTGAACCCGATGGCAGTGAGGAAGCAGGTCATGGAGAAGGCTCAAGAATATTGACACACGTGACAAATACCGGTGTTGCAGGTAATGCCATGCCCTATGCAGTGGGAAACAGCTGACGCAAGTGCGCCCTACTCTGACAGTTGCGGCTGCAAAAATACTTCACACAGACTCGTAACACAAAGCTTAGTCTTCCCAAGTGCCATTCGGGCCACCTTCAGAGAAAATGCATCCGACGAGAATACATGCGGCAAAATTACGCTTCCAATTTGTGCTGGCGTGCTGTGCATCTTTACACTGAGGACATGCCACGACACGCAACCGACACTGCTTTCACGAAGCTTGTTTGGAGCAAAAGTGTCAAAATGCCGTGCATGCCGAAGCTTCGAGTGCAATATACGATCCTGTGCAAATTGTCCCAAATGTCAGGCCTGGCGAATTTATGTCATTACTTGTGCATTTTAATAGTGCAACACATTAGAATGCCAATGAAGTTGAAGCAACCTGGTAGTAGTACATGTACTATGGGATGTGCTTTTTCATGAAATCGGAAACAGCTCTTTTCGGTGGTTAACCAGAAGTTGCACAGATGTTAGTTTCTGTTAGTCTGTAGTTAGTCAGCATGTAGCCACTCCTGCGTTCTAGTGTATACATGCTGCAAACATTCTCGTATGTGTGTGGTCTCATCATAGCAACAATCACCTGTGTTGACTGATGGCAGTCGGAGGGAAACGTAGCAGTATTTAATGTGAATTTTGTGGTTTGTGGGTTTTTTGCCAAACAACTTCTGTGCATGGCTTAAATTTGACATTATCAATGGGTGACTTGACAGCACATTCTCACTGCCAGTAGGTGTGGGTGTTTTGCATAAGAGAAACAGGAAGGAGATGCTGTGTATAGATTCCAGAGAAGCGCCCCATAGGTTTGGCTTGTGCCATTCAGATGTAATGCATACGACAATGTGATAGCTTTCCTATAGACCTGTATCTAGGCTATCAAGTAAAAATTCTGGATCTGAGCTTTAAGTCATGTTTCAAGCAAAATTTGAAGTCTGTTATTGAAAAGCCTGGGGTCGCCTAGCCCTAATTTAAACAAGTGACACATCATTTCAGAGCAGAGTTCGAGGTAACTCGTTACTGTAACTAAGTTCTTTTTTTTGGTAACTTGTAACTTAACTCGGTACTTTTGCGCCATGGTAACTTTCAGAGGAACTCGTTCCTTTTTCAGGTAACTTTGCCAAAGTAACTTAAGTTAAGTTCCAAGTTACTTTTAACTCGCTTTTCACTCACGTCCACATATTTTCTTGCTTTCTCTCCGGTTCCTTCGTGGCATTTTTTGCCATAAAACGTGATATTCAATCAGTGATAGTATTTTATTCAGGAAGTAGGGACCGCAGCCATTGTAATGAAGCTGAACCATTGTGCGCCCACAGGGAGTAAGATGCAAAGCGTTCGAATAGACCTCTACCAGAGAAACGTCATCATGACATTGGTAGGCAGGCTGAAACCGAAACAAATCGGAAGGAGAGGGCTGGGTTTCACGAACGGGCACTTGTTCGCTGCCTCCCACTGAAAGAAAAGTAGGACCGAGGGTCGCGTCCCGTTTAGGGACCATATTGTAATCTCCTTAAGACTGTGGCTTTCGGCCGCGACCTGGTTCACCCCTAGCTTCCAGCGTAGTTCAATTCTACCAAATTTTGGCGCTGTCGAACGCTATGACGTTAGTTGTTTACAAACAGGGAGAGGTCTATTGTTGGACATAAACGAAAACGATCTAAGCGTGTTGCACTCCTCCACAGGCAAGTCCACGTCTAACTCAACTGCCCATGCGCGCTGCACCTGCGTAATGCTATTTTGTGTCCGAAGTTACTTGGAAGTAACTCGTTCTTTTTTTTAAGTAACTCAGTAACTGCAAGTTACATTTCAGGCTGAAGAACTTAGTTATTAACTTAGTTACAATTTGCATACGGTAACTTAACTTGCAACGAGTTCTTTTTGACGGGTAACTTCTCAATCTATGGTGCAGAGAACAAATGTACTTGACACCAGGAACTGTGTTACGAAGAGCATGTTACATGCTGTGTCAGTCATGGAATGTCATATTCCCTGCGTTGTGGGACCACTGACATGCAATAGAGACTTGCACATTGTCCAAAGAGGGGCAGAAAAGCATTCTCTATGTACAAAGGTAGTCAGTCTAGGAAGTTCAGTACTGCATGAGGGAACCACAGTCCGAAATTCTAGAAGCTACGCTATGCTACCTTTCAGTATACTGCCCTTGTCATGTGCTTGCAGGCATTGCTGCGCACATTTGCTGGTAAGGTAATTCACAAACATGCATACATACATACATAACAGGGATTGTCCAGTTGCCAGGTTGAACCAGAGTAATATGCAGGAAGTATACTAGTGCTGTTTAAAACTCGCATGTTGGGTGCAGCATGCATGAGGTGTTTTACGGCTAAGCCCAGTAAAATCTGTTTTTACGCCCAATTTGCACCATCATCACATAGGGTAAAACTTGAGAAACTCCGAAAACTAACTTGCCAATGTGCCAATTCAGCCACCGATACGGGCACTGGACAGCATTGCACATTCAGCGTGGCTGTTCCCCATCTTGTGTTCACCTAAAGTGTGTGAAGTGCTCTTTTTATTCCCAGCCCTGATATCACCCGATTTTACTCTGTTTTACAGCTCCTTATATAAAACCTAATTTTTACCCTCAAATTTAAAGCATAAAAAACAAAGCATAGAAAACATAAACACTAAACACAAAGAAATTACCGTATTTTCCGGACTATAGGTCGCACCTTTGTATAAGTCGCATCCCCCAAAAAATGCACAGTTTAGCGCAGAAAATCGTATATAAGTCGCACCTTTGTATAAGACGCACACATGTTTTATTATACACAAGAACTACTAGCTAAAAGCCGTCAAAGGATTCGTCCTCCGAGTCGCGTCCCGTCTTCGTGAAACTGTGTTCACCTTCAGTCATCCACGACTCCCACAAACGTCGCAGAACGGCTTTAAAACCCCGATTGACAGATATGTCCAAGGGCTGAAGCATTTTTGTCATCCCTCCAGGGATGATTACGGGAACACAGTTCTTGGACTTGATTTTTCATTTCACTGCAACTTTTCACTAACGACGAAGTGCCTCCCGACAGCCCGGTTGCCATGCTCGACTGCGTAGTCAACAACCGATAACTTAAACTTCGCATCATAACTCCTCCAGATACCAGCTGGCGCTATGTCGGGAACCTGACTCCACTGAAGTGAAGGGTGGCGTTTGTTGTTCCCACGTGGTGAACGGGGATGCCGGAAGTGGAAATCGCTATTACGCGGCGGTAGGGCGGTAGCACGGCGGGAGATAGCGCGCGCTGTCAATGGCGATGGGAATTCCGGCTTCCGAAAAAAAAAAGTCGCGTATAAGTCGCACCGCTGTATAAGTCGCACCACCAAAAACTTGAGAAAAAAGATGCGACTTATACACCGGAAAATACGGTAGATAGTGAAAGTATTGACCAGTGTATACCACTTGTCAGGGACATCATTTTTTATGAGTTGCACATCAAATGATGTATGTGGACAAGACGTTCTACGGGATAGGGAACTGGAGCTCCATGTATCCAGAAAAATTTGAATTCAAGTGCTTTATGGGACAATTTTTTCCTCTCTCTTTCAAGTATTTTAGAAAGTGCAGGGCTATTTAGGTAACTGAGGCATTTATAATTGTGGAGCCTTTTAATTTTGTCAGTTTGAACTTGTGATGAACATTTCCTCAAAAACGGAAAGGGGAATGTCCTCAAATGATTCATCGTGTTGGGAAGTAAGTGAGATACAGTAGTGTATGTATTCCCAATATTCTATAGGCTGCATATCGGTACTGTAGCTTTCTCAAATTTTGTCATTCCTCACAGCCGGAATTACATCTGCTGCTGTACGGATCTCGCTCGTGTATTTTTTAATTTTTTTTTTAATACTCGTGAAAAAATACTCAAAGGGAAGGGAAACATGCAATTCTGCAGCATTCACCACAGCCTCTGGCACGGCTCTCAAAGGGTTACCCCATGCAAGACCAGGCAGCTCGTTTACGCAGTGTCCGTTTGTGGTTTTAAACGTATGTGCACGATAAAACATTGATGTAGATTCTAGTCCCACACTTTGAGTCACCGACAGCAGGAAAAAGACAGCGAACATGCTTTGTGGTATTAACGCGTCCACGTCTATCTGGGAGTTGCGAAAAGTTATTTTTCCTGTTCCAAATAGGTTCAGGTACATATTTCCTTTACTCCCATTGCACCTCCAAGGCACACGTTGTAGTTGCTTGTGGCAGTTGGTCACAAATAACAGGTACGCGCTGCAAAATTTGCATTGCCGCAGCGGCCGTATAAATAAATCGTAATTGTGAATCTCTACAGTGTTGTACGAGCTAGTACGTTGAACACGTAACACAGCCTCGACAACTTTTTCATTGCAGTCCGAGGCTTGCAAGGTCTGGCATGGAATCACTCAGCAGTGTTAACTTTTCCCCCGAGTGAAAAGATACGGCCTAACAAATCAGTATTATGTCGTTTCAATTCAGAACTGTAATTAGTAAAATGGTTGACACACATGTGCAAGCTCTCACGAGAACCTGGTAAAAACATTTACCAGAAACATTCCAGAGGATAATTCATGTGACTGCACAATTTTCTTCTTGCACAGCAAGCTTGTGGCAGTGCACACGAATGAAACATCTTTAAGGTAGCAGCCTATCTCAGTGTTTCTTGTTATTGGACAATGACTTGCGTCGATCTCTAGCAAGTTTTCATTCATTCATGATTCATATCATATGCTCTGAGCATCCGAGAAAGCTAGCACTCCAAACATGCCAAATGTTACCTTGCATTGGTGAAACCAGATATAACAACATTAAGAAGATTAATACGATTTACCTGACACGCGTTAGACAATTTTAGAGCTGTCTTCCTACCTCTTTCCTAACATTCTATGAAAACACACATTTCCTGATCACCCAGAATGGGAAAATTTTCACATAAATCTAAGTAGTACAAATGCATGAATGCCTTTGACAACTTTGACTCACATAAAGGCTATGCAGTTTTTGCTGTCGTTCAGTATTTAATTCTTAAATTTTGCTGCCCCTTTAAATCTTCCTGCTATGGGAAAAGTGTAGTTGACGTACAATTCCAGTATTAACGATTTTCTCAGCAGTTTCATCGGAACTTCAAAATTTCCTGTAACATAGGACCTGCTCGCAGTGTTTTTTCTTTCTTCGTTATCGATTTGCAGTTAGAAACAGTACTTCACCTGTCAGTATTACCCTACATAGATACTACAACTCTTCTTGCCATTTCATTGCCACATATTTTTCTAGTCTATAGCAGAAAGGCTTGAACACAGATTGAAACATATCATTACAATTATATATATACAACAGTATTATAGCAAGAATTCACAGTTTCTTGTCCTTCAACTTAAACTCTGTAAGCTATTTTTGAAATCCTAGAACAGATTTTTGAACTGTCACTTGCTGCCAACACCATCTCAAATACCTGGTGACAAACTTCACCAAAACCTTGGAGATTTTGCACTAGAAGTTGCAATAGCTTGTTCTGTATGTTTTTTTTTAAGCTCTCAAAAATTTCAGTGGATAGGACCTACAGATATAGCAGAAAGATGGAAAATTTGAGCTCACATTTGAGGAACTAGTTGTAGTCCATTTGTCCTTAAGTGTACAGGATGCAATAAGATTTTTAAACACATTTGAAAATGATTAAAAAACTTGCATAGGACTCACCACAATACAAATTAGCACTGCACTTTAGTGCTGCCAGAAGTTAACAACAACAACAACAAAAAATGTGCACCTCAAATTATACCGCCAACATATCACAAGCTACAAGGTGGAGAAAATCTGAGCACATGCACTGAAGCACATTCTACTGTGGGTCGCATAGGCTGTGCTCTGACACATCTACGATGTGCTCGACTCTGAAAGTTCTGGCAGAAGTACGCTGCTGCGACAAATTGCCTTGTGATTAGCCCTATTTACGATTATGAATAATTCTCCAAAATCTGTCCGAAAATGTTCTCACACCCTGCATGGAGTCAGTCCCATAGTTTTGAAAGTTATCCATCGCTACTTAAGAGCACTGGTGCGAGGAAACTTTTTGTCTCTCATCTCTTGATGCAGAAACCGATTGAGTCAATAGTACTGGGTACAGGATTTCTTCTGTCATAGTGCATATCCCCTATCACAGCACATCCTTGTGCTCACTAATCTGCAGGATACTGTTTTTTTGTTTTACTGTCCTTGTACCTTATGTACAGAAATGATCAAGTGCCATAATAGAGCTCTGAATAAAAGTTTCTTGTTATCAAAACTCCCATGACCCTGTCTTTGCCTTTCTTGCCTTCGTTGCATGTTCACACGACCTTACAGACACTAATTTCTTTCTGGTTTCACCAATGCAGCTGATCACACGATTATATGAGGCAGAACTTTGCATGGACGAGATTAAGGGCAGCAGTGGTACAACAACAAAAAAATGCAAGAGATACGCTAGTGAACATCATTATTAGAAATTCTGTGCGAACCAAATTTAAAATAACTTTTCTGCGTGTACCGTCAGAATTGTGTGAATGAATTGCATGGCATTCAAGCTGAAGTTGGTTGGCTAACATGCTCTGCATGTGCTGTTATTAACAGGCTTCCTAGTGCTTCAAGCTGAAATTGTGACTAAAGCTAGATTTGCTTTCGTTACTAAACTTTCCTTCATTTAACGTAAATGAGCTATTTCAAGATTCCTCTACAAACTAAAAAATATTCTACGTGCACTACCCAGCTGTTGTGGTCAAGTCTATTTTTAGACACATTGGCATTATACTGGCTGCAGTTGCCACTCTGATAGGCATCTAATATGTAGCTCCGAGGTAAAAAGTTTATGCATAAGACTAAGCATCAAGGTTCTTTTTCTTTTTTCTGGTCATGCATTGCACATAGGTGTGAGCCTTGAGCAGTGAAGCAAGTAAAATAAGCATTTGTTATTTTCTCCGTCCTGAAATGGCGCCTGAAACCTTACAGCCATTTTTTTTTTTTTACCTACCCAACAGCTTTCAACAAGTCATTCCTGATATGTCTGATAATTGTTGCATGGGTTGTCCATAGCTATGACAGGGAACAACTCTGGGGAAGTGTCAGATGCAGAAAGTGAGGAGGATGATGGTCACATTCCAACAGAGGCCCACAAAGAGGACATACTGCAACTACTGTCCACTCTCAAGCTCGGCATGGACCTTACAAAGGTATGAAGTCCAAAACAGTTATATGCTCTGTGACTAGGACACTGGTAATGTGCCGCATGTTAGTAAAAAAAATAGTTGGAAGTCAGAACTAGATATTATTATTTTGGTAATACTCTGCTATGCAGGTACTGAAGCATCTCTGCACATAGAACAGACAAAAGAAACTAAAAAGACTAAGTGTTGGTTTTCTGATGTGTAGCTTCCATCACTACTTCAATATGTAATCATGGAATGCTCCAAGTTGGTTATCATTATAATTTTAATTATCTCGAAATATTTGAGGTGGTCGGGGGGTACTATGTGGAGACAGCCACCTGTAACCTGAAAATAGAACTAAGGGGGCCAGTTGGTACATATCCATTTGGAGGCGACAATGGTTTGGACAGGAACTATCACCCACTGAGACACATTGCAAGCTGCACAAAACGTCATACCGTTCTGCTGCCACGTGAGTGTGAGCACTTAGTATCATGCCTATTCGTGCTCTTCTAACCATAGGGAATATCCTGCGTCTCAGCCGCAAGATATTTCATGGCAGACGACAGGGACGATGGTGTCGTCTGCTATTAGCAGAGTCTGCCATTCTAGATATTTCGGCACCGTGTGAATGCGAAAAATAACACACGGCAGAAGAGCAGTTTTTTGCCTTTTCTTCCACTAGAGTATTCCGTGGCAATGTCACTCGTGTAAATACACCGTTAGTAGACTGACAGATTGTGTTCAAAATGTCGGAGGCTCCCAACTTGAGGCGTCTGCTTTAATTTAGTACAGCAATGTTTGTTTAGATGCCAATCTGCTTGTCCAAAACTGCATGTTTTAGGTGAGCTTGCCGAGCTATGTGCTGGAACCACGCTCTCTGCTAGAGGTCTACGCAAACTTTATGAGTCAGTCAGAATTATTTCTCTGGTAAGAAAAAGTGGCGAAGTAAATACGTTTTCTGAGAAAGCCGACAGTCTTGCATCTAAGCTGTTTGCATTCCTACCACATCAGGATCACAGACGGACAAACGGCCGATGAGCGAATGGTCAGGGTGATGGAGTGGTTCCTCTGTTCTCTGTATGCAACAAGAAAGGTTAGTGGTATTGCATTCCTCCAGGAGCATGCAGGATGTTTGTTTTTAAAATCCTATACATGTTGCAAAGACACAACCAATGAATCCTATTCCTTTTGTGTTTGTGTCAACGCAACAGCATATTTCATTCCGCAAGAAATTTTTGCACACCAATGCCCCTTTAATGAGTTTTAGGTAATTAGTGATATATTACTTACATACCCTGTTTGCATACAACATGCTTTCCTGGACGCAAAAAACGTCTGTGCTACTCTCGCAGGTTTTTAATGCAAATTATGCGTCAAATAAAAATAAACACCCCGTACACTTTGTCTTTACGAGCATGTGAGCAAAAGGAGGGAGTAGTTTCTGAGAGAATACCAGCTACAATATAAAACAAGCTCTATATTTCACACAGAGCCTCTCAGCAAGAAAACCGTACAACCCAGTGCTTGGTGAGACATTTCATTGTTCCTGGAGAGCAGCTGCCGCAGGCGACTTCCCTTGCCAAGTGACGTTTGTGGCGGAACAAGTGTCACACCAACCTCCTGGTGAGTCGGGTCACTGTGGAATCTGTGCATGCTAACTAAGTTTTACTTTTTTTTTTTTTTTTTTCAGTGAGTGCCTTCTATGTAGAGTGCTTGGAGAAAAAAATGATGCTGCAAGCATCCCTGGGAGTGAAGGCCAATTTTGTAGGAAACTACGTTGGTGTACAGTTTCTTGGTGAAGGTGAGAAAATACGGAAAATACGTCAGGAGTTAAAGTTTGGGGTCTCGAAACATGGGATTGCAAGTTTATTTCGCTGCATTCGTATCTTGAATACATGTAGGTCGAGTATAGACATTCTGTATACTTCATACGTACAGTGGGGACATTATGTTGTTATACAGTAATGCGTTTAGCCAAATGTAACATGTCAGACAGCACGTAAGCCAAATGCGAGGAACTTATTGACTCAGTATGGTAACGCGGTGGTCCCAGATGAGTGGAGCAGTGCTAGGAATTAGTGTGAATACAAACCAAGAAAGTATTAAGTGTGTGGTGCATCCAAAAGAGAGTTCCATTTGCAAATATTTGCACTGCCAGATTGCGGTCACCATTGTGGGGATGTGTGCGAGCTCATTCGTCCACTGGCGAGTCATAGATGTCGCCATTTTGAGATGATAATGTGGTGGTGACGCATCTTTTTTCATATTTAAAATATGGCAATAGTACAGTGTTTAAGGCAATAGTGGTCCACCGTCTCTTGTACCTGCAGCATGTGGTCGGGGTAACTTCGTCGAAACATGGTTGAATATGTGTGAAAACAAATGAAGAGATGTTTGTGGACACCTCTTATAGATCCAAGATTACTATTTTTAGCTATCCCTGCCTCCATTATAGAATTGAACCAAACTTTCATAATCCAACCCGGTCTACAGTCCAACCCAAATCTACAGTGGACAAGAAAGTATTGTCATTCTTATTGGTAGCTGTACTACTATTCATGCATACAATTACAGACTTTGAATTGGTGATGCACATTTACTCTTCACTGCAGTTGAATTATGCCTGGTAGAGCACGGTGAAACATACACGTTAGGACTGCCAACATTGTACTGTCGCTCCTTGCTCAGCCAGCCCTACCTGGAACTGGGAGGACGAGTGCACATCACTTGCCACAAGATGCCTAACGCCGGAGCCACCATTACTTTTCACACAAAGGTAGTTTACCAGATGGCAATATAATACCCCAGTCAAAAAGGCAGTTTTAATGGTCATCCAAACAATGGCCATTGGTTTCAACGACGATTAAAGCTGCCCATGTGACAGGGATAAAGCTGTATCACTTCCACACCCACGTTTCACTGTCTCAGCAGATCACTTCCAAAAATTTATGTGTGTAATAATTCATGAATATTTAATGCTAGTCCTTTCTCTACTAGTCTGTAGTAATATTTACAAATATCTGTGTTGTAGTGCCGACTGTCTTACCTGCCCACACTGTATTCTGGCGCATATTATATTCACCATAGCTGTGCACAAATTCAAAAACGAAGAAGCCACAACCAAATTTAAAAGCTAGGGATCTTAGTTATGTAGTATTTGATAGGAAGTGCTTGGTCTGCTTTAAGAGGATGGTCCTGTGGACCATTACCAACTTCGAATGCATACCTTTCTCTTCGTTTATAGTTATAGCCTGAAGTTTTCAGGAAATATTTTTCCTAAATTTGGGGGGTAAACAAACGTGCTGTAAATTCATGCAAAATCGGGTGGGAAAACTTCCAGTGCGCTAAATTTGGAGAGAAATCAGGCTCCGTTACTCAAACTCACTGAACTGGTTTGGTACAAACGGTGATGTAACTGTGTTTGCTGCCAAACAACTTAGTGTGCATTGCAGCAAATGTCTTAGTGAGGGCAATATATTGGGGAAAAAATCGGGTTTCATCCTATAGAGGCAACCTTCAATTCGGGGTGCCAATTTGGGGGAGAGTCGGGTAAAACCCTAAAACTTCAGGCTCTATCTATAATTCAGATCTTGTGTTTAAGGACCTGGGACCTCGTGTGTCTTGCGTGTAACGATCTGGGGGTAAAAACTGAGTTTTATGTCAGGAGCCGTAAAACAGCGTAAAATCGGGTGATATCAGGTGGGACAGCAGATTTTCAGGTTAAAAAAAAAAACTGCTTTTCTCATTTTAGAAAAACATGGGATGCAGAATGGCCATATTGAATGTCCAGTGTATAGCATTGTCCAGTACCCATAGTAGAAACAGGTTCGATCCTATACCACAATGCCCCATTTATAATGGAGCAGTGCAAATTCTTTCCTCATCCAAAAATGTTGGTAACAACATCATCTGCTATGTCTCCCCAAATAACCAATAACATGAAACGTTGATGGAGAAGGAACGAACACAGACAATGTGTGTGAGGTAGGATGCAAAGCAAGCACACTTGAGCTGAAGGTAGCACTTTACCATTGCAGCCATTCTATGGTGGCAAGTTGCACAGCGTCTCCGGAGAAGCAAGATCAAGCTCTGGCGAGGTGGTATGCAAAGTGTCTGGTGAATGGGACGGCTGTCTAGAATTTGAATTTTCAGATGTAAGTAAAGGCACTTTAAATACTCGATCTATTTCAAAGTGCTCCACATCACAATTAAACAGCATTGCTGTCCCTTCGCTGCAGGGTACAACGAGAAAACATGATGTGCAGACCTTTGATAGATCACGCAAGCGCTGTCGTCCCCTCGATGCCCAAGACACTTGCGAATCCCGGAAGCTATGGCAGCATGTCACACGTGCGCTGGCACAGAAGGACTATGCTGCGGCAGCATGTTACAAGTTACAGGTGAGATGACGTAACACACAGATTGACACTAAAAACTAGAGCTGGGCGAATAGCAAAATTTCCATTGCAAATTGAATTTGAATAATCAGAAAAGGCCCAATTCGAAAACAAATTTTAAATACCTCACCGTGAAGTATTTAGTGGTGGTGTCTTCATTAAGTGGTGCTCTGCTCCGAGCATGTGTTCCTGTTCACCCAGCGTATCATATCGTGAGAGAAGGGTCCCTCTGTGTTACGTATGGTAGACTGCATTAGTGGGATGAACTGCATTGAGAGTTGTTGATATGTTCCATGCAGCCTGCTTTGTGTGCATCTCCTCATTTCTATATTTACATTGTGAATTTCCATACTTTTTCCTAGAAACTGCACATACTTCAATCTGTTACTGAACATAACTCTGGAAGTTGGGAGTACATTTACTGGAACCTCCAATGTCCAGAGTACAGTGTTGACCATGAACTCATAAAATTTGTAGACATTAGTGACAGAAAATCGTGGACAGGGTAAAGTGGGGTTCATCTAACGCTTGAGTGTAATGAGGTCAAGGCGACTTGCCACACACCAAAAGAACAATGCCGGTAACGTGAAGTAGGCTTCACCTAACTCTTGGATGTAATGAGGCGAAGCAGACTTTCAGAATGGCGATGACTTTCACTTCAGAACTATGCAAAAAATATTCGAATAGCATCAGATATTAGTTTCATATTTGAAATTTCGAATATTTGCACAGCTCTACTAAAAACACAGGTAGAATCCAAACTGTATATTTTGGCTAGCACCACAGAGTGCATGCAATTTTGTATTGCCTGTGACAATGTGGGAGGTCATGTCATCTGAAAGAGTAACAGGGTTTCGTTGAATGAAACACCACTATTTTAACTTCATTTCTGATTTGAATTCGATTACTTCTGACAATGTTTAATTCGAACTGAAGCTGTTTGTTTTGATAGGTTGAAGAAAAACAAAGGGAGTTGAATACGAAGAGGAAAAGTATCAACACTGCTCAAGAAACCAAGGTAGGCTTGAACAATAATTTTACACTGAAACTCAATGTAACTAAAAGCACGGTTTATTTGCCAGTTACCTTGTAAACAGATGTCTCTGCTGGTATGCCAGCCATTACTTTTCAAAACTCTTCTCTTCATGTGTACACATATTGCAAATCACTTCAGCAGAAGGCACATATGAACATTAGTGCTGGCAAAGTCCCATTTGTTCACTGAACGGATATACCCGTGCTCAAAATTGATAGTATTCCGCTCACAAACCACCTGCACATGCGCTCGAGTCATTTCCAAGATGGCGGAGAAAAGAATGACCACCGCCGGCTCCCCCCTTTTTGCTTCGCAAAATCGTAAACTACATGGATTACAAGTGTCGTGCACAACTTTCCCTGGGGGCATTGCTTTCTTCTTCCTCAAAGCTGGGTGCTGATGAAACTGGGATGCGACCGCTAGCAGCTTTGGGAAACTTCATGATATACATGAAGGAGACGTTCGCTTTACATCCTGGGTTCCACATACAAAGGAGCATTTGAGCAGCCTTTACATCCTGGGATCCACATACAAAGGAGCATTTGAGCAGCAGCGGTGATCATTTAACTCTGGTTAACCTGCAGGCTCTGCAAGGGGGTGTGCAGCCAGTTGGGAGATGTGAATAACGTTTTAATTTCTGCACTGCAGCATAACAGCAAATGACCTTCTGAACATACAAAGCACGGGACTCATTCATTTTAGGGCGATTTTCGTCGCACAAACAGCTTCATTATTAACAGATGTTGTCAGTCTCCTAGAGGGATATATTCATAAGACACATTACTCTATCTTGTACACACAATGTAATGTTACAACTATATGACCTTAGTCCATAATTCCTTTCTACTAAATGGATAAAATGAATTATCCTTTTGGTAGAGGCGTTCCAGCTTAAAAACACACTGCAGTTCAAACATTTTGGCATGCCACTATCCCTGAACCTCAATATAACCTCTCTCTTTTTTTTTTCTTTCGTCGTAGCTTTTCCATGTGGAAGGCACAACCTGGAGGTACAAATATCCCCTCGAAACATCAAGTTAGCACCAGCAGAGTTTGCCGACGGGACCAAAGAAACACTCTGTGAATTGTGTGTACAGCCTGCAAGACAACCCTTCTTGTGACGGGGGGACATTTGTAATATATTTATAGTATATAAATACTAACAGTATGTACACATTTGTTCCGCGACTCTGTAAGAGGCTTAGACAATAAATTAACACTCAAGGTTTCAGCTACTAACTGATGGTAACATGTTGATGAATCTTGTTTTCTGCTGGTTACAAGAGCCTGTTGAGTAATGACGGCAACTATCCGACAGCGCTGATGATGTTGAAAAGCATCACCGGTGACGCTCCACACTATGGGTAGTGACAATCGTCTGCAGCATAAGCATTTGTTTTGTTTGTTTTAGTTTCAGCAGGCGCATCCTTGCGAGGAGGCTTTTTCTTTACCATCAAAGCGCGAGTGAATGGATTTGCACGCAACAATAAATAAACAACTGCTCATGTGACCAAGGTTCACTGTTGTATGACACCTCATCATCAATGAGTAAACACCTCAAATGCGAATGACTAGTCGTGAATTGTGTTCCCCTTCTCAGATTTCAAGAATCACATTCGCTGGAGCCAGCAGCTTCGAACACCTGCGTTACAAAGAGTTATGAGAGCACTGATTAGGTTATATGTAGAGCCTGAAGTTTTAGGGTTTTACCCGATTCTTCCCCGAAATAGCACCCCGAATTGAAGGTTCACCCTTTAGGGCGAAACCCGATTTTTACCCGGCAAATTCCCCTCACTGGGATGTCTGTAGGAATGCATTAACTTGCTTTTTTGGCAGCAAATGCAGTTACATCACCGTTTGTACTAAACCAGTACAGTTAGTTTGAGTAACTGAGCACGATTTATCCCCGAATTTAGCATACGGGGAGTGTTTTCACCCGAATTTGCATGAATTTAGTGCACACGTTTATTTACCCAATTTTTACCCCCGAATTCAGAAAAAAATATTTCCCAAAAACTTCACGCTCTATTTGTGTTTGGTGGTGTGAAGCTTATTTCACGTTAAATTTTAACTGTTATTCTCAGGAAAAATGTAAAAGAGACAGAGATGCAGAATATTTACCCGCAATAGGTTCCTAGGCTCAATGTCCGACCATTCTGTGTCGTCAAGTCGATTCTTGCGACTGAAATGTAGCACAATGTATGTCGTTTGCATTTTGCACGTAGCGTGCTGCAAAACATCATTCAATTCACACAGTAAGGGTTTCGGATGGCACACACATTGCACAGCGACACCTATCGGACATTTCCACTTGTAAGACGTGTACCTTTCTAGGAATACACGAGCCTTTCGTAAAGACAGATTTTACACTAAACGAGCGAAGCAACACCCTACAGAGTGTGCTTCACTTATTGGAATTATGGGTATCCTCACATTTGTTTTGTCACGATAGAGGGCGCCAGTGGCAAAGTTTTGGGTGATGGGGAACGAGGGAATGCAGCTCTAACCACTGTATGGGACTTGTTTATTATTAGACCCCGATGTTTTAGGGTTAAACCCGATTTTTCCCCGAATTTGCACGCCGAATTGAGGTTCACCTACCTAGGGTTAAACCCGATTTCTACCTGCAAAACTGCACCTAGGCTAGGCACCTTAAGGCATCGACATACTAGTTTCTCACAAAATATGTGGCTGCCCCTGACTTCTGGCACTCTGGATCAAACGGTACATTGAACGTTTATTCTACAATAATGCCCGATTTCTCCCCGAACTCACTCTGATGGTAATTTTTCTGCCCGAATTTGCATGAATTTTTTACATCAATTTATTGACCCGATTTCTACTCCCCGAATTTGGAAAAATATAAAACCCGAAAACTTCAGGGTCTATTTATTATTATTCCGTTTTGTCTAAGCGTGTTGTTGCCAATTATCGGAATGAGTGTACAGAGTATCAGATTCTACCATGGTAATGCATAACCACGTACGACCGACCAGCATAAGGTAAGGGCAACGTGACCAATGAAAACTCACCCAGGGGATGCAGACTTATTATGGGGCGAGGAGGACCACGGAGTGCTCCGCATGGGGCCGGGCAGCGAGCCTCGAAATGATTTCATTTTGGGACTGGGCTTGGGAGTTGAGCTGTAAAAAAAAAAAGAAATGGAAAAGCACTGTATGTATCTGCCATCATGCTCCAAGTGGAAGAACTGCGATACCTTGAAGGTGTAATGCCATCGTTCTTGTGACTCCCATTGGATGATGAGGATGTGTCAAAGAACCGGTCACGTATGCCATCTGAGCACTTGCTGATGGTAGAATTCTCGAACACTTCGTCTGTAAAAACGCGACAGAAATATTTACAACAGATGTGGGGGTTTCCTTGGCAAAAAAAAATTGCTTCAGAAATGAGTGTGCAAGGGTGCTTTGCATACCTTACTGTAGCGCTCAAGTAATATCTACATCAGACATACATAAAAACAGCCACTAAATAGTGCATGCTGTACGCTGTACAATGCGATACGCGATTGGAACTCTGGGAGAAGTGGAATCGGGTCTAACCCAAATTGGTCCTAAACCGATTCAGGAGGGCGCAATCGGGAGGAACTGGACACTTATTGTTATGACTGCCACAGTGGTACAGAATAACTACAGCCTGAAGTTTTTGGGTTTTACCCGATTCTTCCCCAAATTTGCATTCCGAATTGAAGGTTTCCTCTTTAGGGTGAAACCCAATTTTTACCCAGCATACTGCCCTCACTGGTATGTGTGTAGGAATGCGCTAAGTTACTTGTTTGGCAGCAAATGCAGTTACATCACCGTTTGTATCAAACCAGTACTGCTAGTTTGAGTAACTGAGCCCGATTTATCCCCGAATTTAGCATATGGGGAGTGTTTTCACTCGAATTCGCATGAATTTAGTGCACATGCTTATTTACCCGATTTTTACCTCACGAATTTAGAAAAAATATTTCCCAAAAACTTCAGGCTATAACTATAACTAGGGCCTGACTTTTTAGGGTTAAACCCGTATCCGCCCGATATTTACCCCCCGAACGAAATCTGTAAAATTCGGGTTTAACCCGAATCTACCCGAAAACATCCGGGTCGCGTGGCACACTCATAAGCATGCATTAAAATAAAGTTTGATAACATTGCTAAACATTAGTTCCATGTCAAGACAAATTTTTATGAAACAAAAAAAATCACCCGAATACACCCGAATTCCTGACGACAGAATATGCCATAACGGGATTTAACCCGAATACACCCGAATTTTCAAATGAAAAATATCACCCGATATTTACCCCCCGAATTTGGCCAAAAATAAAACCCGAAAAAGTCAGGCCCTAACTATAACCGATGAAGAAGAGAATGGTATAATGGCTCTAAGGATAACGCCATTTTTGCCTCGCGCCTTCACATATGCCGTAGTCGTCTCAAGGTCAAAGTCGCGATGAGCCACAGTAAGGGTCACACATATATCTCTGGTCTATCGCGTGATACCCTGCAATCTCGCTCCTACAATTGTACCAGTAGCAGTAAGCGTTTCAAATCTATTCCAGTTGTCTTGCACTGTAAGATGCGTCAAAACAAACTTGCCTTCAGAGAAGTCTAGGGTGTCGAATGTTGTGGATGGAGACTTCTTCAGTCTCTTAGGACGCCGTAAGCCTGGTGCCGATCGACACCATGTAGCCACCACCAAGAGCCATGAACACAATGCCAGCCACAGCAGAAGGAAGAACCTCTTGGTACAATTTATCTAACATCCAAGAAAAAGATTCTACAATTAGAGACAAGAGCCTTACAGCATTCTTCTTGCAGTGTAAATCATGTTTCATAAACTTCACAAGAAAACACAGAGAAATGACAAGTGTAAGAATAAGCTAATGTAAAAGAATACCGTATTACTGAAAATTGCACGTCAGAAGCATTGCTTGCCGCTCGGTTGATGTTGCAGTTGGAAGGTGCAGTACTAGTTAGTACTAACACAGTACCGTGCAATCCCGTTAATTCGTAATCTCTCGATTCGAACTTCCAGATAATTCGAACTGGCGCACGTGTCCTGGCAGATACGTGTATTTCAATGGGGGGAAAACACCCAGTAATTCGAGCAATTTACAGGGCCGCGCCCGACTTCGAACTACGCGTTGGCTCGGAAACACTGGCCTAGGGCTAGCGGGCATGCTGCTGTAGTGTCGGGGACACCTTTACTTACTAAATGCTAAGTGTACTTATTACTTACGAGTCAGTTTCTCATAAAAGCGACACTTCTGCCAGAGGAAAGGAACGAATCACCGTAACGGTGTGCGCAAACGCGACGGCCGCCACTTACTCATAGTCAGCAAAGCAAGCAAGTCTTGCGGTTTTGTGGGGATAAAGACTTCCTGTTAGCAGACGACACTTCGCAGACGACAACGTCAGCATCTTCTCCTATCATCTGCTACAGAATACAGCCACGAAAAAGGCAGCAATTTGATATTTTCTTGAAATGGATTGGCAATATTCGTGTTAGCAGGGTTCGTGATTGGGTTGGGCTTAACATATTGCAAACTACGTTTGTAGGGTCACGTTTCCAGAAACGAAAGCAAGCATGTCCAAGAATATTTTGTATCTTGAGCTGTTTTAATACTTGTCTGTAAATAAATATGCTGGAAAGAAACAGCCTCTTATATAGTTCCGCCCTCATTTGACCGTGAATGTGCGGCCAGGCCTAGTGAGCCAAGACGAGTCTTCGAAGTAGATAGCATGCGCTACCAATGCATCAAGCCCTCATTCGGAGCGGCTCCCTTTAGTGTGAACTCAGCTTTATTCTAGCTTTTTTTTTTTTCGAACAAATCTTCTGTCCATTTTGAGTTCAAGTTAATAGGGTTGCACAGTACTAATTTGTAGGTAACATTTTCCCTGTGTATGGGGAGGAAAAACAGAGACAACACAAAGGGACAAGACTCAAAGCAACAATGAAAATGGCAATGAAATGTGGAACGCTTGCTAAGTCCTGCTACAGCAAATGCACATTAATTCGAATTTCGCGGGAATGCTAAAAAAAGAAGTTCAAACTTAAAAAAAAGAAAACAGTTTGAACTAACAAGACACGAAAAAATCTTGTATATTGTATAAATAAGGCCAGGAAGACTTCCAAGTTTTATTGTTGTACGGCAGCGCGCAGTTCAAATTATCAGTACTTTAGCTGATTCATGTGCAAATTAACATGAGAGGTCGACGTATAGGGGGCAACACAGTCATCTTTGTAACGTGAATAACATGCTGGCCGATGTTCGGAGTTGATGGTTCTTTTCCGTAAGTCTTGTGTATATTTCACCGGAAGAACACTTCTGTCGCGATGGTACGATACTGTGAGGTTCCCCAATGCTCCACCCACTGCACTGAACGCGGAATAAACGTGTAAAACAGACGATGCGAGGAAGCTATTCACACTGCAGTAGTTCATCGTTTCTCCGCTGCGCGGCGACACTGATCGATCTCGGAGTGTATTTCATACATTGACCTCTATAATAGAGCCGGATGTTTTCGGGTTTTATTGCTTTTAGAATTCGGGGGGTAAAAATCGGGTGTTATCTGGTGAGCAGGAAAACATGGTGGAATCGGGCGAAATTTCTTTATTTGTGTATTTTTCGGGTGAAATACAGCTCGTCGTTCTTGCTCAGAATGACACAGGAACTCGGCAAAATTTACATGGCTAGACCTTAAAGGCAAGTGCATCACACCTCGAGGCCTCTATGGGAATCCCCATACATTTTTCGAGTGCTGCGAATAATTGTTTGGTTTGCATGAAGTTTGTTTTAAATGAAAGTGTGTACCAGTTTCTAGGGAATAATGGTTTTAGATTTTTTACCTCTGGCTTAGAAATTTTCCCATCGCAAGAGAAAATATTGTTATTGCTATACAAAATATCCAACGCTGCAGATAAAGAATCTTTAAAAAATCGCAGGTATTTACGGTAGGATACCCCAGGATGTCGGGAGACTCGTCGATAATGAAGCTCAGTTTCGCGTATTTCACATCATCGCGGAATCCCACCATGGGCTTGCCGAAAACTTCGATGAGTTGCTTACGACGAAGCTGGTGCACTCCGGGCATTGTTTTGGCCGCTGGACAGTGTTTGCGTACAAAAGTCTCCAAGGAGACCATCAGCCTGCTCGAGGCTTATTCCACGAGTGTATTCCACTTGGCCGGTGCGCTCACGAACTTACGAACGACAACTTCGGCGTTCTTTTCTCTTTCACGCTGACGATAGCAAACTTCAAACATGGTCTGCGCACCTTTCGCTTTCTTCTTTAGACTATCATGTCTTTTTGCCGGTGCGAGGGTTTCTTCGCCGGGTCTGACGGCAGCACAAAGTTACACGCGAGCATGTTTCCGTTGTCTCCCATCTTCACTATTTCCAAATCGTTGTACTCGATGACCCAGTCTTCAAGTCTTTCTTTTTACGACCCGCCATCATGTCAAAGGACAAACGTCACGACGTTAATGCATGAAATGCATAAATGCACAGGTTCATCAAACGAAACTACGAAGAGCCGATAGCAATCGAAAGCGAAAAGGCGAGTTTCCTTCGTCATGGCGCGGCTGGCGCGCATGCGCGAGGCGCTCGCACGTGGAGGCAGCGTTTGCGCATGCACAAACGCTTCGCTTACGCAGGAAAGCCAACTTACGGGACGGGAGCTGCGACCGGTAGAAATCGGGTTAAACCCGACTGCCTGCTGGGTCGTTCGGGGGGTAAATTCGGGCCAAATCGGGTTTAACCCGAAAACGTCCGGCTCTATCTATACAGCATGATTAGACCATGGTGACTGGTTTCAATTACACAAAAATTCAACTTAACAAGGTGTCAATTCACTGTTAATGCTGCCCACCACCGTGCAGAAATAAGGAGGTGCTTGTAGGCCTCACTCCCGAAGGACCTTTATAGAAAACAGGACATGCACCAAATGTTGGGCCATTACAGTGAACCCTCGTTAATATGACCCTCGATAATGTGACATACGCACTTTACGACCATGCTCCTGGGGAACAATGAAGTGAAACCTCTGCAAATCCCCCCCGTTAATATGACAATTCCGCATTATGACGAAAATTTTGGGGAACGAGCATGGTCATAATAACGAGGGTTCACTGTATCTCCTTATCTGGGGGAAGGACACTTCCCAAGGCACATGGGGAAAGACAAACTGAGGAGCTGAGCAGGCAGTTGACCTACATGCATAGCGTGTGTGGCACGACTGTGCTGCTGTGTACTCACCACATGGCGATATGCAACATACAGCCGTCTCACACGGAGGACTTTAAGCACGCTCCGCTGAGCAAGAATGATGTCAACTGTGGGCCTAATTTGTGGGTCTGGCTGCATCATCCACTCGATCATGCGACGGAGTTCTCTACTCAGGTCTGTAAAACAATAATTTATTTCGACATTAATTACAATGAACCCTCATTATAACAATGTCAACCAGACCAGGAAAAAATGTGGTATACGCAATAATTTGATAAAGCCACATATTGTGTTGTTCCGGGCGTTTTCTCAACATTTATGCCTGTACCACAACACCTGCCGTCCAGTCTACACACTCAGTCATGCAAAGAGAAGTGAAGTGAGTTCAAGGGACTCACTAAATCGTAAGTGCGCTTCCTGCCGAGTGTCACTAAAAGATGCCGCATGACAGCACACGAATGACACTAAGAGCAAGTGCCACTAGTTGAAGGTCACTCTAAATTACAGTACAATCTCGATGATACGATCACGGATTATCCGAATTTCGGGATGATACGAATTCTTTTCCTGTCCCAATCTGAATGCCTATTCTTCCCATGTATTCCAGTTTGGATGATACGAACGCGTTATTGTGCCTTTATGGATGATACGAATGAGCCGAGGGTGCGACAGAGGTCGGTCCCCGTGACGCGAGAGCGCGCGTCACCGTCTTTACCACTGACTCCCTTACATCATGCTGCGCAATGCAAGCAATGACTCTCCCTTTGGTGATGGTGGAGGAGATAAAAGTTCAAAGAGATTGCACGGCCCCGAACCTTATCTGTGTTTTGACCTTTTTACCCCCCTCGCAACAATAAACCACAAAGATGTATGACATCGCTCTGGCAGAAAACAGCGACCAGAACATGTGGGTGAACATGTCAGGACAACTTCTGGCAACAATACGCGTCACCATTCCACAAGTCGGCTTCACCTAACGCTTTCGTGCTTTAGGAGAAGCTCACTTTAGAACACTGTTGCGCGACTCGCGGGTGGTAACACGTGCTGGGTCTTTTGAATCATCTCGCGAATTTGGGCAGCATTGGCCAAAAACGCAGACACAAAAGCGTTACAAACCGACCTCTTTCACTGACAGTAACGGAAAATGAACAGACACTGTCTATTTTCTTGTCTCAATTTTAATTTTTGTTGAATTTGTTTGATACAAATTTCGGATGATACGAATTTTTTCCGCTACCCCATGAGATTCGTATCATCGAGATTCTACTGCAGTCCATCTGACAGGGGTATTAAACATCTTTATAATAATTTGTGTGTTGCAGTTCCTGTTGAACATGATGGCAATTGATGTTCTGAGGCTGGAACACATAGAAGGGACAAACACATACAAAGCCTCAAATGCCTAAGAAATTAATGAAGTAATAAATAATCAATAAATAATAAATAATAATTAACAAATAATCCCCATCGCCCTGATCATCATGCGAGACCGTGCCCAATTAATTCTGGTCTCGGTTTCCATACTTTCCGGCTGCTATTAAAAACCCCTCCTCCATTGCCTACACCTGTTTCGGCTTTCTGCCTAACAGAAGAAATTAATCCTGACTGTGTTATGTTAGTCCCTTCGTTCCAATCCTCAGTGATGGTCGCTACCGAATACCCACCACCCAATAACATCATGGTCACGCTCGATTTCACAGAATGGCTAGCTGTCAACAACGTTATTCCATGTCAAAAGTGTCAACTGTTTGTTTACGTACTTGACCCGATCTCTCGTGGAAGAGTTCCGCTGCGGAGAGCGTGCCAATGTGTGCCTCCGGAGGGCAAGTCAAGGTCGCATGCTAGTTCCAGTATTGTGATGCCGAGACTGCATGTACAAAACAAAAAAAAAAGTTTAATAACTTTCTTGGCCTCTTACTCTGTTTCGCTATAGACAAACAGAGGTGCCCCCACCTAAACACATCGGCCGCTTTAGTAAACTGGCCCTGCATTAGCTCCGGTGCCAAGTAACGTGGGTCACCCTCAATAGGCTCCTTCTGGTTGTCGCTCTAGATTAAAAAAAACAGGAAGGAAAATATTATGGGAATGGTTACAGATACGGTCAGCCTACCATCACATCTGGTTAATCACCACAGCTATGACAGACTTAGCTGAATTTATAATTCTCTGAATGAGAAACCTTATAAATACACACAACTGCTAAGAAATGTGAGACCCATCCCACAAAATTGGGTGCGATGCATCCGTTTTTGTGGGACGACGAAAATAAATGGAACCACTGCATACTAAGCAATGAAGCACTCGATTCACTCCTAACTGGTAGGGGAATCCAGAATTGCCCAGCGAAAGTGGACACACGTTGATATGGGGGGGAACACAATGAAATGACATTAGAGACGTGAGCTGAGAAGGAATTCACACGGTACAAATTTTGCCACATACATGTTACTGATGCAAAACTACGATACGGTACACACGTAACGACTATTCATGCCGCAACAGCAGTAAAGAAGAGACGTTGCCGTACCGTTCTGAGCCCCACCGTGAGTCCAAAATCCCCAAGCTTGCAGAGTCCATCATCAGAGATGAAAATGTTGTCGGGCTTGAGATCTAAGTGGATCAGGTCGCGATCATGCAGGTGCTTCAGGCCCTGGAGCAGGTCCACCAGGTAGTTCCAAACCACTTGTTCCGGAATGTCGTGGTGCTTCTCAGCATAGCTGCTCAAGCTTATAAAGTAAAGGATGCACATTCTTTAAGTTCACACCCAGATATTTAGGTTGAGGATCACTGTGTCTGCAAGCGTTCAAGCATAAGAGGGTCACGCATGGCACTTGAGAATTCAGTTCTGGCAGTTCTACTTAAAACAGCAGATTGGGCCAGTTGGCACATGAACATGAAGCAAACACACACGGACGGGCAGAGGCTCTTGCCAACCTCGAGGACTTTTGCAACGGCCCACCTGACAGCGTTCAGGCGCATGAGCACCTACTAGACAGGTGTTTTCAATGCGCAGATTTTGTCCCGGGAGCAAACAACGATTACGCATTTTTTCTCTAAATAAACCTGCATTCACATAGGCAGACATAAGTGGCATTTTGGTGTCCTTTCGTTATTTCAATATTCGGATAATTTGGACGTTGAGATACAAATTAACGAAGTTTTACTGTACTACAACAGTTTCTGTTATACTGACATTAACTTAGTAACATTTTCATGATTGACTCAGATTTATCATGCTTTCCCGTGCCTTTCGACTAATGTGCGGTTACATTACTTTTGTTCTCAATTTTTCACAGGTCTCAGTGGATCAGTCGGTAGCGTGTCTGCATACTGATACCAAGGTTGCAGGTTCAATCCCAACCACGGGCACCAATAGCTCAGTGGCAGGGTATAAGTTGCTTAGACACGTCGTCTTCCGCGAGGGACGTTAAATGAGGTGTGCCAAGATTTCAGCGCACGTTATAGGACACTCAGACAGGCAAAATTATTCTACAGAGTGACCACTGCGATGTTGCTCGTGATCACATTTGTGTCGCTACATAAAGCCATGAATTATAAATTATTACGTTTTTGTTTGTTTTTTATCTATACACTATTCATGCACTTTTATCCCCAATTGGCGTCAACGCTGAACCCGAGAGCTCGCTTCTGCACTACAAGATTGTGTATATTATTTCATAAATTAAATTACGATTAATTATACCACTCGAGCTCCCCTCAAGACACTTTTCTCTCCATGCTTCTAGTCCTGACTTGTGCCTTGTTTCCCTCTCAGAGTGCAACTTCGTAGAACGCAAGCGCACACGTTAAATGAGAGCCAAAATTACCTCGAAGCACAAAGCTCAGTCTGTATGTAGAGACGGAAGTCTTCTTCCCACGCCTTAACGAATCTCAGGCAGTGCGGATGAGGTGGCAACTGCTCGTGCTTGGCAACCTCCTCTAGGCGCTGGTCACGGTCTCGCCAGCCGCGGAAACGTGCGTGAGATTCCTTCACCGCATATCGCTGCCCATCTTCTCGGCTTCGTACTTGGTACACCTTTCAACGGGATACAGAGACAAGTATAGAAACATAAATTGCAGAGATTGAACGAAAAAATCAAGTCAAAGAGAACATTTAGCATTCACAAATGGAGCAAGCTATGATCTGAAAGACACACACGAAAAGTCAAGAACGCTTTCAAACTCTTTCAACTTCAAGCACTTTCAAACATTTTCAACTGTCGTCTTTCAGATACGTTTTAAAGCCAGGCACTTTTTGCAAGCATGCAAAGGTCACAGTAGAAAGCGTTTCACTAAGGAAGAAAGCAGCTTACCACTCCGAAGGAGCCTTCACCCAGTTTCGATTCCACATCGAAGCACTGGTACAAGTACAGCTCATCCCGTGCTTCATTGTATAATCGGCTATGGAATGCTGTTGAGAACATCGTTAAGGAAAAACAGTAATGATATCATATTCTCCTGCACTTTTGACATGCCCAATGAGCCAAGGTTCCATACTAGAGTCAGCTTCTACAGGGGGGACAAAAGTTAACGGAACATGCGAGCGACGTACTTTTTCTTTGGTGAGACACCCTAGCGGCTGCCGGAAGCGGGTGAGTTCACTGTTTCGGATGGCTGGAAGGGTGCGCCGTTAGCGACACACAGCGGCAGCTTCCCTCCCAGGCACACCCAAGCGATGCCGGAACTACCACCATGTGTCGCTAACAGCACACCCTTCCACCCCTCTGAAACAGTGAACTCACCCGCTTCCAGCAGCCGCTAGGGTGTCTCACCGAAGAAAAAGTATGTCGCTCGCATGTTCCGTTAACTTTTGTCCCAACCTCTACTCGCCCTTGACACCTGGTTTGAAGTGATTGCAAGGATACAAGCTTCGGAGCCATTAAAGCTGACTGCTTGAGGCCGCCGCCGTGCGCTTTGGGTCCAGGACCAGCGTACAGGGCTCTTGATAGGTGGGCGTGGAGGTCGACGGTCACCAGTTTCCTTACGGGCCTGGTTTGCAAAGGGAAATGTTACAACCCTGTTGTGCCACTGCTTCAAGGGATTAAATGACACTGCATGCCACCTTTACATCATTACTTATGCTCCAAAGGTAATAATATTTGTCGTGATCTCGGATCAAAGGAGTGTTTGTGACATCAAAATGCTACAGGTTCTACACCACTGAACTGAATTTGCGTGCATGACAGCAGTAGTACACGCGTTTTTGTATTTTCCACGCACGCCGTTCAACGATGAAAAAAAAAACGCAATATTTTGCGAAGCATTTCCATCTGACATTTACCTTCTGTGTTGAATTCGTGTCACACCTAACGTCCATTACATATCCTGAATGTTATGTATTCATTGCAGAGCTGCCTGTACAACTATCAAGTACACCGCGTAAACGTGAAAGCATACCTTCTTCGTTGAAAGCGCTTGTCCCTCCTGAAAGAACTTCGGTGTCGGTTTCGGTGTCCTCAGATCAGACATCCTTTTTTTTTTATGACATGACTTTACGGTGCTTTTGCGTATGACACTCCCGCAACGCAACTCAAGTTAGCGGAGCCAAAAAGTTTGCGGAGAAAACTTGCCGTCCTGGTTTCGAACGCAAAACAGCGCCCTACGGCCTCGGCTGGGTACTTCAACGCAGCAAAACTGGAATGACTATCACGTCAACGACTCGCTCGAATGCAACAAAAGACTGCAGATGAAAAACATGCTGTGTAGTGAATCCCGGTAGTTGACAGCTGTGTAAAAAAGTAAAAACACGCAACAAAATACACGAACGCAGCAAACGCATGTAACGACATGAAAGCAAGCCTTCGCTGTGTGAAGTTATAGGCACCGCTATCTATGGATACATTAATTGTAATCATTCGAAATAAACCGACAACAAAGAACGATTAAATTAAATATACTATCGTTTATGAATCAATTTCGGAATAATAATTGGTCAGTGAAGTTCATTTTTGTGTGAGTAATTGTTTAATTAGTAAAATTATGGGCGTAGGTCGTCACTTCATGTTTGCACGGAAGGGAGCTGCAAACTGCCACAATATGCACGATAGTGGTGAAGTTTAGGCTACCTCATAACTTTTCTTTGTTCTTGCCTAGCTGATTTGGTAATGACATTTTTGTGTTTCATGACAATTCGACAAAATAAACAACAGACTGAATTTTCGCACACAAGCTACATATATCGAATTGGACTTGTGGGTGCTTGTGGGGCAAAGGCAGCAAAGCGTCTGTGACAGCGTCTACTGTCTTTAGCCATCTTTAGCCCTCTGTCTCTAGCGTCTGCTTGCCAACTTGTTTCTGCAAATAATCTGTAATGTCTGTAGGTGCGATAAGTAGTTGAATGTGGCCTGTCTCAATGGAATGTGGCCGTGCCAACACAAGTACAAAAAGCAATGAATGAAATGAGAACTATAGAGTACTGAAGCACAAGATTAGCGGCGATGCTTGCCAAAATCGTGTACTTAGCGTTAACATCAAGGCTGTTGGTTTTCTTGCTTCAGGTAACAAGCAATGGGTTATTAAGGTTGAGCATGTCTGCATGTCTTTGCAATTTTGTAGTCCCTCTTGTGACAAATGTGTGAGGTACAAAACTGAGAAAATCGTGGTCCAGGCTGACCCCCACACCCCGAGAGAGAGAAAAAAAAGCCCTACCAAAAAAGCCCACAGCTTGTGACCCCCTTATGGAATTCGAACACCCCCGCTAAGAAGGAAGATCCCCGAATAACAATGCCAGCTAAAGGCAGAGTTTGGTTCAGACAATATACAATGTTTTCACCCCCTTTTTTTTAATCTTTCTATTCACTTTCTAGTCTTTGGTCTAGTCTTTTTCTAATCACTATTGGTGACTGCTGAAATGACATAAATGCAGGCTAGCTGATAGAGAAACTTTCATCCAGAGCTTGAGCACACGAAAAAACACGGCACAACACAATCTGAGCTGTCTGTGTTGTGTCACGTTTTTTTTCATGTGCCACGCTCTGGCTTTTCTAATATGGGAGCTGGAAGTACCGTTAAGAAACAACTATTAAAATAAAAGATTCCCTTTGCTACCGTTGTGTCCGATACGCAAGCATTAAAGCATAAATCACGAACAACACAACCAATCAATCCCATCCCTCTTATGTTGTTGTCAAATTAACGGCATCATCCATTCCACGAGGAGGAATTTCTGCACTTCAGTGCCCCTTTAAAGAAAAGCTTCCTACGTACCGGCTCTCAGATATATGCTTGACGATGTTCCAGGTAATTTGCAACTGGATCGTACCGGACCACGACGCAGATGCATTTCGGCGACCAACTGCGCCTCCGTCTTCCAACGTCGTCACGTACCTCTTCGGCGGATTTGCTCACTGGGATGCGGAGTACTTCTTGCACATTGCCGAGCACGGTTACACGTACGAGAACACGCTGGCTTTTTTCCCGTTATACCCACACCTCGTCCGCTGCATAACAGATTCAGTCTTAGATCCGTTGCTATGCATACTCTTACCTTACCAAAGCGTGCTCTTGTTGAGCGGAGTTTTACTCAACGTTTTTATGTTCACCATCGCAGCCATTGCTCTGTACCACTTGACTCTCATACTCTTCGATGAAACGGCAGCCATGGAAGCCACGCTGCTCTTTTGTTTTAACCCAGCTTCCGTGTTCTTCTCCGCGTGTTACACGGAATCGTTGTTTAGCGCAACCACTTTCCTCGGACTTTACCTGCTGGAATTTGGTCAGGAATGTCTGGCGACCGTTTTCTTCATCCTCGGAGGGTTCGTACGGTCCAACGGGTTCCTGTCGTCCGGTTTTCTCATTTTCCACACGTTCATCAAGTGGAGTCAGCCGTGGCAATCTGGCTGCGAGCTCGTGGTCAAGACGGGTGCTAGAGTTGCGCTCTGTTTCGCTCCTTACTTGCTCTTTCAGTGCTACACCTGGTCCCTGTACTGCATTCCGGATCGTTCCGTCGAACACTCCGACGCTGTCTTGCAGCAGGCCAGCGAGCATGGCTACCACCTGGCCGGGTACAACATCAGCGAGTGGTGCAAGAACGTTCTCCCGTTTTCCTACGGCTACGTGCAGCAGAAATACTGGAACGTGGGGTTTCTCCGATATTATCAGCTCAAACAGCTCCCCAATTTCTTACTCGCAACTCCCGTCGTTGCGTTGCTGGGGTCCGCTTGCTTCCACTTCCTGAAGAGAAATTCGAAGACTTTCTTCCCGATCCGATGGAAGCCCGGCCAAGGCGTGGCGGCGGAAGTGCGTCGGCTGCCGTACCTCTTGCACGTGTGCATTCTGCTGACCCTGTGCACGTTGTTTGTGAATGTTCAGGTCACGACCAGACTCGTAGCGGCGTCCAGTCCAGTACTTTACTGGGCAACGTTCCTCATCCTTGATCATCATCCTGCACGCGGTGCGGCTGTGCTGCTCAAAGGAAAATGGCATCAACAGCTCAGAGTGCTCTGGAGAACGGACTTCTTACGCAGACGAGTTCTAACGTTTTTTGCGCTGTATTTTGTGCTGGGTACTGCAATGCACGTTAATCGTCTGCCGTGGACATAGGAGGGGAACGTAAGAGTATGAACGCGTACCAGCCTGTGGACTGCGGACAACGTTAGATGATTGTTACCCGTGTAGTCAACGTGTGTCATTAAAACAACATTCCGTCGTGCACATGTACTTTGCTCTTGGATATTAAAAGCAGAAGACATGTGTTTCATGTTGGAGATTGGCACGGTGGACATATGTAAGGGGTGATTTGAGCCGTTTTTCTTTTGCTGGATTAGGTACTATCGTGAGCCCTATGAGCGAGAACACGGGAGCTCGTGGCAGATAGCAGAGACGCCTTGCAGCTCACCCGCGAGTGGAAGTGGAAAGGGCGCTGCCGTACCTTCTGTTGTCATCACCCCGGCACACTCCATTGACAACTGGATAATGGGGAGGGATGCTGTTTCAGCCTGGTATCACGGGTTGATAAGGCGGGGGTGCCAGCATATGATGCAACAGCAAAACTCTCCTCATTTGCTTTCATGTATCGCCGCCACGCGCTCCAGTGTTCCCGCTACTCATGAGTGTGATGTCTTGTGTCTCCTGTTAATGGCCACCTTGTAGGTTAATGATTTACTGAAGATGGTAGGAACTACGCTGGCAGCACAACAAATAAAAAAACTAAAAGCATGATGCGTTGGAGCCCGTACGGGTTCCATCATCTGAGCAAACTTCGGCATTTGTCCGTTTGCTGTTTATTGAACAAGGGGGCGAAGGAATCTGGAAGCGGGCTTGAATGTTTGTTCAATGCATCTTTTTGTTTGTTCGGACATGGCACAATTCCAAGTGCTTCCACATGCAATTTAGTGACGATGTAGTGTGGACGTTCTCCAATGTAATAACCGTGTATGTCATTTGTAGTAGAAGAAATGTTTTGTGAAACTAATGAAGATATTGTGCCAAATTATATTGCGATGATGTTTACAACCAAGAAGATGTCTAGTCAGAATATCGTGACTTTTTAAATAAACTTTGTGACATGTTAATCACCGCCGTGTCGTGCCTGTGTTCCCTGACAAAAACATGCAACACAAAGGCTGTAACCAGTGGTTTATAAAGAATCGTAAACATGGGGGGGGGTCATTATTAGTTCCTTTGTAATATCTTTGTGTACCATTGCTGACATGTATCTAGAACTGAATTAACACTGGCCCACCTGTGGGGGTGCACAGTCAAAAAAGTTAGGGGTGGTGTCGCCAAACATTTCGGGGGTGCAGAGGCATTCTGGATAAATCACCGACTGTAACCCCCCCAACAGTAAATGGAGCCAAGATTTTAAGGAAGAAACCTTTATTCCACATGTTCATCCCAGACACACGCAGACACACACCTATACACATTTGCTTCAAATTGCTCACAGTAAAATATCACTCAAATGAGAGAAATAAAATAGCCACGTTGAGTCACGCTTCAATTCTAGACTGCCTCCGGCAACAAGAAACTTCGACCAAACATTGTGATCACACACCGTGTGCAAACCAAAATGCGGTCAGTTACATGACACAAACAGCGAGACGACGACATCTGTACATGACACCATTTGCTTACATTTTGTACAGAGCTTTAAAATCAATTAAAAGAAAATAGGAATTAGAAAAGTGTAAACATGAGGATAGTAACTCTTTTTTTTTTTTTTTTTTCACCGATGTCTCTCTCTCATTGTCCCTCAGAGTAGTAGTGGACGACCTTAAAAATAGGAGATGCGATTTCCCGGTCTCTACAGAGCTTATTGCTTTGAATGGCGAGGTTCCTTCCGAATACAGATGCACGTGAGCTATTGTTAACTGCTCTACAACACTTAGCTTATTTAAATAGCGTAGTACGGAAATAAAAGAGAAATACGTACTAAAAAGAAAAAAAAAAAGACTGCTGCACCTGCATCTAGGACCGGACCCGTACCTATCTTAGTACGTGTCTCCGCTACAAAACAATGATTTGGCACACAGCATTTTTAGCGGTACTGCAAGCACGAAAAAAAAGAAAAAAAAAGAGAGAGGGAACTGAGTCTCCTGGAAGGAAATCGAGGGTACCCTCACCAGGTGTTTCTATACTATAACAATCGTTCAGGAGACCCAGCAGCCCCGCGCACATAAACACGCCACATGGCACAGCCACCGACAGTGCTTTATTCCTGCAATGTTCTTGCAGCTAACGTTCGCTACAGTGAAGCTACCCTGTTTTAAAGTTTTCCTTTGATGCGGAAAGAGATTGGAGGTCCGATATTGCGACTTGCGCGTATTGCAGTGTACGAGGCCGTGCGAGAACACTGTCCCCCCTTTGAGCAGTTAAGTTGCATCGGTGAGTTTGCAAGCACCAAGGTGTGTGCGGCCTCCGTTGAGCAAGCGACGATCGTAGGAAGCCTCGCAGGCTCCACTCTATTGCCACCTCATTGCATACTCGTGCACAGAATCAGCGATCCTTCGTGTCCTCCCGAGCTCAGCATTTGATAAAAGTTCTATCTTGGTTTGTCACCAGGAGGTCCTCTGAGGAGTTTTATGCGTGCCAATAAATTTCTAAACGCGACTCAAAAAGCTGTAGAGGAAAGGAATGCTCCAACGTCGGACAGGGTGTTAAACGTGCTCCGGCGGCCATACAAAACGAGGAAGAAGCGCTCATTTGAAAAATGAACAGTTGGTACGCTCACTATTCTGTTGGAAGACAGCTGCTCTGGGCATTTAAAGATGGAAAAGCATGTTCCCCGTAGCTTGTGTGTTATGTGTACCAATATTTTTAGAGAAGTGCTTCGTGGTTTCTATTGCTTGCGTTAGTAGCAGTTCCATGCTCCACAGGAGCTATGCAGTGTTTCGCACTGGTTGTATGCAGTAGGATGCAATAAAGAGTAGCAATTTTGAAGTTAAAAAAGAAAAAAATCCAAGCCAATCCACTGTATTTTGTAGGAACCAGAGTTGCAAGAGTGACCTCTGGGGTAGAGACCTCGAAAGACTTTCCTACGACGGTCACGCGTGCAACGGAGCCCTGTCTTGTGTCTGCACAAATTTACTTCCAAAAACAATGTTTCGAAAAATGGCACACTGAACAACATTTGATCACTCAGAAAAAATGTACAATTATATGCAGTATTTTTTTTTTAAACAGCTGCCATTAGCTTTCAATTCGTACAAATAAAAAAATGCTTAATCGAGTTAGAACGTTAAAAATACGCATTCGACACATAACGTTACTTTTTTTTCAAAAAGATGGACGGGTTCAGACCTTGCTGAAAGGAAGAAAACAAAATAAAGCCGTTAAAAGATTTGTTATACGGCAGCTCTGATGTCGACCCCGAGCACTATTTTAGTGCCGACAAGCATCCTTTAGAAGGAAATTCACTTGTAGCAGACATGAGGATGAAATGCGGCACAATCAATAAATTAGAAACGCGTAAAATGAGTTGTTGACAGTGATGTCCCAAATGATAATAAAAAAACCCTTTCGGTCGAGACTGTTCAGAATGCAGTGGTGCTCACACTGATTGGTGCGCTTGTAGCCTAAGGCCCGTTTCACACGCATAGACTTCCAAGGACCTTCAGTTGGTCAATAGGTGCAGTTCTCATATATCCCCCCATCAATCTGTGAAGAAAATGAGATGCAAGCTGGCAGTTTTCTCCGAAGCTTCCTAAGTACGTTTTTGACTAATGTTACACAATGTCTAAGCCAGAGCACTGAACTGGAAGGATCACCAGTTTAGGCGGAGGTTTTGCCAGAACCAGGTCGAATTTCGTTCCCATTGGCTGCGTTTCAGTCATTCTTTGCATGCTAGCCGTGACTGACTGCATTGTACCGTATCGGGGTGTCAGAGTAACGAACAGGCAAGAGGAACGCAACCGTGGACATAAAAGTAACTAATTTACGGCCCGCTCTGTTTTCCAGGCTGGACAGACTGATACGTCTGAACATTCTACAGGACCAATTTACTATTGCGTCTTACACTTCACAATGCTCTTAGAGCAGCTCGATTTTTAACACTGCTCGTTGGGAACACAAGTATGGCATAGTGGTGACCATGACTATGGCAGCAGCAACTACTACTCTTTAGCATCATATCTCTAGTGTCCTGACTATCTCGTTCAGTGTGGACTCTGATGTTGCCATGTTGATGATGCAATTTTTTTTAGAAAACTAATAAACGAGGCAGAGCTTGTGCTCATAGGCATATGCACCGGACTTTGTATGTATATAGTAGCTTCTGACAGTGACATGTCCTTCGAGAAACAGTCTCCATCCATAAGCCCTTGCCCACGTGAGCGTGCACATCATTACATGTGGTAGCAATGTAAACTCGTATTGCTTTGCCATGATGCTTTCTATAACATTCTTGCAAAGTTGCATCTTACATTGTTGGAGAAAGAGGAATTACTTTCTCATTAGCCGGATATTCTGACCAATTACGCTGTTTCTAGAAGTAACAAAAATGGTCGTCTATTGTACGTGAATTGTGTTACAAGAAAAGGAGGAGGTAAAAATGTGATCTCAACTAAGCAACCAACAGACATGTTTGCAACAGAAGATGCAGGTAATTCGATCAAAGTTGTTATCAAATAATTCCAGAAAAATCTGTCATTACTTTAAACGGCAGAATGCTCAACAAACTAAAAAGTGCACCTTGTATGACCAAAGCCACGTTACGGTTTGGATCCTGTTTCTTTTCAACATGCCCTTCTTAAATAATTTCTGCGATGATCCTCTGAGCTGAACTGCATCAGCTCTGATATCGTTGTGTGCCTAACCTTGTACCACAAGATACACTGTAACCGCTCCTAACAAAAGAAGTGACTCTCCTTGCCTAACAACAAAAATTAAACCTCATGCGTTAATGTGATTATCTTTGCAACAGTTCGTGGCAGAGCCTTCATGGGTGGAATGCGTGTGAAACGGGCCGAAAGAGTTAAATAAAAAAAAAAGAAGGAGAAAAGACCACCACACAGAAAGATAGAGCTCATTGTCACGTGACAAAGAATCAAATTTGAGATCGTGGTTCAGGGGTTCACTACAACCCTGCCATGTCAATGTTACATAACTGGCTAAGCTTGTAAGATTTTAATGGTCCGTCAAACATCGAGTGCAAAGAAATATAACGAGTCGTTAAGAGGCTGAGTTCTTTTGTTTTTCTCCGCAGAGAGGGAGACACAATCTCGACCGAAAATACTGTCAGCGCTTCACAACACCACGGGTAGTCAAAGTCGTAAAAGTAAAACGACCAAGGGCAGCAAAGAGACACCATAAAAACGTTTCCACACCGATTCACGTAAACGAGCTTTCCAAAAGAAACTGTTCAACTCAACAAAAAAGAATACCCTCCGAGAAAAACATTACAAAATGGCACGGACAGCTTTTCTTTTCATCACATTATGTCAGTCAGCACAGCATGAGTGCTACAGCGCACGAAAAAACTTGAGTGTGCGTGAGTTTTTTTTCCTTTTCTGGGAGGAGGGGGGGGGGGGGATGAAGAATGAGAACATGTGTTCACCAGTGAAAGTGAGTCCCTTCCACATTTTCGCCGCGGGCACGTGGATCGCGGTGTCCGCAAGCGACGCGTCCGTCCGCCGCGGAAGATTGCTACATTGTAACCTCTTGAGCAAACAAAACAAAGCGTAGATGAAACTCCGGCTTTTCTGAGACACTCCTGTTCACTTCATGCATGCCCCTGTGACACCCCTGTGACACCCCTGAGAGCACCTTGAAATGTCACCTCCGAAGACGGTGTCGAGTGGAGAAAGACTGAGGAGCATTCGGCACCGGTCGGTCACCGCGGAGAGAGAGTGCACACACAACACCAACATGTGGTTCACTTTGGTCCGAAGAATCCAGCACCTGCCTGAGACGCCGATGCCCCCTGGCCGCGAGTATTGGTGGCATACAGCTGCTGCTGAAAGTTGTGAAACTGCACCGCATAGTTCGGGTCCGCCGTCGTGGGGCCATAGAACGGCTGCTGTTTGTAACCAAAAGTCTGCCCCACCGTGGGGGGTAAAGGTTGCGCCACTTCACCGTGCGGTCCCGCCATTCCCTGCTTCCCTTGAAAGGGTACCCCAGCCCCCATCATCTGCATGGGAGGTGCGCCAGACACGTGGGTGCCGTTTGGAGTGACATACGCCCCTCCGCTCCTCATCATCATCGGTGACCTCGGCGGTCCCGACGGCGGGAAGTATTGCAAGTTTTGAGTGGGCACCTTAGCGTCCAAATTCGTCAGCGGCGGCGCAAACCGCTGAAGGAATTCCAACCCCTGTGCGCGCTGTGGCCCCTGCGGCCGGGCAGGAAGATACTGAATCGTATTGGGCGCATTCGGCTTCACCTGCATGCCCGCAAATGCAGCCGAGGCTCGCCCCCTCGCACCTCGACCACCACCGGCGTTGCTCCGCGCGGTTGTGTTCCCCATGTTTGGCTGGGCGTAAGGAGGTCGAACGCCTCCGTGATGGGGCATCATGGGGACAAACTCGGTCGTGGGGGGCATGCCTCCGTCCGGACTGCCCCCTGTTCCATCTAGTGGGTCTTGCACGAGCTCTGGTGGGTGACCTCCTTCCCCTTTAGAAGGGTCGTACGGGGGCGCCATCTTTTGCAGGTTTTGAATGTGCGACGATGGCGTACCGTCGGGCCCTAGTCCTCGGAAAGACTGAGGCCTACTCATTAGCGATGCGTCGGGTCCAGCAGGGCTCCCAAAGTCACGTGGGTTCATGGGAAAACCTCCCTGCTGAGGAGGGACATGGTAACGCTGGTGGGGTACGCCGTCGGGAAACGTACCGCCCTGAGGATGGGTCATTCCAAAGCGGGCCTGGTGTTGGTCGACGTAGCCCGCAGAGGGGCGATAGTGAGGCTCGTGCTGAGAGTACCTCTGCTGGCCATCAAAGGTGGCAGGGTTCATTTCAGCTGCTGTAGGAGGGAACCTGGGGTTGCTCATGTCTCCTCCAGAGGAACAGGATGAGTGGAAGGAACCTTGAGAGTTCTCGGAGGTCATGGTGGGGCCCATGTCCAGAGGCGGTATTCTGGAAAAGGTTTCAAGTTGGAATTTTATACTTGCACGTGTTCCTCTTTGTATATCTTACAGGAACTGTAATGCGAAATGGAACCACCCTATTTTATGTACTACTAGGTAGAACTTGGCTTTGTGATGACACACGCGAGCCATTACGTCTCAATTCTTCATATTTTTCACATTGGTGAATTTCAAAGATCGATCGATATTTCTATGATCGCGGCACCAACAGACGTCCGCCACACTAATCTAGTGGAGGCCACCCCCGATTGGTAGACAGGTACCACGTGACATTGAAGTACTATGTAACGCATTTGTGACAGATTACTAATTACTATTAATCACGCTTTGAAAAAAGTGGCAACAGCTCCCGATTAGTTCTGTTCAAATCATGGTATAAGCAGTTGCAACCTGTACGAACGTCATGTGTCTGGAGCGGTCTCCAACACACCTGTTGCGCCATCTGTTGGGCTCTCTCCGCATCGCCTGCTCTGAGGAAGTAGCAGTACCTCGCACCCAGCTAATTTCTACAAACGTCTGGTTTACGTTGTAGTGTTGCAGGATGCACCAACCGTGCATCTGCGACGATTCGACAACCCCTGCCTGCCGCAGGTTGTTCCACTGGCTAATGTAGTTGCTTGAGTTCTCAATAGATGGCACGGGCATCGCCTCAGGGTTGTCGCATTAGAGTCGGCAAATTTTGCTTGGGGCTGCAATCTTTAAAATTTGACTGCTGAAAAGATACTCCATGAACATGTTTTGTGTGTGCGGCATCCAAGATACAAGCTTTTAGAAAAACATACTTTTTGTATGGGTTTACCATTCATTTTACAGTTCACTTTACAGTTACAGAAAGAGAGCGGCTTGACCGTTTTTAAAGCTTGCATAACCCTTTGTCGAGTAAAACTTTGTTGAAAGTGCGCTATGTCTGTACGTTCTCTATCATGTCCCTTTCTTTGTTTTTTTTAGCGCTTTTATTATGAGTCCAAACCAACAGGCCCAAAAAATTGTTCCACTTTACAGTTCCTTCAACAAATTTGTCCATATTGATTACGTGCATTTTTTTTTTTTTTCATTCCTACCCAAGGATGCACAAACAGCCAGAAGCTGGCTTGTTAGTTCAGTGTGCATAGCTCTTACAATATGGTATGACAAATTCAGGTAACTCAAAAAAAAGATGCTGACGCCAGGAATCGAAACTGGGTCTTCCGATTTCCAGTCAGATATGCTATCGCTACACCACAACAGCACGACGTTTCCCTAGATTAGAGTGACTCAAAGTACAAGGGGAACGGACAACCAACCAATCACGCTACAGACGGCGACTGATTTTTCGGAGGGGGTCGATTATTCGGACTCGTCCGCGGAACGGCCGCGGGCCCCATAGAGTTGATGTATAAGAACGTCCAAGATTTTGGACGCCGTGCAGCCCCATTGCTCGATATTTCGGACTCTGTTTGCCCAACCGGCGAATTTTTCTCTTGGGGTGACGAAAAATATTGGTATCATCCGAAATTGGTATCAAAAGAAATGAACCAACTAAAATATTGCGGCAAAAAAATAGCCAATGATCGTTCCTCCTCCGTTCCTCCGAGTAAAAGAGGTCTGTCATAACACTTTTGCGCCTTCATTCAAAAGGCCCGGCACGTGCTGTCCCCCCGCGAGTCGCGAGAGAGCGCCGTAAAGCGCGCTTCACTTAAAGCATGCGTGCGTTAGGTGAAGCCGACTTGCGGACTTGATGAGGGCAGTGCCTCTGTCAGCGTACAGTGACGAAATGTCGCTTCGGGAAATAGAAGCTGATGTTATCAGGCGGAGCTGGAAGCGCGTTAAGAAAGCATCGACAAATTTTTCCAGCCTACTAGTGCTTAATAAAGTTTATTTTGAAGCGAAATTTGTTTTTTCGGACTGCTCAATTATTTGGACTTTTGCGCGATCCCCGCCGAGTCCGAAAAATCGGATGGCGACTGTACTCCCATTCTCTCCTACATATAGGAAAGTGGTGCTGTCGGGGAGTAGCGGTAGCATATCTGATTGGAAATCGGAAGACAACAACTTCATTTTGAGATGATGAATGGGGACCCTCTGCAATATCCTATGTAACATGTACGAAACGCCCAAAAATGATGCATATGAAGGGTATTACTGGATATTGTTTGCAACTTTGACAGTGCTAGGTACGCTTTGCTTTCATTCACTGCTGCTAACACTCATCTTGTATCGGAGATACAGAGAACAATGGCGGATAACTGTTACGTCCAGGTTATGTCCGTGTTCATCCCCTGGTGCTGGCACTCGTCGGCTTTTTCATGAATTACTTGTTGAATTACTTGCGAACTGTATGTGTTATGAACAACACGTTGTCAAACTTAGTCTTCCTAAGGAATAACAGCCACTACAAGCCAGGTTGTTATATATCAGTCATGTTCATCTTCACCGGAGGGTCAAAGGCAGCCAGAATTTTTAGTGAATGGCATAGACCCTCTTTATTCCAAAAGTCTTCACTCAGAACACTCAAAGTGACTTTTTAAAGATGTCTATACATTTCTTAAGCGAGTGCAGTAAGCACAGCAAGGACTGCCGCCGTGGACGGGGGTGCATCAACAACATCCTCGCCGTCGTCCTCGTTTTTACCTTTTTTTTTTATGTGGTTGGTGCCGAAGATGGCATTGATGCTAATGCTAGTGTCTTAGACTATGTCTTAGACTCGTAGTCTAAGACATGTATTGAAGGATCAGTTCTTTGCAATGCGTCTGCAGCGGAGCATTCAGTTTTGATTGGGTCACGCGCAAATAAGCTCCGCCTTCCTGCACACATGCGCTTCATGTCGGGAATGGACGTCGTTTCGTAACTACGAAATGTCGCGGTGCGGGAGCACATTGTGGCCCTCGGGAGACGGTAAGCCTCCAAAATGCAGGTTTGAAGCGGCATGAGTACGAATAATCGAGCAGGTCTTCCAAAGAAGGGTCCAAATTACATTATTATTTATTATACGGGGTTGCCTAGCGGTCCTATCACAGTATCACGTAAGAATATGGTAAGACAAGAAAAAGAAAATCAATCAATCAAATTGTTGGACGCGGAAATCGTTGGTTTTGGGGGGCGTTTGACAGTGCGAACAGTTTTGTCAGAAAAATTGGGAAGTCCACCGAGTTATCGGTCGGCGACTGTACTACACAAAGAGGTGCGGCAAGATTAATCGTGTGATCTCCTCACAGGGCAAGGCTGAATGCCAAAGCTTACATGCTCGTGGGAACACTCAGGTAGCGGCATGACCTACACAAATGTTAGAAATGAAATGGACACTAGGAATGAGCATATAAGTAGCACAGTAACATACTCCGCGTGTGGCATGCCCGGAAGGAGGTGCTGCTGAGGTTGCGCTCCCGGCTGCTGCTGCTGCTGCTGCTGCGTGCACATGTTGCCCGAGTGAGCGTTCCCTCCTGCTGTTGACTGTGGCTGCTGGCCCTCCTGCGCGTGCAGGCCCGTGTTGGGCTGCTTCTGGATAGTGAGCTCCTGACCTTCCAAAGAACTGAGGTACTGGATCTGCTGGGGTGACGGTACTGGCATGAGGTTCGGTTCCTTGGACATGCCACCGGGGGGTGTAGCCCGTGGATGGTGCCCACCGGGGGTGCTTACGCTCCGACCGAATGCCGATGACGGGTCTGAGAGCAAGAGATGATGTTACATTAGAAACATGCATGAAATATATGTAGAGCCTGAAATTGTAGGGTTTTACACGATTCTTCCCCGAATTGAAGGTTGCCTCTTTACGGTGAAACTCCGATTTTTATCCGGCAAATTGCCCTTACTGGGGTGTTTGTAGGGATGCACTAACTTACTTATTTGGCAGCAAATGCAGCTTCATCACTGTCTGTACCAAACCACTACAGTTAGTTTGAGTAACTGAGCCCGATTTTGCCCCGAATTTTGCATACAGGAAGTTTTTTCAACCCAAATTTGGACGAATTTAGTGCACATGTTAATTCACCCAATTTTTACCTGCCGAAATTAAAAAATTATTTCCCAAAAACTTTAGGCTCTAAGTATATGCAAGGAAAATGTTCAACATGTCTCGTTAATGATCCCGTAGCTGTATGTTTCTCGTACATCTTATTTGCTATTCGTCCTATGCCTCACACGTTATCATTCTGTCAGTTTTGCTTTATTTAACAATAAACCACATACAATAGGCTCGCAATAGTCGAAACTCAGATATTTCGTACTTCCTGTCAATTCAAACGGATTCTATACTTTTGTTACAGATTCTGTACTTGTAAAATACTCCTGCAGGGAGAAAACAGTTTCGTGTGCACTAACACTCAAGCACACGCACATTCGTACGATACCGGATGAATCGAATATCAGCGGGTCACACAGTTAAGCGTGAAAACCATTTCACAGACACGGAACAAAGCGGCAGCTCCAACTCGAGACTCCACAAACATATGTGACGTAGCCAGCACTGTGCAATGACTCTGACGCTTTGATATGCGTCTCTACCCGCGAGCACACCTGACGGCACTGGACTGCGGGATGCATGAGGCACGGCAGTATGACGTTATGCTCAAACGTATTTTGTCAACGATGAAAGATGAAAGTCACTGAAAAGGTTAGCCAGCTGTAGGGATCGAACCCACATCTTCTGGATTACCGTAGGGTTTGTATCTGTCCCTTCTATGTGTTCCAGCCTCAGAACATCAGTTTCTCTCTTGTATTTTGTCCACCAATTTCTAAGTTAATGCCACCTCCTCTTAGTCTTCATGCACATCTCTATCACATGCAGCATTTCCTGTGCACTGTGAAAGTTAGTCATATTTTAATGTACTGAAGCCAATGTAGGTTCTCTTAGAGGAAAAGTAATGAACACTGTTGCACTCACCTCCTGAGCCTGGGTTAGTTCCATTTCCCGCAAAATCTTGCATCATTCCTTGATTTTCCTGCAACGGCGTCGCTGCCCTTTTCTTTCCTCCCGATGAAGGGCTTGGAACAGCTGTGCTCATCGGTGTCGTCGGTGTAGCTGGAGCACGACCTCCCGCGCTCCCTGGTCTACCGGGAGGCTTCGGAGAACTGAGTGGCGTCGTCTGCATGCTCCCCGGACTTGGATTCGTCAACCGCGGGGGAAACTGACGAGAGGGGTCCGCTGCTGGAGAAGGTAGTGGTGATGCTGGTGGGTGTGGGCTCGCTAAGCTGCCCGCTCGGGGTTGGGAGGCCCCACCCGCGTAAGGTGGCGGGGGTCCGATACGAGGGCTGGCACCTGCCGGACTGGGAGGAGCCTGTGGCCGTGGTGCTCCCGGGCTCGAGCTGCCGTAGTGCGTTGGACTCGGGCCTGATGCAAACCCTTGTCCCGTCGGACTCGTCCCTGGCCTGACCGGGCTGAACGGCTGGAGAGCGGGGCTCCCACAGGTAGGAACTTGTGCGCCACCCTGGCCTCCACCAAACCCGATGGAACACGGAGAGGGTCGGCTTCCAGACGGCTGAAACGTTCCGCCAGCTCCAGCCCCGGCAAACCCCCCACTACACGGTGTGCCGTGACCGCCAAAGGCTCCCCCCTGAGCTGCTCCCGAGCAGGGGTTCGGTCCGGGGCTGAACACCATGCCGGGACCAGGGCTGGCTCGACAGGTTGTCACACTTCCAGGGGTGGGTACTCCGGTGAAGTTGGATGGTGTCGGGGGATTGGAGAAAGAGCCCGGAGAGTTGAAACCTGTGCAGGAAGCTGGACGGTTGGAAGGGCCGTTGTTGAAGTTGGGGTTGGGACAGGAGCCCGGACGCGTAGGTCCGTAGGGGCCCCCCTGTACAGCAGATGGTGAATGGGCAAAGTCAGGAGTGCAAGGTCCGCTTGGACCGAAGGACGGTGGCCCGGCTGACTGGTGAGCATGAGTCGGTGTCTTGCGTCGTCGATCTTCGAAGTACGGCTTTTGCTGCTGGGGCATGCCATGCCACTCATTCTGGAGAGACATCTGTTGCTGCTGTCCCATACTTGCGGGGCCTACACAAAATGAAGAGGTGACGACGATAATTTATAGTGCTGTACCTGTCAGTCCAGACCACGACCTGCTAGATTATAACGACCGTGTCATAATCGGCAACCCCTATGAGGAGCCCGTCCGCACGATCCACTACACATTGGCCCGCGAGATTTACATCGTGATTGGACAATGGAAATTTGAATTTTGAACGCGGAGAAGTGGACGTACGTCTACCGTAGCAGATGACAGCAAAAGCTCCGATGAAAACGTGAAAAATGATTATGATAGAGAACTTTAGAGAGAGGCGTCTTCTGTGGGAGATCCACCGCTTGTACAACAATACTAAGGTAAGCTGAAGTACAAAGTATTGTAGAAATCGAGGAAGCAATAACCGGACCGATGAGTAGCGGCACCGCTAGCTTCCAAGTGCGGCACCGGGAAGGGGTGCATATGACATGGTCGTTATAATCTAGTAGTAGGTTGTGGTCTCTGCTGAAAAGTTTTCTTGCAAGACGCAGTAAGCGTATGCAGGTGTACAGTAGAACCTCTTTATAGTAACTCCTCTTGTAGTAAAACTCTGCTTATAGTAAACGACAACTGCGGTCCCGATACAATCCCATACATTCAATGGCACACCTGATACAATAAAACTCCTGATCTAGTAAAATTTCATCATGGTCCCAGAGAGTTTACTACAAAGGGGTTCTACTGTATCCATATCATACCCTGGGGATAGCTGGGGAAAAACAGCTGGGGAAAAAGTGCAAAAATGGCTACTTGGACAGGTGCAATTGCTGGGCCACACTCAGTTCACCATCAAGAAGCGACACACTGACATAGACCTGCCCCCCTTCAGTTTTCCCGCTTATGATTCTGCTGATAATGCCAGCAACAGTGCTACCGTTACAAGTGTACCGACAAGGAAACACAAATAGGTGTGCCACGCCTGAACTGAAGTGACGCCTAACGGACAACTGGATGCAGCCCAACCATTTTGCTAGCCTGTGTGTTCGTTTTACACACTTCTTTCCAGCTGTTACCATCGCACTGGGGAGAGCATTTCGTGGTGGATTTGGGTAGAACCGCCTTGAGCTTCCCAACTCTGGCAACAAAATGTTAATTTAATTGGGCAAATTTCCCAAGTTCAATTAAAAAATTTAAACATATTTTTTCAGCAAGTTTTATCAAGCTAGTTGCAGTACTCAGCAAAAGTTCCCTGAAGATTGAGCACTAGAGCTGTGCAAATATTCGAAATTTCGAATATGAATTGAATATCTTATGCTATTCGCAACCTATTTTCAGTATTCAAAATTTTCGAATATTTTTCGAATAATACTGTACTGCGAAGAAGCACTTGTCCACGGCAAGCACCTACGCGTTTCGGGTACCCTTGACTTTTCAACGTGGCTTCATCAGTAGCGGGGGGGAGGAGTTATGTATTGTAACTATAAATGTGGTATACTGGACGAAGTGAGCAGTATCGCTATTGCCATTCTCCAAGTCGGCTTCGCCTTATTACCTCCAAGAGTTAGGTGAAGCCCACTTCACGTTGCTGCCATTGCTATTTTAGGGTGCGGCTCCACTCTGCAATCGGCTTCACCTCATAACAGTAGAGCGTTAGGTGAAGCCTGATTTACACTGTTTACAATATTCTCTCGGTAAAGTCTACAAATTTTGTGAGCTCATGGTCAACACCGTACTCTGGGCATTGCAGGTTCCGGTAAACATACTCCAAACTTTCAGAGTTCAGTAACAGATGCACATATGTAAACACAGAAATGAGGAGATGTACACAAAGCAGGTTGGATGGAACATGTTGGCTAACTCTCAATGTAGTTCATCCCACTAATGCAGTCTACCATACACCAGTGTTTCCCAAAGTGTGGTCCGCGGACCCCTGGGGGTCCGCGAGAGTGTCCGTGGGGGTCCGCGACCGTCTCTCACATTTCAGTGAGGATTTTCGTCCCCACAATCACGCCCTCGTACATACTGCCCGATTTCCAAACACCCAGAACTTCCAAAATTGCTACAAGCATGCTTCAACGGCTAGCTTCTAATTTCTGATAGAAAAGTCCTGCAATGCACGTTTGTCCGCGTCATAAACATACAAACAAGAAGAAGAAACCAGTCCGGAATCGTTTCTGCAGCTGTATCGAAAGCACGCAGCAGCTGACGAGGTTGCTGGTTATGCAATGGCTGTGACGGTGTGTGTGGGGGGGGGGGGGGTCCGTGAATTGGTTCTAATCTCCTCCGGGTGTCCGTCACCGCCAAAAGTTTGGAAAACACCGCCATACACAACATGGAGGGACCCTTCCCTCGCGTTATGTTATGCTGGGTAAAAGGCTCACATGTTTGGAGCAGAAATTCATCACCTAATAGAAAAGATAAAAAATATTTCACCGTGAGGTATTCGAAATTATTCAAATTGGGCCTTTTCTGACTATTCGAATTCGATTCGCAGTGCAAGTGAAATATTCGTAAACTATTTGCAATGGAAATTGTGCTATTCGCACAGCTCTGTTTGGTATATATATTTCTGTAGCTCGTTTTTACTATAATTTTCTTTTGCTTCTGCACCTGCTGTGTTAGGGCAGCCACCAGTGAAACAGTGTTGTGTCTCTCTAGTTATCTGGAGACATGTGGTCAGAGAAATCGTGCCAGTATAAGCTGAGATGCACATGAAAGATGCTCCTCTAAGAAATGGTCTGATGTAATTGATGCAGAAGCACTGTATTTCCTAACATAATTACACACTTTTTAAAACCCGAAACACAGTAAACTAGAGCGGGTGCATTAACTGTGCGAGGAAATCCAGAGCTCCTTCTACAACAAATTGTGGCTGCACTGAATTGTGTTAATCAAGTTCAGAGTCACTGACACAGGCACACATGAAAATGGAGAGATGAGCCAAATTACCACCAGGGAAATGGGGACCCCCACTTCCTTCAGGGTGCTGGTGGTCGATGCAGCTCTGCTGGAAGGCCGGGTGTGGACTAGGTCCACCATGTGGAGCTGTGTTAGGCGGGCCACCATGATGGTGAGGGTCTTGGGGGCCTTGCCTCAAAGGCGGTCCCCCAGACTGGGGCCCACTACTTGAAGGTGCCATACCAGTTGCCTCTGGAAACAGCAGCTGATGCATCTTGCGAATCATGGCTAACTGCTCTTCTCTGTGTTGCCGTTGCTGAGGTGTCAAGTTCTCGTCAGGAACCTTTACTCCTGTTCAAATGACCATACGTCAGCAAGTAAGGGACGGAAAAGTCTTTACGAGTCTAAAAGTTATACTATAGGTAGTTCTGTAGAGAATCTGAAAACATATATTTTAAGTTTTTGCGTGTGAGCTTCAAGCATGATGGACAAATGTTCAAAGCATAGCTTAAGCTATCGGAGCAGTACGTCACCAAGTGAGGATGACATTCCTTATGACTTTAAAAGGGCATTAAAATGTAAAACCTTCTCTTCGTGGAATGGAAGACACCATTTCCTTCACAGCAATACAAAAGGAACTGGATTGATCCGTTGTATAATTTGTGATTTAAGCGCGAAGAAAACTACAGTTTTTACTTTCCTCTTCTCTCTTTCTCAAGTGGCATGACAATGCGGGGCGCATTGTCAAGCCCCCCATCCCCCTCCCCCCTTCGTCTCCACAAACCCTTTTTGATTGGTTGGCCTATCTGCACAGCTCGAGAGGGAGGGAGGAGGGAAAGAGCAAAATGTGCTTTGTTCGTGTCTGTTTGTTCTGTTCACATCATGCACCCTGCAAGGCAGTCAAAAATGTTCCAGGTGTCTCCGCCCTACTATGCCCACCTGCAGTGGTCTGAGAAGGATTTCCCGGCAGCGTGCCACAACTAGGTCCACCTTGGAAACCTGCCGGAAAACATGACCCTCCTCCGCCGTTTGGAGGGCCACATCCCTGAGGACCGGCATGAGGCGGTCGGGCACCCCTAGGTCCTCCTCCAGCGGGACCGTAAGGTGTCGCACCCCCACCCCACATCTCCTGATGCGGTACTCCACCACCAGGCTGCTGCTGCTGCTGCTGTGTCCAGGAAGGAGCGGATGGCGGGCCGCCAGTGTGTGGCATACCGCAACCGTGTTGTGGGCCACAGAAAGGCGCCGAGCCGCCCTGAGGATGGGGCGTGGGGCCACCAAAGTGCTGCGGGATAGATGCTCCTTTCATGGGTCCCATCTGCGCTCCTCCACGCTGCTGCTTCATTTGGGCAAGACTGTTGAGCCATGCTGCTGGACTTTGTTTGTTGAACTGCTGGATCTTCAGGGGGTGTTTCTGCAAAGAGATGGAGTGCCTCAATGTGGCATCTTGCTGATAGGCAAGGTAGAGCACTGCAAAGGGCCGGGCCGGCCCGAAACAACGAGCCCGGCCCACGTGCATTGGGCCTCGAAGTCACTTTGACGGCGGGCTCCGAACGAATTCGAGAGTTCTCATCCCGAGTCCGGCCGAGGTTTTGTGAGCTGTTCTTTCACATTATTTAACCCTCAATATTCGTTTTGAAAGCAAAGCAACAAAGTGCCTGTGGGCCCTTCCTCAATTTCTGCTCAAACGCTACAAAATAGGTTTCGCTTTGGGGGGGGGGGATTTTTTTTTTGGGGGGGGGGGTTTAGAACATTGCTTCGCACATTTTAGATGAATAGAAGATGTCAAGCAGCTGTGCTTAATGCACAGTGCTTAGCGTTTTCCAGTGCCTGTATTTGTGGCTGAATCTGGACTTTGGAAAGTTTTCTTTTTTTCATTTTACCTTAAGTGACGATGCAAATCAGATGGGTAAAAAAATATTCAGTGGCACAGTCCGCGGTTCCGATTGATTGTCAATACCTCCAATGATACACTAAACCGACAACAAAACTCAAGCAAACGTGACAAGTCCTGCTCACCTCCAGAAACCTTTTCGTTCCCGGCTGTGCGCAATGAAATGCAATGATGGAAGGGCACTGTCCTGTGAGAACTGCCTCTGCTGCCTGATTGGCTAGTGCAGTGGTAAACACAAAGATCTGACTCTGTTGCTGCATATATTGTGCGTCCATCCCCTGATGATGGGACTGAGGAGGGGGACCACCCATATGGGCACCCTTTGGGGGCCCAACGCCCAGGTTGCTGGGCAGGGCCTGCACAGGCATTGAAGGATGGGGACCTCCTCCTGTGTGCTGGCCCATGGCAACCATGGGGTGAGGGGGACCAGCACTCATCTGCTGGTGTGGCATGCCTGCCCCTGACATTGAGGACATGGTCGGGACACCAGCTCCACCTATCATCATCATGGAAGGGTGCTGTGGAGGAAGTTGAATTTGGTGTTGTTGTTGTTGTTGTTGTTGCTGCTGCTGTTGCTGCTGCTGCTGCTGAAGCAGCGGAGGTAGTGTGTTGTTGCTCGTAGTCATGTCTGGGGCTGAAATTCAGAGATGTGTATGTTAAAGTAAAAAGCTATACATGTATCATGGTGACACGTTGAATGATGTCACACAATAAAATAAGTATGACGTGCATAAAACATCCTCGCTTTAAGCAAAACCTGGCTTTTCCTCTGCTTTTACACTTTGCAGTCATGCAGAATGCCGTAAACGTAATGCAGAAATATGATTACAGTTAGTAAGTGTGTCGGAGTTGATGCAATGTAACGGAGGCAATGCTTGGAGCATCATTGCACTGCAATTGCAGGTTGACCCTCACCACTCTCAGGAAACCATGGTAGCCAGAGCATGTCATTTTTGGTAGTGTAGGCCTGCATTTGTGCTCACAGCGACAATCAATAAATAAATAAACTGTGGCAGACTGGAACAGAGCCGTGAAGCGCCAGAAAAAGAACACACCTCTGCCCCAACACAGTGATGCAAAGACGGGAATTACTTTAAAAGGAATAGCGAGTCTGCGTGACCTTTCCTGCCATATTACAATTAAAGGCGCACTAAAATGCAAAAACAACCTGCTCTCAAATGAAAGTTTGTGTTTCAATTAGCACAATTTAAACTAAATGAGTTCACACAACTCTACCATTTTGAAGAAAAACGCTATGAAATTCAGAGCCAACTTTGGTAACAATGAATGGGATCCCCAGGAGGCAAAGATTGGCGGCATCCAGTGAGACAGCAGGAGAAGTGCACGCATACGTATCGTGGGTGTGTGGATTTGGAACGAGTCCGATTGTAGTGTTACATATATGCGTGGCATGATGTGCACTGCTGCATCTTTCAATACCGATTCACTGAACAATGGCCCACAACAATTCTCGTGAATGTTCCACTGACAATATTTATCTTCATGTCCTACGGACAGCGACACCAGTTCGTTTCGCAACGCACACCATGTTTTTCACCGGGACTGCTCCATGGCGTGGCACGTGGACTAAAAACACTGATGCACAAGCTGAAACGTCGTTCACTGCTTAGCGCCGAAGCAAGAAAGAAACTGGTATAATTTTGAATGTAGCTTAACATAATGGAATCGAAGTTTTGAATTATGATAACAAGTACGAAATTAACATAGCGTGTAATGTAATTTGAAGTGAACTGGTTTTTGCACTTTAGTGCCCCTTTAACATACTTCCCCCTGCTGCTCGGAGCGTTATCTGTATGTCGCACCACTACATTTTACTACACCTGTCGAATGAAGGTTTGTCTGATGTCAATAATAACATTGCTTAGCAAAGCTATCTGAAAACACAAAAACAAAAAGCTGTCGAATATTTCTGCATTATGTATACTATTTGATACGATACGGAACATTTTTCACTTTTATACGTATCTCCTAAGAAAATATTGAGTACGAAACCACAATTTATCTTACACATACAAGACAGGTTTCCTGAATCACAACAGCAATGTGCTGTAGTAATGTTTACAACAAACTCATATTGTGGCACTCACATGGGCCAGGCATGGGAGGAGCATTCTCTTTGTTACTTGTGACAGAACCTTCACTTGGGTTGTCACTCAAAGGCTGAAGAGAAGAAGCTGCAAAATTAAATCAAATTTCCAGTTAACAATGGTACTGCCAACGCTATTCCCATTAAAACCATGAGGGAAGTAGAACATAGTAACAGTATGCAAGCTAGCTGGTATAATTGTGGTGACAGTAACATCACCTTGAGCTTGAGGAGTTCAGAAAGATGGACGAAGATTCTGTTCCTTCTGCGATGGCAATGCTGTGTTCTCCTTGCTCCCTATCACCCTCCCTTGTCTCTTTGCATTTTATGTATCGGTACCCGCTGTAGTATTAAAGCATTTGAAGCCTGTCCCATCCCATTCTTTTCTGTTTCTTGGTCCAATCTGTCTCTGTTCAGAACTCCTCAAACTCAAGGAAATGCTACCGTCATCATAACGGAAGAAAAGTGCGGATTTCTCCTTTGTTTTTTATGACAGCTTTCGAATTCATGGAGGACCTACAGGGGATGCGCTCGTGTAACCGCGACCACTTTCTTCGTATCATGACCTCACAACACACAAACGTGAAGAGCAAGAAACAAAAAAAAAACAACAAAAAACAAACAAATCAAACTGGATGCAAGGATTTCAAGCATTGCATAATTACAGTATTTAAACCTCACTGAACACCGAATGCTCAAAAGCACATTCACACATTATTACACTGAGCAGTATGCGTCCGGGATAGAAGCACGAACATGCACGTCTGCAGTGAAGCAAGGAAGGGAGAAGCCGCGGTCACCTTCGATTAATGGAGGCGGACCACAATCTCTTCCGGCGGGTGGTCCTCCTCCACCGTTGACTATTGTTCCACCCGACGGTGAGGCCGCCATACACTGCGAACCCCCCACCACCGGGGGCCCTCCTTGGCCGGAAGGGGGGGTCGGCTGCTGGGGTCCCGCGCAGGAAGAGGGGGGCCCTTCTTCCTCCTTGGCAGGGGCAGAAATTTTACAGTCGCCCAGGTCGGCTGGCGTGGCCACGGTGGGGGCGACAAGGGGGGCCTCGGGGGTGTCCACGGAGGATGCCCCGTTGCACTTCATGGCCTGGGTGCGGGAAACTTCTTCCCGCTCGCGCTCCAGAAGCCAGCGGTTCTCCGTCGCGCGGTCGCGCTCCTGCAGGCTCTGTAACGCAAGAATGTTCCCCGTTCAACCTCCGGACAATTTACCACCGTATTCTCGACAGGCCCTAAAGGATCCCTACCCAAGCAGCACAACGTCTAGCTAGTATATTGCCAATATCGGTCCAATATTGGCCCAAGATGTTGTGGTGCTTGGGTAGAGCCCAGTGTGCTTCGAGAAGCCCTCTCCATAGCATTGGCGAAGCACCGAGCACGCGCTCGTAAAAAGGAAGCCCTGGCACGGTCATTAAGACGGACACCAGGGCCTAGGGATCCCTGAGGTGGTGCGAGAACATGGTCGTTAAACTTTCATTTTTGCCTGACAATGATACTGTCACAGTCAAACCTCGTGTGCACAGGTCGTAACTAAAGCATGAAGTTTTATATCTTTTTTTAGGGAAATATATATTTTTTTAAATTTGTTAAATAAACATGTGCCCTAAATTCATGGGGATTCGGGTGGAAAAATACTTCCAGTACGCTAAAGTCGGGAAGAAATCGGGTTTAGTTACTCGAACTAACTGTACTGGTTGTTGTTAACATTTCCTTGAGTTTGAGGGAAAACTAACGACGCTTAACTCACAACAGACTCATGTACCACCAATGAAGCTTTAACACACACTGTACTGGTTTGGTACAAAACGGTGATGTAACTGCATTTGCTGACAAACAAATTAGTGTACGTTTGTAGAGACGTCTTAGCGAGGGCAATTCGCCGGGAAAAAATCGGGTCTCAGCCGAAAGAGGCAACCTTCAATTCTGGGTGCAAATCCGGGAAAAACTCAGGTTAAACGCTAAAACTCCAGGCTCCAGTCGTAGCAGATCTTAACATAACTTGGCAGTCCGGTGTGCTTTGGCACAGTTTACCAATTACTACATATTACAAGGTGCCGAAAATTTGCTCATTTCTACTTTTTGCAAGTCCCAAAATATTTACACATGCATCCTCTGCTTATGTTTCTTGAGCACTTCGTGTTGACAGCTACAACTGCTCACTTATTCAGCCTGGCTCTTCTGCAGCATTTTGCACGCCCTGACATCCGTGACAGTTCACCCAATTTTGTCATCCCTAAGGGATTTGTTATGTGGTGACTGCATTGTTGTCCCATGCTTTCAGTGACAGCAATCATGAAAACCATTACAGTTCGTGAACATTGAGAAGTGGAAAGTTCAGCACTGCAGTGGAGTTAGTGCAGTGGAGGAAGTAAAAGCTCTATCAGAGAAGAGAGACCGTTCCCTGAGAGAGAGCCTCTTTTCGAAATATTGGTGGCTCTGGACATCAAGTTTTTGCTTCACATTACAGGTGGAGTTACCACTACAGTAAGTCATTGAGGTTCATAAGTCAGAACCTTCCTCGAGTTCTTACAGGGCTGCTCTCGCTGGCAAACAGGCAGACCATGCCGAAGGGAAGGCCTGCCTCACACTACTACCTTACTTATACAAACTGTCAAAATACCTGTGCGTGAGCCTGCACGAGGGGGAACAGGTGGCAACCAAGGAAAGCGTAGAGTTGCTTCTCTTGCGGGTTGGAAGACTTGCGGAACTGCTTCAGAAACAGCTGCCAGTCCGATAACGTCAGGCAGATGCAGTCCCACTCCCCAGGGCCGCTGCTACCACCACTGCGCTGGGCCTTCTTCGCTTCCCGGTACAGCCGCAGGTCTGAGGGTCACATGACCAACCAACCGTAAGGACACATGCCAAACTGTGACTCTGTGCAATTAAATGCTTCTTTTTATATTTTGATTTCTACCTAGAAAGATGAAAAAGCGTGGGACCTACCTTCCAGGTACCAATACACATTGTCGAAAGCATCCTGTCCTACGCATATGCCTCGCTGCATGACAGAAACAGTGCATGCGCATTAGATGTGGATCGAGAAACAAATTCATATCGGCGCATTTTGTGGGGGGAAAATTCTGAATCTGTGCACACATTTTCAGTAATGGTTTGAACACATGTGTGCCTGGTGGGGGGGAAAACTATGGTAAACACAAAACTGCAACCAGGGTTCAAAAAGGAAGTCCAGACATCTCAGAATCGCTAAGGGGGCTCCTTCCTCAGTGGTGACTGAGCCACTGCAGTCACTACAGTCGCCCGTGAGGAAGGAGTCAAATTGGATCCGAAACGTCGGGACCCCATTCCTTAATCTGGGCTGGAGTCTTCTGTTTACTATCCCAAGTAATATAACAAACATTAACATATTACTGAACCAAACATAACAAAATGACAGCTTCTGCAGACACCAAACGAACAGTTCTTCCCTGTTCAAGATGTACCAACTAGCCCAAGTCACTAGCTTAGCTCAGTTCTTAGTATGTAGACTATTTGGGTAGGTGCCCTGTTTCTTACTCCACAAAGATAGGCAATAGACGGACAAAGACAGTAACTGAGTGGCTACTTTATACAGAACAGAATAAAGCAGCAATGCATTACCAAGCTCAGTTGTTTTGTTGGCCAGAAGTAAAATAGGGGGACTACGAAGAATGCTATTGTATTCACGGAACATGGTAGTTGGTAAACAACGAGAATTAGCGTCAGCACCTGTTCCCTGAGTTACTTGAATGGCAGTTGGTACTTGAAAGGGGCCCCCATAGACATAATGTACTGGTAGTTGCTGCGTTGTTACCGTATACGTTTGCATTTACTACAAACATATTCCCATAGCATATTCCCACATTACCATATATTCCCATAGCTGCCCATAGCACGAAGCAAACCTTGAGAAAATTCAGTCACGCAGCAAAGCTACAGGACAGCATCAGAATGTCCATATATTCTGAATGCTGACACTCCTGTCCACTTCAGTCTGTTCTTGTCCTCCCATTTCTCCTTAAACTCAGGAAATTCGCATGTACAGCAGCTGGCCTGTCACCTCCTAGTAGCAGTTACCCATTCCATAACAATTCAAGTCAGTTTATTCAATGATTGCTAAATATCCACTTTTAGAAAATACACAAATATTCGCAGAGCAGAAAAACACCCAGGCCACAAGATAGCATTGCTGTCCGAACAATGACCAACTAGCCAACCAAACGAGATTCGCATTCACTCACCAAATCGTCTGGATCGTAGTGATCGTCCAAGAATTCTGAGAGTTCCTCTTCCTTGCTCTCATAGGCATGGTCAAGCAGCCACTTCAATGTAGAGAGCTATTGGTGAAGAGATTCACCATCACAAAAAATTCAATGGTGCAACATCTACGATACATGCCTGCACATTAGAAAATGTATTATACGGCACTTTCTACAGCCCGCAAACATTAGCGTGGCACTAAGTTATGGGCTACGATACGTAATTCATAACTTTTTAAATTATTATTATTATTATTATTTTACAACCCTGAGGAAAAGTCAACGCACCTTCTCGCTTGGAGTGAGGTCCCTCCAGGGGCTCTTGGAGAACGACACTTGCCTATCCTCCAATAAATCTTGTAGGCACACTTCAAAATTAGAGATCCTAAAAAAAAAAAAGTGGAACAAGAAACAACTCAAGTTATTCTTGGGACACCTCAATTTCCCACATCTGTTTGAAAGTTAGGCGAGCGTCACTTTTGCTTAGATGTAGCACACTTGACAGGCGCATTGCCTTTTATTCTTTTCAACCTCCTTTTGCAGCTTCACACAATATCACTCTGTGTCGCTATTATACAAAACACATGCTGAAGTAACTGAAGTGGAACTTGACTTTTTTTCATCAACTGCAACATACTGTCGTCAGAAGCTGAAACAGTCCTTTGAGCGATCCTACAATTTCTTTTTTCTGTCCGTCCTTAAGAACTTTCCTAAAGTTCAATCCAAGTTTTGCAATGAATTATGTGCAAGATCACATGTAAAATATTCCCAGGCAGTCATGCTTCTTTTGAGTGCACCGCGAAGTGTTCCAATGTGCTTCAGTAAACTCAACATTACTCACGTGACGAATCTCCAGCTACGTTAGGACACAACACGGTGCCGTATTACGTCCCTTGTCCCAACTTGCTAAGCAGTGGTGACCACTGCGTTCGTTCTGTGGTTCCCCACGGTAGCTAGCACTTGAAACGTGGCGCCCATGTTGCCAGCGGTGGAATGTTACGGGCAGAATGGGTAGCAATTTTGGTTTCTCTTTTGCAGGAAAACATAAGGCAGGCATAAGCAGGAGGAGGGAACCTGCAAGCTGGGGTCAAGGAGAGGAAGGCAGGGTTAGGCTAAAGAAAACAGAAACAACAGGGGCAAAAAAAAAAAAAAGCAGAGATTGACCCGTACCAAAACTGAAGTTTGCAAATTCAAAAATTCACAAAACGTGCATGGAAACTTCGACACTGGGTAAGGCCGCGGAATACGTTGTTCCAAAAATGCTGTACCAGAGTGGCATGTTGCAAGGTCATGCGCCAACAATATTGCTGTCACAAAATGACTCGCATGATAACCATTTGACTGTTCTAACATAATGGCAGAGACAAGGCACTCTGATATGCTATGTTTCATATGCATTGGAAGCCTGGGATTCTCCGAATGCTCAGACAAGTCCGCCCCTCGACTGTTTGCAGCATAAGCTGCCCACGCATTGCACCAGAAGGATTTACTGCGAGGCAAATATTCCCATACCCTTACTGTCTGTGAGCCCACAGTTTTGCAAATTGAAATCTTTGAAAATTTTAAGGGCACACCATAAAGTCTAGCATAATTTGACAGAATGGAAACCGTGCCAGAATTGCAAATTTTCTTCACAGCTGGCAGTGAAGGTTACTGATGAGCATTTGAAGTGTATTACAGCTCAAACATGTGCAACATCGTTTTTGCAAGATGTGCCACGGGCAATCTCGGGCTTATCATGGAGTAAGCCAATTAAGCTATGAATTCAGAATCCAGAATTCGCGAAATTTAGTGCTCCTCACGAACGTGTTCCGTGCGCACCATTCGCACGTGAAACTACTCGAGACGTGGAAACTACTTCACCATTGTTGAAGAGAATAGGAATGCCTTTTAACTGCAAGTAAAAGGAAGGAGTTGTTGAATAGCTGTTCTCCAGTACGGCTGTTTCCTATCAACATGCCATATTAGACTATATTATAAAACTGGAGAAGATTGTCACATTTGGTTTTGATCTCCTCAAAGTCGAGGTCTGTCAATCTCGGTATATGTTATTGGTATAATTATTTGTAGCCACATCCACAACATTGTGTTAGCAAGAAGAAACACCGTGGAAATCATTTCGTTATGATTTACGCGATCAAAAGCGGGAGAATTAATAAGCAGCACATGCACCAAACGAAAAAGAAGATACATCTACAGGGTGTGTTTTTTTAGGCGCCACAGATTTTTTATTAAAATCTATGAGATCCCCAGACATGCCGTTCGAGCATCTAACATACCTTACCTGGCAGACATCTTTCCTAGCCGGTCGCATCAGTCTTCGATGACTAATTAACTAAAATCCGATAATTAACTTAATAATTGACGAGCTTTAGGAAAAACTGAGATGGCAGGGTTAAAGACCATCGTACTCGAAAGCTATTCCACCTGTCAGCAATTTCAAAATGTTTCTGTGCTTAAACATACGTGCAGTTTTTGTTTTCTATGCAAATGAGCCGCAACCGAATCTGTGCGCTTGAGTTGCACCGAAGGGACGTTCCCATTTTTAATGATAGTGGAATGCAACATGGATCGTATCTACAACGTCAACTTGTTTATCTCTTCAGTGCTGTTAAACACTCACACAAGGCCTCGAAGTCATGTGCGTCAGGGTTGTTACAGCCTTTTGGCCCCTGAAAGAAAAATGGGAACATCCCTTCCAGTTTTTCCTAAAACTCGTTAATTAATAAGTTGATAATCGGATTTTAGTTAACTAGTCATCAAACACCGACGCGACCGGCTAGGAAAGATATCCGCCAAGCCTGGTATGTCAGACATCCAAACGGCATATCTGGGCCTCTTAGAGATTTTTAATACAAAATCTGTGCCACCTAAAAAAAGACACCCTGTATGTGGGATGCCCCAAGTAACACAATTTGTTTTCAAAAGGGAAAAAACAAACACAAAGATACACATGTATAGAAAAATACACAAAAATAATGAACAATATAATATGCAACAATAAAAAGATTGCAAAACATAGCATGTGCAAAAAAAAAAAAATCCCGAATTGCAGATGTTGTCTTTTTTATTTATTTGGCAGGCTTCTTTTGTTTTTAGGACAAGAAGAAAAGCTACACAAAGTGCACCTTGTTGGAAACGTATTGGTCAGTCAATCTAAAACATTCCAACTGATGCCTCTAATTAGTATGTCTAATAATACCCAATTAATTAATTAGGCACAGTGGGGGAAAAAGATACTGGCAACCATGATATGTCGACTATTAACAACACTCAGCAACACACAAACAGCACGGTTTCATTTCGTGCAAGAGTGCTCCTTATAACATCTTGGTGTACGCAATTGGGACACCCTGTATAGGATAGACCAACAAAACTCGTAGCTCCTATTACAGGCCGCGTGCCAACTCAGCGCCACCTAGGTACAGGAGGCCTGCCTATAGCTTCCTCTCACTCCTTCACCACATGGACGCATAAAGTCAGGACGTCGTCTGCTTCAGCCAATCATCAGCCAATGCTGCCTATGTGGCTGTAGCAATGCCACCTAGATACAGACGGCCTGGAAGGGGCACTAAAGCACAAAAAATTTCTCCTCGCGCAACGAAAGATGCTGTTACCTTGATAGCAATACAAAGGAACAGAAATTCATCTGTTGCATTGTTCGAGATTTATGCACGAGCAAAGTTATGTGTTTCCACATCTAATGAAGCGTGCCAATGTGAAGCGGCCTGCCTGTGGTCTCCTATCGCGATTTCCTGCGACGATCGAGCAAATCGCTTGAGGAGACAAATGAGAGGCTTCTCAGCACTGCAGCTTTTTTTCTTGAGGCGGAGAGATGAGGGAAAACGCAAACCGCGGTTTCTTTGAGGCATAAATCACGAACGACATGCCGGATGAATCCCGTCCTACAAAAGATAGTCTTCAATAAAAAAGATTGTTCTCAGATAATTTTCAATCTGCCGGAGAGGGCCGGAGCACAACCCCCCCCCCCCCCCCCCCCCCCCTCTTCATACACAGAGGTCGGGGAAGGTGTTGTGATGCTGTGAAACGAATTTTTATTTTTACAGGATTTTCATGTTCACTCGCACGAAACACGTGATTCGTAGGATATCCCTCGAAACGTTCATCTTGGGTGTTTCAGCTGGGTGGACTTCTCGAAGGGTGCCTGCCCCCCGAGAAAGTTTGGGGGCATGCCCCCACGCTGTCGGCACCTAAGTTTGCGATTGACGACACTCGTTCAGGATATTTCCTCGGTACGCTCACCTTTTGGAATCTTCTGTGGATCCTTCACGTAGTGAGCACGCGTTTCCCCTCATTTCGATGCTTCTACAGCTCGTTACGTTTAACTTTTAATTATCTCAACGGCTCGAGCGTCAGCGAATCAAGGTAATGCGAAAAAACAGCCGCGACAACCGCGAAAATCAGCAGACGAAAAACGAGGAGGCATGGGTTGGACATGTCACCTCATTGGCCAAGAGAACATCGGTCTGCGAAAATCGCGAAAAGCCGTGAAGAAAGTTCACCATGTCGAACTTTTTGGTTCGGTGTGAGAACTTGGCATCCAGTTACATCAAGTGGGAACTGGGCATGACTCGATGACGCCCGGCCCGATGTCGCTTGGAGGCGGCGAAAGTAGACGCGAAAAAGCTCGACATGCTGAACTTTCTCCGCGGCGTTCGTAAGACCTCGCGAGACCGATGTTCTCTTGGCCAATGAGGTGACATGTCCAAACCACGCCCCCACGTTTTTCGTCTGCTGGTTTTCGCGGTTTTCGCGGATGTTTTTGCGCATTACCTTGATTCCCTGACGCTCGAGCGGTTGAGATAATTAAAAGTTAAACGTAACGAGCCGTAAAAACAGCGAAATGAGGGGAAATGCACGCTCACTACATGAAGGATCCACAGAATGCACTAAAAAGAGAGCGAGCCGAGGAAATATCCCGAAGAGTCTCGTCAACTGCGAGACATAGCAGCAAGCTCTCTGTAGAGAGAAGTGAGAACATGAAATAAAATTTGAGGGCGATTAATGTAATTAATGCGATGAAAATGCGTTCGCATTAGACGGTCGTCTTGCTTCCAACTGGTTCTTTTCTGCTTCTTACATTTTTATATGCTTTGTCTAGTAGAAGGTCCGGGATCCATTGGAGAACATTGCAGTTTAAACTGCCAGACGACATGAGACGGAAAACTCAGACGCTCGTGAAACTCTCGAAGAACGCACAAGACACGTCCGAAGACGTCCAGAGACGAGGCGCAACTGACTAGAGTCACTAAATAGGGAGCAGAGTAGCGACACTGAGCCACGCCGGCGAACGGGCCCGCCATCTTGGGTCCGGCGCTGCTGCGTCGCCTAGCAACGGGACGCAAATATCCCCCTTCTCCGTTGGAGAACAGCGAACAGTCGAGCCAGATCGCAACGCAGGAAACCGGTTTTGGATGGAGGGGATCGAACATGGACGGCGTGTTCTTGGAACGAGAAACCACGTGACACGATCGGTCCAATCGCGGACACCGAACGGCGGCTCCGGCGCGGAAAACGAATGAGGTACTCTGTACCCCTATTTAGTGACGACCGCCCCAGCTCCAGCTGATGAGCTCCGCGCTTCTACGTGAGGGAGAAGAGCGAATCAGCTTGCGGAGACAAGCTTGATTCGCTCTTTTCCGTCACGTGCCGCGCTGCACACAAACACCTCACTTACCCCGCTACGGCGCCGGCTTTTCTTCAGAACGGGGCTTCTAATGCTAACGCATTAAAACACCTTCGTCCCCCGACGTCACCATTCGCGCCGTGACGCCGCGTCGGCGTCACTGCGCGGATGCACTTACACTTTTTCGCGAATAGAAGACAGTTATTACGGAGAGCTTGCCGCTATGTCTCGCGGTTGACGAGACACTTCGGGATATTTCCTCGGTCCGCTCCCCTTTAATATGTATTATGTGGATCCTTCATGTAGTGAGTGCGCATTTCCCTTCATTTCGATGCTTCTACAGCTCATAGCGTTTAACTTTTAATTATCTTAATAGCGCAAGCATCAGTGAATCAAAGCAATACGAAGAAACTGTCGCGACAACAGCGAAAACCTGCAGACGAAGAACGAGAAGGCGTGGTCTGGACTTGTCACCTCATTGGCCAAGAGAACATCGGTCACGCGAGCTCTCGCGAACGCCGCAAAACGCTGCGAAGAAAGTTCGGCATATCGAACTTTTTTTAGTTCGGCGTCCCTCCACTCATGACGCCGGATATGCGAGTCAACTTCCGCCGTCTGCTAGCGACGCCGCGTCGGGCGTCATCAAGTGGGAGCTGGGATTTAATGACGTAGATACGTCACGTAGTTTGCTTTGTTCACCTTGGTGGCGTTGGCCATGGCCGCCGGACGTACGTCATGATTGGCTGACTCTTAAAGAGACAGTTCGCTCCCTAGCGAAAGGGGGAGGTACCCGGGTTCGAATCCCGGTGCCGGCTGTGCTGACTGGGGTTTTTCCTGTGTTTTCCTCAGACGCATTCAGACATATGTCGGCACAGTTCCCCTAGAGGTCGGCCCAGGACGCACATTTCCCCAGGGCGTCAGTCGTGACGTTGCCCACATACGTGAGGCCGACAACGGCAAGCCCTTTCAACATCACCACCACCACCACCACCCTAGCGAAAGTGAAAAAAAAAGAAAAAGAAAACGTGCAATAGACAATGCACACAACTCCCCGTCAATCCCTTTCGTGCGAAATCAATGTATTTTTCTGACTTCTCAGTATTTTCCTGTGGACACCGGCGACGAGGCAAGGGGGGAGGAGCATATTACGGGAGGCTGCGATCGGCTCGCGTGACGTCTCGTGACGTTGCTTCAAGGCTGGTGATAGGAAGCCGCATCTCTGCCAGGCAGTGCTGCCAGGGAAACGGGAACGCCCTCTTGTTGTCACAGTGTCCTAGCACTGACGTCGCGCGTAGTTCATTCTCCGCGGGGAAGCCTACTTGCGCGGATCTCGTTGCTTTCAGATGACCGCAATAAATCATAGCGCTCGAGCTGCCGGAAACTAACGCGCGGACCTGATAAAGTTCGAAATACACTACACGTCTGAAACAGAAATCAACGAACGGATGCTTGGAGAGCGCACCATCCCTTTAATAAGACCACATCATCAGTTTCGCGTCCAGGCCTTCTTTATGTAGGTGGCATTAGCTTTGGCCGCTTAAAAGCATGGCTGTGGTTGGAGGGAGTACCTCTGCACGGTCGCTCCATATTGGGAAATTGAGCAGGCTTTCAAATAATCGAAAATGCCACTGCCTCGCTGTCGTTGGGGCTCCTATTCGTCAGAATACGCCATGGAAGTAGGTCAGCTGTCTGCGCAGCTTCCCTGTTTCCCACTCTCCTCTACTGTCCGTGGAGTGATGTCATTGGTCCTTCTCTCAAATAAGGGGGCGGGGTCACAGAAGGCATCACGTGCGCCTCAACCTAAAAATGTTAGCCCCTCACTTGGAGGAAGGACCAACGAGGTCGCTCCGCTGGCAATAGGGGAGAGAGGAAAACTGAAGAGCTGCGCACACAGCTGACCTGTCGAACAGCGTTCAGAACGTCGGATAACTTGACTGGGATGACTTGCGAAAGAGACGTACTCACAGTATTGTTGGCTGCTTCGTCAAAAACCTCAGGAGTCGAGCACACAAGTCGGGAATCACCAGACTCTCCGGGTCAAGCAATGCATCTTCCAGCTCCTGCGGAAATACGAGAAATTAATTTTATTTTGCTGCAGTGAAGTATCTTCTTCTCTCGTGTCAGTTTTATTGTCGTCGCAGGCAAGACAGCATAAATGCGGGCCGGCTGATGAAACAGATTCATGAAGACATATAAGCCTGAACCTGGGCAACACCGTCAAGAAGAATGACGCGTACGACAGCTTGCGGGCCTGTTTTTTTAATCGAGAAACTGCACTGAACCACCTGACTCCAAATTAGCGCCTTATGAGTGTGTTTCTTGCAGACGTTCCATCAAAGTCATTACGCACGTTGTTGCGTCACATAAATAAAATGTGAAAAAATGTATATATATATATATATATCAGCCTGGTTTGGAGGATTCAGTAGAAAGTGTCGTCTGCATCATTATGTATAACCGCCCACTACCACCCACTACCTGCTGCCCCTTATGGCTGAAACAAGTTCGAAGGACCAATTTCGAAATCGCGCTCACTTTCATAAAAGACCAAGCTGTTGCAAACGCCTGTACGAGAAGCCTTCACGGACATGAGGCACCTTTCCAAATAAGGAGAGCGCACATTTGTGACACGGATCAACTTTGATCGCATCTGTGAAGTAGAAGACGGGATTTATCGGATTTATCCCGCGCAAAACTTTGCAGACAGCTAGCCATTTTTCTGGAGATTTATTGGAATTCTTTGCAATCGTTTAAGGTCCCGTAGAAAAATAAATAAATAGATAAAATAAATGAACGATCAAGCATAACCTCACCCCAGGCATTTTCAATGGTCTATCTCACTAAAAAGTGCGCATTTTTGCATGTGCGTGCGTGCTTCGTTTTCATATCACCACACGCAGGTGGCGCAACATAGAGATTTTGTTTTTTTTTTTTCATAGGACCATAACGGTTGCAAATATTCCAAGAAACTTCCGAAAAATGGTTATCACTCTGCAAAGTTTGGGACCCCGTCTTCTATTTTTATGATGCGATCGAAAGGTGCAGTGCTTGCTACGGTAATCCTGTCATTCTAGCAAGCAAGGACGTTAAGAGCACTGCTGCCTTGTCTCTCCTTCTAAATGCAGCGATTAGCCTGTTTCATCAAACGATCTAAACAGAAATAACCAATGAACTTCTTCGCAGGCATACGTGGGAAGACACGAAGGCCACGTGAACTGGAAGGCAGAGGGCTTATTTATGCGTACGATACATTCTCGAAACAGACTGACAACGCTAGGCGTGAAAACGTTGAACAGGCAACGTGGCGACATCATCGAACCTGAAACCATAAATCACTGCTGCCATTGTGTACCAGCCATATTTTATTGCCTCGTTCACGAAACAGCTCCAGACGAACGAATCACCCAAGACTACCAACACGCTCGCTTGAAGATCGCAGGCCTACGACATAGCTCCCATATTCGAAGCAGACGACATAGCTCCCATATTCAAAGCAGACGACATAGCTCCCATAGTATTCGAAGCAGACGACACGCCGTACGGCACGGTTGCCAGCGCAAGTTCCGCGCGTCAAATCAGCACCACGCGGACCAAGTCTAAAAGACATAAAAATGACAAAAAAAAAAAAAGAAAAAGAAGAATAACGTGTAACACACCGTCTCCAAGAATCAAAAAGAACCGAGAGGGAGACAATTGGGGTAGAGAGGGAAGAAAAGAAAGGCAACTTCTAGAAACTGGTCAGGGAAGAGGACGCCGGCCAGCAGTATTCCGTGGCGGTGGCGGAGGGGAGGCGAATGACCCCCTGCCCTCGGGACCTCCCCCCTCCCTCCCCCCAAACCTCCTCTGAGAAAAACGAACCGCATGTCGGTGTCCTTGACTGAAAGTCGCCGATGCTTCAAAAACCGAAGGAAAGGTGTTTTTCCTCTCCACCTCTTATTTCTCTCGGTCACCTATGACGCCCCCCTACCCCCCTTCCTTCTCTCTACGCACACCCAGGTGAAATCTCTATTCCCTTCGTTTTCCAGTAAAAAGCGTTGGCGGCTGATTTGTGAAACGAGTTTTCTTTACTTTGGAGGGTTCTTTTTTTTTTTTTTTTTTTTTCGCCAAAGCGTTTCGACAGGTCATCTGCTCCGGCGAATGAAGCAGAGAAGCAGATATGAGCGCCCCTACCGGACGGACGCGATCCGTCTGCTCGACTTGTATACCACCCTTTTCTGCTTTCGCAGAATAGCAGCGAGCATTTGCACAAGGGTCTGTCTTCCCGAAATAAACTTCGGTAAGGCTTCACGTGCACTGCCAATCCGCAAATAGATCTCAACTAGGACAGAAACTTCCTGCTAACGCTCGTATCTCACACTCACGATGTTTCCAGCTATCGCCGCAAGGACAGAAAAAAAAAAAAAGAAAAGAAAGAAAGCGGTAGCGAGCATCAGAATGCTTCCAGCAAAATGGTTCATTAGTGAATCAATTGCCACGTCATTAGTTACCCAATTAATGTCTTTCGGATTAGATACGGTACCCGATTAGACTCGATTTTGAGATCGTAACTCATGTTTAATTGCTTCGAGAGCTTTCATTGCGCCCCGAAGGGGAGGTTAACGATACGTTCAGCAGATAACCAGCCACCAAGACGCAAGTGTGTCGCATGTCTAGAGCTGGTTGACTAGCAAACGTATTTTCAAACATACGTATATTCAGTAGTTTTGCAAGATGCGCTTCACATTTGTTTTTGTTGGCATACCGGAATACATTTTCAGCGTGTGTGGCGTCCAACATACGGAAAGAAATCACAGGTGAAACGCAAAGACCACCTGCTCCTCACACCGTACGGAACATGAAAACATGTACACGAATGATTGGTATGAATCGAACCCGCGCCTTCTTGGTCACCGAATATCGAGCTCGTAAATGATTAGTCATAAATGCGTTTCAACAAGCAAACATCCCTCAGGCTGACGATAAGTAGATTGAAGATGAAAGTAAAACGCAAGCCAGTTGGCAATACATCCTCGGGTTCGAAGAAAAGACATATGGACACAACACAGAAGTGAACTGCACTATAGATAAGTCTCAAACCATCAATAAAATACGGCAGTACTATGTTTTGTGCCTAATTCAAGTATGCTGATGTTGTTGTTGATGATTTTCATGGTGCAAAAACCATCCCGAATTCAAGTACATGTCATGTAGAATTTTTCTGCCATGGTGGCTGTGACACACCACTTAATTTTTGCAGGCTGTATAGAAACAATAATGTTCTGTTCACATCATAACCGGCAACGTTATTGAAAAACGCAATGGCTTAAATCGTTTCATACCTATTTACTTGTATATTGACATAGAGCTAAAAGATTACAGTTCCATATAGTAGCTGGTACCAACTCATGGTTTGACACACTGCAGCAAGTACTGAACTAGTATTGTACTAGTATCATCAAAACCTTCTCATCCGGAAAAAGTACTTCAGAATATGTACGTATGCAATGTGTATGCAATGTGCACCACTTCGATCCTTATTGTGGAGGGTCTCATTATTTCATTCACCACATCACCACCAGCAATGGGGTAACGTATCGCCCAGTATGAAACCCCCATTTATCATCTCCAAATAAAGTTGTTGTTGTTTATGCCAGTGGCGTAAACCTTCACGAACGGTATCACTCTAATCTCCGCGTGCATTCTGTTTCGAATCCTGCCACCTCAGCCTCGTTAAACTTATACTAATCAAGAAGTGAAGAAACAGGTATTTCGTGACAAGGGAGCTAGCAGTGCATCCAGGAAGCTGCAGTGACATTACCAAATGGTGCGGGGTCACCCTCTTATGCCGAGCCCCGGATTGTGACACATCCTGGAATGTCTCATGGAAGAGGAATGGGCAATACAGGGAAAACCATCATGACTCATCACGGGCGCTGGATGGGAGTTCCAGGAACCTCGCATCCCCCACGAAGACCGATGTGTCCGAGTTTCTACCTTTAAAAGTTACGATTTCCTTCGCTAGCGAACAAAAAGAGAGAGAGAAACGGATGCTTGCAAAAGACCATATGATGTGCGCAGGAGTCACAACCATGCTAACTTTTAGCTCTTTCTTGATAACCTTGATACGTGTGGTCTATTACATCGTGTACGTATTGTACTACACGCCACAGCATTCGGAAGAAAGAAAATATTTTCTTTTTAGCTGTTCGTATACTTTGCGAAATATGAACATTCGAACACACTTCTGCATCATTCGTACTGCAGCACGTATCAGCACGTTACCTGCGGTTGCGTCACTGGCCGAAACACCTGCCGTGACATGAATTTAGTATCTAATCGACAATGAAGTTCCGTTCTTTAATATCATGCTGAATGAATCTAACCATGCGAGTCCATTGGAAATGAATCAGTGCAAAGGAAGGAGCCTTGGAAATCGTGATTGCCACCACAGAGCTCCAGTATGAAACGTACGCAGACGAAGAAATAACGAGAGAGAGCGCGACCCTCTGTCGTCTGCTCGATTTTCTTTCTGCTCTCCCACCAAACTCTCGGAGCCCAAACTTTCGGCGTAAATCCTTTCAGCGCAGAGAGGGCGAGATAAAGCCTCGAGAAGAGAGAATCCTACGCACAAAACCCAGGGATATCGACCAAAATATACACACGCAAAGATCTGAGTCGCAGTCGAAGTATCGATTTCGGTCGGCCTCGCTTTTTTTCTTCTTTTTTTTTTCGTTTTATTTCCCCCGGCAGACGGCGTTGCTGGGGTGACGACGCTAGCGGCGCCTAGCGCGTGTCCCACCAACCGTGATCCTGAGCCTTGTGCGGCGGGCTTGTGTCCGGTCATTGTGGTAAAGCATCGACCTGCATGAGGTTGCATGCCACACATCCGCGTCTTTGCTCTCCTTTTCTATGTCTTTGGCATTCCACGTTTGACACATTTCGTCTCATATGTGCGGCTTCAATACTGTATTGAAAAATACAACATTCAACGGTGTAAGACTGCGGGCACACACTTCTAACATTGACGTCTGTGCCGCGCACACTGATACCGTGTGTTCGCACGGGCGACATTCTCCACAATACTCCTGCCGAAGATGCACAAAACGGCATAGCTCTGCCGCGAGATATTCCTTAGCAGACGACGGAGCCGATGGTGTCGTCTGCTATGAACGCGGTACGCCTTTTTCCGATATTCAGGCGCCGTGCGAATGCTCATCATAAGACGAGGCGGAAATTCCGCCCAGTCAGCCTTTTTTCTTTCTTTTTTTTTTTTTCTTTTTCTTCCACTAGAATATCCCGTAGGGACGTCGCTCGTGTGAACACATGGGTGCTCTCGGAGTTTTCATTCATTAGCAGACGACAAGTCCCTACCAGCTGAGACAAGACAACACAAGTATTTAGACAAGTCGTGATAATAATAATTGACGATGCCCCGAGACGACTTACAATCATGAGCGACGCCACAGTGGATTAACTTTGTCTATCTGAGGGTTCATTAACGTGTACTGAAATATCAGCACACGGCGCACCGTATTTAACGACACCCGCGGAAGACTGCGTGTCTTCGAAACCTGCAGCCAGTTCCTGGTGCCCTAGGTCTGGGATCGAAAAAGCAACCTTGCGATCAGTAATCGGAGGCGCTACCAACCAATCCACTGAGGTCGGTTTTTGACAAGTTGTGAAGTTTTTGTACAGGGAGAGGGGAGTACCTTGGACGCACTCTTGCAAGACTCACTAACGAGTGTGTTCTCTCATACTCATTGTGGCCAACGAGCTGAATATGAGTGACCTGAAATGATGCTCAAGACTGGTGAGCAGAGCATGAGCGACTCGCGTTCATCCATGAGAACCGGGCGTGAAAGCACGTACAAGAGTGTGTGAGCAAATGTGCGTGACTTGGGAACATGTTCGGGACTGCATGGACTTCATTCGCGAGCGAGCACCAGACATGTGTGGTCTCACTTCATCACCCACACAGCGTCTCGTCCTCACCTACTCCCTATCACATTAGCTCAGGGCTCTTGTCAACCTGTCATCAGAGATGAGACGACAAACGACGATCAGAGCTGGAAGCAAGTGCGTAAGAGCGAACGTGAGCACCTGGAGCGCTGAGCCACAGGTTGGTTGAAGAAACAAAGAGTCGAGCCGGGAGTGAGCAAAGAAAGAGCTGAGCCGAGGACGAATGAGCAAATGGAAATGATTGAGTATGATTGAGCAGGAATCGCAAGTGCAAATCTCTGCTTGTACACATCGTACTCCACTCAGAAACTACCAGACGTGATAGCTGGCGCTTCACTTTGCACAACGCGGCGCCAACGTCGCAAGTGGCGCTTGCTTCGCATGCCCTCACTCCGGTGGAAGGGTTTCACTCACCTCCACATAACATTATCCCATTTTCCGCGTGTTCACAGGAGCGACATCCTCACGGAATATTCTAGAGGAAGAACAGGTAAAAACTGCTCACGGGGTGGAAGTTCTGCGTTATATGTCGAGCATTCGGACGGCGCAGGAATATCGGAGTGGCGTGACGTACGCAACATAGCAGACGACACCATTGGCCCTGTCGTCTGCTACGGAATATCTTGTGACTGAACCCAAGGATATTCACCGTGGTTAGAGAGCACAAAAAGACATGACGTTGTGCGCTCGCGCTCACGTGGCAGCAGAAAGCCATATTACGTTTTGCGCATCTTCCGCTGGATTATTCGTGGGAATGTCGCTCGTCTGGCTGGATGCACGGTTTACGATCACAAGTAGCCGAAATGAACACAGCGAGCGAAACGCACTTGAGCTCAGATGCCTTTTTTCGCTGTCCTAGGAATAGATACTCCTATATGCCTTATTTTTATTCATTTTTCATTGCTTTTCATGTTCTCCTTAAGCAGGAAACTTCGTAAGTAGCGAGCCGTTAATTTTAGAGGGGGGGGGGGGGGGCAACTCGCTCTGTCCAACACTTCTGTGCGTTTTTCAGGCTTCGGCTTCGTTCGAGCGGAATTACCTTTCGTCTGCAATTTCTGGACGCACGCGTTTATTTTTTTATATATTTAGTCTTTAATAATTTTGTCAAAATATTCAGACACAAGAAACGTCAGACCATCGAGGTCAACATCAGGAGCGGACATGGCCCAAATATGCTCGCGTTACATCACCGCATACGCGACAACTACAGCGAATCGTCGCAACATCGCTCGTATGTCTCAGTTTTTTATTTTATGGCACGTCCACATAAACGTCGTCCACCAGATCTCGACGCCACACCCGTGATTCTTTTCTTCACACAGTCAATTAATTCAGTTCACACGCGCGGTAGATGCAGCTTTTTGCGCTGGATAACACCACAGCGCACTATTCAACACAAAAAATCAAGACAAAAGAAACGTAAACAACACCGCCTATGCTTCAGACCGAGCAAACTTCTCACGAAGCACCATCACCTCCTCAGTTCATTGATCGCCAATGTTGTTGCCTCTCGCGTGTGGCAGCGCTACCGTCGCAGGTGCTGCTGTCTGTTTACTAAGAAGGAAATCTTCGAGGTTTCACGTGAAACACTAATTGAGCTCCGTAAGGGCATGGAATCGAAGGGTTTGGAATCGAAGGCAGAACTGAACGAGAACTAACCTTCGTGAACTTTTTCTTTTGTGTGTGTGTGTGCACATACGTCTGCTTAGACTGTTTGATGGCCAGGCGAAGAGCACCAAAAATGGTGCACAACATACGAGTGCCCCACCAATCAGAAAGCGGCGGGGGAAGAACGTGTAGTCCTTCCATAGGGGGAGATATTTCGTGCGGTGCAAATTGTTCATGAACCTTTCTAATTTTGCTAAAATTGATAGCCCGTCGTGTAGACGTGCATCAGCCGCAGTGACGACTGCGCCGTATCGCAACGTTCCTCGCAAAAAAAATCGAGGTAAAAGTGGTCTACTTTCCTCCCACCTATTAATTTTCGCAAATCTTTCTTCTTTCTTCTTTTTTTTTTTTTTTTAGAACGAATACTTTATTGGCCCAGTATTTTCAGTTCGCTTTCCACTGTCACGGTTAACCGGAACTCGTTTGTCGCCCGTGCTCGTGACTTTGTACGTACGGAAAGCTCTGAAACCTCTCGAAAAAAAGAAATGGCCAGAAAGAAAATTCACGACACTCGCGCCGCCGAAAGTATCGAAGCACGAAGTAGAGATACGGTCTGCAAAGAAGAAGAAAAAAAGAACAAAGAAAAAGAAAACGCGAGCTTATTTATAGAGAGCAGCAGAAAGCACGCGCGAAGGCCAAGGCTCCTCGACGGCACCGTAAACAGTGAGCAGCAGATGTGGCATGGCGAAGAGACGTCTCCTCCCTTTCTTTATCCCTCCTCATATTTTGCACTTTTTCTTTTTTTTTTTTTTTGCGAAAACAAAAGAAGCTTCCCGCACGCCATGTCCGCTCTGCTGATGCGCCTACCACTGTACCAAAGTGTGGTGACTTTTTGCTGCCTGTGGCGGGAACTTTGTGTCAAAAACTTTCCCGGTCGGCTTGCTCTCTGCGTTCAACTTTTCTCCCGTTATGTAGATGAAGAACGAAGGGAGACGGCGTGTACGAGACGTAAACCCAGCGGCGAAAAGAAGGAAGCAACTTTTTCTTTTTCCGTATTTTCCATCTCGGGTCGCGACGCCGAGTTGCGGCAGTACCGCTCGAGGTAGAGAATAGTAATGTCGCAAGTTTAATTAGTGGGCTCGTCTGTAAGGGGGCAATAAGATTCATATATTGTATTATAATACAAATACAGGGTGGGTGCAGATAAAGTAGTCCCACATTTATGCGCGCAAGACGTTCCCTGCTTACGGCATGAACTTTCGGTGGCGCGGGATGACGCGTTTGTCCGATGAAAACGAAAAAAAAAAAAAAAGAATTCGTAGTAACCAAACTCCACGTAACAAAAAGTTCTCCATGCAACGTTGCTCTTCGTGCATTCAGATTTTCCTATGCAGAAGTCAATATGGCGGTCACGGCACAGTTGCGTCTTGCTACCGCTAGGCGTACCAGATCTCGTTTTGCCGGCGTACCAGATCTCGTGAGTTGCACTCCCAGCGGTAGCACGCTGCAACCAGGGTTGGTTACCGAAAATATTATTGTTTCCGGTTCCGTTTACGGTAACTGAAAAACTCGGGCTTTTCGTTTCCGTTTCTGGACGATTTTCGGTAGCGGTTTCTGTTTCCGTTTCTGAGGTAATTTCGGTACTGGTTTCTGATTCTCATCCGGAACTGGGATTGTCTGTCTGGTTTTGGCTTTTTCATGTCAGATATTCTAGTTACATAATGGATGCAAAAGCACAGCCACACCAAACACTAAAGACTTTAATGCAAAGTTCGTCACTAATATACACAACAAGTAGACGCTTCTGAAATGGCTATAGAAGTTTAATGAAAACCTGTTCAAAGATGGAGGAGAAAAATTGTGTATTTTTTCACATTCGTGACGTCGCCGTAAAATACATACGACATGTATGAGAAATCTAATAACCTTATTCTGTTCATCCCGTCTTCCTCTTTATGGTGATACCACCCGCGTCAAAATCTGTGCTGTGGTTACCGAGAAAAAGCATAAAATCTGTTCCATAGGAAATACATTGGGACGGAGAGCTGGTATGCCCTCTCAAGTTTCAAAAGTCTCCGCTCGTGCGCAAAAATAACACGTCATTCAAAACTTTCGCGTCCATCTTGCTGCGCAGTGGGCTCAACACCAAAGAAAGTCCCGAAAATAAACGAATGAATGAATGATGTCTGGAGGAATAATGCGAATATATATATGTAATTGTCATATTAACGCGAAAACACTGAGGGAAACGTCCTGCGAATTTGGTTTCCGTTAACGTTACCACTTTTGAATTTCGTTTCCGTTTCGGTTTCTGGTAGTAGAAACTAAAACAATTTTGTTTCCGTTTCCATTGTCGTTTCCTGTTGAATTTCGGTAATTACCGTTTCTCGTTTCCGTTTCCGGTAGCCAATCCTGGCTGCAACGGTGCTACACTGCCGTGTCCCATTGGAAATACACGGAGCGAAGTTCGCGTTGCTAACGATTTAATTGCGCAACGTTTGGTTACCACGATTTTTTTCTCGATTTACACCGCATAAATGCAGAACCGTATACTAAAAGGGAGTCTGGTCATTGGGAGGAGTCACAAAGAGAGGCTCGACATGTCAATCACAGTTTCGCTCCACTGATTATTTGCTTTCTATCAAGGGGGTCGCCATGATACCTCACTGCCACCCAAAATGGCGACGAAAACACAGTGAAGCGGGGATTTCGTGACAAAAATTTTTCACGGTCTACTCTGATTTTCCGGTGCAAATATACATCCTCATACACGTTTCTCGGAAATCAGTTTCAACTGATGCTCACCCATCGATATCCAACCGAGAATAATACGTTTTGCCGCCGGCGTTAGGCTTAGTGAACACGGCGATCACAACGAAATCATAACAAAAAACGGCGTCGAGCTGTACAATCTTATATTTAATTGCTTGATTTCATGGATATAATCATTCTTGCCTTTTATATCCCAACTATTCATGTAGATTTGTTTAAAAATCGTACCGACGACACTATGTGTCCCAGCAGGTGGTTCTGCCGGCAGCGGTACAACGACGGAAGCAGACAACAATTCCCGACGTGCCCCGCGCGCCCTAGGTGGCGTTCATCAAATTTGCACCAAAAAGATTGCGAGAGGTATCCATTTCGATCCCATCCAATCCGCTTGCAACCCAAAATGGCGCTGCCCATGTTGGATAGGGGGACAAATAGTGAGGGTAGGTTGATTGATAGCGCCCCATATCTCAAGACTATATTGGTTAGAAAGGTGAAAAAGTGGGCGGAGTTTCAGGTATAGGCATGACCCATTAATGGCCAAACTCCCTTTTAATAACCAGGTGTTTACTACATTGGTCAAGCCGAAGCTCGAATATTGCTCATCTGTCTGGGATCCTCACTACGCCAACTTAACCAGTCTTCTTGTATCCGTACAAAACCGAGCCGCTCGATTCATCACAAATACTTATTCGTTTCCTTCCAGTGTATCATCCCTTAAACACTCTCTCCAATTGCCGGAACTCTCTACACGCCGGAGATATTTCCGTCTTTGTCTCTTTTTCAAATTCTTCCACAATCCCCAATTGCACCCTAACTTCATACGACCTGCCTCATACATTTCCGCCAGAGTCGACCATACCTTAAAAGTCACCCGACTCCGGCGTAGGTCCCTTCATTTCTCGTATTCGTTTTTCCCATGGACCATAACCGAATGGAACTCTCTTCCCCAGGCGCTGGTCACCATTACACATTTTGAAACCTTCAAGAATACACTTTCTCAATACCTAGGTTTGTAAACGTTGAGGTTCATTTTTTGTGATTTCTCATATTGTAGCACATTGCTCTCATTGTACTCACTGTAAATGTCTTGTTGCTTTGATGTGATTTTTTTTCTTCTTTTTTGCCTTCCCTCCCTCATGTAACGCCCGCGGGGCCTTTGAGGTACAACCATAAATAAATAAATAATATACGGCTCTGCATAAATGCACCGTCGTGCGCCGCCGGAAGTTCGTACAGTATGCAGAGAACGCGCTATGTGCGAAAATGTGGGGCTTCTTTATTTACGCACACCCTGTACCTGTCAGAAAGTCAGTATTGTAATACTAATTCCTCTGTACAGGGCGTCGAACTGAATCGGCAGCGAAAAAAAAAAGTAAAGAAACCGCTATTTTGCGCAAAACGAAAACCTTAATTTGCTTTTTCGTTCCGGTGCAAAGCCGTCACCGCAAACGGTTCGCGAACCTTTTCGCGGACGGCCAATGAGAAGAGGGGGTGACTCAGTATAGAATCATCTGATTGGGCAACGGCAAAACAGTTCGCGAACCGTTTGGGTGAGAACGCTTCTCTAAAACTCCCTCTTTCGGTTCAAGCGGAAAGTTGGGGCACCTGGAACTCGAAGGTACGTATCGAAACGCAGCGCGATGTATGACGTTGAGACCTGGCATAGATTCACACGCCGTCAGTGTGCTCACGGAGCCGTTTGGTGTTTTAGAGTTGTCAGTTTTGTTTTACCGATCCTAAGGTGCACCCCGACAAACAAGCCCACATGAACACCTTTCATCGTATCGTCTCTGCGGTTATCATGTTTCCAAGTGGCGCTCCCCCAGAACATTTCTTGAATCCGTCTGCAAATCACGAATCGAATTGACCGCGCACACCTTACTTCTTTTGCACTTTCGCTTCTTCTTTCCTTTCAGAAACTTCCTAATTAGGCACAACCTTTTCTTTAGAACCGAAGTAATTCATCAGAAAATGTTATGAGTAGCATACAGAAACAAAAATCACCATTCACAAATCTGTGTGTGCGTGTTTGACTCCCGGACAAAAGCTCACCGGACATAAGCTCCTCGGACAAAAGCTCACCGGACCGCCCGCATCTTTTTAAAACGGAACATTAATTTTCATTGTCATAAAAATCCTCAAAACCGTGTGAAATACGTAAAAGACTCTCCTGACCTAACCTTGGTCAGTCTCGACCAAAAGTGGTGCCAAAAGCCCATTTTCCTCCTCAGTCAATTCAAACAATGGGACTTTGACTGACCTATCCTAATGATCTTTATTAGTGCCCAAGAATATAACAAATAAAGCAGTTGCAAAAGAAGAGGCCAAGGTGAGCTTATGTCCGATGAGCCCCGTAGTAGCTATGGTGGAAAAAAATTGAGGAGCTCAGAGCCTCCCACACCCCTGGTCAGCTTCAATTGCGACCACGTGCACAGGGCGATCCAAAACCAGTTCTCAGAGAATATCATAGATGGCGCCTGTGCTGACGCCACAGCCGGAACCGGGTCGAACCGGTATGAACCGTCATTGTATTGCTCCGGAGCTGAACAGGGAGTTTTAGTGACTCGTTTTCACTCGGACGGTTCGCAAACGGTTTCGTAACTGCCCAATCAGGGCATTGCATTCTAAGTCTGGAACTAGTTCCGTACGGAGGGAAACCATAGTGAGTTTTAGTGCTCCGTACGCTGTCGTCCTTGCGTACGTAAGGGATGGAGTGGTGTTTCTGCGCTCTGCGCAAAGCTCTCTTTATGGCTTGCGCGTGCGCAGAAGCACCGACGGTATCTCTTACGTACGCAGAGGCGATAGCGTACTTTACACTAAAACTCTCTAATCAGGCATGCGGAGCAGTGTGCGCGGAAGGCACATTGCTATCATTTTCTTCAGATAGTCCACCTCAGCTGATAATGCTCAGCGATGGAGGGCTTATGCCATTTTGTTGTGCATTCCGAATGAGATATGCCTGACGAAGTTCCCCGCAAAACCTTGGTCTTTGTACGAAGTTCGTTTTCTGTTTTTAAAAAAAATTCCGCGGAAGCGCCGCGAAGCAACTCTGGCTATGATGTGGCGTACAGATGTGGCGTACAGATGGAGGAGGAAGTGGGGGGACAGGGGGGAGTTTGTGTGCGTCCTGGGCCGACATTCGTCTGGAAAGTATTCGGAAAACCCATGGAGAGCCTCAGACAGCACAGCCGGTGGTGGGATTCGAACGCACCAATGAGGACCCTAGTTCATCTGAAGAAAGTTCACCAGAGCCAAAACCAGTTCACCAGTACAACTTCGCCAGAGCGGTTACGTTCGGGTACGTATACGGCATAAACCTGAAAGCTCGCTGTTCCTTTTGGAATTCGGCAAAAGCGGAACCCCCCCCCCCCCCCCCCAAAAAAAAAAAAGACGATCATTTCGAAATCAAACACAAATGAGTTCGTGAGCCTTCGGCGCATTCATTCATTGGCGTCTCCCTCGGAATCTCCCTCGCCCACCCTGAGTGACCCCGTGGAAAGGAGGAAAGGGACACATTCTTCGCTCTAATCGCCACACAAACCTGTCTCGGCCAGGAACAACAAGTAAAAAACGTGAACACGAAGAAGACAACGAACTCCGATAGCTTCTTGTTTTGTGTCTCGCTTTATTTCTTTGGCGATAGATAAAACAGTACAGGCTTGTTGCGTGCATATTATATTCCGAGCGCGTGAACTTGTGAGAACGAGCACTCAGGAGGGGCGGGTGTTTTGCTAAAGTATTTAGATAGTAGTGGTTAAGGCAAGGGTGCGTGGGGGGGGGGGGGGGGAGTGGAATACGGATGAGAGGAGGACATGGATGGCGATCTTCTGCTTAATGAATGCGGCAGTATTGGGTGCTGTTCCTTGTTGTTTGACAAGAGCATTTGTTTGTGACACGCTTATTTGGGTGTCTCCTATTTTAATTCATTTATAGCGCCGCCAAGCAACTGTGGCTATGGGCGGCGTACAGACTTGGACAGGTGGAGAGAGGACAACAGGAAGGAGTGGGGGACAGGGGGCTTAATATGCGTCCTGAGCCGACTTCAGGGGGAACTGTGCCGTCATTCGTCATTTTGGTGTCGCAGATATGCAGGGTGTTCATTTTCATTCGTTACAGATTTTTTCTTTTTTTATATACAAAAAAGCTACGAGAGCAGCACATATGTCGTTTTTGCAGGTGGGTTCTACGGCCAAGCGGACATCCTCTCGAAGAGAGTTATGTAACTATATGATGTCTAATTAACCCGGAATTTATTAATTAGCTATTTAATTAGGTAATTTCGGGAAAAAGCGAGATAATAGAATGCGTAGACAATCTCCGTTGAAAGCCATTCTATCTTTAAAAATCTTGAAACGCCGAAACCAAAACCGCGCGCCACAGGAGCGAATGACGTTCACCGACAGAGCTCCAGAACACGTGGCCCTCTGACGTCAAAATGAGCGCTGTCTTCCCCGCGCTCCCGATCGGCACGGTTTCGGGTCATTTGCATAGCGAAATTCGGCCGGAGATTTTTCAACGCACGTGTGCGCTTTTTTTCATCTCTCTCTTTATTTTTTTTTTAAGGGGGGGGGGGGCTTTTAACAAGAGTTGCCTCCCATTCGGCTATCTCGCTTTCGCCCGAAATCCCTTATTTATAGAGTTAATTAAGGAATGGAATTTTAGGTAATTAGTCATCTTGTAGTCGCATTACTCTCTTGGAGAGGATGTTCGCAAGACCGCGTAACTCAACTGCAAAAGTGCTATGCTGGTGCTATGCTGCTCTCGTAGTTTCGCTATAAAAATCTGCCACGAATAAAAATGAAAACCCTGTATACTGTGTCCAGCGCGCCGCACTCCACCGAGATGATGTCACAGTGTATGATTTTTCCCCTAGCGGCTGATGAAAGAAAGGTGAAACCACTATGAGCTAATCATGTTATTAAAAAAAAAAACTTCATAGTTTCGGTTTCTCCAAGAGTACGCGACGCATCAGCTCCTCGCAAATGCGCGCATCTTCACTCTCCGCCTCACGTTTAAAAAAGACTGCCAGCGACGGTGGTGGAGAGACGGAAAGAGACCTTCAAGGTGGGCAATGCTGCAAGACGCCATGATAGATTGGACATCCCATGACGTCACACTCCTCCACCAAAAAAAGAAAAAGAAAAAAATTCATTTCACGATACTTCCACGTTACATACAGGGAAACAACATTTTGGGAGAATATTGTGCGAGACGCGCAGATTGCAATGGCCCCGGTAGAATATGAGGATACGAGGCTTGGGTCACTTTAAAGGGACTCTCCACTGAGATGTTTTAGTGTTCAATTTCGGCATTAAGTGCTCCATTGACGATAAGTTTCATAGTCCTTCATTCTTTCATGGGTTTCGAACTATCCATCAGACTGTGTAAGAACTTCGAATCAAATCACGGGAATTTTTCCAAACGAAATGGGCTGTACCTGGGCATTCAAGTCGCACAGGAAGGCTCTGTTACAAGATTGGTATACAGTAATCGTATTCTGTGTACTTCTACACCAATAGAGCCGCTGATAGGCATTCTCGGCGACTTGGCAGACCTAGTAAGATGCAGATATGGATATCTTCCAAAAGAAAGCGCTAGGCTGCCTGTCCTGGGCTGTTCCTTTTACCACTTGCAAGATCATGACATGCCTAAATTAAGAGTATATTCTACGCGTAGTTTGGCACTCTTCACAAACCATGAACCACAACGTGCATTCCACGCAACTGCACTGAAACCGTAGCGCAGAAATAACAACGTTCTCAACACTCTTAAACTGCGGCTAAGCAACAAAAATCATTGATATCACTGGGCACCTTTCCTGCGTATCTTTGCCATCCGATCCCGATAGGATCTGAATACGGAAGCTTCAAAACTTTCCATGCTCGTTTTCGATAAGTTACTCTGCAGACTGCGAAAAGGAACAAGCTCAAGCGAGAGATATTTCGTTTTTTGCAGGCCAGAACTCTGAACCCGTGAAGAGGATGCTGGAGGAAGTTTTCTGAAGGAATCCATTCGAATTAAAAAAGCAGACGGCAACAAAAATCATCACGTGGCTCACTAGCGATGCAAGAGAAATTCCACCCACTCGGCCGGCCGACCCAAGTGATCGACCATGCGACGCGAGGCGGTGAGCAAGAGAAAGCGAGCCAAGCGAGCAAGCTACGGCCGGCGCCTCCAGAGGCGCGCAGCGGCGGCACATTGTACTCTACCAACACCGAGCTGCCCCATTAATAAGCCGAGCATTTCAAGGTCAGAAGCAGAGCAACCTTGTCCGGTCGGCGAACCACAACTAGTCTGCCGCACACAACTGATCACGCAATCGGCTCACACGCAGAGAGCGAATGACGACAGATCGTCTGTTTTACATGCATCCACTACCACTGGCAATCCGATGCGATAATTGTGCGCCACTCGCGCACCAATCATTGTGTTCCTTTACCTGCCAAGACGTCGAGAATGCACGGCCCAATAGGCGTGGCGAGCAGCGACAAGGTTAAAAACCCGGAACGGACAAACCAGAAGCAGACGACGCAACGGCGAGGCTATTACGTGTGGCAAAGCCACCGCTAATAGTCGACGATGTTCCATAATAAGTTTTCCTTCTTGTCCTTTTTGGGTGACTGAGGCAAGAATAAAGATGCTGCCAAAAACACTAAGCGTTTTGGGGGACAGATGAACAGCATCTCAAACTGAGACAGGAAATTGGACGGTCGCACCAAGTCTGGCAACAACAACATCGCCCTACCGTCCAGGTGCAAAATAGTTCGACAGTCCCTGAATAACAGGATAACGCGATTGCTGTCAATGCAAAGTGCCTCGTTCTTGACAGACTGGTTACAGGAAGCTTTTTTTTCCGCTGCTGATATGCATCTTGGAGAACCGGAACTAGATGACCTTAGAACGTAACTCAGTACTGCAGTGAGCAGCATCGTTTTGAAGTGCTCATGATCCAAACATCAGCAATTAACCAGGGCCAAGGCGAATACATCAGAAACTACAACATTCACAATGAAAGGTTATACATGTATATGGCATACATAATCCGGTAGACTCTGCCCCGCCGTGCGTCATCCCTCGCACGGTGGACGGAGCGCTTGCGAGTGAGCACTTCGCTTGCTGGAGAACGTCATGCTTACGTCACAGCCGGGCGGAGTCTACGGAAGTAGGGGCAGTTCTGTACAGAATGACCGAAAATGTCTGGGTATCGCTATTTTGCGAGCCACTACTGACGATTTCAACGAATCTGATTAACTATACAAACTTACTTGGGTAGTCAAACTCTGAAATCCAAACTTGCGTTGAAAGAGGCGCACAAACTGAGACACGTAGGCCCCTTCCCAGAGTCCTCGAATGGCTTCACTCGATTTCCCATCTGCACAAGGATACATTATTGTTAGATATCAGTTTTGCTGACAGTAACCTGTGTTCACATGAGCGACATTTCCCAGAATACTCCAGTGGAAGATGCGCAAAACGTCGTCTTTTCGCGCTCTTCTAACTTTGGGGAATAAGTATCTCGCGGACGGCTCAGCTACAAGATATTCTGTAGCAGACGACAGGGCTGACAGTGTCGTCTGCTATGTGCGCAGAACTCCCACTACCTATGTTCCGCAGTCGTTCCTCAACACAAGACATGCCGGAATTCAGCCCCGTGAACAGTTTTCTTCTTTCATTGCTTTTTCTTCCACAATGACTTTATTTTTTTTTTTTTCACATTTTTCTTCCACAGTGTTCTATATGTTTGAATGTTCCGTAGGGATCTCATTCGTGTGAACACATGAATACACAGTAATACACATGTTAAACAGGTTGCAATGTCCCCCTCCCCCCCCCAAGTTGTACAGGATAAATATAAAGCATGGTTGTAAAAGATGGTAAACGCATTTGAAATCGGCAACGCGAATAACGAAACTAAACCTATGGTAACATAACGCGGGGTGGCTCTGCCAGCCGAAAGCCGCGGGAGAGATCACGTGCCTACGGGAACAAATGGAAATGGTCGTAGCCCTCGTCAGAGCAGGACGCGGAAGCGTGTTCAAGTGTTTTGTATCTCGCCTGCTACAAACAATTTTTTTTTTCGATACTATGTTTGTGTGAATGCTTTGTTTCTCATTTTCTCTCTCAATGTGTACATGATGCAACAAGACAGAAGTGTTCCAATCCCTAACAATACAAACCCAGAACAATGTACACTGAACACAGACAGTAGCAGAAGGTCCAAGTGCTTCAACAAAGCATGGCAATCATCAAAATTGTTTCCTGTCATAGTTAATCCTGAATCCATGCCATTTTCAGTAAATGTGCAACGGGAAGAAACAAAAATTTGTGTTTACAAAATCCAGTGCTGGGACACGTGCATCACAGCAGTAGCACAGTAATTCGTGCTGCTATGCAGTAGAATGAGACAAAGGCTACAGTCCTACTAGACTGCAAGATGTAGAGCATTTGTTGGAAGTCAACCGTATATAACCGTATCATAATACAATATACGGTAGAATAGCTGTAACCATAATAATAATAAGAAAACATTTTGCGGTACAATTCCCCATTTCATGCAAATTTTGGTTAACTGACACTGTACGTTCTGAATCACCCGTGCAAGGAATGTCTATACACCCTAAAACACACGGAGAATGTTTGATGTTATTCCAAGGCACTTTGCTTCAGGATTCTATTTTGGGGGGACTATTTTCCAATGCTCCTGCCAAGACCAGAAACGCCAAGATAACAAAACAAGTCACAAAATACTCCAAAACGAACTTCTCACGTTCCTCCTTGCTGCCCACTGGGCATTAAGGAGCCATTGTGACTTGACTGAAAATTGGCTGTAGGGTGCAAATATGACGTGGCTGACACAAAGGTTATCCAAATATATTAAGGGGACGCGACATCCTTCAGCTTCTATGAGACTCCTCGTACATTTTAACAATCATACAGCTCTACAAGGAATTGTTTGATTTGTGTGATATAGATTTCAGTGGGAACTAGCCAAGGCAAGCTACAAATACCTGCTGCATGGTTTCCATGTCAACTGTGGTTCGCCGAGACTCGCTAATATTTCGGATAGTAACATAGCGATACAACATGTGAAGTGCTGGACAAAAGTTTACGGAACACTCTCCGGAGCATTCCTTCCTCAGAATGACACGCTAGCAGAGAATGGTACTGTGCCGACTTACAAACAGGTGACTGGATTACCTAGGCACATGTCTGTAAGTCCGTACGATCCCATTCACTGCTAGCATGTCACTCTGAGGAAGGAATGCTCTGGTGAGAGGGTACACGGAAGTTGACAAAAGAAGAGACATGAAAGTTTGGCACAAAAAATTTGAGTCCCTCAAGATTCCTCTATTAGGTGCTAGGGTTGGCGATTCAAGTTTTTCCAAGGATACGGCTATGGTGATGGAATGATGGATGACGCTGTGGAACATGCGTTGTTGCAGGAAGTCCAATAGTCAGTAATGGACCGTCTGCAAGTAAAAGCTGTTTCTCACTTGTCCCGCCCAATTTCAAAAAAATATTTGCGTAATAAATTACTATTAAACCAAATCTTGCGCTAAACAAGAATGAGTGTGACGGATTACACTATCTGGAATAGGAGGGAGAGTGAGGTCTCTGTGCCCAACCATCTTACCTGCGGAGCAGTGAGCGATGACCGACTGGATTCTACTTTTCCTTCTTAAGTGGAACATGACTATAGTGCCATTATGCCAACATAATGGTTCTAAAAACACAAAAAATATTCTCTGTGTGTATCATACTGACTACCACGAACTGAACTGGCCAGAGTTTGCCGTTTTTGATGCACTGCTTGAGACACCGCTCAGAGTGAAGACACTCAACCATTCAACAAGTGTCCCTTGTTTTTTAGTATTTAATTAAAATGATGTAGCTAAGCAACTTAGTTACCACAACTGCAAGAGTTAATTTCCTGGAATTAAAAATTATGCTGCGTGATTCTGAGTATGAGACGTCGATTGCCAAAGCTTCCGCCAGCTAAGCCAATGTCTTTAAGCTTAGTAAGCACTTGGTAATCAAGCAATGAAACGGTGGCTCATGTAAAACATGATCAGCCAGCTGCGTCTGCTGTATCTGTCTGAATGCACAATAACCCATCAGACATAATTTCAAGAACGCACTCGGCCGAATGAATCGAACCACACCGTTAAAAAAGGGAAAAGCCGCCGTAATTTTAAGAAGAGAACCATTAACTGCGTTGCCACATACAATGTACCGTGCAGTTGGTTATGCGAGACCTATTAAATCTTTTCTGCCGTTTTCAATAATGTCTTAATTCAACGAAACGCCATTGTTCGCAGAACCCTGCAGGCATACTTATTACACATTGTTAATGATACACGAGAATTTCACAAATTGTTGATGATATGTGAAAACTTCTGCAACCTGCCTATTGTACTGCTCGGCACAATGTCGCAGCACAGTAAATTCGCTCGCTGGCAGCTTGCTTTAAAGTCCGATTCCACTGCGTATCTACGATTGTTAAGAGTCAAACACGTGCGTCCGTAGAAGACACTGTTTGTTTCACATGAACAATGTTCATTCCACGTGTTCAGTGTAGACTTAGGGTCCGACTGTTTTTTCTTAATGCCTCCCCCAGATTAAGGAGACAAAAATATTAATATACTCCTATTTATGCTATTAATATACTCGGGTGTTACCAGGCTATTTCTTTCATTCTGTCCTGCAAGCTCAAGCGCAGGCTTAAAGTGTATGGTATTGGTTAAACATGCCTTTGGTTAAACCTCACGACTTATATTTAGAAGCACCACATGTTGTAACATATGTGCCTCGCATAGTTCATTGTTGCATTGAAATAACATCTACATCAGACATGTGCACACTGTAAGTTAGTCGATAAGAAGAAGAAGAAGAATGTCGAAAATGGAAGGTTTCAGCCCAGTGTTCCCCCTGTGCGTTAATATCGTTCAGTGTAATCTGTAATAAGTTTTACTGTCCAATCTCCTATGTAATGCCCTAGGGTAGAGGATGCTGCAAAATTATAAATGCAGTCGTGCTTTAGAACTAGTCAATTCTTGTGTGTGATATAGATGACAATGCACAGGGAGATATTATGCGCTGGTAACAGTATACTGGGTATTAACTTTGGCCTTGTCTTGCTGCTATAAAGAAGTTTCTTTTTAAGAGTTTTTTTTTTTGTGTGTTGTTTTTATCGCCGGACATTGCGTTTCTTGTGCAATGTCCTTTACTGAGGTTCTGAATACAATACATGTAACTTATACTGTGATAAGCATCCAGGGCGAGGTGCTTATGTTCAGAAGTTCGAAGTTTTACACCAGTTTGCTTGAATGGCGCAGTCATTTCGTTTTGCCGCAGCAGCGTACTGATAAGGACCTGGAAAGTGCGATGTTTACCTCGGCAGTACGAAAACTAGATTACAGCATGGGGTCCTCGGGCCGTGTTTCGTGATTAGATGGCCGTGTGAGTTCCCTTCTTCCTTTTGAATGATACAACGGAGCCGCAAGAGAGTATTGATAACGTGCGTGTCAAGAATAGCAGGGACCCGCAAGCGCCTGCCCATTGTTGTGGGCAATGGTAAAGCATGCTGTAGCTAACCTTGTGTTTTAAACTTCCTTGGCATCTTCTTCCAAAATCACCTGAGAACGGTGAACAGTTTTTCCACATCACTGAGCGCGAGCTCCATGTTGAATAAGTCATGTTGTTGCCATGTGATCGAAGCCTTTCCTTTTTTCTTTGCTTATTTGTTTTCGTTTCGACTTTTTTTTTTTTTTTTTTTACCGCTGGCAAGATCCGAGATAAGTCGAGTAATCCAAGTTGGCGGGAAGCACTCCCGGCTGTCGAACTGTCGTTACTTGCTCCGAATCACTCCACCACTTTCAAATTTCGTTTCACGTATCACGAAGCCCGCAACGCGCACACACAACACTGGATATCCACAAGCGGAATCCTATCCATGGCGGCTCCCAAACGTTTTTTCACAAACACAACCGCGGTTATCACACGCAACACATGGAAGGCGTCTCATCACTCGTCGGTGCCGTCAGTATGACTGTCGTCTTTTGCTGGCGCAGTACGTGACAATGCACATTCCTCTGGATATAGCGTAGCACTCCATTTGAGAACGAAATATGGATAGGAGCCGTTTAGGCCTACCGCGAAAGCTCCCTCACCTGGCTGCGACGAGCAGGCAAGAAAGGCACTTTTCTGGGCGCCCTTTTGCGCTCGAATTGGTGGCGCCATCTAGTGACACCCATAGAAAGCGCCAAAGGAGGCGCCTGTCTGGCGCCTCAGTGGCGCCCATGTGTTCGACGAAACGCTGCCGAACGGACGAAATGCGACGAAGTCGCCCCCCATTCACAGGGATGCGGGAATGCCCTCGCCTGTTCGACCTCTGTTCACGGGCCGCCTGCTTCGAAAAAAGCAGATGTGCCTGCGCACGGAGCTACGTTATAGGACCTGCGAGGAGTTTATTTCGTTTCAACAATATGTTCGCAGAAGCACATGTCTTTCAAACATTTCGCCAACGAGTGCCAGAACTCGAATATTGGCAACACTCCCCCATTACATTGTACTGCGGCATGCGGGAAATGAAGTGAAATGAAAATGAAATGCGTCTCATCACTGCACCATACTTGTTGCAGTTGTCTTGCGCGAATATGCAACCTTGGCTTTAGCAGACGACAAATCCACTTTTCTTTTTCACCCCCAGAGGTTCACAAACTACAGGTTGGACCGAGTTTGTTACATATCAAATTCCACAGCTAAGCTTTTTTGGGGAGGAGGGAATTTTTTGGACAGATATTGTGCAGAGATATGCTATCGCGGCCACAGGCCGTTACGAATTTTTATTTAAAAAACTAGCTGAGCAAAATAGATGCCGTTTTCGCAGTTGTGTTATATGGCCAGGCGAACATTCTCTCGAAGAAAGTATGTAACTACAAGATCACTAATTGCCTAAAGTTCATTAATTAACTCTTTAACTAGGGGATTTCGCGCAAAAGCGAGATAGCAGAACGGGAGATATTCCTCGCTGAAAGTAATTTCATGCTTAAAAAAAACATGAAATGCGCACGTGTGTTGAAATACCCATCGCTGAATTTCGCTATGCAAATGAGCCGAAACAAGGACTTCGCACTTTTCGAGCGCAGAAAGAGCGAAAGGCAATCCACGTGAGAGGGCCACGTGCTTTGGAGCGATGGAGCTGTTTGGTGTAGGCGCTAATCTGTTGGCCATATACTTAGACACTCTCCGACCCAGGTAGGCGAACGTCGCGTCATTTCTGTGCTCGAACAGTGCGTACTTCTTGATTCGGCTCATTTGAATATCGAAATTCAGCGATGGATATTTCAACGCACGTGCGCGTTGAAGTTTTCTTTTTTTTTTTCCTTTTTACATGGGATGGCTTTCAGCGAGGAATATCTCCCGTTCTCTGCTATTTTTTAAATAAAAAATTTCTAACGAATTTAAAAAAAGAACACCCTGTATATCTAGGATTCAACAAACTTTAATTCGTTAAAAGTCTATGGTTCGTTTTCGTCCTTCAAAAATTGTTATTCCCTAGAGAAAAGCAAAAGGAATGCGCAAAAGTAGCAGCCCACAAAGTATGCCGCGTGATTTGGTGCGTGGTAATGGAAATATTCGTAGTGTGAAGCGTGCATGACGAAGGTCGACTGCAAAACCGGGGCATACGTCGCTCTTGATCATAGTTGTCGTATTGCCAACTGTAGGATGGGACAAACGAAAGCTTGCCCACATCACAATTCAAAAATAGTACTGCTCTCGCCCTAAAAACGAAGAGCAGGATCAACTAGTGCTAGGCAGGCAGTCTCACGTAACTACCAATGCTAAACATCCCTCAGGGGACTTCATTGGGAGCGCAATAGTATTTAGTCTAATATTTAGCAATAGTTTAGTAGTATAGTTGTCTTGTATTGCGAACTGTAGGATGGGACAAGCGCAATGCTTGCTCACATCACAGTATAGTTGTCGTATTGACAACGACGAAAAACAACAGCCACCTATATAGGCCTTTTTACAAAAGCAAGTGCAATCTGTGGCGGAGGTAGAGGAAGAAGAACAACAACATTCCCGTATGGTGAGCTAGAAGGACAGGTGTGTTGAACGGCGGTTGCAAACGGGTCGTGCCGACGGGCCCGCCGACAGGTGGCTACGAAGGGCTCGGCTCGCTCACGCTGCGCGCGCCCTCGTGGTCACGTGGCCCTATGTGCAAAGAGCAACGTGGCGAACCCCAGAGTACCTGCGATAGGCGAAATTGAAGCAATACGCCGCAAATTCTAGGGAAAGAAAGATGTGCGCGTGCTGGTGTGTCACGCTGATAAACTTGATAAACTGCTGAAAACGGGGCGTGCTTGAAGTCAGTGCAGGGTTCTGTCTAGGAATTGGCAGTGATGCTTTTGTTTTTAATGTATGCTAGAGGTAGCGCCTTAATGTTCAGGAAGAAAATGTCAGTCGATGATTCTCCCGTTTTGGCACATTACAAGAAGGTGGCGAAATTTTCGCTACAGTATTTTGAGTTACCTGGTTACGTTTGGATTTCGTTATACATCCCGTTTCACGCTGCTTGTAGTGTGTGAATGCAGCTTGTGTGCGACACGTTAAGGTATCCTTGGAATTCTTTGGTGTGAATAAGTTTCGCACATAGAGACACACTGAGATTTATTATAATAAATGTTCTGGAAATCAACTGATGTCGTTCCCGCGAAGATCAGCTATTTTCCATTTTCGGATATGTAGCGATACATGTTAATACATTCAGAGTGTTTGAAATTGTCGAGGAACTGATACCTAAACCAACTCGTGTCACCCAATTACAGAAAATGAAGAATCATCAGAAATTTACGTTTCTATGACCAGAAGGTGTCTGTTCAAAATCTATGAACAGAAGGTGTTTGACTGAGAAAAAAAAATACAGAAAATACTCATTCAATTACGCCTTTCTGAATAAGGAATGTGGCACAGAAAAGAGAGGTTGTAGGAACTGTAGGAACAGAGGAACTGTAGAAATGTAAACGGAATGCTGCTTGATCGTTGCATTGCCGTGGTTGTCCGGCTTCAAAGACAAATATGTGGATACAGTTTTATCGCGAAACCATTGGGGAAGGCGTAGCATTGAATCGATACAAGCTAGTAACAACAGCCGGTGATCTTGCCTTATTTAGTGACTCTAATCTTGCCAGATGCCATCAACATTCCCGAAATGATGCAGTACATCGCTCTCAAAAAAGTAAAAGCAGCATCATTGAGACTCCTTGAAAAGGGATTGCGAGGATGAGTACGACAATCAGTAAATTCTACACGGGGCCAGTGCTAGGGGTATGCGGGGCCTGGAGCAAAGGCACATCGCGGGGCCTGTTTCACACGATTAAGTGCATACTTGACATTTAAAAAAATAAGTAATCCCTGGTTGAAGGCTTTGTGCGCGGGGTCTATACAAGCGCGGGCCTTAAGACGGTCGCCTTACTCCCCCCCCCCCCCCCCCCCCCCCCACTATCGCCGGCCCTGATTCTACACGAGATGATCATTGTGAACATCGTAGGATGAGGTTGAATTCCAAGTGGCACACATATTCCAAAGATAACTGACGTGATTTTTAGTTACTTGTGGAGGTAATCGCACTCTAGTCGCAACCGCATGCACATCGTGCACACACATACATGGGATGATGATAGGACCCGCAATTAACCACCGCCGGTACATTGCTTTTCCAGAAGATCGTTCGCTCTACCGGCACCGTACACGAACTGGACAAAAGCGCTTGTTACAGAAAACTAGAGCTGCGTACAGTGTATGGTTGTGCATCGAAAATGACATCCTACAGTAATTACTTATCACAGTTGCGCGATGGCATTCACACCAGCAACATGATGGGTGCCAACTGTCAAGGGCACTTGAGTAAACTAAGACGCCCATCGACCAAACTTTTTCTCAAGTGAGAGTATCCAAATGGCACTGAAAGCGTCACGCAACATTACATAAGGACTAGCATGAACAATGAGTTAGCTCGAACTGCAGACTGTGGTGACTAGATTAAGTATTGTTCATGTAAGACCACTTCTGTCATGGGAAGAGCCAGGATATTTTGAGCGACGATTGTGCAGTCTACTTGCTTGACACTTTAGCGCCAAAAATCTACAGCGAACAACGGAAAGGTCATAAAAAAGAAAGTACTCCAAGTATCACAAGAAATATCTGTAACATAAGTACTGTAAAGAGTCCCTAAATTTGGAGAGAGATTCACGTGAGTTGCAGTACTCCAGACCTCGTTAGGACATTTCACATCTCTACCTGCAATTCAGCACTTCGGCAGCTTGTTCTTCCATACCTTAATTTCGGCACACTCAAATATTCCACATTTGTCTCTAGAAAAACCCTTTATCTGTCCGCGTTATCACGTATTGTGGCCTGTGACGAATGTCGCTGCTTTCTTTTCCTTTTTCTTTCTTATTGATAAAGAAATGCTTTCCGCGCGCGAATGAACTACCCACGATTGAAATGCCCCGTTGTTTCATGATGTATCACTATTTTTTTTTTCGTTAGAACCTTGAGAACTAATAATACTTTCTCACTGCCTGCACCTTCCCACGTTACAGCTTGAGAATAACCGCAGAAAAAAGGCACTCTGACGCAGGGCAGTACATAAATACTTTATTTTTTTCTCATTGGCATCTCCAACTTTAGCTACGTTCTTCCATTCTTGTTATTGGGCACTCGTGCCCAACAGATGACACATGAAGCAGCACACATTCAACAGCACACATACACTTTACACCAAATGATTGGTCTCCGAAACCGCACTTTCTTTATTTTGTGTACTCTCATTCGAAAAAGAATAGCTAGCGACAGGAAGTGATTTTATGCGGTTGTAATGTGGCCAGCAGGTGCACTATCGCCGAAATTCTTGACATTCTATCCTGTGTGCTTGTCTAACAAAACGTTTATTTTGCACCAGTACACCACCTTAACGTTCCAGTACAGGGAGAATAGTATGGCAAATAGACGTCAGGAGGCTTATTACACAAACACAACAAGTACTGATGCTACATCTATTGTAGCCGCACTCAGTAATTTATTTACATGAAATGCATTGTGGAGTGTAGGGCATATGGTAACCTTATTTGATGAAGCACTGGTCGGCGAAGCCTAGTACCTGTTCCAAAGCACTGCACGCCTCTGCGTTTCTGATCCGGACCATACCCGAAGCGACTAAGATTTACCCAACCACCGAGGACTGAGCTGGACCACTACACCTTGATCGCCCTCTCCGTTTCGAGCGATCGAGGGACCGTTGCTGGGCAAAAGACTCACACCACTTCCCTGCTCCTCCGCGGCCGGACACGATGTGAAAGGGGACTGCTCACAAAAACAAACAAAAAGGCTGGGCAACGACTCAGGGCCCGGGACTGTTCGGAGTGGACACGAATCCGAAGCGCGCTTGACATAAACAGGGCTGGGGGCCCTAACCCTGCACGTTGTGTTGCTCGAGCCACACCAGCTCATTTTAAGTGCTCTAAGTTAGGAACCACAGAAGGTTTCCAAAAACTGTGCTAAAAAGATGTGTGAAAATTTAATATCCACGATGCGTCTATGCCGACATGCGGTGCTTATACCGTGGTGTCCCGGTAACGGTGATTAGTGGACCCCTTCCAGGAGACGGAATCCTGTCATGCTTGTGCCTGAATGATGGTCGTCGTATGAATAGAGATATTGAACGCAAGGAAAATAAGCAGCCAGGTTATAATTAAGCGATATAGTCACGGGACTGTGTGCTTTACATTTCCAAATGCGTCCTCCAAGTACCCATACCATACAATCAGAATCGCCCCCCCCCCTTTACAACCGCCAAATTTTTTGTGACACTCGCACCCTTTGTTTCCTACCCACCTGTAGCAGGGGTATTATTACAAGTGTAGTTTAGACGTGTGGCAGCAACGCTGCCTGCACGACTGTACTCTAAGACACCAAACGAAACCCATCGAAACAAGAACTTTATTTTTAAGATGAGGAATGAAGAGTGTTACAAGGCATTGAAAGCTGCCATGATGCGTTTGTATATTAATAATGTTATGTTGCAAGCATCATGCAGAAAGCGTGAGACAGCATAAGCAAACGAAAACGAAGTTGAACAGCGCGAGAGCTCGCGGCTCGTGACGCCGCGATAGGCCATCCACCGACGCTGTTTGTTTTCTTAGTCAGCACGGTGCAAGGTTCCGCGTTTCACGGGAAGGCACGTGACTTGAAGCAGAAGAGCATCTCGGAGCACCACAAAAATCGTTCCGCGAGGCGCGCAGCGAGCGTCAGCGCATCCATGGGCGTTTATGTTTAATCGCCCGGAGGCGCTCGGAGCGGATATGTCGTCACAGATCTGGCTCGAGAGCGTATGAGAATTGGCTCAGATCCGCCCGCTTTGTGTTTGGATATTCGCTCAGAGTCACCTCCGAGGCAGCTCGCTTCGCTCGGAGGTTGGAGGGCGAGCTCGCAGATCCTTCCCACAATTCCTGAGCTAGAAGATGGCGGCTATTTTGAAATTTTGAGATGGCTTTCATCCAGACAATCTAGACCGCCGTACCACACGAACCAGTTGTGGAATTAGTGCTTGAAAATGCAAAACTCTCTGACAGATGTCGCGAAACTTATGTAACACAGGCTTTGATGCAGAGTTTGCAGCCAGCGTCGTGATGGACGAACGCGCGAGTGGCCCCGCGTGAACGGCAAGCAAATTGGTCGTCGTCGTCGTCTTCCACACACTACGTGCAACATGGAATGAAACATGAAATGATGTACAGAAAGAAAAAAGAAGGAACACAAAATCAGAAAAACTGACAGAAGCGAAACCTTCAAGCCACTAAGGCATAAACGGTGCCCTACGACGAACACCAACGGAAGCAGACGACACAGCAATAGATACTGCGCAAGCGCAAAGCCGTTGTCGCTCGGTCGCGTATGGAATTTAATTTTCTCCTTGCTTTACACCCGACCGATCGATTTCCGGTTCGGTGACGCACTTCCGCTCAGCTCGGGCTCTGCTCCGAGCGAATAAACATAAACGCCCCATGTAAACAATCTTACGTCACCGGGTGCCATTTCCGCGACCACGCGCTCCCATGCATTGGATAGGCCGGTAAGCACACCAGTCCTTCTAGCTCACCATAATTCCCGGGTATGCGGGTTCGACAGCCTCCGTAGAGCTGCTGCCCTCCAACTGCAGCGCCGCGCGCGGCCTGAACTAGCGCACCTGGAATTTGGCTGGAACCCTCTCCTTTGTGGTTCGCGGCGAATGGAGGTTCTGCTCACGCGTTTTCGCTGTCGCGTCATCCAACTAAACTACTACCTCCATAGAATTAGCCGCTCTGTCTCTCCTCTTTGCCCCTACTGCCAGCAAGACGAAACCATTGAACACTTTTTTCTCCACTGTTCGCGCTACTCATCCCAACGCGCCATGTTCCTAGCCGTCCCGCTCCGTGCCCACGATGTTCCACTGTCGGCATCTTCCATTCTGTCTTTTGGTAGATTGTCAGGTCGTCATTCCATTCCCCCGCTCATCTTTTATTCAGTCATTTCATTCATCTCATCCTCTCATCGCTTCACGTAACCGTCATTAATTGGGCCCTCATGTCACGATCCGTGGCCAATTGCCCCGTGCTATGCGCCACTGCGGAGAAAGGCGAAGAAGAAGAAGCGTCAGCCGTGATAAACCATAACCCGCGCCGCGCGCATCTTTGTAAAATCGTCTATTATCGTTTGCTTTCGTAAGCGATAAAACTAATTTGAAACTGCGCGCGTCTCACTGAGGCACGCGAGCACGGGGAGCTCGCTATTTCAAGTCACGTGACCGTCGTTTCCGTTGTTCGATTCCGCAACATCCGGTTCCTCAGTCTTGCAGCTGCGTGACGAAGGTGTTGTTTATTTACAAATTTTGGGCTTCGTAATTGCTGCTCCCCAGCATGAATGACCTAACTGTCAGCGAGAATGTTGCAGTGGAAGTGAAGCCGTACAAAGAAAGGCGCACATACCGTAAGTTGGTACACTTTGCTTCAAAGATCCATGTCGTTTAGAGTCCTTACTACTGTGCATCACCACATAGTATCTGCGCCATTTCGATTGACTATTAGTCCGCGAGCCAGATAGTCTTTTCACTGGTATACCTTGCACAAATCGAAGTTATAGCGCGAATAGCTTAGTTGTGACGCATATTTCTATATGCGTCACAGTACGTCCTCTGCCCTGCTCGTATCATTTGCGTCCCAAGTGTTTGAAAGATAACCTCGTCCATACTTTTACACTTCGTATCATTCATATCATTGTCGCTGCTACCATGATCGGTGGTTCGTGGTTCAATGAGGTGTGTGACCGATCGAAACGTGTTTCGTTCCAAACATGCTCTGTATCAGTGTTCTGAGAATGATGCAATTCTTTGCAGTTCAAAGGAAACAGGACGTAGACGCTATTCGTGCGGAACACCCGAACAAGATTCCCGTACGTATTTTATCCTAGAAGGATGCCTCAGTGGTTGGTATTGCTCAGCGAATTGCAACGACCTAGAGCTTATCTCATTACCGTTATCTCGTTATGATTACCCCACCTGGTCAGGGATTCCTCCTTTTTGTGCCTGACGCCCATTTTCGTGTGGAGTGAAGTAAATAAAATACAAACCTACAAATTAGGAAGCACCGCCCTGTTGACACAAGTTTCTACACTGGTCAGTTCATTTGTTTTGTCTTCAAAGAAAAAGATACTTCACACAGGTGCTGCTCGTGGCACGAACACTGGGTGGAGAAGAGCTTTGAAAGTTACGGGGAATATCAACATATTCAACATACGCATATACGGGGAATATCAACAAACGCACGAGTTAATTTTGTAACACACCACTTTTTTTTTTCCCCTGCAGGTAATCATCGAACGGTATGCTGGCGAGAGACAGCTACCTATTCTCGATCGCACAAAATTCCTCATACCAGATCACATTACCATGGCTGAGCTGGTCAGAATTATCAGGTAGGAACACGAAAATTAAACGTGACTGACACCAAAGTGCATTGAACCTGAACAAGTCTCACTCCCCAATGTCAGGAGACGTCTGGAGCTGCATCCAAACCAGGCATTCTTCTTGCTGATCAACCAAAGGAACATGGTACCAGTGTCCGCAACCCTGGGTGACCTGTACACTTCCGAACGAGACGAAGACGGATTCCTGTACATGGTGTATGCGTCGCAAGAGGTCTTCGGTTGAGTAGCTGCAAGTCGGATGCTGTCGGGGGAGACGAGAAGCTGCGAAAGATAAATCTGTATAAAGTGGTATGAGAATATCTAAAATAAATGGAAAGGAAGGTTTGGTCAGGCTGGACGCAGTGACCGGACATGTAATGTATGGCTGTTTTTTCAGGATACAGTATTTTTTACTTGCTGGAGTTTGTACCATGTCTGCATAGCTCCCAAAAAATGCTTGGGGGGAAAACTGTTGTGTAGTGGTAAAACTGAGTGCTCTGTAGTTTGTGTGATCACTGTTATTTTATGCTGTATTGCAGTGCATAATAATGTGCGAGAATGAAGTGCGCATTTCGTTATGAAATGGCATCATGGTGTGGACTGGATACCCATGTTTTGTATGTCTTATCTATGCCACCATTTAATACGTTGACGTTCCAGAGGCACCTTTCCTAACATTGCATTCCAATATTGCGCATAACCAAAAAAAAAAACTTTAGGGAGCGGAAGTGCTCCCCAGAAGGTGCGAAAACTTTTTTTGGAACTGCAGTTAGGGGCCTCAGGTAACTGGCTGTTGTACAGCTTGGAGCAAAAGTTTACGGAATGCTGACACCGGAGCGGACACATATACTGAGGAATGGATAGAATAGTGTGTGTGTGTGTAGAATGAAGAAATACACCAGTGCTGTGTTCTGTAAACTTTTGTGTCCAAAGTTTTACCATAGTGGTCCTTAGCGTAGTGCTTCCACATTGCAACCAACAGACATACACTACGAAGTATGCGTCTGTGCACATAGGCTAGGTGAGCTGCATGATAAGCCGTATATGTCCGACAAGCTTGTCACCTCAGGTATTTCCTTTGTTCACTGTCTTTGGCGCTGAAAAGGCGTACTGCCAAAGTACTGTTTGAACACACACACACATGCGTACAAAACTTTCATTCTGCTTGAAAAGGACTGAAATGCATACCAACAGACAACTGTGTTCTTTATTCATGACACTCAGTTTACTGAGGCAACTTAGAGCTGCAATGATAATTTCATCACTTGAGACTGCTTCTGTTAAGGTCTGCATGATATGACTACAGCACAATTTCTTAACTGATACCCTCAACCTTGGCACAACATGTTTGTAATGGAATATGAATGTGCAGGCAATCTCAAATGCATATGGAATTGAATGCCTGTAAAAGTTTAATAAAATGTTTTGGTTCCAATCCCAAGATGGCACGACGTACTCTCATTACGGCAGTATGATCACAGTATGAATTTAGCAGGGCATGCCTCCCCCCTTGCAAAAGAGCTCCAAAAGCTCGTAACAGCTTTGCTACCAGTCTTTTAGGTACTCGAAGGAGCCGTCCTTAGCAGTATATTACACACTTATTAAGTGCAATGCCACGTTAACAAAGTACAATTTGGATGAAATCAACTCTTGAGAACTAAAGGCTGCTAAAAATTTCAGAAAACTGAGTCACATTTTCCTATTAACTGCAGGCCAAATAATAGATCAGCAAATATCTGTCACACATTCAGTCCTTAGGTGGCAAACGTACTGAACAAAAGTATTTCAAATTCACTTTCGTGCAGACCCCAAAGTTCGCTCAATCAGACGCCACAGAAATATCGGCCACTACCCCCGGTGCGGCATTTCATGGACTAGGGCAACGGATAGACTTGGCAATAAGCAATCTTCGTGGCACACATTTGCAGTCGCAATAAAAGAAACCTAAATTTTTGTCACCACTGAGATGGCCTCCATTGGATATTTTACACACTTATCCGAGTGCTCTTTCCACTGTACAAAAGATTTTTCTAAGTCTTCTTTAGAAACAGCAAAGAGCTGCCTCATCGCATTCATTTGAATTTCCCAAACATCCAGCTGACAGAAAAGTATTTCAGGATGTTCAGGAGATTCAAATCAACGTGAAGGGACCACCCTTAGCTGCTTCCAATGAAAATATGCAAAAATGTTCGGGATAGTGGAAACTGCAATGGGCTTAGTGTGTGGCTTCTAAAGGCGGACTACCTCGATAGTGACCCAAGTTCCAAACCTACAAGTATTTCACTTCCTTCACATAAACCCGTCGTCTTTGTGATCAGTCCTCGTATGTACAAAAATTAAATAGCTTTTTGCTACTCGCATACTTCGTGCCACACAGTACCCATACAGTTGCATCTCGGGAACAGAACCTCTCTCCATCGTATTGGCTCCTCGCTCGGTAAAAAAATTTAAACAGCTCGATGTAACTTAGACAACGAGCTTCTCAGTCTGCACACAAACACTACACATCAGGCTGGCTCTTCCCTTCCGTGGCCATCCCATGTAGGGAACGTGCGAAGAGCATGGTACACTGTTTCATCCACTCTTGTGACGCATATCCAGGAATGTCCTTCAGGTTTGTATTACGGTATACGGTTCTAAGATCCCTCGTAAGATAGTACAAGTACCTCCCTGGACGCAGTTTGAACCTCTCCTGTTTAACGTTGTTGCTGTACACTATTTGTCTCGCATAGTGGAGATCCTCACACTCCGACACTGGAGTGTTGTTATCGCTGCAGTTTTCACCAGTGTGCGTCTGCCTCTCTGCTTCGGCATCTTGTCGCTCACCTTCAACTTTGCTCTCGCTCGATGTTGTTTCATTCTTTGCTTTGGTCCTTGCTCGCTTTACAACAGTTTCGCTTTCTGCCACATTCTTTCTCTTTGCCACTTTTCGCTTGGTTCCGTCTGCATCTGGAGCGAGCTTCCTCTTTCTGCACGTCTCGTGTTTTGCCTCAGCTTCTGCCTCGACCTTTGTGGCTACCTTCTTTGCAACGGTCGTCGTGCCTGCAACCTTCTTTTTCTTTGTTCCTTCCTTCTGCGTCTTGACTGCACCCGGCACGCGCTTTCCCTCGTTTTCCGTGCCGCCTGTCAACTGCTGAAGTACGTTCTGTAGCTCAACTTGTAGTCGCTGCAGTTTCTTTATTGCCTCAAGTGTCGCGGGGTTGTCTTGTTTGGACGTCTTGCTCTTCAGGATCTTTCTCTTAGCGCTCACCCCAACTTTAACTTTCTTTTTTCGAGGAGAAGCATCTTCGCACGTGACACTGTCCCTGTCCGATTTTGAAGTACCCTCGCCATCTAGCACCCGGTGTTTCTCGTCCGTCGAAGAAGAGTATTCTTCAGCCTTCCCCGTTGGACACACGTTTTGCGATACTTCGACTGTGGCACTGTTCACCTGCGGATCAGCTGCGGTATCATTTCCTCGTTGGACGGGGACTTCCGTTTCTATTTCCGTCTTCCATTTGCGTTTTTCCTTTTTATCTGAACCTTCGACGTCTTTTGATGTCTCAACATTTTCCTTGGCATGAGATACCTTACACTTCTTTTTTTTGGATGCGGAGGTCTCGGCAACCTTCTCAACACAGCTTGCTGCCCCAGAGTCCTCTTTAAATGATGTGTTGTTCATCAATCCTTTCTTAGTGTCCTCAGACGGCACTTTGTCTGGAGGACGGTCACTCGATCCTGCTTCTTCCTTGATGGGTCTTTCTACAGAAAGAGTGTCTGCATTCTTCAGTTTTTCCTTCTCTGTCGAATCTGTGGTGATCTTGTCTTGTGTACGCATGTCATCCCCAACAGTGGGAGCTTTCGTTTGATTCTTTTGCTCAACTTCCTCTTGGCATCCGCCCACGTCCTCACCCCGAAGCTTTCTTTTTTTAACTGGGCTTTCATTTCCCTTTAGTACATTATGTTCAGCTGTCAGTACCGTTTCATTCTCGGTATCAGACCTGGCTCCTTCTTGTGATTTTGACCTTTTGTGCTTCTTTGATTTCTTATCCGACTTTTTGTCTTTGTCCTGCACGGTACCTTCAGCTTGTAAAACTAGTCCATCCTCTGTACTGTCTGGCCTGATCACTTTTTGGGATTTGCTTTTAATTTCCGTTGAAACCTCCTTGGCTTCGGCTACCTCGTCGACTGTCATCGCAGGATTTTCGACAGCTTCGCCTGCTGACCCCTCGTCGCTTGCCCGTCCACTCTTGCGTTTCTTCCTCTTCTTATCTAGACTTTCAACTTCCTCCTGCTTGTCATCTTCTGCTTGCGACGCCATTCCGTTCTCCACAGAACTTAAGCTGACCCCCTTTTTGGACTTTTTTTTCTTTTTAGCTGGAACCTCCTTCGCTTCTGTTACCCCGTCAGCTGTTGTCGCGGGATTTTTGCCACCTTCATCTGCTGACCCTTCGCTGTATGCACAGACACTCCTGTGCTTCTTATCTGGACTTTTGACTTCCTCCTGCTTGTCGTCTTCTCTTCGCAACACCACTCCGTTCTCCGCAGTAGCTAAGCTGACTCCATTAGACTTTTTTTTCTTTTTCGCTGAAACAGCATCTTCAACAGCATTTTCAGCATCCGCCACCCTGTCGACTGTCGTTGCGGGATCCTCACTGCCCTCACCTGCAGACCCCTCGTTGCCTGCACATCCACTCTTGCGTTTCTTCCGCTTCCTATCCAGACTTTCGACTTCCTCCTGCTTGTCATCTTCTGCTTGCAACACCATTCCATCCTCCGCAGTACTGGAGCTGTCCCCATTTTGGGCCTTCTTTTTCTTTTTTGTTGAAGCCGTACCTTTGTCGGACTCCTCAGTCTCTTCTGGACTTTTGCTGCCACCGCTCCCGGAGCCATTACCTTTTTTTTTCGCTTTCTTTGCCTTATGTTCAGCTTTTAGAATGTTACCGCCTGCTCCTATGCCCTCCACGTCTACCACTCCGCATACTTCACCATTACGCATCCCACTTTCTTCGTAAGGCTGTTTGCATCGCTTGCTGTGTTTCCTCTTGCTCGATCCCTCTTCAGTTTCAGTGCTGTCTTCCCCATCCTGTAGCAGTCTCGCATCACTTGGAATCTCTGTTGACTGTTTCTTACTTTCTTTCCTCCTTTCTTTTTGCTTCTTTCCAGGATCATGCCGCTCCTCGACTCCCTTGTCTTTAGGTGCCAAACCTACACGCTCAGCATTTGCAACTTCGCTGCTTCCTGAAAATGGAAGTGATGTGGCCTTAACAAACTGCACGATGAACATGCCTTTCAACTTACATGTAATGATCATCCAACAGAGTTGTACGAGATTTTTTTTTGTGATACTGAGGCAAATAATTACGTAGTATCTGATTTGAATTTTGAATCAAATACTATATTCGAATAGTTCCCAACCTGCATGCGTAAACCCAAATATGCCACAAGAGGAGGTATTGTAAAACCCACTAGGTTTGCGAGCCCCCCCTAGTTTCTGCAAAATTTGCTAATTTTACGGGAAAGTGAAAATTTCAATCAAGAATTGACACTTCAGAAGGGATGCTGCAATCGCATTACTTATTTTAACAGCTGGTTGCACAAGTTACTAGTAGGAAGCATTTGAACTACTTTGCAGCACAGATGTTTGCAATTCTGCTTCTATCAAATGCAATAGGGAAACCTGGGGATTATCGAGAAGCAAAGCAAACAATCGACGAACAATTCTAGCAGCCACAATTTGCAACATTTAGTGGTCGTAAACTCGCACCTTGAGCCCAATTCCCAAAAAATTAGGGCCACAAAATTTAAGAGTTTTACTGCAAAACAAGCGCTGTTTAATACGAACACCCGCGTCCGCACCCAAGTGCATGTGTCGGGGGACCCCTCTGTGACACCTCGCAGCACTCCTAGCACAACAAACCTTTTTTCACTCAGCAGGCTTTGCATAAAGTACGACAATGTGACGTCACAATGCATTTTCACATGTTTTGTGGTGCTTTCGTTCACTGGTATCCAGTGTCTCACTGCAGTTACTGCACCATGAATACCCTCTGCAAGGCTATGCAAGATACCATCTATGCTGTTTCTGCTGGACGTCGTTGCCAGAACATTAGCAAGGTTTCGGAATTCCATCGGCAAAGCAAAGGCGCCACGAAGTGCCGCAGTGTCCGTAAAGAAGCACGGAAAGAGCTTCAGTCACTACCTTTTCTTAAAGCCAAGCCATTAACTTGGTTACTAATGCATAGACCCAGATGTTTTAGGGTTAAACCAGATTTTCCCCGGAATTGAGGTTCACCTATCTAGGGTTAAACCCGATTTCTACCTGCAAAACTCCACCTAGGCTAGGCACCTCAAGGCATCGACATACTAGTTGCTCACAAAATATGCGATTGCCCCTTACTTCTGGCACACTGGATAAACGGTACAGTGAACGTTTATTCTACAATAATGCCCGATTTCTCCCCGAACTCAGTCTGATGGTAATTTTTCTGCCCGAATTTGCATGAATTTTTGACATAAATTTACTGACCCGATTTCTACCCCCCGAATTTGGAAAAATATAAAACCTGAAAACTTCAGGGTCTACTAATGCACAATGCAAAGTGATTCATTCGACTGATGTATAAATATTGCATATAATAAATATGAATTTTATTGAATAAATATTGAACAAATATTGAATTTTAAAAAACGTGATCATGCACAACAGTGGCAATGTCCACTGTCCGAGTCGCTTTCACATCATCGCAGTATGGCCTGCTAACTGGTTTAGAGAAAGGTAGTCTGCTAGACAGAGAGGGAACTGGGAGAAGAAAAATAAATAGATAAGTGCAGAAAGCGGTGCCTGATTGGAGCGAAGTGATTCTTGTGACCGTAATGACGTCACCGGTGACGTTTTTCCTCCTCCTCCTCATGTCGTCCCGCGGGGCAAGTTGAGGGGGAACGTACACACGTCGATGTTCAGGTGCGTCTTTCTAAGAAAAATATTGGATAGAGAGAATTTTTTTTGCGGTATTAGTTGGCAAGTCAAGTTGCATAGTCTGAACAACTATTTCTTTTCGATAACTTTACGGACTCCTTTAAGATGCCAACGAATATCCACAACTACACTTGTGATTCGCGTGATGTGGCATTTAGCGATTACTGTAGTTTTACGCGTACAAGCCGCACCGCAAATAAGCCGCAGAACCCGTTTTTAGAAACGTTTTGAAAATTTTCAGGCAGATTAGCCGCACTCTCAGATAAGCCGCGGGCAACACGACTCGACTGAGTTGTGCGACAAAGGAAACCACAGAGAAGGCCTTAAACCTTGTGTTCCATACTCCGTGGTCAGCACGGTGTACAACAAAGTAGGTCAGTTCAAGTGTTCTACCAAGATGGGATTGTGCCCTTGCTGTGCGTTTTTCATGCTTCAACAGGCCAGTGGCATTCCAGAAGACGTGAATCACTGTAATCACTTTCGTTAAAGCTGCTTGGGGGAAGGCACCAGGAAGGTCAGTCTACTCGAATGTGGACGTGCCTATGTTAAAAAATTGTTCGTGCATTGACAGGGCGGTGCTGTCTCAGAGATACTGTCAGTCTTTCGCTAAAACCGGCGTATGAAGAAAATACCAGGGAAAAATAGTCATCAGATAAACCGCAGAGCGCCCGTGAGAAAAAAAAATCGTGCATAAGCCGCGGCTAATACTTGTGAAATTACGGTATTTGTTTTTGCTTTGCTTTTGCTGTTCCGATACCCGTATTTAGGTCTCTTACATGGCTATTTCCTTCGTATCTACATCGCTTATACAACTATTTGCTTTGACTGTGTAGCTATTTGCGTGGGTTTTAAATTGCCAATTCACACAGCCCTATGCCCAACCTTTGGACACCCATTATTTATAGCCTCAAAAGAAGACACCTATATCTGATTGATGTAACTCACCTGGAGTGTAAGCGGCAGCTTCTTTCTTGTGCTTCATCCGTTGAGCAAAATACTCTTGGTAGCTGATGTTGCTTGTGTATGTCAATGGATGCATGGTGTCGTCGGAGTGCTCATGTTCTACGTCATTTCCTTCATCGTCATCAGAACAAGCCTGCAAGGCAACACATAACTCCAGTACAACAACAACAACAATAATAATGTATACAGCACATATTTAATCACAGGAGAGAGTGGGAGCAGATACAAAGAGTCACTTAACATGACTTGACCAGGTCCCTGCTCCCATGCAGCAGCAGCACAACAAAAAGGTGAGGCGACCTCAGCGTAACAATGATTAATAATTTATCTAATAATAATCTATCGAAGGCAGGTGAAAATGAGAGGTAACAGAAAACTTCTGTGAACTAGACAAACTTTCCTTAACCAATTTTCTTAAAAAGAAAGAAAGAAAAAAAAAAGAAAAAAAGATTTCAATAGGTCAATATCAGCGGACCCACTCAAGCAGACCTAATTCGCACTATAAGTAGGGCCTGACTTTTTCGGGTTTTATTTTTGGCCAAATTCGGGGGGTAAATATCGGGTGATAATTTTCATTTGAAAATTCGGGTGTATTCGGGTTAAATCCCGTTACGGCATATTCTGTCGTCAGGAATTCGGGTGTATTCGGGTGATTTTTTTTTGTTTAATAAAAATTTGTCTTCACATGGAACTAATGTTTAGCAATGTTATCAAACTTTATTTTAATGCACACTTATGAGTGTGCCACGCGACCCGGTTGTTTTCGGGTAGATTCGGGTTAAACCCGAATTTTACAGATTTCGTTCGGGGGGTAAATATCGGGCGGATACGGGTTTAACCCTAAAAAGTCAGGCCCTAACTATAAGCACTTCATGAAAGGAACAAACAAGCTGACTTCTGGCAACAAAGGGAAACAGGAATAGCACAGCTCACTCAATCCCTGCCACTTACTTTGCCTTTCTTACGGTTTATGACGATGGCCTTCAGGTCCTCTTCCTTTTTCTGGCTTAAGTCTTTACCACGAAGGAATTTAGAGTAGCTAGAAGGTGGAGCAAATAATCAACAAGTGTAAAACAAAGTCAAGTGTAAAACAAAGGAGGATAAGAAAGAAGAGGAAGAAGAAGAAGAAGAAAAAAAAAAGAACTTACTGGACACGTCCCCGAAGGCTTCGAGAACGTTGTTCAATTGAAGTCAACTTGGGGCTACCTTCTTCAGGTGCAGCGCCACTGTTTAACTCAGAAAGGATGTCCTCGTATGTCTCCTGATGTTCTATCCATTTGTCATCGACCCCGTTAAAGCCAATGCCTGCAGTGAAGAGTATGCAAAAAGATTTAATATTGGCGTACATCCTGCAGCCAGCTCAGGAATGTATTTTTATGGTGCACACACATACGTCCAGAGTATTGCACTCAGGTTGGCAATCAATGGAATTCAAAGTGAACAATACTGAAATGGAATAAACCGAATGATTTCACAAATGTTACATTCACTTATCAAGACGCAACCACACGATATACTATTCCGATGTCAACGATCATCTAAAGGTGCATAAAAGAGCAAAAATTTCAGTGTCCTGCTCAATGTGTGTTTACTAAGGCTGTGATCTAGTTACCAGCTATTACCACTTGAGGCCCATTTTCTCGGACCATCTCTTGGAAGTTTTCTCTATGATCAGAATCGTCTCCATGTTACCCTTTGTGTTGAATTTTTTCTTCACTTTCAAGGGCTCCTTCATGCCATCTTCATTTTTGCCAAGGCCCTTCCCTCGACTCCATCCCATATCCTTCAGAAGCCGACTTCCGTATGGGTGCTCTACAAAGGCAATTCAACAAGGGTGTGAGATTTTGGATTGTTCTGCAAGGCCACACATTAGGGGGGGAGGGGGCAAGGAAAGTAGTTTGCTTTGTATTGCTGTCGAGGCAACAGCATAACAACAACAACAACAACCTTATTTAAGGTTGTATGAATGGGAAAGAGAATATTTCATCTTGCAAGGTTAGATTTTTGCACTTTAATGCATCACATGTTCCTTTTTTAAATTTTCTATTAGCTGTGTTCCAATTTTTATGGTTAAAGGTGCCCATAACAACCTAGACTGTTAGAGCACTGTTGCTATGAGCGGCGTACACATATGAAAAGATGGAGAGGGGGCAACAGGAAGGAATGGGGGGTTACTATGCGTCCTGGGCCGACATTCGTCTGGAACGTGTGCCGGAAAAAACAAGGAAAACCCTCAGACAGGACAGGATTTGAACCCAGTCTCGGCGTCGAAGGCGGTCATCTTAACCACTGTGCCACGGGAGCTGGTACCACGTGCTTCTCGTATTTTGTTTTCCAGTAAAATATGCCCGCCCCTTTCAAAGCTCAAGCACAGAAGAGGATGAAAAAATGGCTAGGAAGCAAGCGAGCTGGTGAAGATGATGCATAATGATAATGTAAAAACCCCGAGACTAGGGAACACGAAGGGACAGACACAGAACGAAGTCTCACATTTGAGACTTCATGTTGCGTCTGTCCTTTGTGTTCCCTAGTCTCGGGATTTTTACATTATGCAACAGAAGAGGATGCACAAGGTGCCAACAGACCTTGAGGAAGTAATCAAGCAGAGCAAGTTCCATCTACTAATGATCAATATTGAAAAGTGTACGAACGATCTGGTGTAGGGTAAGTACTCGTTGAGGGAAGCATACTTCCTTGAATCTGAGGGAAAACTGACCAAGAGACAAGATAAACCGGACAGGACGACACAACTGAATCTCTTATCGTCCAGTCCGGTCTCGGACTCAAGGAATTCTGCTTTCCTCATCCATCTACTAGTTCCCAATACTTACTGCCTTCAGTGTCGTCCATGATATGAAATGACGTATTAAAACACTGGTCTGACCACCAAGTACAGCTAGTAAATAGTGGTGCCAACGATATTATCAGCGAACTCCTCTGTCTTTCAGTTTCCACAGAGCATCCACTACAGGATCAGGACCTGCGCGACAACCACGTGGACCGCCATTTTGATTTCAGATGCGAGCGTGAGAAAACTGAATGCAACATAATTGGGTAATAAATATAGCAGCGATTGCGCCGTTTGAAGAAATAAATTAAATGACATGGCTTATTTCATATTTGTCGTCATAACTTAATGTTATTTATGTCCAAGCGTACACTAATTTTCATCCTCGACCTATTGCGTATGAAAACATCCAAGCACGAACTGCTTTGTTGTCATTTGTTGCATGTATTACAAAAATAACAAGTAGTGAAGTAGTTGACTGGAAAACAAGCAATTCTAATTACGAACGCAAAATTTCACTTTTTCTCTGAATAAGAACTCGAACAACGAAGAACCGTGGCATGAGGGACTACTTTGTGCAGCGCGCTGCTTCTTGTTTCGCTTGTCATCACGAGTACGTTTAAAATCGGTTGAGGGGCAAATTTGAAATTGATGGGGCGTCATCGCCAATAATCCTGGCGGTTACCGTGGTATAGGGAGCTTCCCTATGAAGACTTCTGAGGGATGCTCGCATATTTTCTGTGGTGGATATTCCTCTTGGACAACCCAAATCCCAGAGCAAGAGGGTTAGCACGCCCTCTCCCTCTCCTGTGTAACCATCATCTCTCCCCTGGGTGCACCGAGCCGCCACTTCAGAGCAGGCTGACCGCACCTTCCCCCTACATCACCCCCCCCCCCAATTTGAAATTGGAGGCTGCTGGCCGGTGCGTGCAGACATACAATGGCAACCTCCTCTGACAAAGTTAACCAGAAAGATGTACCAGTGTCAAAAGTTTTACCGTAGTGATCCTTAGCGTAGCGCTTCCACATTGTAACCAACAGACATACACTATGAAGTACGTGTCTGTGCACATAGGCTAGGTGAACTGCATGATAAGCAGTATATGTCCGACAAGCTTGTCACTTCAGGTATTTCCTTTGTTCACTGTCTTGGGCGCTGAAAAGGCATACGGCCAAAGTACTATTTGAACACACACACGTGTAAAAAAACTTTCATTCTGCTTGAGAAGGACTGAAATGCATACCAACAGACAACTGTGTTCTTTATTCATGACACTCAGTTTATTGAGGCAACTTGGAGCTGCAATGATATTAATTTCGTCACTTGAGACTGCTTCTGTTGTCAAGGTCTGCATGATATGACTACAGCACAATTTCTTAACTGATACTTCAACCTTGGTGCAACATGTTTGTAATGGAATATGAATGTGCAGGCTATCTCAAATGCATGTGGAATTGAATGCCTGTAAAAATTTAATAAAATGTTTTGGTTCCAAATCCCAAGATGGCACGACATACTCTCATTAGGGCACTATGATCACAGTATGAATTTAGCAGGGCATGCCTCCCCCCTTGCAAAAGAGCTCCAAAAGCTCGTAACAGCTATCGTAACAGTTTTTGCTACCAGTCCTTTAGGTACTCGAAGGAGCCATCCTTAGCAGTATATTACACACATACCACATTAACAAAGAAGAATTTGGATGAAATCAATTCTTTCGCACTAAAGGCTGCTAAAAATTTCAGAAAACTGTGTCGCATTTTCCTATTAACTGCAGGTCAAATAACAGATCAGCAAATATCTGTCACATATTCAGTCCCTAGGTGGGAAATGTACTGAACGAAAGTATTTCAAATTCACTTTCATGCAGACGACAAAGTTCGCTCAATCATACGCCACAGAAATATCGGCCACTACGCCTGGCGCGGCATTTCATGGACTTGGGCAATAAGCAATGTTCACAAATGCTGCAGCAAGCAATCTTCGTGGCACACATTTGCAGTCGCTATAAAAGAAACCTAAAATTTTTGTCATCACTGAGATGGTCTCCTTTGGAAATTGTACACACTTACCCCATTGCCCTTTCCACTGTACAAAACATTTTTCTTAGTCTTCTTTAGAAACAGCAAAGAGCTGCCTCATCGCATTCATTTGAATTTCCCAAACATCCAGCTGACAGAAAAGTATTTCAGGATGTTCATGAGATTCAAATCAACGTGAAGGGACCACCCTTAGCTGCTTCCAAAGAAAAGATGCAAAAATGTTCGGGATAGTGGAAACGGCAATGGGCTTAGTGTGTGGCTTCTAAAGGCGGACTACCTTGATAGTGACCAAGTTCCAGACCTGCAAGTATTTCACTTCCTTAAACATAAATCCATCGTTTTCGTGATCAGTCCTCGTATATACAAAAATTAAACAGTTACCTGCATATTTCGTGCCACACAGTACCTATACAGTATCTTGGGAACAGAACCTCTCTGCATCGTATTGGCTGCTCGCTCGGTAAAAAAATTAAAACAGCTCGATGTAACTTAGACAACGAGCTTCTCAGTCTGCACACAAACACTACACATCACACTGGCTTTTCCCTTCCGCGGTCACCCCATGTAGGGAACGTGCGACGAGCATGGTACACTGTTTCATCCACTCTTCCGACGCATAGCCAGGAATGTCCTTCAGATTTGCATTACGGTATACGGTTCTGAGATCCCTCGTAAGATAGTACAAGTACCTCCTTGGACGCAGCTTGAACCTCTCTTGTTTAACGTTGCTGCTGTACACTATTTGTCTGCCACAGTGGAGATGCCCACTCTCCAACACTGGATTGGAGCTTTGGGCCTCCGCTCGCTCGTTGTTGTTAACGCTGCAGTTCTCATCAGCATACGTCTGCCTCTCTGCTTCGGCATCTTGTCGTTCGCCTTCAACTTTGCTCTCGCTCGATGTTGTTTCATTCTTTGCTTTGGTCCTTGCTCTCTTTACAACGGTTTCGCTTTCTACCACATTCTTTCTCTTTGCCACTTTTCGCTTGGTTCCGTCTGCATCTGGAGCGAGTTTCCTCTCTCTGCACGTCTCATGTTTTACCCCAGCATCTTGTTGCTCAACTGGGCCCTTGCCTTTACTCAATCTTGCTTCTTCCTTGACCTTTGTGGCTTCCTTCATTGCAACAGTCGTTGTGCCTGTTTCAGTGCTGTCTTCCCCCTCCTGTAGCGGTCTCGCATCACTTGGAATCTCTGTTGACTGTCTCTTACTTTCTTTTCTCCTTTCTTTTTGCTTCTTTCCAGAATCGTGCCGCTCCTCGGATCCCTTCTCTTTAGGTGCCAAACCTACACGCTCAGCATTTGCAACTTCGCTGCTTCCTGAAAATGGAAGTGATGTGGCTTTAACGAATTGCGCAGTGAACGTGCATTTCAACTCACATGTAATGAGCATCCAATAGAGCTGTGAGAGATTTTTTTTTGTGATACTGAGGCAAATAATTATGTCGCATCTTATTTGAATTCTGAATCAAACATCAAATACTATATTTTAATAGTTCCGAACCTGCATGCGTAAACCCAAATATGCCACAAGAGGAGGTATTTTAAAACCGACTAGGTTTGCGAGCACCCCTTGGTTGTGCAAAATTTGCTAATTTTACGGGCAAGTGAAAATTTCGATCAAGAATTCAGAAGGGATGCTGCAATCGCAATATTTATTTTAACAGCTGGTTGCACAAGTTACTACTAGTAGTAAGCATTTGAACTACTTTGCAGCACAGACATTTGCAATTGCGCTTCTATCAAATGCAATAGGGCAACCTGGGGATTATCGAGAAGCAAAGCAAACCGACGAACAATTCTAGCAGCCACAATTCACAACGTTTAACGGTCGCGAACACGTGCCCTGAGCCAGATTCCCAAAAAATTAGGGCCACAAAATTGAAGAGTTTTACTGCAAAACGAGCGCTGTTTCATGTGAACACCTGTGTCCGCACCCAAAGTGCATATGTTGCGGATCCATCTGTGATACCTCGCAGCACTCCCAGCACAGCAAACCCTTTTTCACCCAGCAAGCCTTGCATAAGCTACGATGACGTGACGTCACAATGAATTTTTCGCATGTTTTGTGGTGCTTTCGTTCACTGGTATTCAGTGTCTCACTGCAGTTAGTGCACCATGAATATCCTCTTCGAGGCTATGCAAGAAACCATCTAGCTGGACGTCGTTGCCAGAACATTAGCAAGGTTTCGGAATTCTTTCGGCAAAGCAAAGGCACTTTGAAGTGCTGCAGTGTCCGTAAAGAAGCACAGAAAGCACTCCTGTCACTACCTTAAGCCATTAACCTGGTTACTAATGCACAATGCGAAGTGATTAATTCGACTGATGTATAATTGCAGGAATGAATTTAAAAAAACATGACTGCGCACAACAGTGGCAATGCCCGCAAACTAGCCGCCCGAATCGCTCTGACATCATCACAGTATAGCCTGCTAACTGGTTTAGAGAACGATAGTCTGCTACACAGGGGACAACTGGGAGAAGAAGAAAAAACGAAAATAAATAAGTGCAGGAAGCGAAGCCTGATTGGAGCGAGGTGACTCTGGTGACCGTAATGACGTCACCGGTGACGTTTTTTCTTCTCCTCCTTCTCATGTCGCACTGCAGGGCAAGTTGAGGGGGAACGTGCACGCGTCGATGTTCGGATGCGTCTTTCTAAGAATAATATTGCATACAGAGATTTTTTTTATTAGTTGTCAAGTCAAGTTGCATAGTCTCAATGATTTTTTTTAAAGATAACTTTATGGGCTACTTTAAGATACCAATGAATATCCACAACTACACTTGCGATTCAGATGAAGCGCCATTTGGCGACTATTCGTTTTTGCTTTGCTTTTGCTGTTCCGATACCCGTATTTAGGTCACTCATATGGCTATTTCCTTCGTATCTGCATCGCTCATACAACTATTTGCTTTGACTGTGTAGCTATTTGCCTGGGTTTTAAATCGCCAATTCACACAGCCCTATGCCCAACCTTTGGACACCCATTATTTATAGCCTCAAAAGAAGACACCTATATCTGATGGATGTAACTCACCCGTAGTGTAAGCGGCAGCTTCTCTCTTGTGCTTCATCCGTTGAGCAAAATACTCTTGGTAGCTGATGTTGCTTGTGTATGTCAATGGATGCATGGTGTCGTCGGAGTGCTCATGTTTTACATTATTTCTTCCATCGTCATCAGAACAAGTCTGCAAGGTGACACATAACTCCTGTACAACAACAACAACAACAACAACAATAATATATACAGTATATATTTAATCACAGGAGAGAGTGGGAGCAGATACAAAGAGTCACTTAACATGGCTTGACCAGGTCCCTGCTCCCATGCAGCAGCACCACAAAAAAGTGAGGCGACCTCAGCATTACAACGATTAATAATTTATACACAGCAAATACCTAAGGCATGTGAAAATGAGAGTTAACAGAAAACTTCTGTGAACTAGACGAGCTTTCCAAAACCAATTTTCTAAAAAAAAAAAATAAGATATTTCAACAGGTCAATATCAGCAAACCCACTCAAGCAGACCTAATTTGCTCTATAGGCACTTCATGGAAGGAACAAGCAAGCTGACTTGCGGCAACAAAGAGAAACGGGAATAGCTCAGCTCACTCAATCTCTGCCACTTACTTTGGCTTTCTTACGGTTTATGACAATGGCCTTCAGGTCCTCTTCCTTTTTCTGGCTTAAGTCTTTACCACGAAGGAATTTAGAGTAGCTAGAGGACGGAGCAAATAATCAACAAGTGTTAAGTGTAAAACAAAGAAGGATAAGAAAGAAAAAAAAAAAAAAAAAACTTACTGGATACGTCCCCTAAGGCTTCGAGAACGTTGTTCAATTGAAGTCAACTTGGGGCTGCCTTTTTCGGGCGCAGCGCCACTGTTTAACTTAGAAAGGATGTCCTCGTATGTCTCCTGATGTTCTATCCATTTGTCATCGACCCCGTTAAAGCCAATGCCTGCAGTGAAAAACGTGCGAAAAGATATAATATTGGCGTATATCCTGCATACCAGCTCAGGAATGTATTTTTACAGCGCACGGACATACGTCCAGAGTTTGCGCTCAGGCTGGCAAGCAATGGAATTCAAAGTGAACAATACTGAAATGGAATAAACCGAATGATGACCAGATGTCAACGATCACCGAAAGGTGCACAAAAGAGCGAACATTTTAGTGTCCTGCTCAATGTGTGTTTACTAAGGCTGTGATCGAGTTACTAGCAATTACCACTTGAGGCCCATTTTCTCTGAGCGCCTCCTGGATGTTTTCTCTATGATCAGAATTGTCTCTATCTTACCCTTTGTGTTGAATTTTTTCTTCACTTTCAAGGGCTCCTTCATGCCATCTTCATTTTTGCCAAGGCCCTTCCCTCGACTCCATCCCATATCCTTCAGAAGCCGACTTCCGTATGGGTGCACTACAAGGGCAATTCAACACGGGTGTGAGATTTTGGATTGTTCTGCAAGGCCACACATTGGGGGCAAGGAAGGTAGTTCACTTTGTATTGCTGTCGAGGCAACGGCGTAACAACAACAACCTTATTTGAGGTTGTATGAATGGGCAAGAGCATATTTCATTTTGCAAGGTTAGATTTTGCACTTTAGTGCATCACATGTTCCTTTTTAAAATTCTCTGTTAGCTGTGCTTCAATTTTTCTGGTTAAAGGTGCCCATAACAACCTAGACTGTTAGCTTACTGTTGCTATGAGCGGCGTACACACATGAAAAGATGGAGAGGGGGCAGCAGGAAGGAATGGGGGGGGGTACTATGCGTCCCGACTGGGCCCGACATTCGTCTGGAACGTGTGCCGGAAAAAACAAGGAAAACCCTCAGACAGGACAGGATTTGAACCCAGTCTCGGCGTCGAAGGCGGTCATCTTAACCACTATGCCACGGGAGCTGGTACCACGTGCTTCTTGTATTTTGTTTTCCAGTAAAATATGCCCGCCCCTTTCAAAGCTCAAGCACAGAAGAGGATGCACAAGCAGCCAATAGATCTCGAGGAAGTAATCAAGCAGAGCAAGTCCATATACCAATGATCAGTACTGAGAAGCGTACAAACGAGCTGGTGTATATTCGTTGAGGGAAGCATACTTCCTTGAGTCTGAGGTCCAGTCCGGTCTCGGACTCAAGGAATTATGCTTCTGTTATATACTGGTTTATTGAGCTCCGTGACAGCCACACTGGCATCGCGGGATGCGCGTACGACAGTTCTATATTCGCTTGCACAACACGCATGGTGCGGAATAAACTCCGTTCCTGCTAACAGTCTCCTCACTGCCTGGACATTGATACTGGCAATACTTACGGCCTTCAGTGTCGTCCATGATATGACGTATTAGAACACTGGCATGACCACCAAGTACAGCTAGTAAACAGTGGTGTGAACGATATTATAGGTGACCCTACTTCAGCGAACTCGTCTGTCTTTCAGTTTCCACAGAGCATCCACTAGGATCAGTCGCGACAACCACGTGGACCGCCATCTTGATTTCAGGAGCGAGCGTGAGAAAACTGAATGCAACATAATGGGTAATAAATATAGCAGCGATTGCGCCATTTCAAGAAATAAATTAAATGACATGACTTATTTCATATTTTTCGTTATAACTTAATGTTATTTATGTCCAAGCGTACACTAATTTTCATCCCCGACCTACTGCGTATGAAAACATCCACGCACGAACTTTTTTGTTGCCATTTGTTGCATGTATTACAAAAATAACAAGTAGTGAAGTAGGTGACTGGAAAACAAGAAATTCTAATGACGGTTGCAAAATTTCACTTTTTCTCTGAATAAGAATCCGAACAACGAAGAACAGTGGCAAGAGGGACTACTTTGTGCAGCGCGCTGCTTCTTGTTTCGCTTGTCATGACGAGTACGTTTAAAGATCGTGCTGTGCGAAAATCGGTTGAGGGGCAAATTTGAAATTGGAGGCTGCTGGCTGGTGTGTGCGGACGTACAATGGCAACCTCCTCTGACAAAGTTAACCAGAAGGATGTACCAGACATTGTTATAGACCAGCGTTCGAAGAAAGAGTATATTAAAGGAAGATTCTTAGGCAAGGTAAGGAAGCACGTACATTATTTACAAAAGCGACCGTATTTGGAGTGCATTTGCACAATGTTGACGAAGCCATGACTCCTTTGTTTTTCCTGCCTATATTATCAGTTTCCGAAACTCGGCAGTATTTGCATTTCGAGCCTCACTATACCTCTGCCTAGTGGGACAGCAGCTAGCGTTGTAACAGCAATAAGTATTCTTTGTTTTTACTCAACACATACTGCCACGATGTGCGGCAGCCACCGCCTTGTGGACAGGTGGATTAATTCTGTGGCCACTCAACTGAAAAACTAACTTGCTCAGAAGTACAGGGATCCATTTCTTGTGTTAGTAAAAAGCGTGGGTATTTCAGGTTTGGCACAACGTTACCGTTGGGGCAATTTCATTAGGGCAATGGCCGGATTTGAACTGCCGTACGACAGGCTCTGTTCTTGGAGTTCGGCATTGATTTTACTTTACTCTGTTACGTTACTCTGTTTTGGGGCGTTTTTGTTTCGATTTTCATGGGGTTGCAAAGTCTTCAGAGAGTTAATATGTAGCATACAGCGAGAAAGACATTGTGCAAAGTCAGGAATAAAATTGTTCTGCAGAAAAACCGGAAGGGAGAGTTCGTATTTATCGAGTCTTCCGTTTGGGTTGTATTTGTAAAAACAGTTCTCCCCACTCGAAGTACTCCTTTCAAGTTTTTGTTTGCTGAATTGAATTCTTCCCGTTATCCTCTCTCGCCAAGCGATCAAGCCACCACCTCAAAAGACAGAACTTGATTGCATTTTATTAGTTTTTATCATATCTCAAAACGGTTCTCAGTCACGTTTATCTTTGTCCGTGACGTCCTTGTGCCATGGTTACGTCATCGCGAAATCGTACACAGATATCAACTGATGGGATATGCAGCTCAAATTCCCCAAACTGTAAACATTTCATGGTTCAACAGCGGTTTCACGATTCGCTGGGGCGACTTATATGTTCATCGTAATTGCATTCTTCTTGCACTGTGCTCTTTTTATATATTGTGGCTTCTCTCTTTTTTTTCTTTTTCTCTTCTTTTTTTCATTTTCGTGAGTTTTGTTGCGGACGACACCACTTTTGCAGTTTTCTTTGAAAACTTCCACTGAGCACCGTTGACGACTTTTTTTTCCCGCGAGACTTGTCTTTAACATTTCACACGGAAGAGGAGCTCACATTATGCAATTATGCACAGGGAGGATTTGCAAAATGTTACGAATTGACAGACAGGGCAACAAAAGTTGTCTATGCTGGAAAAGTGGTTTCCAAGTCCCTGCTAGTCAAATCACACCAAAAAGAGAAGGTAAGAGACTGTTCGTATGATCCCAACTACAGTTTGCGTTCCATTACAACGCGCATGTTGGTCCTACCTTCATCTACTTTGCAGATGACACAAGAAATAACGATCCACAAGAGCCTCCGCCACAAGCACATAGTCGGCTTTCACAGTTTCTTTGAAGATGACAAGAATGTCTACATCGTACTGGAGCTCTGCAATCGACACGTACGGCAAACATAATTTTTGGGATAGGATCATCGATATACCCTCTGACGCTGTATCGTGGTGTAGTGTACAATTGGTGCCACAACGCTTTTCAGTCCACTAATTTGATCAATTACAAAATGCGAGCACTTCGCAGGAACAGCATGCTAGCGGTGGGCAACCGCAAATGTACGCTGTTATTGTAAAGGCAGCACTACATCTAGCGGTACGCTCAGAGAAGATATTGTTGCCGTGCATTACAGAACCTTGAGAAATATGTACATATCGCATGGCACGTTTGCATATTGTCGCTAGTCGTGTGAAAATTATACTAATTTTCCAGTAGAGGTGTGCGACTATTGAAATTTTCGAATACGAATTATCTGCAAAATTGCCCTTATGTATTGCCTTTGAATATCGAATCATAAGGAATACATGTGTTTGTGTATTGTCTTAACACAAGGCATACATGCTTATTTACACTTGTACAAGTCAAATTATTTTTACAATGAACTGCTATATGTGTTGTTCTCATGAGGCAAACTGGAAACCGTAAAAACAATTTGCACCTCGAAAATGCTTCATGGACACTGAAAACCTGCGTTGGCATTGCAGTAAACAGTAACGGAAGTAATGTCATCTTCAGAATGTGCGATGGTTTACTGATGAGTACATATCAGCTCACAGGTTATCAAGAAGGAAAACTAATGTACGAGCAGCACATATATGTCTTACAGTGAGTACAGTTCCAAATTATTCTGCAGCGTTATCGGTTGCAGAAACTATATCGAAACGTAGTCACATTCCACTCCTCGATTATCGCTCTCATCGCGCACGCGTCCACGAAACTGAAAAAAAAGCGCGTTCGAGACGCGAGTTTTGTCTGCGCACGCATTGTCACGGTGAACAGCGGTGTTCAGCTCAACACCAACACAATTTCGATATTTATCCGCACATTAGGCCTCGCACGAATGTTCAGAGTTAGTTCGCAATCAACGGAAGTCGCGACGACCATGTGCGGACGACTCATGAAGCGAATCGCGGTTTCATGATTCGCTGGGGCGGACTTTAATAATGGAGCCTATGCGCAACTTGTGCTAGTTTCGGTTTCGGTTAGCGAACGCGTAGCGACGCATTCGCAGATGAGACGCAACCTCGAAAGGTACATGGCCGTTCTTGCCATGCGCCACAAACGGCTTTGTAATAAGCTGGTATGATATTCGAAACAAATCGAATATTGAAGAGGTTCGAATATCAGTTTTCGAATACGAATCGAATATCCGAAATATTAGGTTCGTATTCGAAATGTCGAATATTAGCACAGCTCTAGTTTCAGAAGTTCCTGAATTACAAGTACATGCTCATAAAAAAAACGACGTTACTAAAAAATTAATTAAAAGTAACTAAATGAATCGCAATTACAAGGTTACTACTTAATTACTAGTTATTAACTACTACTAATTGTAACTTGTAACGTGACTGAATTACACCGAGCTACATTCATTTCAATACTTTTGGAGAGTGCCTGAAATGTGCCACAGTGAAAAAGGACATTTTTTTTAAACTTATGCAAAGATTTAAAATGAATTTGAATCTCAAGTCACATGCAAAGCAATTCCAAAAGCAACCTTAAGTGCATTGCAAATTACTTGAAAAGTAATTTACAGTTACAACTTCCTAATATTGAAAGTAACCCTGGAAGCAATTAATTACTCAGAATTACAGCAATTGGATTACCTGGGATTACGGTTACAACTGCTGCAATTGTTTGTTATAACTCTGTTTTATTATAATGCTCGATGTGATCAGTTCAGCCTATACTTATGGCGAATCTTTCTGCACCTGCAGTCCCTCATGGAGATGCAGCGACGTCGCAAATCTGTGACAGAACCCGAAGCGAGGTACTTTATGCAACAGCTGCTGTTAGGCTGCAGGTATCTGGTGCAAGAGAAAGTCATCCACAGAGATCTCAAGCTCGGAAACCTCTTCCTCAACGACAAGATGGAACTGAAGATCGGGGACTTCGGTCTCGCCACTCGGCTAGACTTTGAAGGAGAACGCAAAAAGTATGTGCACCACGATTATATGACCTTAAATGTTTCTCCCTGGCAAACTTCCTGGTACATAACTGTGTTTTGTACACTTCTAGGACATTGTGTGGAACTCCCAACTACATTGCCCCCGAAGTTCTTGGCAAGAAGGGACACAGCTTCGAAGTGGACATTTGGTCTATCGGATGCATATTGTACGTACACGTTACGAAAAAAAGTGCACACTGGATCAGGGGTTCTCAAACTTTGTGATCCCAAGGTACCCATATATGTATGTTGGCATAACAAGGAACATAGGTTCTGCATGTGTTCAAACAACTACAGTGCAACCCTGTTAATTCGGACATGTTTGTTAAAATCAAGCTGCGTTCAAACTAAAGGGAGTCACTCTGAATGGGGGCCTGATAGCGCATATCAGTTGCATGGGTGTTCTCACCTATTTCAATACAGATACATTAATTTGATGGGACCTGAGCATCAGTTCAAATTATCCGGAAGTGCAAATTAGCAGGACTGCGCCACTCTCCCAAACCTCACTGCGAACAATGCTTTGTGGGTTCTTTCCATGAAGCACGAATTCATAATGTAATCTTCAAGGTGTAAACAAAGCTGATATAACCTCCTCATCGCAGTCCCACACGTTGTGGTGTATATACGAAGGAGCGTCGCATGGTTACTGTTAGGCGCGTTCCATAATGCTGGATACCTGGCCGGAGAACCCAGTTTGAGAACCCCTGCACTGGAGCATTTGGCTAAAATTTGTGCAACGTTCAAGGTACACACTCCTGGTGGGACGTCCTCCCTTTGAGACATCCTCCCTAAAAGAGACCTATATCCGCATCAAGAAGAACGAGTATCGCATTCCGTCCTCCGTTGGACCCACTGCACGGACACTGATTCAAAAGATGTTGCAACTGGAACCGGAACGAAGGCCAAACGTAGAAGCTGTGTTGGCAGATGACTTTTTCACATCCGGTGAGTTCTTGGTTTTATTGCAGCGTCTGTGCGTATTTGGGTTGAACTCTGTAAGACCTGCTTTTTGGCCCCCTGGTTTGCATTGAACCCGATAACCTAGAAAAGTGGACTTGCATCAACTTTCGGTTTGTGAATGATTCATGTTTCTGGAAAAATCGTTCATAAATCGAGGTTTCAAACAAAGGAGGGGAAAAGGATGATAGAAAAATAGAAAAGCAATGCTACCTGAAGCAGTACTTCCAAGAACACGCCTCGTTACGATCGATAAGTTGCGTTTTTGAGGTACGAAAAATTTTCAGATTGAGACATCTGATGAAAGTGTGTGCGTGCCAATTTACCGGATAGTACGAAAGGTTTTGACGTGTGCAATTTGTTTCCCGGAAGAAAGAAAAACTGACAGGAAACATAGCGTAGTACGTTCACCCTTAACTCTCCACTCCGGGTATAATGAGGAGGAGAAGCATGATGCCATGTCACCGATGACGTTACAGGGTCCACACGTTCTGGTTCGCTGGTCAGTGGGGGACAGTGCCCTGTCCCTTTGCCACTGTAAACCAGTTCTGCCATTTACCCCGGAGAATTCGGGATAGAAGGAGCGGCCGAATGATGACAGAGCCAGGAGCAGTGCTCTTTCAGAACCCTAACAGCTGAGTAGCAGGCAACATTCCTCTGAACCAATCAGCGAGCGCAGACTGTGTAGCATCAGCGCGAGGTCACAGGCTGATACTGTTCTCCACCGCCGTTGCACACTGTTGCTTTTTGCGTTATACTTTAAATTCAATTCCTGCGATAATTATGACTGTGGGTGGATTACTTCTCATGGTGTATCTTACTGGCCTGCTTAGCAGTATTATAGAAAGAAAACTGTTATAAATGACCTCTGTGCTACTTTAAGCACTTGATATGCCATTTCATTGTGCAATGTTAGGGTGTAACTTCGAGTCGTTTCATGTTGCATCGTGAAATAAGGCACACACCAGGTGTAATCTTCATCAGCATTACACATCTATGCTACGCTCCAAATCGGGGGTCTCAAACTCAAATCGAGTCGTGGGCCGCATTGAGACGAGATCGTTCAGGGCCACACAGCAAAGAGAAATGGTGGTAATTACCATAAAATAACTTGATAAGTATCATAAAATAAAAATATACACAAAAAATAGGAACTGTGTAGTTAATGTGGAGCCAGGTGGTGTGTGCGGAATTCATGACTAAAAAGCTCCACCCGATGCACAAGAGGAATAAGCTGCCTTTCAAATCGCTTATTGAAAATGTGAAAAGCGATTCGGTAAAGTAGTCGTTCACAATCGATTATGACAATGTTGAGGAGCACTGAAACTGGTTACGGTGATAGCTTCTCAAAGTTTACACGAAATATTAGGACATCTCTCAGAGCGTTTGTGCAAGTCAGTTCCTGCTGCCACCAATAAATTTCTCAGTTCAGGAAGGAAATGCTTGACGAAGGCGAGCGTTGAGGACTGTGCCGAGAAGTGTTTCGTGCAAGAATGCCCAAGGTTGTGCAGTGTCCGTAAATTCTCAGTCGTGTGTCCGTGTCGTCCCTCTGTGTGCCCAGACTCAGGCTTTTACATTATGGAGTTCATACTCCAGCTGGCCTCCATATACGCCATAAACGCCCAAGGGCCCGCGGGCCACATTCGGTGCGGGCCGCTTGCTCGAGACCCTCTCGAACGTTTGCCGTAAAAGCTTCGGATTTTTATCGGACTAATGATTGGATTGGATTGGCTTCACCCCAATGTCGCACACATTGAACCGAGAATTCGCCAAATTCAGCCTATAGTAACCGAATCTGACATGTGCACGTCGTTACAGTGGGTGACCGATGACTCGAATATACTCTACAAAATACCCTGTGAATCGAATATTGAGTACACTTATGGCGGGCTAGAAGGCTAGCCCGCCATAGTACACTGATGCTGTATTTGGCATGAATATCGAACACCTTGAATATTCGCGCAGCAAGTGTCTTGTCCCCCTTCTCCCAGAGGGCACCGTGCATAAAGCGCGGGCAGAGCGCGGGAATTCGTAAATTGAGGGTTGGCTGAGCTGGTTGTGTTTAACTTCAAATGAAGGTTTCTACAGTAGTAAGGGAGGGCCGCCGGAGGTTCGCGTGTAGGCAGGCGTGCTTGTGCTGCTTGATGCACGGCGAAGCGAGGGCCTTCCCACGGAAAAGACGAAAAACCGGTAAAAACTTCGAACAAAGTATGCACAGTGGTCAACACTGGTGGCCTAGCACCAACAGTGTTTGTTTGACATGGTGTATCGGACAAGTGTTTGAATACTGCGGTCTTTCACTATCCCAGTTCCGAGCGGAAATATAAAGATTCTTGTTTCTGCTCTGTGTCACAGCAGTGGCTTGTTTCATGTGCCTTTCGTTTCACCCGAAAATTCTCTGTCATATCGAACAGAAATCGCAGCGCCCGACTTCTCCTCGAGTTCTCGTGTGTCCGACCCCCCCCCCCCCCCCCCACTTCCCTCCGAATTTGAAAAATTATAAAACCCGGAAACCAAGAACCCTATGTATCTTCCACTAGAAATCACTTCAAACTGTGTGCGTAACGTTCATACAGTATGTGTCATATAAATGTAGGTATGAAGTGGTTAAATACTTGCCTGTATGGTGATGTTTTAGATCAAGCTATGTTTCATCCATGGCATACGAGTGCAACGACAGACAAACAGATAAGGACCCGACACGCACAAACTTCCAACTGATTTGCTACACTGCAAAAAGTGTCTTTATACATCGGCAGGCACCATCACTCCCAAACTGGAACTGATCGAATTAAAGTGCTTGTGATTACAACAGATTCATTGCTAATGCACCAGTCTTTCATTTAATTGTGCAGCACAATTTGTGTGGATGGTGGCATCCTCTCTGCTGACAAGTTCTTCAATGTAGAAAATTTGCTTCACAAGCCGCTTTCCTTTCTGTTTGACTGCTTCAGTGAAGTGACCGGCATCCCTTATCGCCCCAAATCCAAAGTAAAAACGCAACATTGTAGCATGGATACTTAGAAGTAATTGCATAGAGATTCTCTGGTTGACGCTATACGCAATGGTTTAATGTGCCCCACCCCCCTCCCGGCCAAGCCTCCCATGTCTATATAGGTTCAGGTGAACATTTAATACTTTGCACTCTCCTGCCTCTCACCACTTCATGTGTTCTTTTGGCGACATTCCCGGTGACCATGCCAACGCCAGCACATGCAAAGAATGCTGACTCTGTTGACACGTTTCTGTATGAATGAATCGGAATGACAGTGGTTGTGGAACTTTGTTTTCAGTACTCCATGTCCAGATACGAGTAACAAATTCTGGATAACAAGTTTTCTGGGTTAAACTGGTTTAAATGTGAGCAAGTTTGCTCAAGACATTGCTTTACAGTACTGTAAAAGCCTATTTTTTACACCCCTCCCTCAGTTTGTAAAAAAAAAAGCATAAAACTTTAAAACATGAGGGTGTGTGCTCTAGGCAAAAAACAAAAACTTTGTCATTCAATTTCAGGTCCTATTCCACAGCGTCTTCCCGTGTCATGCCTCACCACTGCACCACGATTTGACACCATGAATGCCAGCCTTAACACCACAAGAAAGCCCCTCGTTGAACTCAAGGGTAAGCTTCTGTGGTGAAACAGTTTCCAGTTGATCGTGACCGCATATAATTTGTGAGCAGAAAATGGTGGCAATGAATTGACGCCCATCCGGACGGCGACTGGTCAGGAAGTGAAGGGGATGGATAATGCGAAAGAGCAGAAGCCACCTCCAAAGCGTAAGAAACTGTTTTCTGTCATACAATGCAACACAGGGTAGAGAGTCCTCGAGCATCGGACAGACTAGAGCTCTGCACGGACCCGGGCCTAGCTCCATATGTGGCCTGGCTCAACCCTGAATTTCTAGGCTGCCTGGCCAGAGTCTTATAAACTTCCAGGCGACCTGTCACTGCCTGTCACCTAGAGAGTAGAGGGCCATAAAGGTTGACTAACTAACAACGCATGTTGTTAGTTAGATGCAGCATCATTTGACGTAGCGCATGCACGATCCCGTACCACCAAAGGAAAGCATGCGGGCCGGGCTTGGGCTTTCGGGTAAGCCTGTGCAGTGATCTAGGAGAGAGATACATGTCTGTTGTAATATCTGTAATTAGTCTTGACAAACAGCGGCGTAGCGCATGCCCGATCCCGGCACGCCAAAGGAAAGTGTGCGGGCCGGGCTTGGGCTTCCAGGTAAGCCTGTGCAGTGATCTAGGAGAGAGATATATGTCTCTTGTAATATCTCTAATTAGTCTTGACAAACAGTGGCGTAGCGCATGCCTGATCCCGGCACGCCAAAGGAAAGTGTGTGGGCTGGGCTTGGGCTTTCGGGTAAGCCAGAGCACATGCAGTGCTCTGGGTCAGAGCACAGGGTGGTGTAATATCTCTATTTGCTTGACTGCTTATTGAATGCAGCGGAGATAGTTGATGAGCGGGACTCGCACCTCAAAGAGCTTCAGCGTTTGCTCCGCGGCCTCCTGGAGTCATCTCCACGTGAGAGGGCCTTCCAGCAGGATGATGATGCAGAAGATCCGGCTGCCACTCCAGTATTTTGGGTGTCCAAGTGGGTCGACTACACCGACAAGTATGGGCTCGGCTACCAGCTGTGCGACAACAGTATTGCCGTGCTCTTCAACGACTCCACACGGATCGTTCTCCTCAACAACAATGTGTCAGTTGAAATTTTTTGTTCTGATATACACAGTGTTGCTTTAAAGCTACAAGAGCAGAAGAGATCCCGTTTTTTGAAAGTAAATTATGCAGCAGGGTCGACATTCTGTTTTAGAGAGTATGTAACCATAGTATTAAATGACAAATTGCCCGGACTCTGTTGAACACGTTAAGTACACGATGACACGTTAAGTACACGTACTCAGATACTCTTACTAAGTTACTTAACAACCCCGCTTGCAGCCATGGTGTGTGCTGAGCGACCTTAGTACAAAAAATACCTTTTATTGCGCTACTTCACAATGATATATTCAGGCCGAATAGCCTGACAAACTTAGCTTTGGCGCTACGTACAGAACAGCTACTAAGTCAAAGTCTTGCGAACTTGTCAAGCGAAATCACCGAGAAACAAACTTACCGTAGCGTCATACCTTTATACAGTATGACGTGAGCGGGTATTTAATCATAACATTTAGATGATATTGTTTCAACAAAAGAAATATAGTCTACCATCATACCTGCAAAGCAACGCTATCTGTCTCTGTCACAGCATATTCCGGTCCCGATTTATGGTAACTGTTAAGCAACTTATTCACAAGACACGAAGACACGCGGTGTTGTAAGGCAACAAGCAATGACAAATGACTTGCCTCTCGGCAGTCGTTGACCGGGTATTGGGTACAAGGCGTTCGAACGCTGGAATAGTTTCTACACCAAGAAGCAGAGCAAACGTTGCGCAGGCATCTTCCCTGGCAGCTGTGACTGTTCGAGGACACTCACATGATACAGCTTGTGTTTTTAAACAGGAAAAATCAGAACTCATAGTCCAACCTAACCGCTACACAACACAAGCATTCCGAAACGGACGCCGGTTCCAACCGGCACAGCCGCCGCGCTGTCGCCTGTTTGAGCGCTCGCGAACAAATTTGAAAACTGCCAATCATCGCTCAGAAAACGAATTAATCCTCATGTGAACCAATCAGTAACCACTAGCCACCGGATGTCTCGATGACGTTCAATTTATGACGTTTTCTGATGTCCGATGATGTCTTTATGCCTCACTTTATCCCGGAAAAGGAACTGGCGAGTTTCGGGCCCTTGGTGCTAGTTTCTGGATGAAAAAAGAAAAAAAGAGGGTAGCTTTAAATAACGACTGACTTCAATTCTGCAATCTCACATTTATGTCAAAATCTCTAATTATCTAAGTGGTTAGTTAATGAATTTTGGGTAATTAAAGGGGAGACCCCGGGACTATTCGAAATAGTGATTGCGTGAATAAGTTTGGTACATTCTTCAGAAATTAGAGGCAAAGTCTGTTTGGCAGTCAGTGACTAAAAGGGGGTCAAGGGGTAAAAGAGCTCAGAAGCTGATGTCGAAACCGAAACTCCTGAAGGCTCCCTCTCCAGCCCCCTGTATCCTGCATGTCGTCACAGGTAGTCTTGCATGGGCCTCTCTACGTAGTTTCAGGAACGCACTTGGTAAATTCTTCGTGCGATATGGGTCACGAGTCATCTGCTTCATTGATTTTGTTGTAAAGTTATCACCACCATTAGAAGAGAACCTAAGAAAGGCACACGCGGATAGATCTGGTGAAGCCCAGTGTTGCTGGTCCACTCCTCTGCGGAGGAACCCCGAATCACTCCAAGGGAAATGTTCGTTTTGTAATTATCAGTGCCACCTGGGGGATGAGAAATTGAACCTCTGTATGCAATAAGGGGATAAGTAAAAAAATCCCAAACCGAGAAAAGGGGCCTGATCTGATTGTCTGTCCCATTGACACACATGCACTTCCTGTAGCGGGCCAATAAATTGCAATACGGTCTTAAATTTTCTTTGGCAGGTACATACTGGTATGTACACGTCATTGCAGCAAAAATAGTAAAAACGGGTAGTAAACTTAGCCCCTTATTGCATAGAGAGGTTCAATTGTCCACTAAAACATCATACAGTATGGATTGATGTTGGATGATGGATTGTCCTGCAGTAGTTCTACATTCTTTTCAACAGAACATCCTTCTTGACACATAATCAACCCGCAACAACGGCTGCTGTGCTGTTCACGTAGCTCTTTTATAAAGAAATCTGTATCGAATTAAAAAAGCACATCTGGTGTGTTATTGTGTCCTTGTACTGTTTCTTTTTCTTTTTTTTTTCTCTTGGAGCAATCACATCAAGCTTCATTGATTGCTGTTCCTTGTGCATTTTTCGCTAACCCGCTATGGATTGAAACGCAGTGGTGTGACCTACGTTGACCGAGAGGGTCAGGAGACATATCACAGCCTGGACCAATACCCCAGCACACTGGAGAAGAAAGTGACACTGCTCAAGTACTTCCGCAACTACATGAATCAGCACCTCCTCAAGGCTGGGGAGAGTGTGGCCCCTCGCGAGGGGGACGACCTGGTCCGTCTGCCATACCTTCGGTCGTGGTTTCGCACGCGATCCGCCATTGTTCTTCACCTCACCAATGGCACAGTGCAGGTAAACTCTCTCATTGTACATACAGAATTTCTGAATCTACAGCAGGGAAACAGACTGTAGCTTCTCAAACTTTCTGGAACTTTTTCCATCCTTAACTTGTGATGTCTTAAAGTGCCACTACGGACTAACTCTCATGTCTTCAGAATCCTACCAAAGTTATGTTACTGAAATCTTCTTGTCTCACCTCACATTCCAGCAAAAGATGTTTGTTCTACGTGACATGAAAGCCAGCGAAGATTAATTCGCTAGCTTAGTGGCTAATGGAAAAAATTTAATGGTTAGCCAGGTGGCCGCATTTGTGCTTTCAGAAGTTTTCCGATTTTATCGGAAGTAATCGCAGGGTAAAAGTGGGTTTACAAGGATCTATAAATAGTTACAAACAGACCTCGGCAGTTTTGACTTTCGCTCACTCAAGTTCACACACCACCCACCCAGTTCTCGGCTCGCTCACTCACGCTCACTGTCTGCTCAGCTCTCGGTTAGCTCTTTCACGCTCACTCACCGTTAGCTCAGCTCTCGACTAGCTCAGTCAAGTTCGCTCACCACCCGTCCTGTTCTCAGCTCACTGACTGTCCACTCAGCTCTTGGCTCGCTCAGCGTCTTACGGCTGTTCCTTATCTTCCATCACCCCCATGTGTCAACAGAGCGGATGAACACGAAGTTGACAGCCGGATAGCTGATCCAAAGAGCGCATTGGTGCACCGCTCCGCGCAATAAATATGTAACCGAAACCAAAATAATTACTCGAAAAAATCACTAAGTGTCGACGCTGTTTTTTTCTGACAATATTTTTTGCTGAAGGTCCCGATGCGTAAAATAGGTTCCGTAAGTGTGCGAAGTAAAATTTAAAAGTTTAAAAAATTTAATTTGTAAGCGTGGGCAAATGGGCCGCTCACTACTCAGTTCATAAACCCCACTGGCCACTCAGCGCCGGACACGTGCACTCACGCTCAGTCACTGGCCGCTCAACTCTCGAATCGTGCGCTCACGTTCACGCACTGCCCGCTCAGCTCTTGGCTCGCTCATTCACGCTCAGTCACTACCCATTCACTTCTCGGCCCGCTCACTCACGCTCACTCACCGCTCGTTCACTTCACGGCTTGCTCACTCGGATTCACTCATGGTCCGCTCAGCTCTCGGCTCGCTCACTCAGACTGACTCACCGCCTACTCAGTTCTAGGATCGCTCACTCATGCTCAGTTCATTAGCCGAATTGAACGTGAGTGAGCATGAGTGAGCGCGCTCATGAGTGGGTTTTGCCGAGGTCTGGTTACAAATAAACAACTAGGAAAGTTAACAAATTGGAACTGTCCCCAGGCACCTTGAGGCTTTTATTTGTGTTTGTCCCTTTGTATGTATGCATGTTCCAGCCTCAGATCAATTGCTTTCCATCAGATTTGAAGCAGTTCCCATCTTCATCTTGATTGTGCAGCCCCCTGGTGTATTTCATCCTATTTAAGGCTCCGCACTTGAATCCCAACCTAACAGCCCTCCAGTCTCAAAAGAAGCAGACTTTCCCTTTAAGGTTAATAACATCTACTTTAGTTGATGATGATGATGATGATTGGGGAGTTTAGTCGCCAAGGACGATACCCTGATTTCTGTTCTTGAGAACTAACAATAATGGTGGAAAATCACAAGAAGGAAAAGGGAAGGCAGAGAACTGTGTGCTCTATGTCACAGACACTAAAGACTGCTCCAGGATGCTGCACTGACTCTTTCATTGCAACACACCGCTCAGGAAGTTTGCGTTCCAAAGTGGTTCCTGTGCAGACGACACTTGCATATTTTTGTCGCATAATGGTAGTGTTTGACTAACAACGTTATATACTTAGAATTCTTACTCTTTTTTCTTCTTTCATTTCTGCAGATAAACTTCTTCCAGGACCACACGAAAATCATCCTGTGCCCGCTGATGGCGGCAGTGTCATACATCGACACGAATCGAGCATTCCGCACTTTCAAGCTCAGGACTCTGGAGACCTCGGGCTGCTCGCCCGACCTCGCTACGCGGCTCAAATATGCAAAGAACATGGTCGAGCGACTCATCAAGGCGGACTCAAACACTGCATTTGCATAGACATTTTTAGCACGTTTTATCCTAGCCTTGTAAAAATTTTAATGTCCGTGCCTTTTATGCAACGTGAAACCTCAAAGAAGTGGCCATCAAGAGTACAAGAAGGAGCTTACCCCAAAGCGCACTTGCAGAGTGTGCCAGACCACTTCTTGAGGGTACTATTTTGGGGGAAAGTGAGGCCTAGAAGAGGCCTTCCGCAACTTTTAGGATGGTATTTTAACTTTTGGGGAAAACCTGGGAAGAAGCCATCTTTTATCGCATTACAGGTGCCGCACTTCTGTGCTCACCTTCTTACAACTTCTGTTCAATATGTGCTTCTACGACTGTCTGAACAAATACGATGATGTGCACTTTATTGTGTGTGATTTGTGGCACTGTTTAATAAATGTTTTATTCATGGATTCATAAATGTGGGAGACTAAAGACAGGACCACATTAGTGCAATAATCTTCTGTAAAGCTTACCATTTCCTAAAGACTAACTGCGATCATTGAGTAACAATGTTTTTCAAGGTATAACGTTGCTGCGTTCTTTGTGATGCGTAAACATGGAGTGAAGAAGTGGTAAGGAAGAGCAGGAAGTTTTCAAGGACATTTTTCGAAATTAAAATTAGCTGAAAGGAAGGTGTCATATATAAGAATGTGTGGCAGTGGTGTAGCCAGTGGGGAGAGGGGTTTAGACCCCTCCTAAAACTGCATTGGTAGTGCATTTGGAAGAGGGCAACGAGGGTGAAACCCTCCCCCCACATACCTCCTCTCGAAATAATTTTCTGGCTACGCTACTGGTGTGTAGTGTGAAAATCCCTAGTCCAGGAACCTTTCCTTTCTTAATAAACATATCGCCCCCGAGTCTAGGCACCACTATAAAGGGACAGGACAACTTTCACATGATCGACTTTCACATTATGGAGTTTATCCACCAGCTGGTCTGCATAGATCTATATTATACTCCCCTTTATTCGGAAAGCTGATCATAAGCAGGCGATATACATGTATAGGTTGGTACACAACGCGAAGTAGCTGTCACATTACGAAACATCCCTGAGCTGATTGTTCTTTGACTTCTCTTTAGTATCCTTTGAGTAATAAATTTTCCAAAGGCGACAGCTAGCGCTTCTTCATCTCGTTGTCAACATGTCTCCTCCGCTAATAATGTTAAAACTGTGTTGATTTCGAAACACAAACAAAAAAGGACACGACCATGACCGACTTTTTTTTTTCGCAGCGGACTAGCAGACGAATTATGCGAATTATGTAGCGCAGATGGCGTAACATGACATCTCCCATGATGCTCATCATGGTCCACAATCCCTCCCTACCAAACATGGCGGAGAACTTGGCGAAAAAGCCTCCGAAGGGTATACTGAAACCGTCTACGAGCTTCGAGTATGCAGAGGCCCGACGACAGTGAGTATGATTCGAGCTACTGGCCCGTGCTTTGTAAGCCCAAGCAGCTGCCAGAATGAAATTCAAATCACAAACTGGCAACAACGAGCATGCAGCTTTGGCGCCGGTCGTAGTGACGCTTCACTGTTACGCAAATATAACTGTGCTTTATTACGTAATAGTTAGCGTAAACCCAACTTCCGTAATCGTATGTATAGCTTGTTTCCCGTTAGTCATGCACTACTGATGTATTGGTCGCGAAAGCTTGGTATTCCGTTTCAATCATTTAAATGTTCAGCGAAGGTCAAGGGTAGGAACAGCGAAAGGACCTTTGAGGCGTCTGCCACAAATCAGGCTCATGAAACGTGCTAACAGAATACGGGCAGTGCCGGCTCTCATTCTCGTGAGCAGTGCAAGCGTTCTTAGCGTCGTAAGCGTTCTCCAAACACAATTAACGTGACGTAACCGCTATGTTCCGCGCCCCCGCGCCCTTGATATAAAAAGCATCACCAGTTGTGTTCTGCAACCTCTCCAAGTGTATATTTTTTCAGTACTTTACGACAACGTAGAGCAGAAGCGTCGGCCCTATATCTCACGCGCTTTGCTTTGACGTGTACCGTAGGAGTCAGATGGACCTGAAGTGGGACGAGATAAACATTCTACAGACCCTGCACCCACCTGACAAGGATTATGGCTTTATGAAAATTGATGAACCGAAGACGCCGTACAGTTACGGTGCTGAAGGAGAAGAGAACAGGACACTTGACCCTCTGGCATTAGCTGCAAGGTATGTTCACATATATATTGTTCTTCTTTACATCTAACTCGGGCGAGCGTAAAAATATGGCCGGAATTCAATGTGAAGCTGGTATTAAGTAGTCGTATTGCTTCTTTTCGCAGAATTGAAAAGGGTACAGATACGCCTGCAAAGGTCTTCGAGGAGCCTGACTCTCCAGAAGCAGAGAACTTGACGGAGGAGGAATTACGTATGATTTACATTAATTTCTTTTCGTAGCTCACAACATGGCTTCACTTTGTGGTTTTTACATCACGGAACAGTGGTTGGCCCTCCTTCGGCTCACATTTTTCCACTACCTAGCCAATGGAATGTTATGATGCGTTCGCTAATAAGCCATACCTATGACAATACTTTGTAAAAAAAAAAAACGACAGTCTATGCACGCTTTGCTCATCAAGCTGCTTCCATGAGAGGCAAAGTGTTTTGATGTAGTACTCAGCTCAACCATCGCAACGCTGATGATAATGACAAAATGGAAGTTCAGTGATTCAACGAGTTCGGGGCAAGATTTTCCCTTCATATCCATACAAGTATGAGGGCACAGTAAACAGAATACGTTCTGGTCACAGTGTTTAATATCCATGCCCAGTAGAACGAAAATTGCAAACTCTAATGTTGGCTAACCTCCACGCTGCACATGAAATAGAAAACACACAATACAGTCTGGCTCAAGAATACAGACTCATGGACGAGACTTGTGCACACTAAGTTGCTACAGAAACAATAAATAAACCAAAAAACAATGCCAGTTTAAAATACAGGGAATCATAACAGCAATGGGAATTGGCGAAGTGAAATGTATCTGATTTGCTGAACCCCCACCCCAATTGTCCCACCTTGGGGTCGGAGAAATACGCTCGTGTTATACAAGGGGCAACTGTACAGCTTCTGTACAGATAAGCTTAAAGGAGTACAGAGGGCCATGCAAAAAAATTTCAGATAAAGACATCTGATGAAAGTGTGTGTGTCATTATACCGAATGGCGCGAAAGGTTTTGATGTGTGCAATTTGTTTTCCAGAAAAAAACTCACATAAACATCCGCGCGTTCACACTTACCTCGCCACTCCCGCTATAACGAGGATGAGGAGGTATGATGACACGTCACCGATGACGGTATAAGAAGAACTCGTTCTGGTTCGCCGGTCACTGGGGGTCAGCGCCTTGCCCCTTTGCTGCCGTAAACCTGTTTTGCCAGTTCTCCCGGAGAATTGGGGATAGAAGGAGCAGCCGAAGCATTACCGAGCAAGGAGAAAGGCTTTATCAGAAGCCCGAACAGCCGAGTAGCAGACGATAGCGGAGTAGCAGACAACATTTCTCTAGGCCAATCAGCGAGCGTTCTCCTTATAGCGTCAGCGCGAGGTTCCAGGCAGATCACAGGCTGGTACTCCTCTTCACCACCGTTGCGCACGGCCGCTTTTTGCGGCGTATTTTAAATTCAATTTCTGCGATAATTATGACTCTGTGGTGTAAATTACTTCGCATGGTGCATCTTACTGGCCTACTTAACAGTTTTATAGGAAGAAAACTGGGTGTTAAAAATGAGTTCTGTGCTACTTTAACAGTTGCCTTTGCATGTCCTGCAATGTTCACATGCCATGCAGTGGTCAAGCTTGGCTGGACAAAGTGTCAAAGACTGCCCGATAGTCATTGGTGGATAGTCACTGGTAGTCAAGGACAATCTCATCCTATTAAATGTGCTCTCTATCCTTCCACAGAGCGCCGGAGGGTGTTTGAACTGAGGCGCAAGGAGCACTACAACGAGTTTGAAATGGTGCGACGCATGAGAGAACGCATGAAGAACAATCCTCCTGAGGATGAAGACGAAATTGACGAAAGCAGTGAGGATCTAGGAACAGAGGAAAACTAAAGGTGCTGAATGAGACACCAGAACCCAACCCTCATCTACTGTCTGTAGCATGTAAGTGAATGCGTTCTTCTACGTTCATGTACAGGCTGACATTTGCAAGCACACTAATTCATGTCATAGACAGTATGTGCCAGCAGCAGCTGGGCTGTTGACTCAGCTCAAGACTCTTGCTTCGATTCGCTCGAAACCATTTTAGAAACATCGTTGTAGCGACGCTCCACGGGAACTACAAACTTGTTCGTTGTACATTCGCAGTCCGATTTTTCGTTCTCTGCAGGGATCGCGCAAAAGTCCGAATAATTGAGCAGTCCGAAAAAACGAATTTCGTTTCAAAAGTCAACATTATTAGGTACCACCGTACCACCACCGTAGAGCGATATTGACGGTTATCGTAAATTTGATCGTTATACGGGTTATATTTAGGACCTGACTTTTTCGGGTTTTATTTTTGGCCAAATTCGGGGGGTAAATATCGGGTGATATTTTTCATTTGAAAATTCGGGTGTATTCGGGTTAAATCCCGTTACGGCATATTCTGTCGTCAGGAATTCGGGTGTATTCGGGTGATTTTTTTTTGTTTAATAAAAATTTGTCTTAACATGGAACTAATGTTTAGCAATGTTATCAAACTTTATTTTAATGCACGCTTATGAGTGTGCCACGCGACCCGGATGTTTTCGGGTAGATTCGGGTTAAACACGAATCTTACAGATTTCGTTCGGGGGGTAAATATCGGGTGGATACGGGTTTAACCCTAAAAAGTGAGGCCCTAGTTATGTTGCTAACCGCGGGCTGGGCTAAAAATAGCCGCGCCACATTGTCTCCCCGCTGGGATGGGGCAGACTGTACCAGGGTTCACTTTGGAAACCAGAATTATTTGAAAATAGCTCGTTATTTTCGCTTGCTTCTGATTGTTCGTGCGCACTACAACTTTGCGTTCAAGGGCGTCGAGGTGTGCCATGTACTCAACGGGAAGGCCGCGATCCACAGTGAAGTCCTTGAGCACGTCGAGAGCGCGCAGAGCAGCGGTGCACGGAACAGGTGGTGATGCGTCGTCGTCTTCATCCGATAAAGCATCGTTCACATTCCCATCACGCAATTCGCGAACCTCGTTAACGATGGAGTTGTCGGTAAACTCTTCTGTGGCCAGCACATGGTCGTCACCGTTAATGTTGTCTTCCAACGACACGCCCTCGTTCCATGAGGGTTGAGTCCGTTGCTTGGGTCCTCTTCCCATAGAAGCAATGCGAACTTTGACGGTGAAAAGGGTAACCATCGTTGTGCGGGGATATATCGTTATACAGAATATCGTCACACGGGGGTTTGACTCTAGTAGGCCGGAAACGGTTGTCGATGCTTTCTTAGGGTCAATTCACACGATGCAACTTTTTGCTGCAAACTCGGTTCCCGCTACAGTTGCACGAAAAAGGTCCCTTTCACACAGCGAGCAACTTGGAATGCCGTAGTTGTCACTATGCTCGCCAGATGGCACGAAAAGACATCATTGTCATCATTTTCGTCCAATCGCACTGCGGTTTCCGCTCGTTACGACTTCAATCTCTTGCGAGTTTGATGATTTTGCATAATCTCCGCTGGTCAGTGATAATTTCACCGTCTCGCGTACTGCCGCTGCAGTAACTGACACATCGAAGTATTCTTGATTGGTTGCGCTTGCAAGGCGGAGCCATGTGATTGACAGGTTGCAGCTAGAGTTGCAGTAGAAATCGCTCGAGAAGCGATCGGCTGTGCAACTCCTGCAACTCGAGTTGCGCGACCAGAGCCTCACCGTTCACACGGTGCAACTTGGTGGCGCAACTAAAGTTGCATCGTGCGAATTGACCCTTAACGGGCAGTCTTCCATCTCTGTCTGATAACATCAGCTTGTACTTCCATCTACATTCTACAGCTGCTATTTCTCGAAGCGATATTGTATAGGGGCGAAAGCCCCGCAGTCGCCTTAGCTCCACGTTCGACGGATGCACCGAGAGATGGCAGGTCATCGGTATCCTGAACACGTAGAGGGAACATATCAGGAAAACTTTAGGCAACATCAGACGTCACCATTCCGCAAGTCGGCTTCGCCTAACGCCTTCTTGCTTTAGGTGAAGCTCGCTTTACTTCGCGGGTGGAGAGCATGCGCTCGTCTTCACGAAGCACCACGACAAGACTCCTTCGCTCAGAGTATTGGAAAATGAACAGTCACTGCCTATTTTCTTGCCCCAATTTTTATATTTGGTTTCCTTGACCTTCACATTGTGTCATGCGCACGTGATGAGCTGGTGATTGCTCGGGGCGCTTGCGGCCTGGGCAGACCGTGTCCAAAATGTCGAGCGACAGAGATGTACGGCATCCAAAATTTTGGATACTGTTGTGCATTATCTCTACGGGGCCTAGTGCCTTTCCACGAGTGTGTCAGAATAATTGAGCATGTCAGAAAAATAGGTCGCCGACAGTGTCAGATTTTCGTTTTCACAGTATAGCACCCGAAAACAATCAGTGCTATTCACAACTTATGTAGTAGGACATTATACTGGTGGATTCGTGCAAGGTCACAGTATGTCATTGCAAACATATCATTAACTTATAACTTATTTTTTGTTGCTTTGTTGCAACAGGACTTTTTGCAGTAGCCTCCTCAAGCTTGTTGAGACAACAGAGAAATTCAAAATGGTCTCCCTCAGATTCTGTTGCACGTCGTAAGAAAACAATAGTTAAAGGTACCGTTCGCTCTCCAAGCATCAATTTCTACGTCTTTGTTTCTGCTAGTAGTGCATTCTCTAACTTGCCGAATGCCTCCTGCACTTTTTGCCGACTTGAGCTGCGTAATTTAATATCAGCACTATAAATCATTGGGCCCCATATGGGCTATGGCACTATGACAAGATTGTGAGGACATAAGGGCATTTCCTTGGTGACGGGCTTCTGTCACCCCTGCTGCAGAATTCTTTGCGTCCCACTACAGAGGATACGTGAGAAATAGATGTGACCAATCCTTGAGGATGTTACAGAAACATCGTACGAATTTATGAGTCTCAATAGCTGACTGATTTTTTATCGGACCCGTTCGATACTTCAGACTCCGAAGGGTAGGACCGCGACCGTCTCCATAGGATTAATAGATTTTTACGACAATTTTTCTGGTAAGATAGTCCGAATCGCCCGGTTTTCTGGACTACAATGCTTGCGGGGAAGCATTAATATGGCTATTTTCAGCTCTACGGCTCTAGCTTTGAAACTGCCATATTGGATTGCGTGTTTGGATTGGATCGGTAATTGGAATCCTAAGAGAGACTGCTCTATAACTTCCGAACCACACTCTTGGGGGTTGAGACGCTAGTCGAGTTTCTGTTTGGGCACGCTGGCGCTGTTCACCAGCTTTCGACACATTGTCACGATTGTCAGATGTGTATGACGAACATGTGGCATTCGCGCAGATGCAAGCGGATTTCGTTACACGCAGGCGCTGCATGCGGCAGGGTACAATTACACACTCCTTTAGTGCAGTTGATGTGAAATAAAGTTTCATTAAGTGATCATTAGATTGCTCAGACTGCTGTATTATTCGGACTCGCGTCACCGCCAAGCCCGGAAAATCGGTCAACTGCTGTATATGAACGCCATATCCGTAGCATGGTTCGCGATGTAAACGCGAACGAAGCCGCAAGTTACACCTTCTCTCCTCCTCAAGACATGGCGGTATTGACAGGGAGGCCGCCTCACATTGTTACTCCTCTTGAGGAGGAGAAAATCGGGAAAGCGCAAATTGCAGTTTCTCTCGCGCTTAAATCACACACGATGCGATGCATGAATCCCGCTCCTTTTGTGTAGCTGCCAAACTAATGCCATCTTTCGTACCAATGACAAATACACGGGGCTGGTTGGTACCGTTGTGGCCACTGTTAACCAATCTCCCGTTTCTGCGGCCTCACTCCGATTAAGCGCTCGACTACCAGAGAACCGTGGAAATAGCAATGGACTGGTTGACTATCACTTTGGTATGGTATTGTTTATTGACAACATCTGCAAGAACAACGGCCCAAGCGCAATGAAAGAAGCCGCAGGAAATCATTCACGCGAGCCTCAGATGAGCAGCCATCTTTCATCGCGCTTCAGCCATGCTTCTTTTTCTTTTTTTTCGCACGTGATACTATGCTAGCACCCAGCAATCCCCAAAATAACAACGGACCGGTCTAATGCTGTTTTCTTTGTTCACTGACTGTCAAGCGCTTATTGGAAACGGGAGATTGGTTAACAGTGGCCACGACAGTACATAGCATGCAAAATGTGACAACAAAGGAATAAGGGACAGAGACGTCCCATCCCATCCCATCCCCCCCCTGTCTGCTTTGTCGTCACATTTTGGAATCTTTCATACCGTGAGGAGAAATGTTTCGCACTTTAGTGCCCCTTCAGGCGTTGTGTCCATCCCTCTGTGTTTGATTGCCTCAGCTACAACTAAGTGCACATGATGTACATCTTTGACATGCAGCTATTGTTTGCAGGAAAGGCTCCTGTACAGTGCTGGTACAGAAGTGACCTAATCCCGCCAGCCTTACCTTGTTTGGTCCAATGAGGAGAGTGATTTTTCATTTGCTTCATCAGGGAATGAGTCCACCCTTTCGAGATTGCTTTGTGTAAATGCATGGAAGAATCAAGTGCACTTTCAAGCAATACCATGCAACGCTTGACTCGCATCTATACTACCGGTATATTCACGGTAAAACGTGCACTCCACCGTTGACTTCTCATTGCACTTTGTCGCTTTTGTAATGAGGCTGTGAGTACAGGAGTCTTAATTGAGTAGGATATATTTTTTTTTTTTTGCTTTCTTAAATGTAGATTCGTTCTCGGTAAGGTCTTTTATTCAGTAAAAGACATCCCCTTGCTGGAGTATGACGTAAATTATGTCAGTACCTCGCGCTACGTCGTTCCATGGCATTTGAATATTTATTTCAGTTATTGGCGAGGAAGGCATTTTTGCCAGGGCAGACGCTGCTGTATGTGTAGAGCCTTGTGTCCCAGGGGTAAACCTGGTAAAACCAACTTTTATCCCCCGTCCCCGATTTGCACTATCGTCAGGGCAGAACCCAGAAAAAAAAAAACGTTAAAGAAGAAATTGCCACAGTGTAAATTCAGCCATGAATACAGCACTGGAGAACGCAAAGCACTACACATTCTCCAAAGTTGCTTAGCATCTCGTCGTCTTCTGAAATACGAGAGGCTTTTTTTTTTTTTTCCCACCAAATATCATCCGATTTTACCCCAATTTAAGACCTTTTTACATCTGTACGAGCTTGTGCTAAGACTATGGAAGATGCACAGGAGACAGATAAAGATACTGTAAAGGGCTCTGCACTTCAGCTATGTATTGACAACAATCCACCGTATGTTTTTATACACGGTGAGGGTGAGGAGGCAGGCCACACGCAGTGGATTGTCATCAGTAAATGTAAAAAAAGTAAATGTAAAAAAAGTTGAAAAGAGTAAAAAAATAAATTTTAAAAAGGGAAACAGGTAAATATAAAAAAAGTAAGGAAAAATGCTCTACTCTTTACTGAAGTTTACCGAAGTTAAGTCTTTACCGTGCCCATACCTGTCTCCTGCTGTTAGCGTGAGGTCTTACATGTTGCAGCGTCAGCTAGCCCAGATGAGAACACTGCTCACTGCCGATAGGCCAAATACTTTGCCAGGGAGGCGGCTGAGTTGTTTGAGAGACGCGAGAGGCTACCTCAGCAGTGTCTCCTAACATTGTCTTTACAATGTCAAGATACTAGTCTCTGTGTTCATACAAGAAGTTAAAAACAAAGTAAAATTTGTACGTGAGTCTGTCAGCGAGATACGAAGACTACTGATTTTTGTCCCCAGGCGTGGTAGTTTTCTTTTTAAACAAATTTACGTTCTGTTGATGTTAGTATTACTAACTGATTTTCTTTTTAATCACTAAGCGACATATAGCTTGTGAAGCAGCAAAGATACTTTCGTGCCTGTGCACATGTACATGTGTGTGAGGTGATCCAAATGTCAAAAACACATGTCAGAAATGTCAAAAAGGCATGAACGGTGTCATACTGCTAATGCTTCACTTCTGGAGTGTTAACTCGTTTGTTTTATTTGGTTTGCTTCAACGGCATGCATTTTAAATGCCAGATAACGCCTAATGATTTTGCTTTGCAATATGGATTGCATTTACGTGGGATGTAAGTGTTAAAACCTGCACAATGCTGGGTTTTGCATTTGAGATGCTTGGTATGACTTATGTAGATCCCTTAAATTGCCATAATATTGTGCTGTCATTTGAGTTGAATGAGACCATGGTCAGTGCCAGTACCCTAGAAAGCTCCGTATGAACTGGTACAGGCAGTGCGAGAAACTAAACGAGTGTAAGGAATTTTCGTCCCTAAACATGTGCCATGCTGCTATTCCTACTTGTGTTTGCAGCCTATGCACTTGCTACATGACTACAGGGTAGGAGTTTTGAATGTTGACAAAGAAGCTCAATTTCTTTCAAGTATTGGCAGATGTCTTCTAGGACACGTTACGTTTTACGCGCACACATACCCATGCAGACATGCAGTGCTGTTCTCGGATAATTAGAACTTTACATGCTCCCTCTGCGTAAAAATACTCTAACAGTCATTCATGACGTGCTGTGATCACTCATTAGGGGAACATCAGGTTTCTGAGTTAAGGTCTAAATTTGCTACAACAATGTTGTACCTTGTCCTGTAGCAGTACGTTTTTGTACGGATAATGTTGTATAATGGCCCTTCTGTTGATATTTTCTCACTATTTTGATATATTTATTATGGTAGGTGAAATAATACTTCTTTTTTTCCTGTCTTTTGCACTTACCCACTCATTGTAACTATAGGTTTGATATTAGGGTTTGCTTGCAGGTGGATTGCCCATAACACTACATACTCTGTTGAACATGTTACGCATCAGAGACAAAATGCTTATGTCCGTGTCGGCTGTAACAGTTTTGCACTTTACTGATTTCTCCTAACCGATGTGGTATCAAGCTTTCATTTTAAACAGAACAGAGAGAGCATATCATGCTGCATTGCACAGGTGTAGGTATGTTTAAGGGGTACTAAAGTGCAAGAACTTCTCCTCGCTAGTTCATCTAAACATGCAGATTGAATTATATAACAGAAACAGTTTGCAAGAACTGCTACAACATGGGCTTCCAATGAGCTTCATGAAAGAAGAAGAAAAAAAAAGCAGTGTCAGTAACATAAGACATTCTGTGGTACCAATTCATGATTCCTGCACATGCGGATGTTCACCTGTAGGTCGTTAAGTGTGTGTGTGCATGCATGCACAATGTACATATGTATAGTGCTAGTGTGTTAATGTGTTATCAAGCACATCATAGACAAGTCATGAGCACATAGTATTTTCTCATTGCTGGAGAATATTTTGCGCCACATATTATAAACTACACCAAAATACATGAGGTGCTGGAGGTGCTGTGCAAGGAATTTTTTTTTTTTACTCATGGTAATTTGAATGCTGCTATGCTTGTTGTGCAAGAGTTGCAACATGAGCACTTTTGCATAATTTTGCTTTGTAAGGTCATCGTCGCACTGTTAGGTGATGTAACGCAGCATGTGACGGTGATGCCACATGTAGTATAACACAAATCGCAAGTTTGTGTAAATATCAGTACAGTGTAACACTGCAAGATGAAATAAATGATTAAAAAAAACACATAAATGTTGTCTTCGTGTGAAGTCTGTTCAACGTAATGTTCCCCTCACCGTGTATTCACACGAGTGACAACCCCATGGAATATTCTAGTGGAAGAAAAAGCAAAAACCACTTGCGTTGTGGACGTTCTGCCACATCGTCTGTTCAGCATTTACACAGCACTGGAATATCAGGAACGATGTACATAGCAGACGACACCATCGGCCCTGTCGTCTGCTACAGAATATCTTGTTGATGAGCCGCAGGATATTCCTCATTGTTAGAGGAGCAAAGTGGTGTCACTAGAAAACTCATCTATTGTAGGTAAGGCTTTTATTTGCTTATTATCACAGCAAGCTGCATAAAACATTGTACATTTCTTTTGTGCACAAAGAAAGTAAAGTACTCTGCACGGTGTGGAATGACTAGCACCACTTCCCCACAAAACAGTTTGTAAATATGAAGGCTGAATGGACATGCACAGCATTTAGGTACTGTGAGCTGCTTATTGTAATGCAACAGTACGTAGTGCACAGGTTAAGAACAGTACAGTGTCCGTGTATCCACAGGAGCGACATTCCCCAGAATACTTCAGTGGAAGATGTGCAAAACGTCATAGCTTTCCGCTGTTCGGTTGCAAGGTATTTTCGTAGCAGATGACAGCGCGGATGATGTCATCTGCTATGTGCGCAGTACACCATTCCCGGTACTCTGGCCTGTGCGAATGTTGGCCATGAGACCTGGCATAATTTTGTGTGTGTGAGAATTTATTTTTGCTCTTTCTTCCACTAGAATATTCCATGAGGATGTTGCTCATGTGAACACATGGTATAACGTAGCATTCGGAAGGGATAAAAACGTAACAAATTTTCTGTGCTTTTTTATGAATGTAGCTCAGACCACCTGTAGTAAGTCACATCAGAGTTATAGAAATGTCTATGAAAAACCAAAGGAACGTGTATAATTAAAAATGAGAGGATAAAAGACCTCAAAATATGTTTTACTTGCAAAAATAGCATGTTTTTGATTTTTTAAGAAGCTTTCTTTGGTGTCCCCACTTTTCAAGTTTATGAGGAGCTTGCTTTACATTAATAAGATCAGTGATGAATAATATGCAAATAATGCAAACTTCCTGGACCAGTTTTTGGAGTTAACTGTAACTGGAGTCAACAGTTAACTGTACAGTTTACTGTAACTGTTAGAGCATTCACTATGAATAGAAGTACGCAACAAATTCAACTCTGGCATTGGCCATCATGGAAAACGTCTCCATATGCAGTCTTTCACTATGTTCAGTATCACTGTAAGTGGATTCCACTGTATTTTGAGCATCCCCGTGATAGATTAACCTCGTCTAACCTGCACGGATATTACACCTGCAGCGAGATACAATGAAACAAAACCTTATGATCCCTTCTATGTAATGAGAAAGTCTCAGTGAGTGTACAGCCTGTAGCCGTAATAATTAGCATGTGTGTGTAGAGACAGTCACGAGTATACAAAACGATGACTGCACATAATGTGTGACTAGAATAGCAAAAGGTACAAATGCAAGATTAAAAGTTCCCCCGACAAATATAAAAGTATGCAAAATCTGCAAAGTCGCGCATAATCTCTTGAAAGACCTGACTAGTATGGGATTTAAAACTGCCTGTTGGTGCATCATTGATATGGGTAAAAGTGCTAAAAAATGAAATGTCGGTGTTTGTGGTTCGTCCTTTCCTCTTTTAGCGCTTTTACCCATATCAATTAATATGGGATGACAGAGCAAATTTTGTTGAAAATTTTGTCATAACTAGAAGTAAACATAACAAAAACTCCAGAAATATACATGCAACTATGCAGCGAAAATCATCTAAATATGCAGTAAAAATCGTAAATATATGCAATGTTTTTCATTGCTCATGGTACAAAAGCAATGCATCAAATGCCTATTTTTAAAAATTGGAGCATTTTATTAGGGATCACACACTAGAATAAAACCACCCTCGATCTGCAGCACTCAACAAAGAATACCTGCGCCACAGATATAAAACATAGAGCTGAAGGCTTTGCCTTCGGCACTGCACTGCAGTGACGATTAAAATGTGAATACCGTGGAAGAGGCCCAAAGGTATGGCCCATCAGCCATGCAGGCAGTGGAGGGAGCCGGGTGTGAGCTGAACAACACACGTCACCCCACCGAAACATAAAAAATATTATATATTCTGACCAGAATTTTCGCGAAAGAGGACCCAAAGCCTTTGCGGAACCAGCAAAACCACCCATGAAAAAAGAAGTATATAAGCTCTCGCACCTGAAAATATGGCAAAATATGCACTATGCGTGCATTTTCATGCGAAATATGGCATAACGTGCAAAACATGCGTTTATATGCAACATCTACCTTCTTCACGTTCCTTCTCATAGGTCCCAAAGCAAGATCAAATGTGCATTTTCATTGTCCAGATATGAAACCATATCGCGAAAAAACAACAACATGCATTTGCGTTAAAATTCACACTCTAGTCATAACATTATTTCACGTGAGCCTGCAACCTGGTGTAAACAAGCAAGCATTTCCTTTAAATGCAATACTTGCACGACCACAGTGCAAAAGATCAGTACATGCATCGTCACACAGGACCCCCTTTTGCAAATTTCAATGCAACATATGATTCTTTAAAAATTGATAATATCCCCAGTGCTAGCAACAAGGATGAAAAACAACACAAACGTATGCACTGTCTTTCTTGCCCCTGTTCCCAGCACGGTGGGATCAATTTTTTAAAAATCAATTTTTAAAAAGTCATGTTTCACCAACCTTCCGAGATTGTAATGCTGTTGCAACACGTGAAAATGGTTGCATTACATCCAGTCTGTGACAGTTATGTTTGAAATTTAATATATTGCATAATCCAGAATATAAATGTTTTCAGCCATGTGTCAGAATCAGCATATTTCATCAAACAAGCTTAAAGAATAAATGCTCACTTTCATGTTACCCGTCTGCATGAGTGCATCGTATGCATAATGTTCTACGTTACAGTCCTTTAAATGCATTCTGTCTAGCATGAAGATACGGTTTTCAAACATTCAAAATGCATGACATACAGTGATAAAATTAATAATTCACATCACCTGTCAAACGAAAGGTAGTACTATTTTGCATTTGTTACTTTCATGTACCTGGGAGGGGAGCCTTAGTCAAGCCTCCTTGGCTTTTTGCTTCCCCTTCCAACCGAAAGGAATAAATAAATTGAATTGAATTGAATTGAATTGAACCTACTATAATTAGGGTCTGACCTTTCCTGAATCAGATGCCATTCGGAAATTTGAGGCATGAAAGCTGGCTGCATCAAGGATGTAATTTGGGATGCCATCAGGTGCATTCGGACGTCATCAAAAGTTCTAATAAAAGCAAAGCCAATACTGCATCAAGCCACACTTACATTATGCTCAAAATGCTGCTAGCTGTGGTGTTTCTGGGCTCTTTTGGTGCACTAGAGCTGTAAAGTCGATAGACAGGGTTTAACTCGTAAGAAATGAAATAAAAAGAAAGAAAATAGAAAGGAAATTGATTGGAGGTAGATAAGTGTAAAATAGGATTTTATCTGGAAAAGTCAGACCCTAATCTTGCATGAGCAACTTATGAAAAAGAACACTTTTTTCTTTTCTTTTATGTGGGCGGACTTTAGTGACCGGTATTTGGAACCCCTGTGGGTCGTATTTATCTGCAAATCGTGCTTGACAGGTCACACACATTAAGGCCACATGCAACAGCATATACTACTTGGTTCAGGGTATGGTTGTGCAACATTCACGAGTGCGTGTGCAACTACGTCAACTAGCGGTTCTACTTGCATATATGTCACTGCAGTAGCGCAGTCAGAAAAATATTTTGGGAGGGGTTCTATGAGAACTTTATATGGAGAGGAGGAGGACTTTATTCCCTCTTTTGCCTCTGCCAAATGCACTACCAAAAGTATGATTTTGTGGGGGGCCTGAACCAGCGATACCCTCGCAGGTTACGCCACTGTGTGACTGGTATTAATGGGCATGAATGAGGCACTGGACTGATCCAGCAATTGCTTTGGTGCAATGTCACACTGGATTGAATCGGGGGGTCCCTGAAATTCACCATTAAGAATAAACGTTTAAGAATAAAACATTCAAAAATAATCCGCTTAAAAAATACCCGGTTAAAAATATATCTCCTAAAATAAACCGCTTACTATCCCCGCTTAGAGATCACCGTTTAATAATCCACCATTAAAAATAAACTGTTTCAAAATCCCCTCACCATCTAGCACGGAGGCGGACTGATTGCAATTTACGCCGGGTTATATCATATGTTATGTTAGGTTAGTTTAGTTTGGTTTCGGTTAGTTTGGGATAGTTTAGGCTAGTTTGGTCCTGTGAGGTTAGGTAAAGCCCCTTGCTTGCAGTTCACCTTGATTTGGGCCATACCACATGACTCTAGCAACTGTAGGGTGGATTTGGGGGGATTCTGAAACGATTTATTTTTAACGATATATTCTTAACCGTGGATTCCTTAGCGTTTATATTTAAACGGGGACATTTCGGCGATTATTTTTGTGCGTATATTCTGGGAGATATATCTTTAACAGTGGGTACTTACGCGTTTATTTTTGAAAGATTATTTTTAATGGTTTCAAACGGGATACACCCATTGAATCAATACCAAAGAGAAACAAAACATATCTGCATTATACACGATGCGTAGCCCTATGCAGCGACAAATTCAATGACGAGCCATTACAATATCAAAACGGCTAAAGAGAAGATAGCACCATCTTTGGGTTGCGAGAAAAATCCTGTCACCTGGCTTTTGGTGGGAACCCTGTCACCTATTCTCCCACACTAAACACTTACGTCCAACACCCTACTGGGCACCACAACTTCAACCTCATCACGCACCAGGATAAGGGTTGAAGCTCGCGGTGATGGAGAATAACGTTTCCAGCTGCTGGGATGCGAAGCGTGAATGGCTGCTCACGTAGACCATGCCCGTAGAGCCAGTGTCAGTGGCGATGGCCTTGGCAATTTCTTGGCAGGATTTGATGCAGTCACTTCCCGCATATTCGGCCGCTATAACGGGGCCTGAACAAACAACGTTTAGCTACTTGTCCCATCTCTCAGGTTGCGCGAATAAACATGTTGCATTGCATTGCTGAAGCAAACATTCTGATGGTTGAGTTCAGATTTGATTGGAAAGTCTTCGTTTCAAGTATTGTTTCGTTTTTAGACAATACAAGGGTGACATAAACTGCACAGAAAGCCAAGCCGTTAATGTGACTACTAAAATGCACCATGCGAAGGGATGCATTCGACAGATGCATAAGTATAGCAGAGATCGGTTTTAAAAATCGCGACCGTGCGCGCAACTAGCTTCATGAGTTGCTTTGACGTCATTATGGTACAGTCCGCTAACTGGTTTGGAGGAATGTCATCCGCTACACAGGGAGAGAAACGTAAAAAAAAAGGAAAAAAACTGCAGGAAGTGCCGGCCCGATTGGAGCGCGGTCTGTCTTGTAACCGTACTGACATCTCCTCCTTGTTTCGCTCTGCAGAGCGAGTTGAGCGGGATCATGCACGTCGATTGTTCGGGTGCGTTTTTTTCCAAGAAAAAAAAAATATTGCGTACAGATAATTTTTTTTGTGTTAGTTGTCAAGTCAAGTCACATCCTTTCGGAATGCGTCAGAAACAGAAAATATTTTGGATGTCTTTCTGGGTTCCTTTAAGGCCTTTGTTTGGTTCTTATTTGCCATAAAATAATAGGGAGGTCTTTATTACAGTTACAGTGAAACAGCTTTATGTATCTAAAGCTGAAATAACAACGGCGCTCTCTGCGTGGGGTGCATAGGAAAGAAAGGATGATGAGTGTTGCAAAGTAACGGGCCTGCTGTTACTTCGGTAATGCTAAATTGGCAATTATTCAGCAGATCAACTAATCAGGACTGAAAGTACACCCTGTGGCTGTGCATGCCACACTGCATTATTGAAGAAACTGATGTAGCAAATGCTTATTCTTTCTCTCTCTCTTTTTCTTTTTTTGCATATCAGAAATGCTTACCACTTCTGGCAACCTTGGCATAAGAATCTGTGCCAAAAATGCGCTGTGCATCCTGCTCCGTTATTGCAACCTCCAAGGTCCGAACCAATGTGTTCTGCAAGAAACAAAATGCTGCAGAGTCCCGTTTTTGTGTTCTCCTATCGCTTGACAGCGAAACTGCTGCGACGCTATTTTACGATACAGCAATTTTTGTAATTTTCACAGTTTTTTTTTTTTACTCACTGGCGTCTTTTCCATTTCACGTATGAAGGACACTGCTCGCTGCTGTGACTGGCCGTCCGAGAAGAATACCACTAGACATCTCTGCTTCTACAGAAACATTAGAAGGATAAGAAAGAAAGATTAGGTTAAAAAATGCTAGTAAAGGCATCAAAGATGGCAATGACTAGCTAAAATACTTCAACACCCCAGAAAATTTGCATTTTCCCTTCCATAAGAAATTATGGTTTCATCATATTAGTTTGTGTGTCCTCTTTGAAGTACAGAAGCTGGAACATGTTTTATGTTAACACACAAAATCAATGCTCCCATAGTCATGGAACACTTCACGCACAGTACACTTAGTGCCACCTGTGTGAAATTTGGGCTACGTTATCAAAACGTGAAAGCCTCCGCTCAGTACATTGGCTGTTTTTCGATACAGATTCTTCATAAAAAGACTATAAGGGCTATAGACATCCTGTTTTCACTTCTATCATCTCTGCCCTCACATTCTGCTCTCTCACATTGGAGATGAAGGAAAGACGCGTCTCCAAAGATGCGCAATGAACAAAATAAAGAAGAAAAAAATTGTGTTCTTTCACAATTTTTTTGCGGGCGATCTATCGAACAGATTTTTGTTCTGAAAACGTTAATGGTATCAGGTGATCGAAGGGACCAGATGTTTTCTTTCGGACGACCTTGTAGCTTTCATAATTATAAAGTTAACTAATGATTTTTAGGTAACTAGTCATTCGACGGTTGAGCAACAGACGGCCAAGAACGAACGTTCTTGGCCGTCACGACCATTTTTTCTTGGCCCAGAGATGATAGAAGTGAAAACAGGATATCTATAGCCCTTATACTTTTTTAATGAAACATCTGTATTGAAAAAAAAAAAAGACACCCTGTATATATATAAATATATATATATATATATATATATATATATAGTAGGGGGGGGGGGGGTTCATTGTGACAAAGTTCTGCCAGTCACAACTGCTTCTGTAGAGTGGGGCTTCTCTAAGCTGGCGCTGCTCAAAACAAATCTACGGACTGTCAGGAGCCATTCTAGGCTAGAGGCTATTTATCGCCTCTGCCGCTGTACAAAAGAGCAATCCAGTGAGCATTGACAACGCCGATTTAGTAGCAAAATTTGCCGCCCAGTCAAACCGGTGCCTGAACCATTTCTAAAACTTTGGAATGGCATAGAGATCTTTGACAAGTGTTTCTGTATTTCCACTGTAATAGTTCACACTAGTAAAAGTTCAAATCCTCTATTATCAACTCTCAGCTTGCTGTATGCAGAGGTGTATGTGTGTGGGCGCACCCAGGGAATGACAGAAAGGGAGCAGGTTTTTTGTACTGAGCCCTCCTTGCCTAATTAATTAGACAAGACTAATACTTTTAAAATATTGGATGGTACACTTACATCGCCTGTTAGCCGCTCACTAGGAGAGGGCGTTCTCGGCACAGCACTCGTTCCAGGGTCCATACTAAGCAGCACAGAAGACAGCTCCGGTGTTGCTGGTACGGGCAAGAAATCCTCCATCCTCACATCCTATGCACCAAACAATCCTAATCACGCACAGTGCCAACTAAACTTAACTGTATCGCTAAAACAATGTTTAGAAAGCAGAATGGCTACCACGTACATGTGGAAAAAGTGTCCAATTTGGTTCCACGCTGTCGGGTGTGAAATCGTAAACGTGCTGCCAGTTGTTGTTGAATGGGCTCAGGCACGCATACTTAAACTGGTCTGTGGCAAAGTTTAGTACTGTTACGTCTACGAAACACGTTTTTAAAGGAGCACAGAAAGCACTTCAGTCGCGACCATTTTTTCAAACCAAGCCGTTAACCTGACTGCTGAAACGCACCATGCGAAGGGATCCACTCAACCGATGCATACCTATCGCGGAATTCGATTTTGAAAATCGCTACCGCGCGCAACGGTGGCAATGCCCGCAACTGGCTGCCAGAGTCATTTTGACGTCATCGCGGTGCAACCCGCTAACTGGTTTGCTTGTTTGGAGAAGCGTCGTCTGCTATACAGAGAGAGAACTGGGAGCAGAAAAGCCAAAGAAAAAAAAGTACAAAAAGCGCCGGCCTTGACTGGAACGCGGTATTTTATGTAACCGTGATGACATCACAATCCTCCTCCTCCTCGTTTTGGCCTGCAGAGCGAGACAAGCGGGAACGTGATGTTGATGACGTCGATGATCGGGGGCGTTTTATTCCAAGAAAAACAGTGCGCACAGAGAATTTTTTCGTGTTAATTGACATGTCAAATTACGTCCTTTCGTAATTCGCCAGAAACAGAAAATCTTTTGGATGGCTTTCTGCGCTCCTTTAAGAAAATCTACAGTGTTGCAGCATATACCTTCGAGCTGTTTGTACGAAATACAAAGGCAGCCAAATCTCATCTCACTGCTCGACTCAATGGAGGGCTGGGTAGCGCAACACAGGAAGCAGTCCACGCGATGGCAGTCACGGGTCCTCAGCTGCTGGCAGATGGCTGCTACGCGGCAGTCCTTGCAGTCACGCAAGAAAATGCTACGTGGTAGAAAGTTTCGTGACTGTGCAGTCTAATATTACTGTCGCTCCAACTTCAATGCCTCACCTCGCCTTTGTGGGACCAAGGAAGATGTTGCAGTTGTTGCAGTCATCAACAGTGACCGTATTTAAGTGATCAAAAATGTAGATGTTGCTGTCCTGAATGAAAAAAAAAAAAAAAAGGACATATAGTTAACATTCACCTAATAAATATGCTTGCTGCAAGGATAGTTATGCCATGCATTAATGAATTAATGCGGTTTTCTGTGCTGAACATAGGCACTGCTGAGTGAGATAAAAAGCAGGGCAGAAGTCTGGGCTGTGTCGGAGTGCAGTATGTGAAATTTTATGTCAAGTTCTCATGAAAATATGTAAAATTACTCGAGTGGAGGCAGTGGTTTATCCACAATCGCCAAAATGTGTCTAAAGCCGAAATAACAATGCCCCCCCCCCCCCCCCCCCCCCCCCCCCCCGTAGGGGTGCACAGAAAAGAGAGGAAGGGAGAGGTCGTCGCCAAATATTTGGGTGAAGGGTTTTGGGGGTATTGGGGAAGTCTGGATAAATCACACAGGTAGTATATCTCAGCACAGAAGCCTGAAGTTGTTGCAAGATTCTGCAAGATTCTGAAAGCAAAAAATGCTAATGTTGCGTGAGTGTGTTGCATAAGCGAGTGTTTGTCACTTCGATATCACTGTGGCAAGCAAGCATTCCAATACCTCACAGTTTTGAATGATAAATTGTTGTCCGTTAACTGTGCCAGGTGCGCGGCCAACAGTCTGTCCTTTCAAATTCTCGACCGTGTACCCTTTGGGGTTGATTTCACGCTTTCTGTGGTCCCTGCAATAACATATGGCTCGATTACGCTGAAGACAGTTGTACGTTCAAGTACGAGCTGAATCATTATTACCATGAATATGTCTTGCTTCCTGAATGCCGTCTTTCTCCCTCTGAACCCTCTTCCGGCATTGACTTTAATTTTGTTTGAAAACATCCCATTTCAAGCACCATTCATCAAGTACTCAGGCTCTTTGAAGACAGACTTCACTGTATTGAACAGCGCATGAGAGCTTTCCTGAAAACTTCATAGATTCAGTGGACAGATTATGCGTTTTAAAATGCTGATGTTGTCTTATGCTTTGTGCTTGCGCAACAAAGCGCAGATTTATTGTATCGACGACGACGAACGAACTCACAGCTTCACGCTCATGCCATGTCCGCTGACATTTTAAAGCCGTTGCTAAGCACCGGCCATGGCACCGGCGTTCGGGAGCTGCGGAGCTGCTGGCTGCTCTACGTCACCCATGACGTCATCGCGCCGCCAAGAAGCAGACGACGTGGGCGCGTCAACGCAAACGCAAAGTCCAAATTAAAAAGTGCTCTATTAATATACGCGTACACAGAAACTGGACGGTGCTGAACCGCCGCGCACAGCAGGGCTGCGCTTTTTCGGTGTTTTCCGTCCCCTTAGCATGAAATTATTTCAACGGTATGCAATACCAACTATATAGCCCAGACCAAGCTCCATTCGTGGCTGTGTTGGCGCTGAATCTTCAACTTTGTTAACGCGATGTTGGGCATGTTGGGAAGGATTCTATAAAAGCACGAAGACGAACTAAGACAAACAGGTGTAAACATTAGGACCGCAGTTGAGTATAGGCTACTGCACCTAATCCCCCCCCCCTTTTTTTTACAGGGCAGACTCCCAAAAGCAGCGTTGCGCCGGTACGTGTGGTCGTGCTGTTTTCGTGTTTGTCGTGACGCTTTTAGAGATGACCCTACAGTTATATTAAATATTTCTTTGTGGAAATTTACTTATAGAAACATATCTTAGTGCGTCATTGTCACACACCTAACAACAGCTGCGCGCATGCTTAGAATACGTATACGTGGGGTAAATAATATCTTGAGAACACATATTTCCAAGATTTCACATTGAAGCAAGCACGCGTACACATAAGTGGTTGAACTGGACGAACTGTTTGAAATTTCAGCCCTTGCACTGATTTCCCGAATACCCCATAAGTTATTTCATCCAAAATCTCATTCGAAAAGCGCGCGAGCGTGAAATAAATTTTGTTACTATCGATTGTTTCTAGTTACTTAACTTTTGTTAGTAGCATTTTTACTTTATATAAGCCGAAAACCTAATCAATTTTGGACTTCTGATATTTAAAGATCAACGTTCAAATCAAATATCCAAATGAACGAAACTTCGCCGCGCCGCCAACGGATACAAGTCCAACAGACGCAAGTACGACGCAAGCACGGACAGGCACGGACGCAAGTCATAGCTGTGTATCTATGCGCACGCGCAAGTCGTCAAAGCACACAGTATGGTCGGTTGTCACCCCAGTCGTGATTATTACTCGTAGCCTAACCATCGAAAAAAGGGAGGAAAAGAAATGGCTCTACGAAAATGCGACAAATTCTACGCTTTCTCCAAAACGGTATGGACGTGCTCTAGCTGGGTGTGTGACAAATCTCTGCCTGCGTGAGGTCAGATTTCAACTTATCGCTTAACGCACGCCCAAGGATTTACAAACATTCTATTTACGTGAGAAAGGGTCATCTGACGGACTCGAAATGGAAGCGTTCAACCTCTTCGTGGACATGGGGTCAAGTGCAGGTAGTTCACACTTTTATACGTCAGCTTCAGCAGTACCATTTCGAAGTTTGCCGGAAGAGGGAAGATACGACTTCAGCGTTTACGGCCCGCCGTCCAAGGGCCACACGAGAGAACGGAGCGGGGGAAACATAGTAAAACAACGATGTTATAGCTCGCTAGACGACATCAACAATGCTGCAGTGCCTTCAAGTTCGTCGGAACCACCGCCGTCCCCCGAAAAAATGAAAGCGCGACTGCTGTCCGTGTGGAACAACGTGAAGTACGGTTGGACAGTCCGCACAAAGACCACGTTCAGCAAAGACGCGCCCATATTTCTGTTGGGCGTTATGTACCACCACAAAGTGCAGGGATATTGCGATGGTGTCAATCGAAGCTTTCGCGATTTCATGGAAGACTTCGCGAGCCGCCTGTGGTTCACGTACCGACGCGATTTTCCTGCCATACCCGGTACGGACATTACTACTGACTGTGGTTGGGGCTGCATGTTGAGGAGTGGACAGATGATTCTGGCGCAGGCCCTGCTGAATCATATGACGAGCAGGCAGTGGAGGTGGAACAGCAAACATAGTGAAGCCAATGACTTTTTGCATCGTTACATTCTTAAGTAAGTATTGGGTATAAGCTACCTTTAGTTTAAATGGCTGTGCTTCAGTCTCGTCTGGTCGTGGTTGACATCTCTAAGCTGAGAGAACTGATGTTTAACAGTTGCCGCTTGCGTCGATCCCGTCGTATGAATGTCTGTATGAGTGAGCAACAATGTAAGAGTGAAAGGGGGATGAGTGAGAAAGAGTGGCTGGTTTGTCCCTTCAGATGACGCACCCTTGGAAGTCGCTGGGGAGGTGTGCTAGCTTAGCTGAATTGGTAGAGCCCTGGACCGGTAATCCAAAAGTTTTGGGTTCGAGTCCTACAGCTGGCTAACTTTTTCGGTGACTTTAATCTCTGAGCTGGTTTGTTTGACGTATTTGCTACACCTCCCATCCTACAAATCAGTAACTTAGCCAGAAAAACGTTTGAGGAGTGGTTGTACATGGTAGAGGAGGACTTCACTCTCAGTTTCCCCAACATGAATGCACTACCACAGGTACGATTTGAACCAAAATGTTGAACCCCTGATCCCCGCCGGCTACACTGATGCTACAAAGCATGAAACCATTAATGATCTCGATCTTAATTTTTGTGTGCCCACGATAGGTACACATGCTGTTAAGACATAGAATACACACCAGTAATAAGGCTTTTACTCGATTGATGCTCGAAGACCAATGACATTTAGATAAAAAATATCTACAGGGTCTTACCCTATAAAAGTCAACCCGCGTCGGCATGCCGTGCTCAATGCATTACTCAATGCATTACTCAATGCATATGGCACATTGTGTTGCCGACGTATAAAGCTCGTAAGGACATTCAATCATGGTAAATATTGAAGTGATTGAGTACCGCAATGCAAAGTTATACAGCAAAACGTGTGATTACCGTAGTCAAAATAGCCAAATGGCGGTGTTGTGAAGCGCAGTTATGACGCAGCTCCCCAGATGGTGATTGTTCGCTTTGGCAGGCAGAGACTTCTCCTCGTTACGTTATTTCATCACTGCCTTTCAGTATAAGCAGATGATATCCCCTTTGGTTGTCGTCTGCTAATTATGTAAGCAATTTCGTTCCTCACGTTGCTCACTTCGGGAGCAAAATACGACAGTTACACAGAAACAAAATGAAAACTGCAGTTCCATCCAGCTGGCAGGATATGTGAACATGTCGCCATCTGGGGAGCAGCATGTCAACTGTTCTTCACAACACCACCATCTTGTTTTTTTGTGACTACGGGAATCCCACATCTTGCGTTAAAACTTTGTGCTCAATCACTTTGAAATTTACCATGATTGAATGTTCTTATGAGCTTTAATTATATGTGGACCGCACAATGTGCCATTTTATAGGGTAAGACCCTGTACATCTGTAAAATATTTCATGTATGGGGTTTATTTACACAATGTCATCCGCAAGAGAGCATCACTGTCGCTAGCAGACTTTTCCGCCATAATGCAGGTCCTCAGGTTTTGACTGTCGATGTCTTGACCACGTTGTGCTCCTCGTACATTTGGTTTTTCAACGCCGTTGTACTTTGTGAGCATTATTTGTGCCACAATCCAAATAATTTCCATGTTTTCAACGTTACTAGTCCCCTAGATAGCATATGGCAGTGAACGAAAACCAGAACCAAACTTTGAGGGACCTACATCATGGAGACGATTTCGCCTTTTCGAAGCTAGTGACCTCTGGAGGGATGACGTCAGTGTATAAACTCTATCGAAGTACAATCCATGTCAACGGACAAAAATATGAACAAACACTGGCCTGCAGAACTGTAGAAGTACTTGCAAGGAATGCACGTAGCAGCCGATGTGGTGAATTCATCACAGTCGTAGATACCACCATAGACACTTGAAAGGGAAGAAACACGTGTTCCTTTACTCAAGCATGGGGTGCTGCAGTTCAACATTCGCAATAAGCCATTTTAATAAATTATACTCTGGGATTCGCACCTAATTTTCATCTCTGTGGGGAGGATGTGACACCCGTATTTGCTGGCTTTTAGTTCTTTTTCTCGCCTTTTTAGAAGTTTTTTTTGGGTGGGTGTGTGGAGGGGTATTGCAAAGTTTTGCTAGGGCCATGGGGGGTGTTGAGAAAATTTGCACCTCATACCGAGGCAACTATACCAGGACAACTGATACTGCGCTCACCTTGTAACAACCTGAGCTCGTTCCCATTCAAGTCGCACCAGGAAAGGCCATACGAGGAAAAAAATGTTGCAAAATGTTAAAAAAATGTGTCAACTGCGGTATGAGCTGAGGGAGTGGGGGGGGAGAGCCTTAGAATGTTCTGTCACCCCCTTTTCCCACAAAGTTTATATTTGCTTGAGAAGACACAAACTGATCCTCTATTCCAATGGTACATCTCATTCTTGCAGATGGTTCGGTGACAAACCCGGAAACCATTTCTCGCTCCACGAACTCATCCGGGCCGGCCACCAAGGTGGCAAGAAGGCGGGCGACTGGTATGGGCCTTCCAGTGTTGCCTACATCTTAAAAGACGTCGTAGCAGAGGCGGCACGTCACGAACTAAAGCTGAAAGACCTCTGCATCTACGTGGCACAGGACTGCACCGTCTACCTGGAAGATGTTGCCGCCTTGTGCACATCGAATGGAACCACGGCGTGGCGCAGCGTCATCCTACTGGTCCCTGTTCGGCTTGGAGGCGACAAGATGAACGAAGCATACGTGCCGTGTGTTCAGGCAATGCTGGCGTCGAAGAGCTGCATCGGGATCATTGGGGGACGTCCGAGGCATTCCTTGTACTTTCTTGGGTATCAGGGTGAGTTCATATGTATGCGAAAAATTCACTGCGGAAAAGCATGAAGCTTGAATTTTTTAGATTGCCCAAATCCCAAGAAAAAGATTAGTGTATCAGTTTTGACCAATTCTTTCTCGGTACAGAGTGGTTTCTACTTTTTCGTATTACCTGTTAAGTTGCGTTGGCCACTATGACTACAAAGGGTTACGTGACAATGAACGTTTCGTAGACTGGCCACCATCTCTGCTAGCGTATTGCCTAAAGGAGTCTAGCACTCATCAAAATGACTGACTGTGGTAAAAAGTAATTTAAAAAATCCCAATCATTCATTTTATTCATTCAAAAGTAGAGGGAAATGATATGAGTTGGGGATGATATATGACAGGGATATGAACTGATATGGACAAAGATAAAAAAAAGGCAATGTGTCCAGTGTCCTATCTCGCATAATCTAAACAGACTGATTTCATGACTGGTTGCACTGCGTACAATATAAATATAAATCCTTCTACCTTTGGAACATCTGCTATATGAATTGTTATAATCAGTCTGACACACAGTACATATCTCTTTATTTCCACATAGCGGACGTCCCAGAGGCAAAAAAGCTGGAGCTTGTAAAATTTATTTCAGTTAATATTGGAGCTCAAAGCACATATCATGGAGGTTTACGAGCAGAGGTGGATCTAGTGGGGGAGTCCGGATGTGCTGACCCCCCCAATTCGTGCCACATAGTTTCAAATGACCGGAGGTCAGGGGCGGATCTAGAGGGGGGTCCGGATGTCCTGACCCCCGCCTCAAATTCTGTCTTCATATAGTGTTTAATTGACCCAAGATCGCGTATCTAGCATGCTGTCCATGGCAGGAGCCCCCACCTTAAAAAAAATTCTAAATCCACCTCAGCTTATGAGTTACATAGATGTTCAGTATCATGATTTTTTCATGTTGTCGTGTCATGTTGCATTCATTTTCATCTATTTTCATGTTTACAGAGGACAAGGTAATCTATATGGATCCTCACTACTGCCAGGATGTGGTGGACACTCACACTACAGATTTTTCAGTTGAGGTGAGCCTTCTGAGGGTCAGAAGCACATAAGAATAAGTCTAGAGTGGTCTACAAGCTACTGGTCATCGGGGGCCCCATTACACCCCGTATTTGGTGCCGTTTCCTATCCAAATTGAGCAGCTCTTAAAACCAATGTCATTGTCCCAGAATACAGCCACCGGCCGATAATTCGGACTCCAAAAATTCGAACTTTACAATTCTTTTGGACAAAACTGTTGGCACCGTCAAACACCCTATAGGACCAACGTATTTCCCCATCCGACATTTCGGACCATTCCCCAGAAGCCATGGTTGATTATTCGCGTAGTAAGAACTTAGATTTCAATACGCATGTCTTCGACTATGAGTAAAACTAAATAAATAGTCAGTAAATACTGAAATGACGACCTCAACTCCAAGTGAGGATGTCAATGACGTTACTATGATAGACACGATTAGTAGAGGCGAAGACTCAAATTCATTGACAATCGATACTAATGTGACGTCGCCGTTTTGCACTTCAGCAGCGTTAGCATCAACATCATCTTCGGCACCGACAACATAAGAAAAAAAAAGGTAGAAATCACGGCAGCGACGAGGATGTTGTTGATGCACCCCGTCCACGGGTACAGTCCTTGCTGCGGTGACTACACTGATAATACACTCGCTAAAATTCGCTGCGATGCGTTGTTGTGCGTTCGTGCAGCAAAGCAGACACATCTAGATTATTTTTCAAGTCACTTTGAATGTTCCGAGGGATGGCATTTGAAATAAAAGTGGGTTTATGCCATTCGCTAAACATTCAGACTGATTTCGTGGCTCCTAGAAGTCAGAAAAATCGGGTCAGTGACTGTATTTGTTAGTCCAGAACTGCACTGTTGTAATTTTTCCCGCGTTGCTTTTCACCGCAGTCCTTTCATTGTTCATGGCCTCGGAAGATGTCCTTCGCAAGAATGGATCCCAGTTGTACCATAGGATTTTATTGCAAGACCAGGCATGAGTTCGACAGTTTCGTAGAGAACATAAAGGAGGTGAGAGTGGGATATCAACCTGTTGCTCTTTAAAGGGATATCATTGTGGTTCTTTTGTAAATTTTTATTAATGATTGATTGATTGATTGGTTGATTTTATTTAAAGTGCCCACAAACAGCCGTGGCCTTTAGTGTGGTGCACGAAACACAATACATACTCTATACAGTCGCCGTCCGATTTTTCGGACTCGGCGGGGATCGCGCAACAGTCCGAATAATCGAGCAGTCCGAAAAAACGAATTTCGCTTCAAAATAAACTTTACTAAGCCCTAGTAGGCTGGAAAAATTTCTCGATGCTTTCCTAACGCGCTTCCAGCTCTGCCTGATAACATCAGCTTCTATCTCCCGAAGCGACATTTCGTCACTGTAAGTACACTAACATAGGCACCGCCGTCATCAAGTCCGCAAGTCGGCTTCACCTAACGCATGCGTGCTTTAGGTGAAGCTCGCTTTACAGCGCTGTCGCGCGACTCGCGGGCGGACAGCACGTGCTGGGCCGTTGGCCAAAAACGAAGACGCAAAAGCGCTACCACGGACCTCTTCTACTCGGAGGAATGGGAAATCAACAATCATCACTGCCTATTTTTTTGCCTCAATATTTTAGTTGGTTGATTTCTTTTGATACGAATTTCAGATGATACCAGTGTTTTCCGTCACCCCATGAAATTCGCGGGTTGGGCAAACAGAGTCCGAAATATCGAGTGACGGAGCTGCACGGCGTCCGAAATTTGGACGTTCTTATACATCACCTCTATGGGACCCGCGGCCGTTCCGCGAACGAGTCCGAATAATCGAGCATGTCCGAAAAATCTGTCGGCGACTGTATACAACAGGGAACTACAGATGCATAATGCTGGCTAATGAAAGATTCCGAGATAACTAAATTAAGAGAAAGATATACTATCGAAATGTCGCACGATCAGAACCATAGTCATTATACACTTTCAGTAACCGAGACAAAGGAGAAGCAACGTTTGAATGACTAATGTAGAACAAATTTCGTGCCCTTGTCCTTGTTGTACACAGAAAATTAACGGATGATAACAACATGGGACAGTCGATTTCACCGTTAATTAGTTTTTCCAAAAATCGCAAATCAATACATCGTCTTCGACACGACAATAACGGAAGTCCTATATAATCAAGAATGCGCTCATAGTCATAGTATAACCTCCTACCAATATATCTGTCATAAACAGTGTGCATTATTGTGCAAATTATGTGCATTATTTCCCATATTTATGCCCATTATTGCCCATAGTGCGACATACAGTAGTCCTTCGTTAGAACGAAATCGCTTTTTTACGAATGATCGCTTATTTCGAAGTTTCACCAGGTCCTGATCGAAATGCATGTATTTTGAACCGCTTTATTCGAAGTTTACCGCGAGCCAACTCCGCATAATACGAAAACATAACACTCGGGAGCGCCTTGATGCAGAGTCCCACTGTCAGCAACATCCCACGACTTAGTCGCACTAGACGGCAACATGCGCTTCTCGCTGTTTCCCTCCAGAACGCTCGAGAACGCCGCCGACGGGCAGCGCGAAGGAGAGCGAGAGCGGTCGCACATGTGCCCACCTTTCCGACCACATGACGCGCCCGTAGCGATTGGGAGGGAAACTGTTGCTTCGCTTTTCGGCATGACAGCACCGAAGTCTGCACGGAGGTATTTAACTTTGGAGCAGAAAGTAGTCGCCCTCATCCACCAAGTAGAAAAGGGGGAACGGTCCAAATCTGCCATCGCCAAGTCAAATGTCACCGGCGAAGATAAGCTCCCCTTGCTGGTACTAGTAGGCAAGGCAGAAAAAAGCCACGCTGCTTTCGAAACGCTACTATGCCGAAGGATTGCATCTGTAGAAGCAACAAGCGCGCATGGATAACAGCAGCTATTTTTGAAGACTACGTGCGACTTCTGGATCGCAAGTTTGCTGCTGCACGGCGCAATGTCCTGTTTGTCGTCGACAATTGCACCGGTCACGGCAAAACTGAACATCTGACAGCTATCACTTTGGAATTCTTGCAAGCAAACGCGATGTTCCCTCTACAACCCATGGACCAGGGTATTCGATTCTTTAGGGCTTGTGGATGCGGACGTGCCCATTGTTGGTGCCACCACGGATGAGGAAGTTTTCGAGATTGTGTTGGGACAGTTGGGAAGTTTTGACATTGTATTTATGGTGCTCCTGCTCTTATTGAAATACCGCTTCTATCGAATTTTTTTCCAGTCCCGACGACTTCGTTATAACGAGGGTCTACTGTGTGTGCGTTAGATGTATCATGACACGTTTATTTCTGCATGTACTGTTGGCTGAATGATGTCTGCCTGCATGCACCCATCCATGAATATTTGTGACGTTGGATTTACACCAGCGACATTTCCCAGAATGCTGCAGTGGACGATGTGAAAAAACCCATAACTTTCTGCTGCAACGTGAGTGCGCGTGCTCACCGTCATGTCATTTCGTCACTGCTCGCTGTGGAGAATATATTGAGGCACAGTCACTAGATATTCCATAGCAGACGACAGGGAAGAGTTCAGACACTGTCGTCTGCTAAGTGCACACTACTTAGAATATTCCGGCGCAGTGTGAATGCTTAACATAGCACGCCGCATAATTTTTTGCCTCAGGAACAGTTTTTTTCTCAATATTCTCAGAAAATGCTACAACCAGACGGAAGTGACATATCTGTCACCCGAGGTGTCACTCTATGGTTGAACACAGCCATAGAAGACTAGAGTAACAATGTGGGGTAGTTGGTGTTGACTGTTCATCTTAAAGCAACAACACAGGACAAGGACGACAAGTGAATGGGACTACTGCTTTACTACAACTGAACAAAGAATACAATAAAAATGAAAACGCCGAGCACAAAAAGAAAACCACGACCGAGAAAAGAGTACAATAAAAACACACACCTTTATAAGTATTTCACATGCACCTGCTCACTCTCAAGCCCCTTCTTCATGGGGTTGATCAGAAGTGGAATATCTGCGCAGCAGTAACTGATCAACCCCACGAAGAACTGGCTTTAGAGTGAGCAGGCGGATAAATATTTATAAAAGGTACGAGTTTTTATTGTACCTTTTGTTCAGTTGTAGTAAAGCAGTAGTCCCGTTCACTCGTTGACCTTGAATTGAACAGCCATAGCAGTTAGAAACACAGTATTTCAGTGGAGAGGACGCTGTTGCTTTGTGTATGCCGTAAGTAGGGCCTGGAAATTTAGGCACTAAAAACGATGGAAATAGGCAGGCAATTAGGCCCTCAAAAACAGCGAAATAGTCAATAAAATACAAAAATAGGCACGTTAATTTGGTACACTCTTTGACTTTGTTGGTGCTTCAGAATGCTCCATAGAGGAAAAAAGGCTATGGTATACCGTACACACTTTTACTATTTGTACACGAATGCTTAGGTGGCCCAGAACCACGCGATACTGAATACTTTTAGTTCTCAGAGTTCTCAAAGATCTTGAAAGGCCAAGAAAGGCCAAATATTTTGCTCAAATATACATGAACCCCTTCTAGGAAACCAAGGTACTGAAGGAAACCAAACGAGAGAGAGAGAGAAAGACAAAAAGAACAAAAGGTGCAAAACGGCAGAAACGAAAAGCAAAATGCAGCACTCAGCATGAGACTGAAAGGTGCACTCGCACTTGCAGCTCTAAAAAAAGGCTGTTATGGCATCTAAAAATGTTCAAAAAGGCTACAATTCAATAGAGTCGATAAAAAGGCAAGCAACCCTGAAAACGTCTCATTTAGGCATTTTTAGGCAAATGCCTAAAATTCCGGGCCCTAGCCATAAGATAGCGTTGCCACCATTGCACATGCGCAGTGGTATCGTATGCAACAACGGCTTGTGAGCGTAGGCTGTTCAGGAATAGCGTGCGTACACAGAAGATTTTACGGGGACATCTCGCAGGGATTATGGCTAGTGGCGGCTACTCCTTGAACTTAAGCGCCTCATTTCTTACGTTCGAAAAGCAAGGTATACTGAAAGTACAAGATAATAATAAAATATAACAAAATTAATTTCTACGCCATGCTTCATAGTGCCTTGTCCTCTGTTTTTACATTTGGGCTGTGTATATCGTCCGACTCGGTCGCAGATGACTCCTGCGTCAAGAGCATTAGCAGAAAGAGCTTGCAGGTGGTAGCCCAGTGTACCGCAACATATTTTTGCTTTGTCAGACCACGTCCGCTTGCTTGCCCCTTGGAGGTGGCCTTCCGAATGTCATGGTAATGACACGTTCAACCGCGTGAGGTGCCGAGTGGGTTTCGACGATGTTCCATACTGATTAAACGGCTTTATGCCCAAGACCTGTGGTGTGCCTGTGTGCTTACCGTCCATCTAGTTCCACGAACAACCGCCAAATTTAGAGCTGCATGAACAGTGCTAAAGTGAATATCACGCGAAGGAAGAAAAGGAAAGCCATGGCAACCTACTTGATGATACCTACAACCTGCTGTTTCCATTGCGTTCTAAAGAAAGTGACTGCAAGCAGGGGGCTGAAGGAAAAATTATGCGCTCATGTGCTGTGCCGTCGAACCTTCACGACAAAGAACCTATGACTACCCTGACGAGGAAACATGAAGTGTGCCATGGTGGGCCATCATGTGACCTGCCCATCGAATCATAAATCGCTTAGCGATTTATTATGGCGTACGATCCACTCATACTCTCTGTACAAGAATGACGTAATGTTCTTCGCTTTCTCTACGTCTCTCTTACTGCTTACACTGCCTTTTATTCGTACCTATTAAGCCATGAGTCCCATTGATGTGGAAGTTTTCACAGAGCACTCGCGGATGCTCACTCAGGACCCTCCTGCTCTCACAGATTACACTTACAGCCGCAGACCGATTTTTCAGACTTGAAGGAGCCACAAAATCAGTCTGAATTTTTAGACAAAGACTTAAACCTGCAATGTTTAAAAAAGGCCTCATTTGAGCACTCGCACTGGCTCGAAATAACTGTCGACACCAGTTTGCTTCGTTGCGTGTACAAGGGATAACACATCGTCTGAACTAGAGTGCCTCTATCATCAACCTTTCGGCAGCAGATCGAGAACCTGGCCGACGATGTCGTCATCAGTAAGTTTTGGGCAGAATGGGGCATTGTTACGAATGTTACACTATCGCGGAAGTTGCTGGAAGTCGCTGAGAAGGCGTGTTAGCTTAGCTCAATTGGTAGAGCCCTGGGCCGGTAATCCAGAAGATCTGGGTTCGAGTCCTACAGCTGGCTAACCTTTTCAGTGATTTTCATCTTTCATCGTTAATTTCTTAGGCAACTTGAGGCCTTGTATGTGATTGTCCCTTCTATGTTGTTCCAGCCTCAGAACATCAGTTCTCTCATGTTCAACATTTGCCGCTTGCGTCGATCCCTGTCGTATGAATGTGTGTATGAGTGTGCAGAAATGTAAGAGTGAAAGGAGGATGAGTGAGAGAGAGTGACTGGTTTGTCCCTTCAGATGACGCACCCTGGAAGTCGCTGAGAAGGCGTGTTAGCTTAGCTCAATTGGCAGAGCCCTGGACCGGTAATCCAGAAGATGTGGGTTCGGGTCCTACAGCTGGCTAACCTTTTCAGTGACTTTCATCTTTCATCGTTAATTTCTTTGTTAATTTCTTAGGCAACTTGAGGCCTTGTATGTGATTGTTTCTTCTATGTTGTCCCAGCCTCAGAACATCAGTTCTCTCACCTTCACACCCACGCTATACTAAGCTCCGCATTTGCGCACGTGCGTGCTGTGCTTCTACGTGGCTTCGTGACGCGGCCGAAAATATCTAGGCCCGGAACGCACTGTAGTGCGTCTGTGTTGGCTCTTGGAAGGCAAATGACAGGAGTTGAAGAGTGCTGACTAGCCGGTGCATAACTGAGAAATTTTTTGTGTGTGTTGTGCCTTTCTTCCCTGTCTCAGGTTTTGCCCTCTTGGAAGACGATTACTAGTCCAAAAAATGGGGTCATGATCGGAGCGAAATGAGTATGAAAAACCGGGCAGTCTGTACGAAGCACGGTCTAAATATTGGGGGCGGAAACGCATTGGCTCTATGGGGCGTTTAACAGGGCCAAGAGTTTTGTCTGAGAAATTGGGAAGTCCGAATTTTTGGAAATATCAATATATTATCATATATATTTTGAAATATCAATTAGCAACTGTATTGACTGTTACACACTGAAACACCAGTGAAACGAGAAAAGTTGCAAGGTCTCGAAGCACCGTTTTAATCTGTCGTCTGCTTTGTTACACCTCTTCAGCTGACAGTTCCGGAACGTTCGCCACAAAAGTACCCAGTGTTCCTCGTCGCAAATGGGAGTTCTGCCAGCAATTCTGACATGACACCTGACCTTCATGGTGATGACAGAATCCTCCACGTTGTACAACACTTTGTACATAGCGATGGCACCGTCCGCCGCAACTCTGAAGATTACGTCATGCTTTAACCTTGCGCACTCTCACATCGCAGGGACAGCGCAAACTTCGATCGGTAGAGGTCACGAAGTACACGTATTGGCAGCTTTTGCCCGTGGAGTCAGCATGTTGCGCGTACAGAAGGTTCGTGAGAAACCTGTAGTTGATCCGCGTAATTTTATCTACTGTTCTACAGCATAATGTGTAGTGGTAACAGTTAATGTTGAACTTCTTAGTTGCTATGTGTGTTGCACGATGTACTACAATAAATTACTGTGAACGTGTGTCAACCAAATCGGTGCATTATGCGACAGTATATGGAAGTTTATAAGCATCACCGAGCCTACCATTTTGCTGTAAGTGCAGTTACATAGAGCATTGACTGAAATGTGCAATGTCTTTATTGAGAGAATATGGATTTTGTGTATTTTCGTTATATTGCAATTTTTTTTATTGTTTGTGGAGCACCACAGACATTCTTGTATAAACTGTTTTAAAATGTCTATGGAATAAATAATTCATTTTTAAAAAATAAATAAAATGTTTAGTGCAGTGCTATCACAGTGACACTAAATTTATTTAGTGCCACTGTGATAGCACTGCATTGTGATACCCTTCACTGAACTAAAGTGTCAGTTCAGTTGATTAAATGAAAGTGCAAGTTGTTGGTTGTGTCTGTGTTGAAGACATGGAGGCATGTGGGAGATACTGTGAGGCATTAGATATCAGGCATGCAAGTGCATAATGTATGCACACAGTGAGAGATATGGTTCTCACTCTCTCTCTGTACGTCTGCATTCAACAAGCTGTGCCTTCTAGAGCATGTCACGATGTCATATGTTACAGCCATATGTTACAGCCATATGTTACAGGTTCATATCAGTGCAAATAACGGTCATGTACATCAACTCAACATACGATGTTCATGCTGTGAAATGTTATAAAACATGCTTACCTGGCCGATAAAAGCAAGGGCAGCAAAGTTTGTTGAAACTGAACAAGGTTTAATACAGCTAGTCATTGATGAACAAGTACTTGTAACAGTTGAGATGTTGTCTAATCTTGTGGAGTCTGGACTATCTTTTTCATTTTATGTACAGCAGGGTAGTGATATCAGAGAGTCGAACCGAACCTAAAACAAAAACCGTTATTAACCGTTATTTTTAGCTGAACTGGAACCAAACCGAAACTATTGGCACCATCTTGGAGCTGAGTTGGAATTGATGCGTTAAAAAAATTTCGGTGACAGGTTCCAGTCACGGTTCACACCTATCCCCAAATTACAGACTGTGGCAGAAATTTGAATTACGCTATGTAGAGAGTGACTAATGTACGCCAATGACTTTCATATGCCACTTTAAGAAAAAAACTGAGTTGTAGCATCACAAAGGAGGATGTGCAAAGGACTAAAAGGACTAAATTTACTCTGATCAAATTCAGACCTTTTAGGAACTAAATGAATTGCTACAGCCATTAGTCCCTTTCTTGACTAAATGCAGCGTGGCAACTGCATTTCACACTTTGTCCTCATAGTCCTTATGTACATAATCCATGAGTATGAATGAAAATACTTTGAATTAAACCGTGAGCCGTGATATATTGAGTAAGATAAAATCTTGTGACACGCATAAAACAAATTTTCCAACTAAGAACCGCTATTTCTTACACTGTGGGGAAAACAATTGCTTAATTATATAGTCTACCATCACATTCACAAAAACACATATTTATGTAGATTGTTGCATTCAGAGGACCATTTGAGAAGTTTAGTAACTATCTGATGTCCTGGGGAGTAAATGTCAATGCAAGGGGATGAAAATGAGGAGTAAATGGAACATAGGGACCTAAAAGATGTAATCACTCCCCAGTCTATATGGAAGCACCCCTGTCCTCAACGTCTCAAGAGAACATGTGATTTAATAGTACCTGTTCCTCGTCCTCCGTATTAAACCATCTCAAAAACCCGCCATGACCATTGCAATTCCCTGCCCCAGTTCGCCATACAAAATTAAATGGAACAACAAAAATGTTACAACGCAATACGCGTACCGAAGCTAATTTTGCCTACAGCGACGTTCTGTTCGAGGGAAGTTTATATTATTGAACCGGTTCGTGAGCTGGACCGTTTAGAAGTAACGGTTCGATTCTCTGAGTGATATAGTAGAATGCAGAAGGCGTGACAAGAATATGAGAGCATTTACATTCTGCATGTAAGCTGGGATGTTATGTTTGTACCATGTTCCATAAACATTGATATATTTTGAAGAATAATTTATGTTGCTGCAAACATACATGTCTTGACTTCTGTGTGACTTTGCCAGTTGAGGCCTTCAAACTTCTCATGTCACTGCAATCATTTTTCGGGCTGTTTTTCTGTGGTTCCTCGAGTCACAGTTTTGCAGTTATTGTTGCAATTTTTAATCTTACTTCCTTTGAAGTTTTTGCTCAGAACATTCGACCCAAATAAGCCTCAAATGGTACTAAGTGTGTCTTAAAGGGACGGTCGCATCCGGAAACCCATCTATGACACCGATACCACTATCGGCCGACAATCTTCTCGGTTGATGTTTTCGTCATAAAAGTGGTTAGGTACTAAATGAACGAATTTTAAAGATCAGCGCTGCTTTAACAGCAGCGACTCCGGCAGCGTGACGTCACTCCCTAAGCGGAGGAGTGAGAGGACGGCGGTCAGAGGCAGCGCCGCCTAGATACAGAAGGCCTGCTTATTGCCTCCTCTCCCTCCTTCGCTACGTGGACATATAAAGTCAGAATAAACCTCTACCCGAGGAACGTCATCGTGACGTTGATAGAAAGACAAAGAGATTGGAAGGGGAGAGCTGGGTTCCACGAATGGGCATTTGTTCGCTGCCTCCTATTGAAAGAAAAGTAGGGCCGAAGGTCGCGTCCCTTTCAGGGACCATCGTAATCCCCTCAAAACCGTGGTTTTCGGGCGCGACCTTGTTCGCCCCCATAGTTTCGAGCACAGTTCAACTCTACCAAACTGATGGCGCTGTCGGGTACTATGACGTCATTTGTTTACAAACAGGGAGAGGTCTATTCGTCTGCTACTGCGAATCGCCGTTCTGCGAATTCAAGACCTCGCAAATGCTTGCAGCTGTAGCGGGCCGTGGACAACGACGAAGGTGGCCACGCGCCTGGAGCACCGGCCTCAGCCCCACCAGCACGGCCATGGAGATAGGCCACCGTCATCTCCTCTCCGTGGCTTACCATCACCGCCGGTCGGGTCTCATGTAGACAAAGTGCAATGCTTTCCAGAAAAACATTCTTGAGAAATATATGGAACCGTTTTGCGGTTTACTTTAAAGTATTCCCAGTCCGCGGGGAACGTTCAGTAACTACTCGCAGACGACGGTTGCTCGTCTCCATGGCTACGACAGCTGAAAGCTCGTTTGTGATTGGCTACCGCTGTTGAAAACACAATCCTGATTGGCTGACTCTTAGTTGTTACGTCACGTCGACGAGGAAGCAGGCTTTCTTTATCTAGGTGATGGTGTCAGAGGAGAAAGGCGCCGTGCGGCATTTCTTTTCTCAAGGTCGCGACCTCATTGGTTCTTAGGAAGTGACGTTTTGTCGTTTTTCCAGAGAGGGAATTCCGGCATACTCTCATCATCCGGCGTCTGCTCTTGCATTCCATCGAATAACGGTCAAATTACGCCACTCTTTCGCGCGGGATTATCGATACTGTGCTCAGCGGTCCACGAGGCACTAAAATGACACTATTCCGTGTATCAGCACGAGCTACATTCGCCAGAATACTCCAGCGGAAGATGCGAAAGACATCCTTTCTGCTGTCACGTGAACGCGTGCGCTCAACGTCGTGTCTTCACATACACTGCTAACTGCGGGGAATATGCGACACAGCCCCAAGATATTCCGTAGCAGACGACAGAAAGACACTGACGGTGTCATCTGCTAAGTGCGCAGTACGTCACTCCCGATATTTCAGCACCGTATGAATGCTGAACATAAAACGGGACTGAACTTCGGTGCAGTGAGCTGGTGTTTTCGCCTTTTCTTCCACTAGAATCTTCCATGAAGATATCGCTCGCATAAATACACGGATAGTTTGCAAATCGACTGCAACGGATACGACCGTCTTGCCTGGGCAAGGAGCGTGGAAGGACTAACGAATTTCCGGATAACCGAACCCAGCAAACCTCGGGAAACCCGAAAAATATGGGAGACCTCTTTATAGCTCCAGAAAAGGAAACAAGAGATCGTTATACATAAAAAATTCATGCGAAGTGAGCTGCTTGAAATTAGTAGGCACGCGTGCGACAGAATTTTGGTCACAGCCACGGCGCCCGCTGCGTCACCTGCTGTTCAAAGAAGGGTGAGAAAGTTCGTACCGCGCACATGTTCTTGTCTTTTTGCAAATATCTTTTGCATAAGACAGGCGATGTTTTCGGCCTGGACATTGACGTTGACGTGTAGCTTTCTTGCGCCCGACGGATACAGGGCACCTCTTCCGCTTGTCGTTTACCATCTATACCGCACACACGCAAAAAAGGGAGTGACCTCTGAGGAAAACGGGAGTCAAACAGAATGTCCCGGTGAGATGTGGCACTTTTTCCGGAATAATGCCGACAACACAACGTATGCCAGGAACAGAGAACGTTGACAGATTTCCGGATAAGTGAATGACAATGACCTAGGCCCTGCAAGATTGGTCCCCGTACTTGCTGTCCGGAAACGGATAATAAATTACGGATAAGTGAGATAAAATCCAATGGTAAAAGCTTCGTTCCCGGCAATGTAGTCCGGATAACTAGAACTCCGGATAAGCGAGGCATGGCGGTATATTCGCGCAAAAAAATATGGCTACGGCAGCACGCAATCATCGTGGCAAAGAGCTTTAAATCTCGCGGGTCAGGAAAGCTCTTTCCGTCCACTGCCAGTCTGCGACGTCATGTCAGTCAACCAACAGTGAGGAGGCGCGCCTTTTTTTAGAGCGCAGCTCTTAGGTGCCCGTTCCAGGGTTGAGCGGCGTCGGCGTTGTAACCGGCAGAGCGAACGAGGAGCGAAGCGAAGGATGAAAGTACGGGAGAGCGTGGGGAGGAAAGCAGCGGGGCAGCGTACGGCGAAAGTGAAGAGGGGCGAGGAGGAAAGTGAAGGAGGAGGATGCTACGAGCACGACCTACTTATACTGACAGTATATATACTATACTATACTATACTATATACTGACAGTATATAGTAGCAGTCAGTATATAGTAGGTCGTGGCTACGAGAGACCATCAAAAACTGGGATAGGACTCATAGGAGTGCCACCTGAAGAAAGTATACTATGTTTGGAAAATAAAAACAGTGGTGTATAGGTCAACCTCAACACTTAATTGGTGGTGCCAACTGCTCCATGTTTTTTCTCACTCACTCACTCAATGGCTGCGCTCAAATACCGACTATCGTAATCGTCCAGTGATTTTTTTCTTCATTCTTTTTGTAGTTGCATTTCGCGCTGTCCCTCCCGAGTCTCGACTGGTCGTTCTCGCTGGCAGACGATTCTCGCAGAGCCAAGAAAAAGCATCGACTGACTTGATGTCACTCACCACACCACACGCCAAGAGTGGCATGGGTGATATCGCCTTCACTGGGCATATTCTTGTAAGCTAATTTTCTTAGGAAATTCACTCTTCGCAGAGCAAATATTTTGCGCGACGGTTCCTGAAGGTGGTATGTTCACATCACGCGGTAAAAAAATATACGTTCCAAGTGCCTTCCATGCTCGTTTAAAGGAGCAATGAGGTGACATTTTAGCTCGAAACCATGTCTCATCTGTCAAGCTCTCCATCAGGAGTCACCATGTAAAATACTTTCACTCTGCGGTCTACTGTCACCGCGCGATCAAATTCGCAAAAACAGTCGGAGAAAGCAGCCGTGGATGAACGCACGATCCTCGCGTGACGTGGAAAAGTCCCGGCCCCTCTTTCTTCTTTATCTCTTCTTAAATTAGCTTATTTATTCTGTTTGAGCGGCAGCTTGAGCCGAACCCGACCACGTCACTGGTCACATGCCAGCGGACCTACGTCACGACGTTCCCTCGTTCTCCGAAGCGCGGTCCTTTTTACTAAACGGGACATCCCCTTTTGCGGAGTGCCTCCCCGCAAGTCGGAGTTGCACCGTGCATCTCTCTCCACCTTCCTCTCCGGTTTAGGTTAGAGTCACTGTACCCGGTACCCCCGGTACAGTGACTCTAGTTTAGGTCAACGGTACTTTCTAGGAATCATGGGAAAAGGGTCGACTTCCGTGTATAAACCAGCAGACGACGCACGCTATGGGTACTGGAGACGGATGCGCCTAGCTCTAGAAACATCTTTAGAAAGCTGTAAAGCGTGACTGTTAGAATCTGACTAATAGACTGTGTTTTTCTGTGCGTGTACATAAATTAATTTACCGACGGTAAGCACGCGCGTAATAACATTGGGTATAAGTTTATAACGCATTCAGCAAGCAATACCTGGCATTGTAGTCCCGAAGGGAATAGTCAGCGCTTCACAACAGCGCAGCAGCCACCCATACTGCTTCTGAAGCGACTAGGAAGCCAATTTTAATCACCCAGCGATCACAAAGAGCACCTTGCCTATCGGAATCTGTGAGGCGCTTAATTGACACGGAAGCGAGGACACTGACGTCATTTCCGCACGAAATTACCGGTGACAGCCGGATCCGAAGACAGCTCTACTGGAAAAGAACATCCAGTGACAAAGGCCTAGAGGCGCTTTGCACACGCAACGTGCGCACATATCATGTGCACACGGAACGGTCTCTCTGCTTAAAAACCCGTTTAGGACCTCATTTTATTCGTTGCAGAACACGCCACAGCAAAAAAAGGCCTTCAGGATCCAATCTCAGTCTGGCGAAACGGAATCGGCCGTTACGTTCTGGGGGTTTATGGGAGTTTCTTGGCAAATTCGTAGCGGATGCTGGTGGTGGTAGTGAAAGGTTTCGCCGTTGTCGGCCTCACAGAGGTGGCCCAACGTCACGACTAACGCCGTGGGGAAATGTGCATCCTCGGCCGGCTTCTAACGGAACTGTGCCGACGTATGTCTGAAAGCGTGTCGGATTGATATTTCAGTGGGTAGAGCTACAGACTTCAGCCAATGTATCCGTCGTTTTCAAATTTCGCGCCTTTACGCGTCACTGCTGAGCGCACTTAACGCTATCTTTTGTGGAGCTGTTGAATTCGTCCTCGTCGCTGCCTATAACAATCCATGCGACAGTTATCATTGCAGCTGTGGTAGTGACGGAGGGACCTAGTGCAGCGATGTCAGGCTCTGTAAACGGATTCACCAGTTATTTGAGTACAGATCCGCCGGATATTGAGGTGACTGCCAGTTTCGTTGCCATTTGTTTAGCACATTCTTCGCGCGGATGCCATGCATGCAGACGCGGGGAAAGTAACCCGTATGTGCTGTGCACGTCTGCTATTTGTTGACCTGCTTCGCTGACACTTCCGCTGTTGAATTTTGTCGTCTGCAACCAGTGTACGCGTAGCTGGCCTTATTTCTGCAGGCTTGTTTTGACGGAGGGAGCCCGAGAGAATGACAGATTTTATCGTACATAGTTACTAATACATTTCGCCTTTCCCCAGTTTTTCGTTTCTTTGTTATTAGATCGTTTTACATCCACCGCATTCGTGCCGCACAAGCTCCAATTAACTAAACGCTGAACTGATAAATGACTGCCTATGGCAGGGTTGAAAAAAATTCGGATATTTTTAAAGAAATCCTCCGCGGTGGTCTTTTTTGGATAAAAACCGCACTTTTGGATACTTTTGGATAATATGGAATATCAAGTACAAGTACAAGTGGCACTGGGGCAGCGCCCAGCCTGCTGGCCGGCATCAGCCCCATCTCATCATCGTATCTCTATTTGTGTGTGTGTGTGTGGAATATCGAGCAGTGTCAGGAGGGCCAGGCCTCAAATGTGTTTTGTCTTGGCCCATCCCTTTTTGCATCATCTCGTATAATTTCAGATTATAGATCTCCTCTAGCAACAACTAGGCAGACAGTATGGCTTAGACGCAGACCAGCTGGTGCACGAGCTCCATAATATGACAACCTGAGGTTTTCAGGATTTTATGTTATGGAGCTAGGCATACCCTCGAGACATTTCCTCGGTCTGTAATGCTCCCTCAAGTTGCAAAGTGGTTTTTACCCGGAAAATGGTGGGTAATCATGGCGATGCTGAAGAAGAACTGTCTGCCCCTTATCTGTCTGCTTACTTTTGTGCACGGCAACCGTAGCGTCTATTGAGCGTATATTTCCAACATGCGAAATGGCTTGGAGCGCTGTAAAAAACTGTCTCGGAAGAGAGAACTGTCTTAGAGAAGGCTTACTAGAGATCGGTGAAAGTTCACCGGCATTTCACGGGATGCACATGACAATTTGTAAAAGTTTGTGTTGATCACTTGTATATGAAGAACAAACGCATACTAGTCTATACATCCTCCCATGTTGTCACAGAGTGAAATCTTGGAGTCGACATCATATTTCCCACACTTTGAGAAAAAGCAGCTTTTCAATTAAGGTTGATTTCAATTGATCTGTTTGACTTTTGGATAAAATTCAAAAAGATGCGGATAAAATTGAGCGGATAAGATCCTAAAAAAATCCACTGGATAAAATTCATATGGATTAAATCCAAACAACCCTGGCCTATGGAGTTGCAGAATAGAGCATTCCTATCAAGTTTGTTGGTTCTGAAGTCCTTCAAGCTTCTTACCCTGGCTTGATGTGTACGCGAGGGAGATAGGTAGATATCATTCGTACGTGACACTTGTGTGATAGAATTGTTGACATATCGCAACTCATTTCTGTGAATTCAGTCGCGAGACACTAGGCACCGCGATAACTGCCAATGCACGGTGCCATGACATTTTCTGAGCAATACATACCGCGCAGGAAAATCACTTTGTCTTATATGACTTTTGTGGAACTACTTGGTAGACTCGGTAGCCAGACCTTGCTACCATAAGTGTACTGGAGTAGACGGCCTAATGTAGAGTTCGGCCAACATCTCCATATTTTTCTTTCTTTTTTTTTACCAACCAACTTTGACCAAGAATTTCCGCTGAATGAAGTTTTGTCGTTTACCAGTTGCTTGTTGCTGCATACTCGTACCTATTCGACGGGCTTAGTCCCGAACATGTCGGTCGCTGCACGTTTCTTGAATGATTATTGCTGTTATTCGGCATTGCGGAGACGAACAGAACATCATAGTCGCGAGGTTACAAATTAATTGACGTCATTGCCATATATGTACTGCAGTTCGCGCAACAGTTTGTGTAACAGCTTGCTTGGTAAAGTATACACTGTAAACTTTTTCACACCTTTAAAGGTGTGCGCTATGCACATTCAACCTGGTTGCCTAACATTGCATCTCCAGGATGATATTTTACAAAATTTGGAAAGCATTACTAAATATCAAGTGTCAGTGCAAATCTTGCTTTCATTATGTCTTTGATATCGTAGGTACGAGCTAATTCATATATGCATCGCTATCGATAATCGAGCACGCGCAAGTGTCTACAATACTGTTGAACAATGTTGAGATGTTGCAAGACTGAATTTTTGGAGGACAGACAACGCTCGAGTAAAGAAAAGTTGTGCGAAACCGTGCTCCATTATGATGTTACCAAAATTACACCTAAAAAGGCGTGCGCCATGCACGCTATTACACCTTTAAAGGTGTGAAAAGATTTAGAGTGTAGAGCAGTGGCTCCAACCCTGTCCACCAAGCTGTCCAAGCTGTCCACCAGGAGTTGGACAGCATCCTACTACACTACCTTAGGTCAATTGAAACTCTATGTAACGACAGAAGCTGAGGGGAGTCAGGACATCCTACCCCCCCCCCCCCCGCGCTTAGATCCGCCCCTAGGTGGCACTAAAAGGGAAACGGGTGCGTACTTTCGTACCTTCTGCGTTATTCGAGCCTACGGGTGACGCACACGGACAAACCCGTCCATGCAGGTAGGAGAACCGTACCAGGCTGCGCGGTAACAAGGGAGCTCAGTCACTCGAGCAGCCTTCGACCGTCAACAGTAAGGCGACACGAAGCTTTTTTTTTTTCTGCAGAGACTTCCGCTCTCGTGACTCCATGAAAGAACAGAAAACATATGATATCCGGTGTGATCGAAATGTGTGTACATCGCAAAAGCAGACTTCACAATGCTGTCCACACGGCTGTCGCGAAGTGTGGCATGTAGTATACCCCTTTGAAGGGCACTACGTTTAGAATAATTTTTTTTTGTCATAATACTTTGTCCTGTGCCTCATGACATCTTCCTGATATCCGCCAGACATTTTTTTCACGAATATTTCGTTTACCTTTCAAGATATAGGGTGGTACTACACGTATGAAACCAGCGCACATTTGGTGTCAAAACATCACCTCGTATGATGGTCTAGGAAACAGTTGCGTCCCTGCGTCATGCAAAGCCCGACATGGTACATTTCATGTCAAAACATCTCGTATGAATCCTCGTATGATAGTCTAGAAAATCTGATCAACAAAGGACAAAGATGTTGACCAACACACGCTTCTTTTTCTTCACTATGATTTTCCCGCGCGCGCCTTGGCGCGAAACGAGATGGCATGCCCGAGATGGCGCTCCCTGAGCCGTCGGCTGACGTGGTTTCAATGCAATACCACTGCGCGCTTGAGGTACAGAAGGCGAAACGCGGGTGGTATCAGCATGAAACCACCGTCCTTCAAAGGGATACCACAGGAAAGAAGAAAAGGGGCGAGCGCCTTTCCCAGATGGTGCGCCGCACTCCACCAGCTGATCAGATTGAGGAATAAAGCGAGGGGCGCGAGATAATTTCCATCGTAAAATTTGGAATTTTTCTAGTTTTCATTTACTGATCAGCAACCACGCTGCCTGTGAAATTTTCAGTTCTCCATTTGTGGTGACCGTGGGTGTGCGACGTCAGGGAGTTTCCCAGCGCCCCCCACCCCACCCACTGAACAACCCTCCCAAGACCTTACGACCTCTCCTCCCCCCTCCCCCCCGAAGTACCTGCCAGAAAGAGAGAGAGAGAGAGAGAAAAAAATGGCCTCCAAGGGCTTGAATCCAATGATCCATGATGGTTGTTGACACGTCACAGGTGGGTGACGCTGTACGCGCACGTTCAGTGTAGACACCCCTAGCTGAATGGCCATTAGTTCGTATTGTCATTGAGATTGTCGGTGTGACATGGATGCAAATTACGGGATGTAAATTACGGGAGTCTCTTCCTGGATGTAAGGCTTGCGTCACTGATCACGAGACCTATCACAACGACGGAGTGAAGATTCGTCCTTGACATGCACGGAGTCTCGTCAGCTTCCACAAAACGCAGGTGTTACAATACTCCGTTTCAGTATAACGCACGCTGTCGCCTCTGCGTACGTAAGGTAGAGCGTGGTGGTTCTGCGCAATGCGCAAGGCTCTGCTTGTGTCTTGCGCGTGCGCAGAACTACCGACGCTGTCCCTTACGTACGCAAATGACGGAGGAAGCTTGCGTGCGTGCGGCAAGCTTTGACGACAGTTTCAGTGTAAATTAATAGAGCTCCCCGTGATATGTAAACATTGCAGCGACTGAAGCGTCACAGTGGTGGGTGCCGGTCACCCTTGGAACTATTCGCGTATTCTGACGCACATCACCACGTGTGTTTGTTTCGCCCACCAGTGTGCGGATCACGTGACGCTGACGTAGTTCTTGGGGAACTCTATTTGACAAAAGCGCATTTTCTATAGAAACGTTTCCTTTCGCAGTTCTATGTTTGCCCCTATACCATGCACAGGCTAGCTGACACACATCCTCTGTAATAAAGTTTGAAAGTCGGCGGGGAATCGTTGATTTGTGGTATAGCGGGAAAGAGTGTGCAGCACTTGTTTTGTGTGTGTGTGTTGGCGGCGTTGTTATACAGGATAATCTATTCACTATTTATATACTGCATGTTGTTGTTTTTGTTGCTCCTGCTGCTGCTGCTGTTGTTGTTGATGATTCTGACGACGACGACGATGCTGATGATGCTGATGATATTGATGACGATGATGATGATAAAGCCATTCCACCCTCCACTAACAGATCCCGAAGTTCGGAACATCCGCTTTAAACTCTCCTCCTGCTGCACACATGCACGAATCTTGATAATGTTTCTTTCTCGCCAGAATATTCTAGGGCTGAATCCAAGTATCAAGCCCACTGCTAGCGTGACACCCAGTGCCCTAACCAAGCGTAACAAGGCACATTGGAAGCGGAACGCCGACAGAAAATGCAATGCAAGTTGAAGGCTTCATACTCTCTTGCGCGCTTAATGTCATTTCGAAGGTGCTTAAAAAGGCTGTTCCCTTTCAACAGTCTTGCCCTACACTGGAGAGGAATTTCGACGACATCAAGCACACGACGCTTAGCGAAAGAGGGGCTTTGCGCGAGGCATCGAGGTAAAACTTAATCGGTAAATTCGTGCATTGCTTTTCTCGCTGTGATAGGTGGCTCTTACGAAACTGAGCACTGTCCTTTGAGGATATTACGATCTCTGATATAGCGAAGTGCAAGCTGCGATGTAATGTTCGCTATAACAGGGCATGATAAACACACCTTGTAGGAAGTGTGTCACGTCTAAGGAATGACATGTTCTATGTCCCTGCAGAGGACGACAGGTTCTGTTTGCATTCCTGCCCTTTTGTTATAGACATATCTATCCTTATCGGCTACCACGTATCGTTGGCAGATGTCCACTCTTTGGGGCTCTGCAGTCTCAATTCTATCACAACGTTGAGGGCTTTTGAAATTACGCTCCGAGAGTAGATATACATTACATTAAAAATATTTGCTAAACCTTTATTAGTGTTGTGGTCGACATATCTACGTCTTGCTGTTGCATATTTGGAGTGTCGTCTTCCATGTTCTGGTATGCAGTGTGCTTGCTATCAACAAGAGTTTCTGATTCTGTTCATTTTATTTTGTTTACTTAATTGGTTAATTGCAGGTGCCTAAAGTGTGCCGACGCACCATGTCAGAAAAGTTGTCCCACACAGCTCGACATCAAGAGCTTCATCACGTCCATCGCAAACAAAGTACTTTCCAGTTTACGTAGTTTTCCGACAACAGTCAACTTATATATATATATACTACGCTGTGCTGAGGTTAATTTCTTTACGTATTCTTTCAGAACTATTATGGAGCAGCGAAGATGATATTCTCGGATAACCCGTTGGGTCTTACATGCGGCATGGTATGTCCAACTAGTGACCTCTGCGTCGGGGGCTGCAATCTGTACGCTTCAGAAGAGGGACCCATCAACATTGGAGGACTGCAGCAGTTCGCAACAGATGTAAGCTACCGAGGGAACTGTGCGCGTGTGCGTTGTCTGAATGTTCGGCGTAGCAAGACTAGGCGTCCACATATTTCGTGGGAAGCTGATAATTGGACACTAATCGTGTGATTCACAAGAGTGACATTCCACGGAATACTCCAGCAGCGAAGGATGCGCAAGTCGTCATGGCTTTCTGCTGTCACGTGAGAAAGAGCTCTCAACGTCGTGCCTTTTCGTGCTATTTGAACCGTGGGGAATATCCGACGGCGCAGCAAGACATTCCGTAGCAGACGACAGGGCCGATCGTGTCGTACTAGAGTGCCTGAATACTGGCGAATGCCGCCAAGCCGCCATATTGACTCCCACGCTTACCATGCATGAATGCTGTGTAACAATTTCACCAACTTTTTCAACCATCTACTCAACCCTAAACTGCAGTGTATCGCAAAGCGGTATAGCTACACTTTTGTGGGCGCATCGCGAGCTGTGCGTGGGAGTCAAGATGGCGGAAATTCGTATAGCAGACGACGCTGTTGTCTTCACCCTATGCAGAGGGAGCTAGTATTGAGGCAACCTAGCCCTTACCCTCTTGAATAAATGAATAAAGCGTTGTATTCCTTTCATAAAATTCGTGAGCCCTTACCCTCTCGAATAAATGAATAAAGACCCGTATTTCTTGCACTAAAATCCTCCAAAAAAGCAAAGGAATCGGAGATCGTGACGTTTTCATGTATCGGCTAGTGCAGGTTTCGAACACTCGAGACACACACGGGTTGCTGAAGAGTTCGCCGACTCTCTCGAGCCAGCAGGCCTTTATTTGCTTCCTTTATCTTTTATTGCTGCGCGCGAGCCACGAAGCGGAGCTCTTAAAGATAAGATTATCGGTATATTAATTGGTCCCCTTTTGTTCGCAGGTGTTTAAACAAATGAAAATCCAGCAGATAAGACCTCCTTCTCTGCCTCTCATGGACCAGCTCCCCGACAGCTACCATGCCAAGATCGCGCTGGTTGGCTGCGGTCCAGCGAGCATGAGTTGTGCCACGTTTCTTGCCCGATTAGGGTACACAGATATCACGATATACGAGAAGGAGCCTTACTTTGGAGGGTTAAGGTAAAGATAAAACGAAGCAAAATATGACACAACAACAACAACAACTTTATTTTATGATCATGATTGGGGAGTTTCATCGCTGTCTTCATCAAGAGAAAGAAAGAGTTACTTGAAGCACAGTATTAAAGTGCCACAAAGGACTAAAAACTGATATTTATTTTATTAAAAGTCAACGTCGTCGTTTTTGTTATTTAAAGTAGCACAAAAGCAATTTTTAATACCCTGTTTTCTTTGTATAAAACTGTTAAGCAGGCCAGTAAGATGCAGCATGAGAAGTAATTCATCCCACGTACAGAGTAATAATTATCGCAGAAATTGAATTTAAAGTACGCCACAAGAGGCGATCGTGTGCGGTGATGGAGAGCAGTACCAGCCTGTGATCTGCCTGTGACCTCGCGCTGACGCTACACAGTCCACGCTCGCTGATTGGTTCAGAAAAATGTTGTCTGCTACCGAGCTGTTCGGGGCTCTGAAAAAGCATTGCTCCTAGCTCGGTCATGATTCGGCAGCTCCTTCTATACCCAATTCTCCGGGGGAAAACTGGCAAAACTGGCTTACAGCGGCAAGGGGACAGGGCGCTGATCCCCACTGACCAGCGAACCAGAACGCGCGGACTGTGTAACGTCATCGGTGACGTGGCATCATGCTTCTCCTCCTTGTTACAGCCGGAGTGGCAGCGCTATGTTTATGTGAGTTTTTTTTTTTCCTGGGAAACAAATTGAAGGCATCAAACCCTTTTGTGCTATTCGGTAAATTGGCACACACGCTTTCATCAGACGTTTTAATCTGAATCTTTCTTTTTTTCTTTTTGATGGCCCTCTGTACTCCTTTAAATAAAGTGCCTTAATTTACTGGTCATCCGAACATGTCAGACGACCAAGCATTTTGTAGAACTGTTGTGGAGGCGTGTACTACAGTCGAGTGGTGCACACATAGTGACAAACAAGCAAAACAAAATTGTGGCTGGTCGGTTGGTCTCGCTGGTTCTCAGGACCTTCCCTGGCGTGATCGTACCCTGTTGGGCAGGTCGTTGCGGTGCATTTTTATTATTGGGAATATAAAAAAGTGAAAATTAGCATCATAAAAGAAACTCTATGCGTTCTAACAATGACCTTGGAAAGGTAAAATAACAACTGAACAAGAACAGTCGGTCGTACTTAATGTGCTGCGTAGTGGATATAACCATGATCTTGGAACCATGCTGCGTAGCGCTTTGTGATACTCTGTATACCTTCTAGCACTGAAGAGTTACACCTATTTCTTCATACACACGAAAAATGTATATACATGTGATGGAATAGCTGATAATATCTGCGTGTGGACAGTGAAATACATATGTACGGTTTCTTCCTCATCTTATCCCCATCCTGCCCCATTGTGCCTTGGAGTAGTGGGCCGCACCTTACGTGGCGAATTTCCCCATTCATTATCATTAACTTATTTGTTGTTGTCGTTGTCATCTTATCGTTACAGTTCAGCTGAAATTCCTCAGTACCGCTTGCCATTCGATGTGGTCTCATTCGAACTGGATCTTGTTAAAGATCTCGGAGTGAAGGTGAGCGTATAGGAAGTTAAATTTATTTGAACCCTGCATTAATCAGAAGTTAAGCCAATAGACCTCTCCCTGTTTGTAAACAAATGACGTCATAGTGTTCGACAGCGCCACCAATTTGGTAGAGTTGAACTACGCTCGAAGCTAAGGGCGAATAAGGTCGCGCCCGAAAGCCCCGGTCTTGAGGGGATTACGATGGTCCCTGAAAGCGAAGCGACCTTCGGTCCTACTTTTCTTTCAATAGGAGGCAGGGAACAAGTGCTCATTCGTGGAATCCAGCCCCCCCCCCCCCCCCCCCCCTTCCGATTTGTTTCGGTTTCAGACTGGCTACCGATGTCATGATGACGTTTCTCGGGTTGAGATTTACACTCACTCGCCAATAGGTATTCACATCTTTGACTTACAACGATGTGTTTGCTTACAAATTTGGCAATTCGAACACACTCAATGGCTGACGGCTCAGATGCAGCAGCATTTAACCTTAGCAATTGTGGAGCCTTTAGTGATGCAGCAACGAATTCGACCAATAAATCGAATCAATCAAGCAAACAAATCAACAAGAATGAAACTCGTCTACCAATTATCGCGCGATTTTCTTAGAAATCGGTTTCATTGAAAAAGAGCCAGACACTCACTGCCTTGGCGCATATTTGCTTTAATTATCGGGGCCAGATTCTTATCAGTACGAACTTCAAGATACAGATTTACAAGTTTTATTTTTGTTCACTCTATCTCGCTATAAATTATGCCCGAAAATTTCACGAAATTCCCAAACTCACTGCTTGCGACACCCGCAGGCCGAAACCCGGGCAAAGAACGTCCCAACCGATAAACCACAGTTCTTTTCGTATTTGCTTCGAACCCGAGCTTACTACTTCACGCGCTCGTAACATATAACACTTACAACAAAAAGAAACATCACAAGAGAGAAATAATATTTTGGAGTCTAGGATATACAGAACAGATCGAACCCGAACCACACGGTCTTTCCTTCCAGCACCTCCTGAGTAACGCCCGTCTACCGAGAGGGTCAACAAACAAAACCCACACGAAGAGCCCATTCCCACTGCTCATTCCCGCTGACAACGTAAACGTCCCGGCAAATCTTTGGAGTTCCTTCTCCGGCACTTAGACGGAGAGGCAATATCACTGGCGAGCGATAGCGACACCGCACCACATAGGAGTCGGTATGTCCAACATCAGAAAGGACGTTACCAAGGCGATATACGCCGGCTGTCCAGGAAGCCGTAATTCACAGGGGGAGACCATAATTACTTCTCGGGTAGAGGTCTATTGGACAACTGTTACGCGATAATCAAAGTTCAGTTTTACAAAGTCCCGATTTCACCAACGGTGACTAACTTTGAACCGAGATCAAGGGTAGCTAAAACTTAAAGTTAACACTCAATTCTTTTTTACAAACGTTAGTTGGTGACGTGATGAATATTTCAGTGACAGTAGCTCCGTTTAGTGAAACAGGGGTAAGCGTTAAATTCAAGTTGAGAGACCGTCGGTCTCGGTTCAACTGTTAATCGGCGTTGGTGAAACCGGGTCAAAGTGACACTTCCTTGCAGGTGGTGTTCAGCAAAGCTCTCGGAAGGGACTTTACAGTTGAGTCACTCAAGGCCGACGGCAATGCTGCCGTATTTCTGGGCATAGGTACGTAGATGATTAGAACCACCCCGAGATGTAGGCCTGCCGATACCACCTACTGTTGTGTGCAAATCGCATCACAGCACGTGATGTGAGGAGTGCAGAAAAAAAAAAGTTGTTCCAGTTGGACCTCATTTGAGTGAGAACAGCACTAGGACTAATGTGCGATAAAAATTACTATATAAAAAAATAAGAACAATGTGCAGTATAATACTTTTATGAGACACACTGCGACAAGCCTGCTACGTACTTAGAGCGTATAGGTACTCATAGCGTGTGTACCCACTTTCAGTATACGGACTACATCCTCCGCAGGCGGAAGTATACGTCTGTGACTGTAGCTCTTATATTTCCTCGGATCGGTGTCGAAAGCAACTCTTATCTCTTTCATCTATACTTTCTGGAGCTACTTTGTACGGACACCGACTACCCCGTTTCAACGCCTGAGAAACAAAAGCACATTAGAGATTTTGTCAAGCACCAACCAAAGCCTGCTTTTTCTTTCTCCTTCTTGCATCACTCAACGTGGTGCCAATAATGATGCTTTAACCTTTGTAACAGGACTTCCTGATCCAAAGGTGGCTCCAGTTTTCGAAGGCCTTGATGCCAGCCACGGGTTTTATACTTCCAAGACCTTCCTTCCACAAGTATCACGCGCAAGCAAGCCAGGTCAGTGGGTATATAGAGTCCTTTCCTATTTGTTTGCTCGTAAAATAACGGTGCATATGGAAGTGTTTTCTGCCGAGGTGGATTTTCCAGTTAAGTACTCTTGATAGATCGTCGAGTAAGCTCTGTGGATTCTCTGTTTGCCGCAGTTAGTTTTGCGCAAAGTTTGAAGTCTTTATGCATATAAGGGATGCATAGAGTCCAGGATTTCGAAGTTTCGGTTTTGAAACTTCGAACTTCAGGGGCCTTCCTATGTTGGTTACGCTACTGAAAAAGTTTAGACTCTGGACCACTTTTAACAACAAATACATTTTCGGAACTTCTCAGATTTGAAACTTTGCCCATGCAGCGCGTGAAATTTAAATGCGAATATGTGCACATGAGGCGCATTCAGAAAGTAAGTGCAGTTTTTGCAAACATTAGCACTGCCGGACTGCGTTCACCGTTGTGGTGGATGTGAGCGAGTTCATTTGCTCCACTGGCTAGTCACGGACGCCATCTTGTGACCATAAAGAGGGTGTTGACGCATCTTTCTCAGTATTTAAAATGTTTGAGTCCGTACAGCGGTCCGCCGCCTCTCGTCGTGTTTGCCATGTGCGGTCGAAGGGACAGTCCCCGGACAGCTCACTTAGAACAGGCGAACGGAAACGTTTTCTCGAAGATGAAGAGGAAGATGAAAGCGATGAAGACGGTACGAAGCCGTGATGGGCCCGACCTTCAACTTGTCTTTATCCCATAACGCGCGTTAAATTCACTTTTCTGGGTATTGCGGAAACTATACAAAATGATCCGCTCTGTGGAAAAGAAGGAACTGAAGCTACACTGCTCTGTGATGTTGGCGCTGTAGATATCTCTCGAGCGAAGGAAAAAGACACCCGTCAGCTCTCGAGTCTGAACACACACACACACACTGAAATTTATTTACAGAACACAGTACAAGACATATGTACAAAACGTTAAAAGCTGCTGCAGTCACACTGGTTAAACATAAAACACCAAACACGAACATTCCCTCAAACATGTTTGACGAAAATGCCTGACAAACATCCCCCATACATGTATGGCTCAACAGCTGTGGTCACACTGCGAAAACGCCGTCAGAACATGTTCAAAGACACGCGTGTATAACCAGTGTGACCGTGCCGTGATACAAAAGTGCGCTTCGGTTGTGTTTGAAAGCTTGTTTTCAAACACTTGAACGTGTATTTGGACACTGTCGAAAAACAGCTCATGGGATTTTGGAGAAATCAAATAAATTTCTTGATATTCATCAAAGAATATGTTGCTTTTTACGTGTTTGAGTGTCAACAACATTGGGCATCATTGAAAATGGCGAGTTATTTCGGTGTGGAGCTTCGCCGACCTCCTCCGATCTGTAGACTTTGGTGGGCGACTAGCGTGAAATACATTTCGCAGAAGGTGAGTACCTGTTTACTATCAGTGCTTCAACTCATCGAGCTAAGTTTTGCGTCGCAAGAACAGCACGACGCCGATCTCGGCGTCACCGGGTTATCGTGAAATCATGATCGGCGCAGTTTTGTGCGTCTTGTTTGTTTGTGCTGTTCTCGCGCCGCAAAACTTGTCTGCTATGTACGAACTGCCCAAATGTTAGTACAATGCAATGGTTGTTTTTCTAGTCAAGTGGATAACGCTTGTGTTTGGCGTTTGCTTTCGAGGAGTGAAATGTCGACGCAAAAGGCCCGGAGACGGCAGCGATCAGTCTAGGCTTCGCCCGACGCCCGTTTCATAAACATGGTGTTACTCGCAGCCGGAATGCCGAAAGCCACAAGAAACTCGAACCCGGACACGAATTTCACGCCAACTACAGTGGAATAGGTATGAGGAGAATGTGCACTCCAATATCAGTTTTAACATGTATGTGCGGTTCTGCTGCTAATGTAATGTGCGTCCAAAGAAGCAAATTAGCGGGCATGTCAGTTGCTGCTAGCACCATGACATCTGGATTTGTTTTTGTTTCTTTGAATTATTCCTTTGTGGTAATTTGTCAAGGTGCTCAGAGCGCTCTGCTGATTTCACCTCTGGGAGCTCATATACAGTTTATAGTGAAATGTTTCCCAAGAGTTTCCCTGAAACCTTGCATAGTTAGCACCTGTCATACCCTGCACATTGACTGAGTTTTTAAATCCTTGGTAGCACCCTATATTGTCCGCTATATAAGCAGGTCGATATACATTACATAGGATACTTAGAAATTTGGATAAAGTATGGCTAATTATTGCTGTATGGGGATCACTTGCATATAGCGACATTGTTTGCACTACACATCATAGTGCACCCCGGAACGACACATGGGCATGTGTTTTACTAATTCCCAATGATGAGGAAGCAAAATGCAGGTACTTGCACTCAGCACATGCAGAATTATCACAATAACATAGCTACAGAACAGTCAAGTATGTCAATTTTCTGCTTTAAACGCACATTCGTTGAAAGGGGACTGCACTTTGTGCATATAATTTTTAACATGATCCGTTAAACCATTAGAAAGAATCCTGCAAGTTCAAAAGAATTAGCTAGTCACTATGTACGGTTCCCGAAAGCCTATGGTGTAGACATGATTCTGAGGAATCTTTATCATTAGAGCTGCCCCCTTTATCGCTCCTGAGGCACTTGGCACCTTGGTGCTCATTCTGAGCACATGGAAAGAAAGTGTAAAAAAGCCAGAGCAATTAAAAATGTATTTAAGAACCTTTGGCGTAGCTTCAAACTGCATGAATATGTAACTTTTCGATAAAAATTCTGCACATGAAAATTCACATTCCCTATTGGTAGTTCGAATGCAAATTGGAAGTTGGCATGTGTGCACACTAAGGTATTCCTTATTCGTCATTGCAGCATGCCACAACAGCCAAACTCTGCTTTTCAAAACTGCACGTATGCACATATGCATTTCTACATGGGACAGTTGAAGAGCGTGGCACATCATACCTCTATTTCTCTGTGGCGAGATGAGGAGCACTCTGCCATCAGTTTTTTTTTTTTAGCTTGTGCTATATTATTACGCAACACATATGATCTGGTATGGAAAGGTTTCTATTATTGGGGGGTGGGGAGTGTGACACAAAGAGCCACATTGTGTGAAGCCATTGGCTGTCACTGTCCATTTCGTTCTGAACTGGCGTGCTAAATTTAAACTCTGTCAAAGTGCATTTGTGCTGTAGAGCTGTTACACTAGAGAATTGTAACCATTTAGCTGGTATTTTCATCATTTTATGTGCCCTCTTTATGCCCTTCTGTAGGCAACATAACGTATTGGCACAAGTGAGGAGCTGAATGAGTCACCACAATACACCAAGTAGCTGTTCTTCCAGCGACAACTGCAGCACGGCAGCAATCAACACTGAAAAGCGAAACAAGCTCCAGTGAAAACACAAAGTGCCGATCAAGAGCCTCGGTCAGTGTCAGTAAGGAGTGCTCGCATCATTGTCTCCTGTGTATTTCTCCCATTTCGTGATAAGCTACCAGTGCTTGTTTGTGTTGCACATGTTTAAGCCAGTGTAGTCACACAAGTATATCCAATGTTTATTTATTACTATATTGTACACAGTATTTATTAGTACTCATTCCTAATATACACAATATTTATATTATATTATATATATTTATCAAAGCGCATTGTTTTAAATTACGTAATGTAATGGACGATGCCAGTTCGTTCTTACACTCTCGGACTGTTTATTGTCTGAACACAAGATTCATGCAAAATAATTTCAACGTTAATCTGGCTGTTATCAATTCTGAGCTTTGTCAACATCTTGCTGACTGTCACAGTTGTTGTGCTGACATTTACTCAGCCTTCGTGTTGAGGAAAGAAATAAATTGGGGCAAAACCTTTCTTCTTGAACAAGTGGAAGTTGCAAGTAGGGATAATTGTGTTATGTGTTCTCGTTTCCTTCGCTATTGAAGTTTCTTGCTTCAAAATGTATTGGTATTGATTAAAATATTTTTGTTTAAGAACCTGTCGTCGTGTGCATTGCGTTCATCATGGGAGAATCAATCAGTCAAATGTTTATTGACCACATGTTTAAAAAACAGAATACAACATAAGACTGTGAAGGAGGTTGGTGAGGAGGAGGTGCAGCTTGCTGCTGTGCATGATGCACAAGCAGTCAATATCCTAGCAGCAGCTCCAGCAGTGCAGCTCGAAAAATGATAACGGTACACAAGAAGCTTCAAGCCTTATTTAGCAATGGATGGCTCTCTTATGGGGAGCTCTCTACAGACTGAGTCAATCCCGCTCCCCAAACAAAGTTGACAACTTATTGAAGAAGCAGGGGAATGTCATCCATTGCGGTCTCTCCGGAATAAACTGGGACACGTTACTGCATGCGATATGGACTAATGCTCTGAAGGCAAACAATGTGACAACTGAGCTTGTTTCTACAAACCAGCTCTACTCACTGGCATGGAATGTATTTCGTTAAATTAACAAGACTTAAAGGTGACGTAACAAGTATCCCACCGAAAATGATGCTCAGGTCATGACGTCAATCTGTGGCACGTGAAGCAAGGTAGGTTAGACAACCATGTAAGTCTGGACTGAGTTTACATTACATGGGTGACCATTTTCACATACAATGCACACTAGAGATTGTATCGGCTAACTATATCATACAGTCGGAGCGTTGCAACAAAATTATTGTGCGTTTGGGTCAGGTTTGTGCCATTCTAGTTTCTAGTTCTAGTTCTAGTTCTTCTAGTTCTAGCTGGTTCGGCGTGTGGGATATGTGCCATAAAGCACATCTACAATCTCAAATAGGAACAAAAATAGAAATTTGTGGTGTAAGAAAAATTAGGGGCAGCAAGCACCTTTACTTTTCCATTGTTTTATGGTTTGGTGGTTATGTGTACCCAAATTTTGCAGTCTGGATATGGTGCTATTGCAATGCCTGGATTCCCATTCCATCATGTGTTATCTCTTTTCTTTCATCACTCGTGAACTGTATCATTCCTGTTTTTGTTGTTTGTCGTCCCCTGTATCTCTCCTTTGGTGTTTCATTGTTTGCGACCTGTATGATATCCGTGTATGATATATGTACTGCAGCCAGCTCTCATTCAGCTCAAACGCTGAGCTTCAGACTGCTTTAGACGATCCCACCTGATGACAGAGACAAACTTGGGAGTAGATATGTTTCGGTGGTCTTTGGCGCATATTTCGAGTCCTACATTTCCGCACTTGTGCAACAACGTATTTATCTACAATCTTACGCAATCAAGCCGCGTATGTGACACGTAGCCCACGTATGAGCACCAGTTGCGATTCAAACGCGATTATTTCTTGCACGAAATCATGCTTAAAAACACAGGCGCATTCTCATATTTTGCTGCTCGGTAAATATCCTAGCAGTAGACTCCGTAGACGAACGAAGTACTCCGCTGCTTCCAAAATTAAGCGTCTCGATTTGTACTGTTTTCACGGTGTGATGCGTTTTTGTTTTTTCTGGTGGTGTTGACGTTCTCGGAGCCGCACAAACAAACAACATCGACGATAAAAATGCGGAGTATTTTACGACGAATGAATATATCGGCAGCGTAGGCAGTCACCCGCCGCCATGCTCCATCGGCCGTCGTCGTCCCCGATTGGTTACTGAGTCGATGACGAGTCGTGATGTCAGTGTATAAGCGGCCCCGTATGACCAGTATGACCAGCTATCGCGTGTTGTGTTTGCTGTTCATGTTGAAAGTGTCGTTCTGTCAAACAAGACAAGCATCAAACACTGTTGCGAGGCATGTTTTGTATCGTCAATGTGACCAGTCGATTATACATAAACAAAACATGTTTGCATGCACGTTGTTAAACGTGTTTTGAGCGTTTGTATAACCAGTGTCCCCTCGCCTGCACATGTGTGGTCTTAGAACCCCACTTTGGAGCGCGACCTTCCTTTTCCCTCTTCTTTATTACCCCCCTGAGGGTCCGTACAACGAGTTCTTGCCTTGTCACATTGTTTCTTGGCATGTTCTCTGTTTTCAAGTTGTAGAGTTGTAACATGGGTACCCTTCGTAAACAAGAATTGTGGTACGCTTTTCGAGAAACATTGACGGCCGCTTCCATAACGTAAAAGCGCTAAAACCAAGACGAACACAGACACACACAACATCGAGCGCTCATCGTTGTGTGTGTCTGTGTTCGTCCTGGTTTTAGCGCTTTTACGTTATGGAAGTCTATCATCAACAAGCCCAAAGGGATGTTTTAACGATTGACGGCCGGCGGAGAAGCCCGGTTACAACGCTGTTTCCTCCATAGGCATGTGTGCATGCAAGCAATCCCTGCCTATCCTCCACGGCAATGTGATCGTCTTGGGAGCTGGAGACACTGCATTCGACTGTGCTACGTCTGCTCTCCGATGTGGGGCCAAGAGAGTGTTCGTCGCCTTTAGAAGAGGTTTTACCAATATACGTGCTGTACCTGAAGAGGTGAGGACAAATACGTTCATGAGTTATCAGTTATGCACCACTTCCATCGAGCTAAGTAACACTCAAAAACCGTTCAAAGTGACCATATTGCTCATTTATGGTTCGATATGCGAGAATTTTATGATTGCTGGAGTACCAACGTTTGCAGTTTACATTCAGGGAACAGTTGATGTTCTGGTAAAGATATTATGACCGTATAAAAACCTCAACGGCCTTTTTTTCCCAACTTTTAAGGCTTGCTTTCGAATAATACCGCAATTGTTGCTATGAAACACCTCTTCTCATCGTCATTCATGTAGTTGCTGTTGTTGTTGTCACAGTATAGTGTAGTCATAGTATACTTAAGCAAATGTATGTTGTGCTGATTCTTTTTTCTCTAGATGGAACTGGCGAAAGAAGAGAAGTGCGAATTCTTGCCGTTCTTGTCGCCGAGGAAAATCAACGTGATGGGTGGAAAAATTCGCTCAATCGAATTTTTGAGAACGGAACAGCAGCCAGATGGTACATGGACAGAAGACCCAGAACAGGTCGTGAAGCTAAGGGCCGACTTCGTCGTATCAGCCTTTGGATCAACCTTAGGAGACCCATCTGGTAACATATTGCCTTCGCTGGTACTTCATTAATTAACCAGTGCTAGTGGGTAACAAAGAGGTCGTCGTAAAATCTAGACGGCGGCGGGTTTCGAACCCGGTCATCTTAATTGCCCTGCCAAGTGTGTCACCGACAGCACTGGTACGACTCCCCGACAGCTGGTCAATGGGGCCTCTCACCGGACAGACAGGACATACAATTTCATACCAAAGTGCAAAGTTGGGGTAGTTGGTGTGACATTACTAGTTTAGGCTGCCAAGGGGGACGTCGGACAAAGTAGGAGAAACTAGTAATGTCACACCAACTACCCCAACTTTGCACTTTGGTACGTTATACTTCCGGAAGCTGTTTCTGTTGTCGTGTCTCCAATCATACAATTTCTCCGTTCATATTCTGTCTTACATATTTTTATCAAACACACGCAAATACATAGAACAAGGCAGGCGACGTGTAAATCTACTCCGAATTTGATTTGAAGGCAGGCGACATCTGATGAGCGTGATAGAAATTAATCAAGCTAAATCTGGCATACACATGGTCAAACAGCCTGCAACGCCCTTGTTTTTGGCCGTAGTCGTTGGATGCTTTATGTTTGTGTTTGTATGTTTTGTGTCCCAACTTGGTCACCAATTTCCGTCACTTTTAATGTCACAGTGAGCTGAACGCACAAAGCGTTCACATGCACAAAATGCACAAATTAATCTTTTGTTCTGGAACCGTTGTCGCTGTCAACTTCCGTCAGAGTGTCGATTTTTCATCGAGGGGGTTGTTCTGTAAGACATATCTCGTTGCGTCTGTCCGTAACACTGCCGCCCCATCACCCCCGCACACACTCTCTCAGACTCTCACGCTCTCCCACACCACTTGCAGTCAAGCCTCTTCACAGACATTCCACACAGCGGTAGTTCCTCCTTGCGATTGCCCGCTGTGGATCACAGAGTCACGTCCCATCCTATTTCTAATCCTTTCCTGGCGGATTATAGGCAGCAGTTCTTACTACGATGGTGGCGCTATCGTGCAGCGTGACGTGCAAAGCCTAAAGATGTGTAGTACAGAAAATTGCGCTGGAATATACACCAACTAGCACCAACTAGCCCAACAACATATACTGCTAAAGATGTGTGTTCTGTACCAACGCTACATTATGTATAGCAAATAATCATTCAGCCTGAGGAACAAGGTAGGATATGGAACAAACGCGACTCAAAACTAGCGACAAGGAACTTTAATTTCTCTGAATAGAGGGGAATACATTGTGAATGGAAAGGAGGCCACAAAAGGGAGGGGGAATGTCAACTGACGGCCTATATACTGACGCGCTGTGGTTTCAATGATTATTTGCTGTGGATACTTCACTATGGTTGAAGTATCATTGCAATATAGCGTAATTCTACTCGTATTACTGGGACGATACACAATAGCCGATATTGCCCTAATACAGAAACGTACAACATATGTCATGTGTACTGGCTTTCAGTTGTCAAGGCTCTGTCGCCACTAAAACTGAATAAATACGGGCTACCCGAAGTCGATACCACGACCATGCAAACCAGCGAAAAGTGGGTGTTCTGTGGCGGCGACCTCGCTGGAATTGCCGAAACGACAGTGGAGGCCGTCAACGATGGCAAAACTGCGTCGTGGTACCTGCATAAGTACATTCAGGTAAGTCTGTAATTATTTGCGAAGGTGATTGTACTATGGATGTCGAAGCCAGTCTATGTAGCTTCTTGATAAATTTCCGGCATAATGAATTCGTACACGCAGAATATGTTGTGATGAGACGAATTAAACTTGAGCCACACAAAGAGAACATTTTCGGGGTAGTCTCCCATTCATAACCGTGTCGCCGCCAGCAGAGCACTGCATGGGTTTCCCATAGGGGATCGCCACACTTTCTGAGGGTCTGTTACGGTTAGATATAGTGTTAGATGTACACTGTGTGATCTTTAATAATAGGAGGCTTGACCTCCAATGTCAAAGAAGCGAATGTCACAGTTTATGAGACTAATCGTTGTAAGGGTTCACTCTATTTCAATCCCCCTCGACTACTGTGATTGTGTACTGCTTGCAGCACACTTGTCTGCAATCTTCAGCTCGTGCTGCAACGGTTTCCTAGCGGTGGTGTCGCGCGCGAGGGAACTAATGAAGAAGCGCCATCTGTCGGTAGGGTCGGGAGAGGTCCTTGGGCTGCACTCGTATAGTCTCGGCCTATAGCTCCTTCGTGCGCGACACCAGCGATAAGGGATCGTTCTGCCACTAGGCGGAGATCACGCACAAGTGTGACCGGGTGTGTCGCATGTAGTACCCGGAGCATATTACTGAACCGATATTCCGTTACAATCGAAGAGTGCTTTCACTCAGTCAACCATGTTTGTCTCTCATTCCCCCAGTCCCTACACAATCAATCGGTGCCTGCGGAACCTTCTTTGCCCAAGTTCCACACACCTATCGACGAAGTCGATATTAGCATTGAGGTCTGTGGCATTAAATTCAAAAACCCATTTGGACTTGCAAGTGCACCGCCCACCACTTCGAGTGCTATGATTCGTCGAGCTTTCCAAGCTGGGTGGGGCTTCGCACTCACGAAGACTTTTGGATTAGACAAGGTAAGTGTCCCTGTTACGGATGGTATCACAGGGATTAGAGCCCTGATAAGCCTGATATAACCTCCATCAGGTGTTACATCGGAGAGGCAAACGTCTCTATTTTTCCCCATTCTGAATCTCTCTTTCTCTCTTTCTTTCTCACGCACATGTTCTCCTTTCAGAATCTTACAAAGTTAAAATGATTCTAAATAATGACTGCTTCGAAACCTGCTACCTCACGTGTGTCCGAAAACCTGTAATTGAAAAGTTTATCAATGGATTTAAAGTAATTAGACGTCTGGTTGTTACATATACTCTCTGTAAAGAATGTCCGACCAACTTCAGTTGGAGACCACAATAAACTAATTTTCTTATTGGTTACTCCCTTTAGGATGTCGTCACAAACGTATCTCCTAGGATCATCCGCGGTTCTACGTTTGGCCACACGTACGGTCCCGGTCTGGGATCCTTTCTGAACATCGAGCTTATCAGCGAAAAAACTGCCGCCTATTGGTGTGCAAGTGTTCGCGAACTGAAGAGGGACTTCCCAGACCATGTAAGTTTACATAAGGTTAGGAAATATAGGAAAGTTATTGTCCAGCGCATTAACTTTTATGTTGATTAAGCATGGTTTCCACACCATCTGTTCGCCTTCGTAGCATCAATGAAACTTTGATAGAACAGATTGAGCGGTGCTAAAAACAACATTGCCTGTGTGTGGCACTCCGGTTAAAGCGATTGTGGAATTTGAATTCGTTATATACGGTATCGTTTTATCAGGGACTGTTACGGCCTCCTGACAAGCATTTATAAGGCAATAACATTTGGTTTAAAGGTTGTGCATTTTTGTTTTCTTCCGCTCTTTTTTTTTTCTGATAAGCAATATCGACCGTAAAATACTGCCCACACACGACGGAACAGCAGAGTGCAGAAAAAATATTCTGCGTTTATTTTCGCCGTCATAATACATTAGCACAGCAAGCAATACCAAGCAATAATACATGACGTTAAACGGACACTAAAGTGCAAAACGTTCACCTCGCTCGATGAAAGATGGCGTTACCTTCGCACCAACACAAAAAGAGCGGGAACAATCCGTTGCGCCGTTCGTGAGTTATGAGCCAAAGAAACCGCAATTTACCCTTTCACTCTCACCCTCCTTCACCAGAAGGCCGACAATGCGGAGAGGGCTCTCATTGGACTCCTCAAACGATTTTATCCAATCATCGCTGAAGATCGTTTCAAGAGACCAGCCCGAGGCTTCCCCGCATTGTCGCGCTTCTTGAGGAGGAGAGGGAAAGCGCGCATTGAGGTTTCTTTCGCTCATAAATCACGAACAACGCAACAGATTTTTCCCGTTCGTTTTGTGTTGGTATCAAAGTAACCGGGAATCTCTCATTCCGTGACGACATTTTTTTTGCACTTTAGTGCTCCTTTAATGATAATGCAAGCGCATAGTGTGACAACTGAATAGGCTATGGTTCATATGAAGCTTTTAGAACTCCTTTCACAAGTTGTAACTCTTTGTTTGCACTAACTGTTCCTCCTGTCACAAAGGTCGTAATCTCCAGTATCATGTGTGCCTACAACGAAAAGGACTGGACCGAGCTCGCAAAGATGGCTGAGGTAAAGCTATGATAATAGCCTGATAGCTATATTCCACGTTTTTTCTCATTTTTTTTACGTGACTGGAGTGACAGATGCACGTGATGTGGTGTTAGCTTTCAGGGGCCGACGCTCTGGAGCTGAACTTGTCTTGTCCTCATGGGATGGGCGAAAGGGGAATGGGTCTGGCTTGCGGGCAGGTAAGTCATACTCGATGAACTGTCCTTGAACTGTCTTGCGTTTGTTTGCGAATTTTTGTCATTATTATTTATTCACTTTGAGATGCGCAGCGAGGTACTCGTATGTTTCACGTACGTTTATCGTTATTCTATCACAACACTGTAAGCTACAGCATTTGTTACCGAAGTTTTTGGAGACAAATACGCATTTCACGTGTCTACAAATGCATGTTACTGTCTGCAAAGAAAAACAAAAGGTAGGTTAGGTTAGATTAATCAACGGCAAAAAACGACAAAACAGCAAAAGGGTAAGCGTTTGCATGTATTTACCCTTTTGGGTGCAAAAAAGAAAAAAACGAAGAAGACTACATTCTTCCTCACAAAGATGACATGATTCCCTTTGATGTGCCACGTTCCTAGTTCGTTGAGTACAGCTTGACTGACGGCAGAGAGCTTCCATTCATGAACCCACAGTGGACATTGAAGTAGACGGTTGGAAGAAAAGCTTTCGTATGTTCCATATATTATGCCTGTATTTTATGCTTTTGTGCCTTACAGTATAGGAGCACGTTGTGACTTCGACACCCTATGTTGGTTTGCGATTACTATATACTATATTTTGTACAAGGAGGCTTTTCTGTGTGCCTTGTTTATACGCCACGCACGTTTTGACATTGACAATGTGAGCCGGATATTGAAGTATCGTTCGTGGCATATCTTACAATATAAGGTTTTCCCGATATTGTTACAAGAATAGTGTACTGTGAGAAAAAAAAAGACAAAAACAGGATTAGCTAGTGAGAAATTACTACTTCTAGTCCCCAGAGTGCAGTTACTCCTAATTTTAGTCTCCTAGAATGCAATTACTCCCCACTTTAGTCGCCTAGTGTGCAATTACTCCTCATTTTAGTCCGCGAGGTTGCGATTATTCCCCATCTTAGTCCCCTGGAGTACAATTACTCCCCATTTTAGTCCCCTGACCCTCCGATTTCCTCCCCAGTACTGCAAATATGTATAGTCCGTAAACTTCGCATGAACTTCTGTGCATTTCGTCCCGAAAGGGGAGTTGTGGAAAGGAGAGAGAGGAGAGGTTTGTCCCAGACTAATGGTCGCGACAATTTCTTAGAATGTGGGCATTGTTGGCCTACAAGGTTTGCTTGCTCCCCCTCACACCCTTGTCAGAAAAAAAAAAAAAAAAAATGTAGAAACTATTGGCTCCGAGACCGAACAGTGTCGGCGCGCTGCGGAGAAGCGCTGAACTACCACTGTGTGGACGCGTCGTCTGCTTCTACACGTTTACTGCTGTAGGTGGAGCATTGGGGAACCGAACAGTACCGTACCAGTCATCATCCGGTGAATATATTACTAGAATTACGAAGAAGAACCATCAACTCCGAACATCGGCCCACGTGTTATCCACACTAGAAAGGTCACAGTTTCGCCCCCTATAGGTCTATTTCGCAGCGAATAAATTTTTCCTGTTTCGGCAATTGTTCCGGTCTCCAAGCGTACTGATAAGTAAATGCATGTCATGAAGTATTTAACGAAAGTACAACAACGTCTGTCCTGCAACATTCGTGCTACTTCAAGCTCTCACGTAGACTATCAGCATGGTGATGCAAGTTCTGTGACTCGTGAATCTGGTAGCTCTGAGGTCACGCGAAAGACTGGAAAGTGGTAGGGTCGAATCCGGCTGTGCTGTCACAGGTCTTCCCTGGGATTTCTGACAGAACTTTCCAGACGGGTATCTGCACAGCTTTCTCTAAGGTCGGCCCGTGACGCACACTATCCCCTTTACCCATCATTCGCTCGTTCCAGCTGTACGGCGCCCGTCTGTCCTGCGTTTATAGCAACAGTTGCAACGCGGTGCTTGTATACGGAATAAAGAAAAAAGTGATTGGCGAGAAATCATCGGCAGCCTCACCTGGCAGTCACGGTTACGAAGGTAAAAATTGGCGGCATATTTTGAGCATGGGACCGAACGGGTTAAAGTGCGGGAGCCTTATTGGGCCGTCAAGATCACGCGGCCAGGTCACGTGGTCATAGGGTGCCACGTCGTGGTAGGTGTGACGTGGTAATAAACGCGAAGAAACACGGACGGACAAAGGACTCGCTTCACGCGCGGACGGTGCTTCTTCGCGTTTGTTACAATGTTACGTAACCAACACGCTCTACATCTTCTCGCACATAGTAGGTGTGTGTGTGTGGGGGGGGAGGATATATTCGAAGAAAAATATCTGGATAAGGTTAAGGGATGAGCCTCAGGGCAAGAGTCGCAGATATATCGAACAGAGTCTGTTCGAAATATGTAAAAAACATACATCTGTAATAAACGTCAGTCAAACGCAAGGTCGACTTGCTATCCCGTTAGAAACAATACAAAAACAGAATCCCTGACAAAAAGAAGAAAAGAAAAAAAAATCCCCTCACAATAGGGGTTCGTCACTAATACCGAGTCTGTTCATAAGGAAGTGGAGTACTTTTCTTGTCGCACTCCTTCGAGCAGACTGTCAGTGAGGGCCGAGTAATATGTCCAAAAGAAAAGGCCGTATACATCCCAGTTCACTCAGGCGCTGCCGGAAAGTGTCACGAGAAACGATGAACCGTTGACAGTTCAATAGGAAGATGTAGCGTATCTACTTTCAACAGCGCAAATGGGACGGTTCGGAGTGTTGCGTCGGTGCATCTTGAACAAAACGGATGGGGCTTCGTGCAACGTCAAGACGTTAGGTGGGGGAAGATCGATTCTTCTCTTCGAGTCAATTGTCGTACTACGACGACGTTCATCGTCGGGTCGATGGACCGCAGGAATGTGTTGTGTTGAACGGTGTCATCCGTAAACGCGCAGAAGCGGTAGCACGATTGCCGCAGCAGACGACAGCAACAGTTCCTATGAAAACGCGTAGAATGATGTTGATAATCAACTTTAGAAGGAAGAAGAAGGGATATCAACCGCTTGTACAAAAATACTACGGTAAGCTAAAGTACAGGGTACTGTAGAAATTGAGGAAGCAATAACCGGGCCGATGAGTAGCGCCACCGCTAGCCTCCAAATGCGGCGCTGGGGAGAGGTCCGTATGACATGGTCGCTATAATCTAGTAGGTCGTGATCTGCAGTCGACAAGCCGAGGTCGTGATGCTTGTAATCCACCGAACTCGCTGTCGCATCACTGCGGGCATTTCCGTGCCACATTGAAACGAGGTACTTTTATGTCTTACGCTTTGACGTATCATGAGACAAGATTACTCGAAACATCATTCGGGTTTCTCCCCTGTGTATGGTCAAACAGCTGGCATAATTAGACGATGGAATAAGCCTTCTTTCTGGCTCTGAACTTTGTGCCCGCTGCGCTATAATTTTTGATGCACATTCTTAGCAACGTCGAAGCAGTTGTAAGGAGCGCGCCTCCCTCGCAAGCGAGCGTCACGCGGAATCTACACGGGACAGGAGAAATACGTACACCTCTCCCTATTTGTAAACAACTGACGTCATAGTGCTCGACAGCGCCACCAATTTGGTAGAGTTGAACTACGCTCGAAGCTAGGGGGCGAACTAGGTTGCGCCCGAATGCCACGGTCATGAGGGGATTACGATGGTCCCTGGAAGGGACGCGACCTTCGGTCCTACTATTCTTTCAATAGGAGGCAGCGAACAAGTGCCCATTCGCGGAACCCAGTCCTCCCCCTCCGATTTGTTTCGGTTTCGGTCTGTCTGCTCATGATGCCGTTTCTCGGGTAGAGGTGTATTCCGTACAGAACGACCATCTTGGTGCCACAATGATTTAGCATGAAAGCAGCTCTCCGGCACCCAAACAGATAATGCTACTCGCAATTATTTATTAGATAGTTCTGATATGTTTTCTTCTTTCAGAATCCGGAACTAGTCCGCAACATTTGTCTCTGGGTTAGAGCCGCTGTGAAAATCCCTTTCTTTGCGAAGCTAACGCCCAATGTCACCAATGTTGTTGATATTGCCAAGGCGGCTTACGAAGGTAAGAATTTGTCCTGCGGGCCTTCATTTCTTTTTAAATAACTAGTTTTTCAGTGTATTTCGGTGGGCCTGTGCGTATTCGGACTATTAAAAATCATACACACATATGCACTATATGTAGACGTTACATATTACATACGTTATACATTATGCAACAGAGACTATCCGAGAACCGGCCCTTCACATCTCGGAGCTCATCCTCTCATGAAATGTCGTATAACATTGAAGCCCAAACATGACTAAAACTTGGTAATTTGTCAAAAAAGACAAAGCAAAGAAATGGAAACAAATTCTGTAGGCGCAGAAATTATCCGCGTCATTTTCATTTCACAAATAAATGACGCAAGTCGAAAACGTGTATGCAAAGTGAAAGCACTTAATTTTGCCGAATTTAGCGCTAGCAAGTGGAAGAAATATTCCAGGGGGCGCAGAAACAGATGTAAATTTACCACTGACACAGCCTTTTGTTTGAGCAGCCATTGGTGCACGGAATCAATTTGTTTGCAATATCGGAGCATTCGCTATAACCGTGTTCGTTGTATCCGGGATTTTTCATTTTTCCAGGCAAAGCCGACGGAGTCACTGCGGTGAATACGGTGTCCGGCCTCATGGGACTGAAGTACAACAGCGACCCATGGCCGGGTGTTGGCGCAGAGAAGCGCACGACATACGGTGGCGTGTCCGGCAATGCCATACGGCCGATCGCCTTGAAAGCGGTATCAGCCGTCGCGCGCGCCCTTCCAGGATTCCCCATCTTGGCAACAGGTGGTATTGATTCGGCCGATGCTGGCTTCCAGTTTCTCCAGTCGGGTGCTTCGGTACTTCAGGTCAGCCAGCATTCATCAGGGCGACATTACGCAATAGGAAACGTACAAGACGTGTGGCGCCATCTCCAGAGCGTTTTTGACGGTCCTCCGGAATCATGGTTATAGCATCCACCCTTGCGTTCCGAGTTAATAAGAGATTGACTTTGGTAGATTAGTGTTCATAACATTGCGGTTTTATAAGCCTGATATCGAATATCGCCATAAATGTTTCATGTAGTTGTTTGGTACATCATTTCCTCTGTACACTATATAGTGCTCGTGTAGGTCGAACTGCATCGCCGGTGGTCGCCACCGATGTTGTAAATCTGGTCTTTGCTGGGTTGCTTTCTTTCTTTTTTATTTTTTCATATCATTTTAAACGGTGTAAAGTAACCGTGTGCATAAGAAAGTAGCTCGCATAGTACTCTTCGCGACTTCGTGCAGTTTCTTGGAATTTTCGCGTGCTGTCTATTCAGAGATAAACTTCGCCGTTCGCATGCATTCAGAGATTCGCGATATTACTTCTTGCATCTTAGCACATCTGATACTTTTCCATCAACGTTAGAATATTTAGCGGCATTGGCTTGTCTCTCCTCTGCAGATTTGCAGTTCGATACAAAACCAAGACTTTACGGTGATCGAAGACTACATCACTGGTCTGAAAGCAGTCCTGTACATGAGAAGCCTCGAAGGCACAGAAACCTGGGACGGTCAGTCACCTCCCGTGCAGCCTCACCAGAAAGGGAAACCTGTGCCAACACCACTAAGAGGACAGGTACACATCTGATGTGTTTCCCAGATTATGGCCCAAATTCTGGCACATTGAATGGGTGTAGGTTATGCACGAGACTAGGGGTCTATGTTATCGAGCAGATCTCGATGCACCGATAATGACCACGTTTATCAACCCTCTTCAGAATGGCCTTCCAAACTTCGGTCCTTATCTGCAAAAGAAAGAAGAGCTAAATGCTCAACAGAAGCTAAAATCAGACTTGCTCGCTGATCATCTCACACCTGTGCATTCTGTAAGGAGACAAGTCAGAGAGATTCCTAAGTTGAAGGTGAGCAAGACGGCTGCGTCGTCGCATTGTATTGAATTCGCTGTATCCTTCTCCTACCATTGCGTTTTATCGAATTCGTTATACTCCTCTTCTACCATTTCGTTTTATTGAATGGTGAAAATTGAATTGAAAAAATTGAAAAAAATCGAATTGAATTGAAAATTGAATGATGCATTCCTTATATCCCTCTTCTGCCATTATGTTTTATCAAATTCGTTATATCCTTCTTCTGGGCATCACTGTGAACACGTAATGATAACATTGATTGTTCCTGTTCCTTTCATTGTAGAACGTCATAGGAGAAGCATTGTCTAAAATTGGAACTTACGGCGACCTCGATAACAAGCAGCAAGTGGTTGCCCTCATTGACGAGGTAAAGACGTGCCCCCTTATAGCGATACTGAAATTCGTTGACAAAGTTCGTGTACTTCGTTATGCTGAAGCGTGACGACCGTTTCATACGTATCGCATAAATCTCGTTACAGGACATGTGCATAAACTGTGGGAAGTGCTATATGACTTGCAACGACTCTGGCTACCAAGCCATTACCTTCGACAAAGACACGCACCTTCCTCATGTTACTGACGAGTGTACGGGCTGTACGCTGTGCCTTTCTGTCTGTCCCATCCCAGAATGCATACAGATGGTGAACAGGAAGACGCCGTCCAGTCCTAAGAGGGGAGTTCCTTTCCACGAGACGGATGTCTTCATGAGACGGCTCTTTCCTACACTAGCTTAGTGACGTAGAAACGAGATCCAAGGAAACTGGGATCTAATTGGTAATTTTTCTGTTCAAAAAAGCACTGCTTGGAATGACGATGTCACTGAGCAGAATTACACAAACTTCGGAATAAGAAAAAAAAAAAAAAAAAACTGCTGAAATTGAATTGGGTTAAAGTGCCACTACCGACTACAAAATTATGTTTACTTAATCTTTCATTATCAGCTCAACAAACTCATGAACATCAACTCAACAAATCAAACCAACTTCGTTGGAAGGCTCAGGATGCAAAAAAAAAAAAAAAAAAAAAAAAAAACGCCATCCGTGAATATTAAGCTCTTTCATGAACTTCCAGATGAACGCGCAGAACTTCACAGTTTCGGTTTCTCCAAGAGTAAGTGACGTCACAACTGGCTTTGTCGTCCGTCTCCTAGCAACAGCGCGCGCACATTCTCGGTCCCCGCTCTCCGACCCACGTTGGGAGACTGTGAACAACTGTGGTGAGGGGACGGAGAGCGACCAACGAGATAGAGAGATAAACCGGCAGCTATATTTGAAGCCACCCTGGATGGCGCCATTTTGACCTCACCTTGCCTTGTTTGCAAATGGCGGACATTAGGAACTCATGCGGTGAGCATCTTTGCGCGCGTACGCTTCGAATTTCCGTGGCATTTATTGGTTCCCTAATGCCGCCAACAATTTTCCCCAAGCCTACGGAAGAGATAGTATGATAAAAGATGAAAGTTTCTGAAAGGTGAAAGTTTCTCTCTTGTTTCTCTCTTATACTATGATAGTCACATAATCAAACAGTGTGATAGCCAGATGTACGAATAAGACCAACAGACCGAACCACCACTGACCAGACCATTGAGGCCGAAAGATAGCGGAATTTGGAACGTCGTGCGTCAGCACCCTGTCTTTGGCACTGTCTGATAAGGAAGCGGCTTTATAGCGAATTCAGCTAATTGTTTTCGCGCAGAAAAAAATTGCCTTGGCTCGACCGTACATGTCCCACGGCCGCCTCAACCCAACTTGCGTTGCGCACTCGCGTTTCATTGGTCCTTCGGTTCGCTCTTCGTTCGTTTTTGCCTTGACCGGAGTGTGAGAGAGAAAGGAGAGGGCTGCATCAAAGCTTGGAGCCTCGCCAAGACTGCCGTTGCGCACTCCATTCCCTCTCGATCTCGTTGAGAGTGACCTTCAAAGAGCAGTGTTGCCAGACGACTGGGCAGATTGGGCACTTTGTGACGTCATACTTTTCAAAACTATAATTTAATTTTATGATACTTCCGCGTCGCATAGAGAACTTTTTTTGTGTGTGAACGTTCTGAGGACGGGAGATCTACTCCGTAGTGACACTCTAACCTTAGAGGAAAGGTAGCGTATCCGAACGGGAATATATGGGTATTAATTAATTAATAACACGGTATATAGGTTGTGAAGATGAAAGGGTATTGAATTACATTTGCATTGCTGACCGGCGAATACCAAGGTGTCTATACAAGTAATCGCTACATGCAGACGACTTGGAAAGTGTCTCAAAATATTGGGAATATTGATCTATTTGTTTGTGAAAAAATAAAAGAAATGAAAAACAAGAAAAAATACTACATAGTATATAGTAGCGTTCTTTCTGTATTGCGGCGTTGAGGCACAACGGGTCACGTGCCACAGAACTTGCACCGGCTTCTTCCAGAGGAGTTTTGCATCAGAAATTACAATAAAAATGTGTAAGAGTTCACAAACTGTCACTTCCAGTATTTTCTCGCAGTATTAGTTCGCGCGGAGTCCCTTGTCGATGTGCATGCACGCATGTGTTCACTGCGGACTGACTGTAATCATGCACACAGCGGCTTGCTCGTAGCTCCGCAGTAAGGCATTCCATCTCCATGCTGAATGACCCGTTTTCAAAATCACCCTCGCCGTACAAGCGAAATGCTTTTTCACCCAACCGAAGTGATCTAACGCCGCGGTTTAAGCTTAAGTCGCTCTGGTTCACTCATACTAGCATAGCCAATGTACAGAGTGTGAGAAGATTTCCAGACACATTTCAAAACGTTATTAAAAGTTATACATAATAACAATCACAATACAAATTGGCACAGTGCTGTAGTTTTGTCAAAAGTTTTATTTGAGTTCACCCTCAATGTTGTACCGTCAATATGATAGGAGTTGCAAGCTGCAGAAAATCTGTGACCATGCATTTTCAATGTCCTATACCGCCTCGTTGGGCTTGTCGCTCTTCCCCCTCCCCCCTCCCCCCTCCCTCCCTCCCTCCCTCCCTCCCTCTTTTCGCGTAGGACTCGATAGGTCGTGTTCTCGTTATTTTAGAGAGATACGGTCGAGTATCGAATGCGCGAATCAACAGAGAAAAAAGCGCTGCGCTGTTCATTAATGTCACTCCCTCCTGTCTGTCTCCATTCGGGATCCCTGTTAGGAATGAGGTGCGGATTCTCGGTATTCACTATAACAGGACTGGGGTCTCTTCTCTTTCTTGGTTGCGTGTTCACGAGCGCAGCGTCTCGGTTCTCACGGATTTAAGGGGCCTAGTGCTCCCTATCACCTGTAGAGCTCGCCTGGCTGCGTCGTGGTTCCTGAGCAAATACTGGTATCACGGGACAGTTTGCCTTCCTCCTCGTCAGGTTTTCCTTGCAGCAACTCGTACGGCCTTTCGGTTCATCTGGGGCAACGGAGCTGAGTGGGTATCCCGTGCACGTATGTACCAGCCGAGAGAGTTTGGCGGTTTGCGGGTTCCGCACGTAAAAATCAAGTGTCTTGCGCTCGGGATAAAGGCAATTTTCGACGGCCTTAGTGACCCTGGCCACCCAGCCCACGATCTCCTGCAATACTGCTTAGGTCCAGACGTACGTCTGTTTCGCCCGCTTGTGCAGAATAGACCGCGCTCTGAGTTTGTGGCCTCGCACTTGAGAGAGTACGTTTCTTTAGAAAAAATCTTCCCGGAAACAACACCGCAAGCGATGCTGCCCAGAGTACGTTTTGAACGTCCGTCGCCTACGCGCATCATTCCCATCGGAGGATTTCTTTGTCTGGTCCGTCAAGCAGTTTTATGCCACTCTTCTGGAGCTCCTTCCGACGGCGAGCTCGGCTGTGCCTCGCCCGATCGCGTGGCTTCATATTACGGCCGGCTGGTTGGATGCGCGGCGTGCAAGCTTGCAGTGGCGTCTTGCGCACGACGTTTTACCTCTCAGGGACAGGTTGTCCCGCTTTGGTTTGACCAGGCCTTTTTGCCCTTTCTGCCCTACCTTTGAAACGTCGGAGCACGCTTTTCGCAACTGTCTACTCCCGGATTTTTTTGTGGCACAAGGCTGAGGTGCTTTACGGCATTCCGTTCATTCAGTGGGGCACGGTCCAGTTACTGAGCTCGCTCCTAGTTCCGGTCTGCGATAGACGCCAGTTTGTACTCCTGGCGGTAGAAATAAACTACCAGGTCTGGATAGCACGCTGCATAGCTGTGCACAGTGGCCGTGCTCGCACCGCCGTTGAGGTACTGAACAGGGTCAGAGCGGGCATCCGTAGAGTGTTATACAGGGAGAGAGCAGTTCTTGGGGCCGTCCAGTTTGGTAGGCGGTGGCAAACATCAGCGACCCTCTTCGAAGAAAGCAAGGGTAGGTATGTCATCCGCTTCTAATATCCTTCGTGCTGCTGTCCCACGAGCAACTCTCCGTGAGTTTTGGTTTGTTGCGAGGTGGCATCTAGCACGTACATCAATCCCAGACCTGCCGTGAGCTCGTCTTTGGGTGTTGGCGTTGCGATGGTTGTAGACTAGTGCGTTTGTTGCGTTAAAGGGAGCCAGCCAATATGGCTGGTCTTCCACGATGATGCCAATACATATGGCACTCTTCGTTTCTAGCTGCATCGGGTGTTGAAGAGTCACGTTTAATACCGAAACTGACGGGTCGCGCGGTCCAGTGCGTGCGGGTCAACCTGTTCGCCACGGTGTTTTGCGGAAACGCTGCGATTGACGCACTCCGTTGAGCCAACACCTCCTCGATAGCATCAGGCCTGCGCCCCACGTGACACAGCGTCACACAGGAAGGCCTGTTGTGGGTGCTGCTACGACCTCTGTGAAAGAGCGAACAAGAGAAAAGCTCGAAGCAGCTCGCAAAGCTCACGCAGGCCTCCGTAAGTTGGGCAGCGTGCAGGCCTCCTACTACCTAGGAGGTGTTCGTTGAGCCCACTTCAACGTGATCTTCGTTGAGCCGAGTGCACAATTGGAGCCTCCTGGCGCACTTCTCAGGTGTTGTGACGGACAACAAAGAAATAATTCTATGAAAAATAATGACAGCAGCAGATGTAGTGGGCCGAAATCAGAAAGCGCAGGCAAATGCACGAAGCAGACGGCGGTGTCGTCTGCTAAAAGGACCGAGCGACATTGCAAATTTTCTACGTGTCGCTTCACTGTGCTCGGGCTGTAATGGTGTATTATGTTTTTTACTGAGCATACAAACTCAAAGGCAGCGTATTTACTATCATTTTATTACATCTTAGACATCAGTGTCGGTTTTGGAAGCGGCGCTCTAACACCCGATGCAGCATGAAACGGAGAGCGCCTGAGCCTAACGACGGCGGTATAGGCCATTGAAAATATATGGGCTCGGATTTTCCGCAGCTTGTAACTCCTATCATATTGACTGTAGAACATTGACGTTGAGCTCAAATAAAAATTTTGACAAAACTACAGCACTGTGCCAATATGTACTGTGATTGTTGATATGTAAAATTTTTCGTAACGTATTGAAATGTGTAAGGAAATCTTCTCACACCCTGTATATACGTTAAAACTGATCCCGAGAAGCGCCTTTGTTCAATAATGGTAATGGTACTGTGATGTTACACGTAAGATTTGTCTGCGCAGTGTGGCGATATGTTGCACGTGCCACAGGGTATAGGACTGCAGCTAATTTGGACCGCCTGGGGTTCTTTTTGACGTGCGCCGGAGATCTCCGACACACGGTGCTGAAAGCAATGTTCAGAGACGGGAGAAACGGAACGAGTGCACGCAATCATAACAACACTACTTATCCAAGTCCGTACACAAGCCGGTAAATCCACACGCTCATAAAAAGAGAAAGAAGAAGCGGAATAAAAGATGCGTTGCCTCGACAGTAATGCAAAAGGAACGAGATTCATCCGTTGCGTCGCTCATGTTTTATGAGCGAAAGAAACCGCAATTTCACCTTTCCCCCTCCCACTCGTTCTCAAGAAACCCGACGATGGGTCGGTTCATCTGTTCATCTTCCATTGGTCGAAACAGAGCACTCTCACTGCATTCGACTGGTTCAGACGGAGCGCTCTATATGGTGTGCTCTCGCCAACGCAGTCGGAGCGGTTGCGAAATCTGTTTGGCTTCCGGTCACGTGACTGCGCCAGCTTCCTCTGAGTAGTGTTTCTGCACCGCCATGCCTGCCATGTTCTGCGTTTTGCTACAGTATCCGTGTATTCACACGGAGTACATCTTCATGGAAGATTCTAGTGGAAGAAAAAGCGAAAACACTGCTCACAGAGCCGAAGTTCCCTCCAATCCTATGTCATGTCCAGCGTTCACACGGCAGCATTCACAGCAGACGACATCGTCAGCGTCCTTTCCTGTCGTCTGCTATGGAATATATTGTGGCTGTGTCGCGGGATATTCTCCAAGATTAGCAGTGTACGTGGAGACCCGACATTGAGTACTCGCGCTTGCGTGACAGCAGAAAATTACGACGTTTCTTTCTTTTTTTTTTTTGCGTATTCCGATGCTGGGGAATGTCCTTCGTGTGCATACACGGTTTCTGGAACACTGTAGTTTCACGTCGTCGTCGTTAACACCGGAAGTCACGTGAGTTAACACCCTCTTCGCGCTCCTCTGCTCGAAGGTGCCGCGTGCGGCTTCTGCACGATTCCTCCGGCTCCGAGCTGTAGTGCGTTGCGGTCTGACCCGCTTCAGCTCGGAGTACCGGGACTACAACATCGAAGTCCCTAACTGTTTTTAGAGTTTGCCACGACTCTACATCAGCATCCTCTTTCGTCTCATTCGCTCGGAATTCGTCTATTTTAGGTTATGCACGCGATTCTGCATAGCCCTGCATCCCTTCAGGCGCTTGCGTGTCTTACTTGGCTAATAACTTAATGACGTCAATCCCCCTAGAGCGTATGAAAAGTGGTTAATCGTATTACAGTATGTTATGAAAAGCACAAGCGAAGTCAATCACCTACCGAAATGTGCCATTAGAGGAGAATTGATTGTCATACTGCTCGCGGCTTCGGATGCCTAATGGATTGCCTGGAGCTGTGTGCATTTGGTATGTTTTCTCCTGTTCCTTTCTATTTCTTTTTTTAATGGAAAGTAATAAAGCGGGAGAGGCTCGTTGCATAATCAATCACTCAGACCGTATACCTATATTTGCACTTTTGTATGCGCAAAGATGGTGCCTTTTTTTTGTGTGTGCGTCGGGAAATGCTTTTTGACTACAGAGAGAAAGTTGTAGGTTGGCAGAAGTTGGAGCTAGCTAGTGGGGTGCTCACGACTGAGTGGGTTGCCGCTACGCAAATGAGTTCTGTTTAGGCCGAGAAGCTGTTTTGGCAGCGCATCGTGTCCAAGACTGTCGTCTGCATTGCTTTTTCGCTGTTTTCCCTCGCACTTCCGGTGGCTGTTGACTTTATTTGCGCTTGGATGAATGCAGTCGAAGTCTGTTGCAGAGGACGACACGTTAGGTACCCCGTTCCACGCGCATTAAAAAAGAAAAAAAAAATAGAAAGAAGGAACGCAACAAGAGAAACATGTGTCTAGTCAACGTCACCTGGATACAGAATTCCAGTTTAAAGCCTCCTCTCATTCCTTCGCCACGTGAACATAAAAAGTCGGGATGTCGTTTGCTTCAGCCAATCGCGCGCAGACGATTTGAAACGTTGGCTTTCTCTGGCTACCAGTGGCTGCCCGTGTGGATCGTGGCGGATCGCCCCCCACAGCTGCTGACGCCGAAAGCACGGTCGTGATTGGCGGGCTCTTCATGACCACTCCACATCGTTTAGGGCTCAAGTGATCAGGCTTTCTTGATCTTGGCGGCGTTGGTCTATAGTTCCCCGGTTGTAGACGTTCGTATTGGGATCTTAGAAAGGTAGAAAATCCAGCGAATCTGCGAGGGAAGACGAGAGCCGCCGATATTTCGAACGAAGACTGTTCTTCTTAGGGCACTTAGGTTCAGTTTGCTTTCGGATACCGGGTTACGGGGTTCGGATCCGGCCGAGGGCGCCACCACTATGGTAACGTTGCATTTGAAGTTCATGATAAATAATAGCAGCAGCAAAGGCACAACACAAGGAGCACAAGCTACACACCAGGCAGACTGTTACTCTCAACTAGCAGACTTTACTAGAAACAGAAGTAAGCTAAAAAGTACAGAAATCTGAAACAACAGAAAAAGAAGGGGGAGGGGGGGGGAGCGGGCGTGCTCAAGGACGGCATTGCCTGAGAGAATGCTTTCCCTCATCGCACGGGCTGGCAAGGAAAGCTGCGTAGGCGTGCCATCGCTGTCTTTTCTCAAGCGGAAACTCATTGCCTGGAAACGTTTACAGTTCACTGACATTCCTTATGTACTGTTAACTTGCCTTTAGTATGTTTGATAATTTCCGCGTGTGTTACCCTGAAAAAAAAAAAAAAATTCTATTGTTTCAGATTTCGATACTTAAGCTATGTGTTTCTAGTAAAGTCTGGTAAACGAGAGTATCAGTTTGTCCCCGTGTGTTGCTTGTGCTCCTTGTGCTGTGTCTTTACTGCTGCTATTATTATTTACCCGTGAACTTATACCAACTATCCCGCCTATCTACGCTTGCGCATTTCAAGTCACTTAAGGCTGATTCACATTACAGCGTCTACGGCTGCGTACAGCGTCTTACGTGTACCTTCGTTCTATCCTGAAGGATGTTCCGTTGCAATGATTCGCTGTCAGCTCAACGTCGCTGGCACGCAGCCACACGCACGCACTGAAACGCAATAGTGTGAACCGGGCTTCATTCCCTCATAATCATAGTTGTCTCGTGGCGTAAAATCAGAAATAATCATTATGAACTTATTACTTTTTACATTACTTATTACTACATGACTGTTTTCACTTGCGAGCAAAATACGATTCAACGTACATCGTAAATATGTATTTATTTACGCTTTATACTTTACATACTTATACTTATAACTAAATGCTGATATACGTATACTAATAAATAACGAATAATACTAATAGCTAATAATACTACTAATCAATACGTATATATACTTAATTACTTATACTTATTGAAATACTTGTAAGTATTTACTTATTTATTTGCGCAACTTTAGTCACATTGAGCTGAAGCATGCGACATTATAACCGGAAATCAGGTCACACCTCGACGCCGTCTTCCTCCCTGAAATTAAGGATATACCAAGTAAATTTTATTATGCGTAAGCGAAGCACTATACGCACAATGAAGAAGCACCGAGTAAGAAGTTAACGCTAAAGCACGAACATTGTTCCTTCACAGCAAGGTCTCTTCGTCAAAGCACAAGTGCTGGCTGCGAAGCGCAACTCCATTACGTTAATTGGCGGAACCCTTCTTACTGAGCGCTTTCGCTTCCGAGCGAGGCACTGCATGCAGGGAGCAGGGTTTTAACCATAGCTTTTTTAAGAGACATTAAGGGCAGGTTTATTAAACAAGCAGCACAACTATCGACAATCTTTGTGTGAGGTTTTTTTTTTCTTTTAAATATATATATCGTTTTCCGTGCCTTTCATCCTGAAGTGACGCAACGAGAAGTGCAGGGATTGAGGAGAGCATACTCTTGAGTAAACAGGATTACCCTAATGGGCCCTGCACGATGTAGTACCCTTTTACTCACCGCGTAGTATGGAATGCCTCGACAGCACTCGTCCGCAATGCACGTGGCCTGGGTCGTGTTCACCACGGCAGGCAGGCTGCTCTGATAACGGGAGATTGGGTGACCTTAGACGAGAGGTGATATTACACGACGATAATAAAGGGTTTTTGGAATAGGAGACCCATGCGCCGCAAAGAAATAGTGTCGCCGCAGATATATGGAGTTGTTTACCCTCATCCATCATCTCAATTGTAAATCATACATAATTCAAAAACGCTCTTTTTTTTTTCTTTTGTAGCGTTACCAATCCATGTTATACAATCTCTCGTTGTGCAACTATAGTTGTTTGTGACATCGTATTGCTTTTTCCCGTGTTAATCCATTTCCTTTTTTTTTGTTACGGTTCTATTATCATTTTCGCTGCAGTTAGGCAATGTTAATGTTAGTCAGTTATGTTAGTCAGTTAACATCAATGCAGTTATGCAACGCTGTGTTAATCCATTTCCTAATTCGTTTTATTTATTTTTTGTTATTGTTCTGTTCTCATTTTCATCGCAGCTATGCTTTCTCCATGTAATGGCACAAGGCCCTTGGAGCACCACAATAAATAAATGGATATAGAACCCATCGCAGTATAGAATCCAATCCGCGCAACGGTTTTCTTTTCGCGCTATTTTTCAACGCTATTTTTTTAAATATAGCGTAGATTCCCAAATTTGCGCTGCGTCGCTGTCACAGCCGACGAGAATCTGCGCGAGTGTGTCGTCTGCAAAACATGTGAAAACATTGAGAGCAACACGCAATCGAACAAACAAACAAAGGATGTTACTCTTTATGATGCCAGACATTTTTACTACTGGCGACGCCATGGTTTTACAGAAGGCGATTTTTTGTTTCTCGATTTCTTTTTCTTTTTAATGTAGTGATTTCAAGTCGTATAGCGTGCGTTATAGCGCTTGCGTTCTGGGTTCCCTACTTTCCCCTACCCTATTCTAAAGCTCTATGACACAACATGAATACGGTATCCAGAAACACAAGCGAATATGAGTGTTCAAATGAAGGCTCTTGTCTATGCATGTTCTTTTTTTTATTTTTATTTTTTATTTTTTTTCTGTCAAGGTCATCCTATACTGTTGCCTTACACATGTTATATTGTGTAAGACACCGGATTAGTGTGTCTCGTCCCCACATCCGCATATTTTTCTTTATCACATCGCCATCAGTGCGCCACTGTACTTCTTTTTCTATGTTCGTGTAATACATACAGGGTGTTGCGAGGAGAAAGTGACCCCTAATGATTAAAAAAATGTATGTGAAATAAAAGTTGGAAACCTTGTGCACGACACTTTGTGAAGTTTTTTTTTGCCACCGAAACAGGTGGTTTCTGTGAGTGTACCTCATTAATTAGTCTAACTAGCTTAATTGAACTCAAGAATTTGCCATGAAAAGGTAACTTTTTTTTACGTGAATTAGAAAGGCCATGGCCACAACGCCCCAAGCAGCACAACATATTGGCCCAATACTGGACCAATATTGGCAATGTCGGGCCAATATTGGACCAACATTGGGCCAATATTGGGCCAAGATGCTGTGCTGCTTGGGGCACCATTTCAGTCACAGATACAGGACCTTTCACAATGTTTCCACAAAACTTTGACACCCGGAAACACGTAACAACCGCCAGAAAAACCGTCGCTCGTCGAAGCGCGCTTTTGTCCAAACTGCCCCGCCTAAAGTATGGGGAGCAGGAAAGGGCAACACAGGAAACAGCACAGAACATCCAATGTCGGTGATTATCAGTAACGGATGGCTGCGAACAGATAAACTTGCAAAGACAATGGGCCGGTGCTCGCCCTCCTTTTTTTTTTCCTGTTTTTCTCATGCTGTTTCCATGCGCAGTTGGAGGCCTTGGCGGTACAGTGCCGGCACTGATGAAATCCGAAAACGATCTTGCAGAGATGGCAAGTTTTCGGGTGTTAAATAATTGGCTAATAGTTGAAGGAACTTTAAATTAGGATTGGAATAGCATGTCGTGGCCACGGACTTTCTAATTAAGAAAAAAAAAAGTTGCCTTTCTTTCGCAAAATTTTTAGTTCAATTAAGATAATTAGCCCAAATAATGAGGTACACTCATGGAAATCGCTTGTTTGGGTGGCTAAAACCTTCAGGGGTGTCATGCAGCAGATTTCCCATTTTTATCTCACGTAGATTTTTTTTTTAAATAATTGGGGGTCACTCTCACGTGCAACACCTTGTACACGCATGATTTACGTTGTGTGCCCACTCCTGTTGCTGCTCCGTCAGCGACCAACAGTATATTCTGAAACAGATGAATAAAGAATTTCAAAAATAATAATCTTACCCTTTGAACGCACCGCTGCAGCTACGGGGACAAAACACAAGGCATTAGATGCGGCACAGCTGAATCGTTTGCAGAAACTGTCGATAAACTGAAAACTGTAGGAGGCTTTAATGTCGTTTGTGCAATCCTCTATGTAACAGATGTAACCGAATGTAACCAAAGATGTAACCACAAGGTAAACTTGTCCTAAAACTATAGGTGTAGTTGTAGGTAGAACCGTTTAATCCCAATGGAAAACCTTCCAGGAGTACTTTTAGAGAGTCAAAAAGTGGAAAACCCGGAGGTACGAGCCTCGGGTCGAGAAGCACCGAGGGTCGAATGTAGGTGGGCTCCATTAAAGGATCTTTTACACTTCTTGATGTGTAAGGAAAACGTTTTCAGAATAAAGTGAGCGTCGGAGTGTAAGACGGCGTGATCAGAGTAAAGACGAGATGACAAGGGTAAGAGCCAGTGAGTCGTGATTACTGAGCGTTTATTCTCTCCCCCTCCCCCGTCCCTTGGGGTGTGGAATGTGCAGGTGAAGTATGACTTACCGTGGCTCTATAGGTCAGTTGCGGACACCGGCAACATCGGCTCTGACAAGTTATTGAAAAATACAGAAAGCATAAATTCATATATGGTTATTGCACAAAAAAGCCTTAATTTATATGGCTTCATCGTATAGTAACGCAACGAGAATGAAAGCAAAGAATGATTAGTCGAAAAACATCTCCTATGCCATACTGAGTAGCAAGAGTAACTGAAAAGGTTTCGGATTGAGCGAAAAACAGCGAGTGAATTCAATTCTGTTTTATGTTATTCAGGCCTAATTACTATACATATACAAGGCGCCTTTTAAGCCTTTACAGAATATTTGTAAAAAAACAGCTATGAGAGCAGCATAGTTGTCGTTTTTGCACTTGAGTTCCACGGCAAGGTGGACATACTCTCACAGGACGTATGCAACTACAAAATGACTCATTACCTAAATTTCATTAATTAACTATAACTCCATACCTAGGGATTTTCGGCAAAAGCAAGATAGCAGATTGAGAAACTATCCTCGTTGGAAGCCATTCCACTTTAAAAAAAATCATTTTCCATGCAGCTTTGTTTCCGTTTAAAAAAACGCACGTGCGTTAAAAGATCCATCCCTGAATTTTCATACACCACATGAGCCGAAACCAAAACCGCGGCGATCGGGAACGCAGGTAGTACAGCGCTTGTTTCACGTCACAGGGCCACGTGATTTGGAGCGATGAAGATGATTGGAGTAGGTGCCGCTCAGCTGGCCAGATACACCGCTTTCCGGCACAGATAAGCCTCTGTCGGCGAGGGTGATGCGCCCGCTCAGGCGCCGCTTTTTCCGTTTCGGCTCATTTGCATAATAAATTCAACGATGGATAGTTCACGGCACGCGCTCTTTTCTTGATTGAAATTGATTGTATCTGTTAGATTGGATTTCAACGAGGATTGTCTCCCGTTCGTCACTCTCGCTTCTGCCCGAAATTCCCTGATTAAATAGTTAATTAATGAGTTTTAGGTAATTAGTCATTTTGTAGTTGCATACTTTCTTCGAGAGGATGTCCGCCCGTCCGCAACTCAACTGCAAAAACAATATCTATGCTGTCCGTGTCTCTCGGTCTTCTTCATAGATCTATACCAGCTAGCCTGCACCCTTTCCCTTGTATCTATGCTGCTTTCATAACCTTTTTTTATAATACGATTGCATTACAGGTTTTGTCCTCGCAATCCCTTTGAGATATTGTATTCTATGTATTATAAAAAATAATTGAATTTAATTGGATAAAAATTATGTAAAGGCTAAAAAAAAAAAAAACACCCTGTATAATGTAGCGCCAAGCCCTGTTTCATGTATAAACTTCTCCTTCAGTTGATGAATATAACGGAACGTACAGGTGGAGACAAACACAAAGCAAAAACCTGCAGCGCTTTATGAACATGACATATTGAAATATGGCAGTCGTGGAAATAGCGAAGTGAGCGGCAGTAACTCAAACTCACACCTCCTGATCGATTATGCCACACTGGCAAAACTTCCGACTTGCCAACAGGCACACGGGACACACGCTCACGCTCTCCACATCCTTCAGATTGGCGAGTCGTCGGGAAGCAGTGCCAGTGCGAGATCGACCTATAGGGGGCGGCACGGTCACCATTCTAGTGTGGATAACACGCCGGCCGGTGTTGCTTTTCCATAATTCTTCTGTATATTCACCGGAAGATCACTTGTACCGCGATGGTACGATATACTGTTCGATTCTCCAATGCTCAAGCTACTGCACTGAACGCGGAATGAACGTTTAAAACCAGAAGACGCGTCTACACTGTGGTAGTTCATCGTTTCTCCGCAGCGCGCCGACACCATTCGATCTCGGAGCCAACTGTGAGGGTCGTGTGAGTTCGAGTTACTGCCGATTTCTTGGCTTTTGCCACTACTGCGTCATTTCAAAATTTCACGCCTCAGTCGAGTTTGAAATAAGTAGCGTAAGGGAGTACACATTAAAAAGTGTCTTTCACTGATGGGCGCTTACCTGGAACATCGGGTCATTTGAATTCAAGCAGAAATAGGCATCATGCACCTGCACCTGACGAGAAGAAGAAGAGGGCGAGGGAGAAGTAGTGGGGGATGAAGATGGAGAAAAAAAAATTGTGGGCGATTAATGTAGTTAATGCGATGACAGTGCGTTTGCATTAGGCGTTGCTTCTTATTACTATTAACCTCCTAATTAACTAATTACTACTTACTTTTACATATTACTATAAATTAACTTTAGTTTACCTTTAGTTCTTTTAATTTGTCTTAATTGACCTTCTAATTGGCTAGTTACTGCCACTAATTAACTACAACTATCACTATTATCATTAACATATTACTATTATATATTAGATATTTCTATTACATGTACCTTTATATTATCTATCTACTACGTATATCTACTACATATCCTCTTACACTGCTGTACACCATACTCACCCCGCTACGACGCCGGCTTTTCTTCAAAATGGGGCTTCTAATGCTAACGCATTAATGTTACATACCGACAAGCACAGGCCTCCACAGCCAAACCACTAAGAAACGAGCGCATCTGAACCATTCCTACTACAATCATTTCATTTTATCTGTTTATTCGAGGTACAGAAAAAAAAAGAAACAAAAGAAGATACAGATTGTGACTTGACAAGTGACAGCCCCATGTTCTCCAGCCCGAGAGCAAAATACACAGACATTTTCGGAATACAGGAAAAAAGAGAAATACATATGGGCTCACATAAACCTAATGCATATTCCAAACACAGGCTAGTATAAGATCAATGTTTATGGGCACACAGAAAACAAAACCTATATCGTGTCGAATACTATACGCACGGGCCTTACCTCAGAAAAAAAAAAAGATATAAAGAAGAAAAAGACAAAAACTAAGGGAGTTTTATTCAGTTTTATCCCTTCTCTTTCTCTCTCTCTCCTTGCCCTCCCGCATAACTAAATCGCTCCTCGCAGCTAAGCAGTGCCCTAACGCGAGAATAGGTTCAAATTACGCGGGCCCACAACGATCCACTATACGAGAAAGAAACAAAGACTGGAAGCCACAGAGGCCCTTGTCGGAGTTCCGAGCAGAAGCAATAAGTTTTCTGTCCCCGACGGTAGTAATTTCCTGAGACCCGTCTCTCCCGAGCAACTTTGTGATAGTAACAAGGGGGCATACCTTCTCGTTGTGGGGGATCCTGGCAACGAGACAACCGCCCTCGGTGACATTCGCACGTGAGGGTTCAACGGTTCGCGTCATGGCGTTGTCGTCTGCGTTCAAATTGGCTGGTAGCCGAAGCGCTTAAAACTTTTGTGGTTGCCGCTACAGAATTTTCGGCACTATCATAAATTACGAAAATGATCGTGATAAGCCACTATAGCTGTCATGCAGGTTCGCGTTATGAAGACTTCGTGACTTTTTGTTTTCTTTGTCTCGCGTACTTTTTAGTCGGAGAAAGAAATAGGGGGAGCTACACAATGGCACGCGTAGTCTGAAGACATATAGAATTAGCACGAGCTGGAAACACTCCAAAACATTCATTACCAATACGTGGCAGCGATTTTTTTAAGTGGGTTTCTTTATTTTGCTTTGGTATGCGTAAAACGTGAGCCGTGAGCGATGCTTTCGCGGCCTGGAATGTCCCGTGATATACAATACGAAACTACATTATGAACTACAACAACTTTATGTTGCTGACGGTGATCAGCGTTGCCAGGCCAAAATCCTGAAAAGTCGCCAACGCGCATTGAAACAGTAGTGAAAAATAGCCAAATCGTCGTGTATGTTGCCAATTGTGCGCGGGGGCGGTCCCAGCGAAGTACTTTGGGGGTGGGGGGGTGGCGACGTCTGCGAGCCTTTAGCCAGTCGCTATCCATTTGGGTGCGAACTGTGGGGGGGTTGGGGTTCTGGACACAGGCACAACCTTTTCTCGTACGAAATCTTATCACTGGTAATCCATTTTAGCTATAGTGACCAGCATAAAGCCTGTTGTACTCTACAGTGTCACAGTGAAAGAGACGGAAACTGGACGAGGCTATGCTTTTGGGAAGGGGGGCGAACCGCCCCCCCCCCCCCCCTGGGACCGCCACTGATTGTGTGGCTATGGGTAGGCATCATCTCATGTGGATTTTTGGTGGAATAATTTCACCCTACGAAGGGATCTGTAGCGAGTGCTAATACTATGTTGCATGTTGCATATGATATGTTGCATGCTGCATGTTGAAGTCGAAGAGGTACGTACAGGCGGGTACGTAGCGCGTGCATAGCAACAGGCTATGTAGCAGACTAACACACAGAGGAACGACGGTGGCAATGATGATAATAATGCTACATGTCATTTCCTCTCGTCAATAATGCTAAGTGGCGCTTCTAGCGGCCACTAGCGTAACTAACCCATGACCTGGCTCTCCCATGGGCGATTGCCATATGGCCAGGTCTCTAGTGTAGAGCAGGTCGTGGTTTGATTACCACAGGCGATACTGTACCTTATTACCCGCAATGATTTGCTTAATACCTTAGCTTAGTAGTGCTTTTAGGGCACAGCATTGGTGGACTGGGTTTGAGGATGGACCAAGTAATTTTGTCATAGAGAGAGGGCGAGAGTCAAGATGATTAAAAGACACTGCTAGTGGTGTTCTGAAAGGTTGGAAGTGCGAGCAATGGAAAATGATGCGCTCCTGATTTTTCGAATCATCACGGTGACGTCATCTTGGGAAGCACAGTTGTCGCATGCAAGCAGTAACGCGTCTGAGCAGTAAATGCTCCATTAAGTTGCATACGACGAATTAAAGGAGCACTAAAATGCAAAAGCAACTTGCTCTCAAATGAAAGTCCGTGCGTTTCAATTAGTACAATGCACGCACAATTAGTTCTCACAGCGCGCTACCGTTTAGAACAAAAACGCAATGAAGACAGTGCCGTCTTTCGCGGCAACGAATGGGATCCCCAGGAGGCAAAGATTTGCGGCATCCAATGAGACAACAGGAGAGGCGCGCGCCGTGTGGATTTGGAACGGGTTCAATCGTAGTGTTCCGTGTACGCACGGCATGCGGTATTTTTCAATACCGACTCACTGAATTGTGGCCCACAACAGTTCTCGCGAATGTTCCACTGACAACATTTATGTTCACGTCCTTCGGATAGGGACGCCAGTCCGCTTCGCAACGCGCACTATGTTTCACCGGGACTTACTCCATGACGTGGCACGCGCGTGCACGCGTAGCATGGAGTAAAAGCACCGATGCACGAGCTGAAACGACGTTCACTGCTTAACGCCGAAGCAAGAAAGAGTCCGGTATAATCTCGATTGTAGCTCCGTAATGGAATGAAAGTTTTGAATTATGATAACAAGTACGAAATGAACATAGCGTCTGACATAATTTGAAGTCAACTTGTTTTTGCATTTTAGTGCCCCTTCCACGTCCGGAAATCGATGCGCTGGATCAGCTCTTGCAAATATTAACGTGGAAGAAATATGAGTTGCCAACTGGAGTTGCAGCAATTTAGAAGACAAATTTCCCTCGCGGAACGTAGATAGTGCACGTAATCAAGCAGCGGCTCTACGCGGGCCCTTTGAAGAACACGTAAAATATTAATCACCACCTACAAGATTACAGCGATCACTCATCGGCCCGCTTATTGCTTCTTCGTTTATAACAGCTTGTACCCAGGCTTACGTTAGGATATTCGTGCAATCAGTACATGACCCATGGGACATGGGTTCTTGCAAAAGCCGCGTATTGATTATCATCATCACTCCGTGCATCGTAATGCGTGCCGTTGTTGTCGTCTGCTACCGATGTGTGTCCGCCTCTGCCAACGCCACCTAGATGTAGAGGGCCTGCTCATTACCTCCTCTCCCTCCTTCGATTAAGAGTCAGAATTCGTCTGCTACTGCGATTCGCCGTTCTGCGAATTCAAGAACCCGCAAATGATTGCAGCTCACCTGGATCCTACAGACCTAAATATTTAGACAAAAAGACGCTTTCCAGAAAATCAGTTTTGAGAAGCATTGGGACCCTTTGGCGCTTTATTTTCAACATGAGAAATTGATGTTCTGAGGCTGGGGAACACATAGAAAGGACAAATACATACAGAGCCTCATCTTCCTCATCATCTTCTTCCTCACTTCTTCCTCATCATCCTCATCTTTCACCTTTCCAAGTTTTCCCGTCTAGTACGCGGGGACGTTGAGTCACAACTCGCAGACGACCGCTGAAAGCACGTTCGTGATTGGCTACGGCCGTTGAAAACACGATCCTCATTGGCTAACTGGTAATTGTTACGTCATGGCGACGAGTAAGCAGGCTTTCTCCATCTAAGTGGTGTTGGTGGTGGTGGTGGTGATGGTGAAAGGGCTAAGTGGTGTTGCTTGCTTCTGCCTGTTCGAATTCCAAATGTAAGCTGTCCAATCACGATGAAGACTCCGCGGGCCGGTGCAGTAGCACCCCTAGCGGATCGTGCGGACAGCGTTCTGCATAGGAGCTGCTGACTATGACATGGTTGCCTCTGGTATAGTTCGTGATATTAATTAGAACTTTGTGTGCGCGTCAGTGCCACGGTTGGCAACTGCTCTCTCGACATTTCTTTTCCGTCGCTCCAACAGTCACGCCTTGACGCACTAACCAGACAGCATGACGTTTGGTAGCCCGGGCTCCTTTCATCTCATTACTACGCGCAGCGAGTCAGTTATACTAGACAGCCGCCCTATTCAAGTTGAAATTTGCATCGCCAAACACCGAGCGGAGACTAAAAGTAATGTCTGACTGGTTTACGAGCGGGCGGCTGTGTGTTGTGCGTGTTATGTTAGAGTAGTGTGTCTGTGTGTGTGTGTGCCTGTGTCTGTATAAGGCGTGCACGTGCACAGAGAGCGATTAATTTACGAAATGTCGCGGCAGCTGTCAACCGTACTTTGGCTGAGAAACGGCTCTGACGTGAATACGAAGAGAGAAATAAATTCTACCACTCACTGAAAACAAAAACGGGGCGCACAGGCGGAACATGAAGAGGCAGCACAGAATATGCAAGCAGTTTCGTATTGTGGACATCTGGAAAGGAAAAGAGCAACGAGTGAAGGTTTTGGGGTGCGTGTTGTGACGTAGAATACGTCTTTGTCCGCAGCTATATATACAGTATAGGGTAGTCACGTGTTTTGTAGCGATCGAGCTGGTTGGAATAAACGCTGATCTGTTGGCCAGATAGACCGCTTTCCGGCCCAGTAGACTTTTACGTATTTGGAGTATTGTATTTAAAATATTGTATTTTAAATACAATTTGCGGTATTTTAGTACTCTACTCAATAATTTTTGTTTTGTGTATTTGTACTCTATTTAAAATACATTTTATGGTATTTTCTACTCAATACTCTAATTTCATATTTTGGATCTCCCTCTCAAACTTTCTGTGTCTCGTCTCTGCGTTATCTTGCTTGTTCTGTGGAAATTTCCTGAGTCCCTCGGACTTGACCCGGACATTGGACCCTCTTGGAAGTCTCCATTTAAAGATCTTGCCACGTGTGTACCAATCCTTGGCGACTGAGGGTTCTATTATGTGTGCACCGACGCGGTAACGCCGAATTCTGACCTCGCCGAGCAGGGACCTGTTAGAAGTTTGCTTTGTTCTGGGTCACATATACTTAGTGGAGTTATGTGGTATCTCTTTGTCATCGTTTTGGGACTTGTGTTTAGATGACTCCTATCACACGGGGACGGCTTGCGTAGTACGCGGGGTTATGTGATTCATGTCACATTGCGGCGCCTTGCCGCAGTGACCAGTGACTTTTTGCGTTCAAGGATAAATAGTATCTTAATTGTATTTCAAAGTATTTCGTACTCTATCTTAATTACATTCTAAAGTCAGTATTTATTATCTTATCTTAAATACATTTTTGAGTATCTTGTACATGTCTGCGACCCAGATAAACCGAAGGTCATGTCGTTTCTGCGCCCGAGAAGTGCGTAGTTCTGGTTCCGCTTCATTGGCATTCCAAAGTTTGCCGATAATTTGCCGATTTGTATCTCGAAAGAACGTGCTCGTCTCAGGATTCTTAAGAAAGAGGGTGGGTTTAAATAATGATCGCCTCCAATTCTGTTGTCTCGCGTTTGCGCGAAGACATATGCAATTAAAAAGTTAATGAATTAATTATAGGCATTTTTTGTCCTGTCGTTATATGCTCTTTGCCATATGAAGGCATCGCCGCGTAGCCCGCCCGCGAAAATGGCATCAGCAGTGCTGCTCTCGCAGCTCAAACAAAAAGCATCTAAAGGATAAATAAAAACATTCTGTATATATTCAATATCGCAGGCGAGAAGGGCACATAAACTCCATGAGGACTGTCAGATTGCAGTTTGTAAGAATATCTCACATGATACCGCCTTAGAAGAAAGGAAGAACTACAATTCGTTCCTGCTTTATACCATTACACATTCTCTCAGGAAACGAAAACTGAATATATCTTCCTCTAATCAATTTTTCACTTTCCGCATTCTTATCAACCGATACCATCCAGCAGGGATATTCCTAGGATTTTCATCTCGGGGGAGGGGTTGACGCTCACATCTACTGCTTTTGTGGCGTTTTTGGCCAGTATTTTTGCTGGGGGGGGGGGGGGGGGGTGCTGAGGAAATCCCTGCCGTCCAGAACACCGTCTTGGTTATCTTTCTTCAGAGGGACACCACTTCAAACGTAAAAAAATATAACATTTTTCTTTATCACTGCAAGTACTACACGGAACGCGGGTATTGCAATGTCCTTACCTTGCTGAGGACGCCGCCGCCCGAGTTCAACTGACCTACAGACGACGCAGGTGCCTTTATTAGGCATTCCAAAGTGCTTCACCGACACCTAGTGTCTTTTTGTCTGCAGCGGAAATCGGTCTAGTTGACGTTGTCCCAGCTGTCCTTAGTGGCCTATTGAAATCACGCCATGCGTTGCGCAATCCCGGAAACTACAAAGACTCTCGTCCGACTTTGTTATGCATGTATACGCACAACATTGACACTTGGTGATTTTTGCAACGTGCATTTCATTGGGATGTGTTCGATGGACTTTGTTTTTGTCTGTGTAACTACGGCACTTCGGCTCGCGTTGCTGTGTCAAGGTATTTCTTTGATCAGTAGTTCCTTTCATTTGTCTACTTTTATGCTTATTTGTCCTTTCTTATTATGAGCGAACAGGACGGGGAAGCGTGTCGTAATGCTAGGTGCGACCAAGGTCGTGTGCTATTTGTACGCGAAGTGAAAGGCGACTATAGAATTCGTGATAGTGCCTGTGCCACACAGGCACGGAAAACGACATTAAGTGCTTATTGCGGTAAATTGGTAATCTTATCCGTGCTGGGCTGCACGAACAGTTTTTACGATTGTTTGCGTCTATGTAATCTTGCACTCCGTTTTATAACAGAGGACGCGCAGAAGGTCGGCACCACGAAAAGCGGAAACTCGTCCGGGTGTGATATCGCGGCACGTTTGCACATTGGATAATTAGTTTTTCGGTGTTATGTTGGTTCTACCCCCAGTGACGACGACGCAGATGGGGGGAGGGGGGAATGGGTTAGTATTCGCCTCTCCAACTACCTGTAGAGGCGCTCGCATCGTCTTCAAGATGGCGGAGAAAAGAGTGATTGCCGATGGAGAAATCAACGTGATTCATGCCTTCTTCCACGAGACACGCTTCAAAAATTGTACAGATAACATACTAACTCGCGTGTCGTTTCCCGCTGTCTTCGTTCACGCCGCTCTTGTGATATACATTTACATACGTTACGACATACGTTATACATAGAGCATTTTTCAAATTCGGCCCGTTTTTAGGCGCGCACGATATACACCGGATAATACGGTAGTTCATTTACTGCCTCTGCTGGGGTCCGCAAGCAGCAAGTTGGAGAGGCACGCCTCCCAAGTGACGCCATCTGCGCCCGTTCACCCCAGAAACAGCGACGTCGTCTTGCTCCTATTTATTTCATTCCTATTTACACTACGGTTGAGCAACGTCCAGGTAAGGCTCCACTGAATAACCAAACAACAAGAAATCCTTAAAATATACCCTATACAGGCTCATCACAGCGCTGCGCGACAACTGGGAAAAATGGTACAATGTATCATTAGCAGTATTGCTCGGTCCCTTGTTTTCCCAGTTGGTGTAGTCTCTTCCCAGAAGGCGATAGAAATCTGGCAGGTCATCGAATGTGCCCACCAGATCGTATTGAACTGTACAAGGCGCACATCTATCAGAATACAACTGCCAGTGAAGATCGTACTGCTTTGGACTCGTCTCTAGCAGAAGGTGTACGAATTCCCGGAACGTCAGCATGGACTTCAAAGTGTCCACTTCACGTGCTCCTCTGAGCCTCTTCATCAATCTGTTCCAGTAGGTACGGTAATAGTAATTCCCGGTCTTGGTGCCACGCCTTCCTTTGTCTTGAAAAAACGATACGAGCCTCTCGAACGGATGCCGCACAAACATCACTTTAAACGCACTTTCAACTTGCGACAAGGAAGTCTTTCCGTGACGCAGCAGCTGCGGAACTGCCAGCGCCGTCTTCACGTACGAATGCAAAGTGTTCTCAGTGTACCGTCCATTGTGACTTTCGTCCAAAGTGAGTAGGAGCTTCTTGAGACTCGTGTTGGCAACCTTGGGTATGGAACAGTAAAGGACGTCGCGCACGACGCCGCTGAAGAGCAAGTGCAATCGTGTCTTGTAGGCCAGGACGCGTTGGCGAGCCGCGGCGTCCGGCGCAGGTCCCTTGAGGATGTCTTGGAAGGTTCCGCAGGCGAGGCGGACGCGGTCGGTGAGAGGAATACGGGAATGTTTGATGGCTTCTAAGGAGCGGAGCGCAATCACTCTGGCGGTGACGCTCACAGCTACAGGGCTGGCGTTGCCCGTGGCGGATGCATGTAGTTGCGACTTCTTCTCCTTGGCGACTGGGATGGAGCTGTTGTAAGTGGTTTTCTGTAGGAGAAAGAAGGAAACGTAAGGATTGAAGAGGTAGTTTTGTGGAGCTCAGCAAGAACCGAGCACCACGCTTGTACGGATCAAACTACAACAACCGCGGAACATCAGCTAACAACTGTCTATAACTAGTCTATAACTATAGTCTATAACTATCAACTGTCACTGTCAAACTACGACTGCGGAACATCAGTCTGAGAAAGCAGTTTGCACGAACACGTGCCCCGATCTTGATGGCTCGCTTTGTCGTTAGCTAGGGCAAGCGCGCCACAGTTTATCAGATCCTTATCATGCAAGCCGAGATCAATGGCGCGGCGCGTTTGCCCTATAGTTTTCTCCCTTTGAAATGCCGTGTCCTTTATCTGGTCGCCTAAAGTGTCAGCAATCAAAAAAGAAACAGCGTCGTAGTCACTTAAAGTGCTGTAGAACAATGCGGTAGAACGCTGAGTAATCCCGCGTACATGCACGCATGCGATATTCCAATCTTTTCCCTTTTAAAGCGATAGTCCTATCGGCCTATAAACGCCGACAGCCGTCTAGGTCCGTCCGTAACAGTTATGGAGAGAGAAAAGAAAAGACAGACGAAGATAAGAGAAAATAGGACGAAGGAGAAGATACGAAACTGGTGTAAGCGTCCGAAGATCAGGAGCAGGATAGCCCTATAAGGATCCTGCATTTAAACGCGTGTGTCAGAATGCCTGAAGATGTCCAATCTTGCTTTTTTTTTCTTTTTCAATTGTTCATTTTCTTTCCTGTCATTTCATCATTCACCCCACCGACCAGTAGTGGTCGTCCTACAGTCAACTGCAACGTCACGGAGTGGGCGGCTCCACATTCGTGGAGCCACAATCTCGATATTATTTTTATATCCAGTCCAATCCAATCCAGTCCATTCATATAAAATGTCGCAGATGTCGCAAGACAGTGCCGTATTCTTTCGGGACTTCGGCGAAACAGTTCGGTTGTTCTTCGTCGTCTGCCGTTCGTATCTACAGGGTATTGGGTTGCGTATTTTTGCGGTGAGAGGCAACATTTCGTGAACTTCTGGATAAAGATGGTATAGTAGCATATGTTCGTTCAGCACTTGCAAAGCAAAGTACAGCAAGGGTGATAAGTTAGGCTCGTTTCGGTTTCAGTACAAACGACTGAACTCAGAGCAGAAGAAGAAGTCCAATGTTTACTAGCTGCTCTTGCATAGAACACCGGTACTAAACTTGTTCTAGTCTGTGATGACAGACGAGGACATCCCCCCAGGTACAATGTTGCATCCCGGACCTTCAGGTTTAACACTTTAATTCTGTGATTATATGGCTGGTCTTCCACGATGATGCCAATACATATATATCTGTGATTCGTCGAATCAGTCAACAATATAACCCGTTACGACCAACGGAGAGAGCACGCATATGGTTTTATATAGTTGACGCCATGATTGACAACCAGTTACTACTGTGCCAGTTATACCCATGTCACACGGCAAATTGAATGTCATTCCCAGCGAATGAGATTCGCACTGAATGGCATTCGTTTCGTATCACACGGTGAAATGAAATGGCAATACATGCGAATGATATTCGCGTAACGAATGAGTTCGGGGAATTCCTCCGCTTTTCCCTCTCGCACTGACAGCGTACCATCGGTATCAAAAACAACAACGATAAACCGTTCGAAGAAATGAAAGACGAATGAAAAGTTGTACTTCAATATTTTACCACGAGTTTGATAACTTTTTACACGCAGGAAGGAAGGCTAAACACTGTTTTTCGGAGAACTACCCTCCTGCCCAGTCGCCACATTGCCAAGTGCGATGCAGATAGGTCTTTGCTTGTGGTACTTAGCCAATTAAGTGTCTTCAAAACGCAACGATTTTGTGAAATAATCTAAGGTTTCGCTAGTTTCGAGCAGAAGAAATAAAAATATAACTAATGTACCTGTATAATGCTTCATATGTTCGGCCCTGGTGTCTTAATTATCGACACTGACATCATTTGCGAATGACATTCTGTTTCTTCGTGTAGCTCGATGGAAGACAAACGAATGACATTCGATGCGATTGTCATTCGCTGGGAATGCCATTCGGTTTGCCTTGTGAGAGGGGCATTAGCCGAGCGGTGGCGCCAGCTCTTTCTGAAAAGGCCATGGAAACGGCAGATTGCCGTTGGTAGCAATGTAAGGTCAATCATCGTATAGACCTTATCCACATGTAACACATACACACTGGCGGCTGACGGGAACTATTTGCGTGTGCAAACAACTCGAGAAGTTATCACCCGGGAATGCACGATGTTTCCAGATTCTGTTAGTGATAAACGGCCAATTCCACTCGGAATATGAAGCACACGTTACGTCGGACAACCAAACCTGTTACGCTTTCTTCTTTCTTTCTTGCACGACAGAGGGAAATGATTCACATATCTGCAGCTCGCCACAGGTAATCGCTATTATCTGCAAATGTGTGTGAGCGGCGTGTAATATGGAATCGTGCATGGGAGCGTAGAACATATAAGCTATGGATTTGCGCAGCTGCTCCTTCTAGAACATCACGCCCGTTTACTGTATAGCTGTGAAGTTATGAAATCTTGCACCATGGATTTATGTGGCTTGGTCTTTACTACGCGACTGTTTGCAGTGCTTCCAAGGGGGCGAATATGACCGGTGTCGGTGAGAAAGCGAGAGTGCAGATATATCCTAGTTTCCAGCATACAATGTCCGCTCAGTTGAGAGGTCCGGGATCACGTTCTAGGGCGACATATGCACATCAGCTTTCGTGGGATATTTTCACAAACTTCTGATCGCTTGAGCCTAATCACGTATATAAACCCATAGATCGAGAAGTTACCCGTCAAAAAGAAGTCGTTACGAGTTAAGTTACCGTGTGAAAAATGTAACTAAGTTAATAACGCAGTTCTTCAGCCCGAAATGTAACTCGCAGTTACGGAGTTGCCTAAGAAAAAGAAGAACTTGTTACTTCCAAGTTACGTCCGACACAAAACAGCACTACATAGGTGCAGCGCGCGTGAGCGGTTGAGTTCGACCTCGAGTGGCCTGCGGAGGAGTGTAACATGCTTAGATAGTTTTCGTTTATGTTCAACGATTCTAACGCTTTGCATCTTACTCCCTGTGGGCGCACAGCGGTTAAGCTTCATTTCACAATGGCAGCGGTTCTTACTTCCTGAATAGAATACTGTCATAGATTGAATATCACGTTTTCTGGCATAAAATGCCATGAAAGAACCGGAGAGAAAGCAGGAAAATAAGCGGATGTGACTGAAAAGCGAACTAAAAGTAACTTGGAACTTAGCATAAGTTACTTTGGCAAAGTTACCTGAAAAAGAAACGAGTTGCTCACGGCACAAAAGTACCGAGTTAAGTTACAAGTTACCAAAAAAAGGGAACTTAGTTACAGTAACGAATTACTTGTAACGAGTTACCTCGAACTCTGTATAAACCAGTCCAGCTAAAGGTGTAGCGCAGTGGTTCCCAAAGTGTGGTCCGCGGACCCTCGGAGATCCCCAGAGTGTTCGTGGGGGTCCGCGACGATCCCGGAGACCCCGAAGACCGTTTTTGCGAGTGCTGGTCACGTCATCTCTGAGGGGGACGATATTGATACAAGACGATATATGATACCAAAGAAGACAGAAATAACTACCTTCTCGTTTCTTGCATGGCGGTGCCTTGTTTGTTTGTTTTTCCTTTTCTTCCTTGACGTCCCTTATTTATGTCAACATGAATCGTACCTAACGGGGATCCTCGAATGGATCCATTGGTTTTTGGGTTCGACACAACGAGAAGTTTGGGAAACGCTGCACTAAGCCGTCTTCAAAAAGAATAGTGGAATCCGGAAATTTTCAGCCCACACCAAAGTCCACGTCCACGATCAACACCGTGCGAAAGCATGGATCAGGTTGTTGACCAATTTCATCACAAGACTCCGCTTCGGCGCCGCACGCTCTTTGCTAGAAGCAACGAAGGGCTTGAACTTGACGCAGTGCCACTACGGATGACAGTACCTGTGACCCCACGCCTGGTCACTTGGCAGCGTGCCTCCCGCAACGAGCAGCTACACCAAAAGCAAGGCAAATAGGGAGCACTCCAAAGACTCCAAGGATTAGGTACCAAGAGCCAGACCACAATCTAAGCAAGAAGGGTCTTGTGTTGCCAACTTTAGGATGGGACAAGCGCAAGCTTGCTCAGATCACATGTCAAAAATAGTACTGCCCTCGCCCTAAAAACGAATGCATGCACTATTTTGTCTCCCCCACGGCGATCATTAGAATGCCGGCCTGAACGGAGACGGCCGTTTCGAGCTTGTTGACTCTCATCGGCACAGCGTCTTCCAATGTAACAGAGGCCTTGGTTCCCACTCTTTCCGTCATGGTTGCTCTGCAAGAGGAGCAAGAAAAGAGACGCACAGAACCGGGCGTAGTTCATATTGCCAACTGTAGGATGGGACAATCGCAAGTCTTGCCCACATCATGTCTCAAAAATAGTACTACCCTCGCCTTACAAACGAAGAGCAGGTCTGTGTTCAAGAAGGGTGTGTGTATTGTCATCAAGCAGGAGAGAGAGAGAGAACTACCTATGGCGGTAGCCCCTTTTTTGCACAGATCCTATCTTACATACCAGATAACAACGCTTCAAAGGGATATTGCTTTTTGTACTGCCACATCATGCGGACAATCCTGAAACTCTGGAAGAGTCGCTACGGGGCAGTACAGTCCTAGTGAGCTTACTAGAACTTGATATGCCACTCACCATGATCATGATCAAAGAGCCGAGTCGCTGTAAGCCAGCGGCGAAAGCACTCCACAGACCCGAATAATGAGTGCTCATGGATGTGCACGCAGCCCGGCTCTCACTGCCTGGAAAATAGCCATGCTCCCAACATCTGGGCCACCGAAGGCCAGCCGACACCGGCGAGTCCAAATTTGGAAGCTGATTTCCGAGATCAGCAATGATGACTGCTTCCGCTCTGCACGTACGACCGGCAACGGCTACAGGTACCTTACGGTGGCCCAATCGACTGCTGAGAGCCCAAACATTTGCGCCACCCTACTGCACAGTAAAAGTGGAATATGGCATCGCAAAAAATAATGTTCTACAGTCTCAGACATGCCACAAGACGGACAACTGTCCGTGCGCGACATATCCGAAAACGGTGCAAACGTTCACGCAGAGGAAGGACACGCTGGGCCAGCTTGCACTGGAGAATATCGCGCCGTGCATCAAGCCAGCCTGCAGCGATACGCTACGAGGCGAATTTCAATGGCACTGCTGGCTTGCGGGACCCGGTCGCATTTCCCTGAAGGCGGTGTAGAAATCAGAGACGCTCCACAAGGAAATGTCTTCACCTGGGCATTGGACACGGAAGCGCCGCACAACAGCAACACAAAAAACTAACTACTAAATAAACTAACTAAATACTAACTAGGACTAAAATAAGCAGGGAGTATTTCCGCCATTGGACGAAGCTCGGGGCTCTCTAGGAACCACCTGGCGGAGTATCCTAGAAAATACTGTACTAACGCGCAGGCCGGGTGCTCCGACGCACGGAGCGCCTCAAAGAGAATATGCGATTGAAGCGCCAAGCACTTTTCTGGCACAGCTGGTACTACCAACCCATCCAGATCACGGCTCCCGTGTAGCTGGGACCTACAGACCCATTCAGCGGATCCGCCCCACAGAAAGCGGAACGCCTGTCGTGTGATAGCAGCTTGTATTACCGCTGGTGGGGATGAAACAGCCGCTAAAAACCACAAGCGACTGTAATACCATGCTGCTAGCAGTCGGACCCGAAAAGTAATGAGCAGATCAACGGCTGAATACATATTTGAAACGGTGCAGCACAGGTTGGCTGAACATTTAAAAAAAGAGCGACACTTTTGGATCTGTTCAATTTTGCTCCAGAAACTGTACCGTAGTCTTCAAATGCTTTCAACCCCGGCTCTAGGGAACTCTAGCGTGGCAGTATGACGGAGACGTCGTCAGCGTACACAAACACAGGTGGTGGGCATCTATTAGGTAGCCTTAGGCTAACTGAGAGAAAACACAGTCTCTCGAGGAGAGGGTTGATGGCAATGGCATACAAGGCATGGTAGAGAGGGCATCCTTGTAGGACACCACGAGTAATGTCAAACGAAGCGTGGGTATTGTCAAAAAAACGAAGGGTGTCTTGTCACCAAGCGAACTACCTATGGAGGTGTGTATTGTCATCAAGCAGGCAAACTATGGAAGCGAAAGAAAAATTCTTTCCCGGAAACAGTACTGAAGTACTAAAACAGTACGGAATTGATACTGCCCCGACGACCTTGTTATCGGCCGCGCCGTTCAAAGACACGGCCCACCCGGGGGCGGACCGCGTTATCAAGGGGCCCCTGTCCGGTATATGAGGGGCCGGTTCCCATTTGCCCCCCTCCACCGCTTACGCGGACTTGAAGGGAGTGTATTGTCATCAAGCAGGCGAACTACCTATCGAGGTAGTCCCCTTTGCACTGACACTAACTGCACGTTACAATACCACAAGCTAGATAACAACACTCTCTAGGAGAGTTGTATTGTTGACTGATTAGATGAGTCACAAAATTAGTGAGCCCATTTTCCTTATCGTTTTAGCCTACCACTCCCTATATCCTTAATTTACTGATTTGCTTTATTTTCCCCAGCCAAGCCAACAACTGTCTGGGAGAGTTATCCGGAGGAAGGGAGAGAGATATATGTATTGGCATCATGGTGGAGAGAGAGTGTACTGGCATCAAATGGAAGGCCGGCCACAGGGACCGAGAGATGTTGTTTGGGAGAAATTTATTCAGAGATCAAGAAAAGATCTTCTCGGATTTCGTATTGCCAACTGTAGGATGGGACAAGCGTAAGCTTGCCCACATCACGGCTCAAAAATTCCGGATTTATTCAGTATGTATTGGCATCATCGTGGAAGACCAGCCATATTGGCTGGTTCCCTTTAACGCAACAAACGCACTAGTCTACAACCATCGCAACGCCAACACCCGAAGAGATATTGTATCGCCAACTGTAGGATGGCACAAGCGTTAGCTTGCAGTGGGCAAGCTAACACCCGAAGAGATATCCGTGGATTGGGTACACAAACGGTCTCAAGAGCGTCTGCGCCGGTGCCGAGCTCGGCTAGAGACAGAGATAGAAGAACAACAACATTCCCGGTGTGCGCAGCAGCAGCGTCAGCCGGGGTAAGCCAAAAGAGAAGTGTCCCTCAAAGTTCGCGCGCTTGGTGGAGCGAGGATCTTTGTAAAGTCGTCTATTCCTAAATGTTTGGCACTTTCACTCGATTACACGAGCTGAGCAGCGCCGCCTGTTTGACGTTAAACAACAGGACGAGACGAAGAAAAAACAAGCTGAGGCAGCGGAAGCTGAGCGCCTCAGGAAGCTGAAAGAGGAAGACAAGATCAAGGAAGAACGGAAGCTGCGATTCCATAAAGCTCGCCCTCTCCCAAAACATAGAAGACCATCTCCCAAAACGTAGATGCTCTCGCAATCTGTGCAGCCATTTAGAACAAACTTCTAAACTGCTTGTCATAGCTGTGTATACCAGCAGCCCCTCGTGAACTACTGAACGACCTCGTGAACGTTTACAAGAGCATTGTGCTCGCACACTCTGTCAAACTATGATGTCTGCTCTCGTGGGTATGACTGATGTCTCGTGAAGATCTGTGCAAACCGTGACTGCATGTCATTATGGCATGCCATTATGTCTTTATTGCGCTGTTTCACCTTGACTTTGCTTGTATCAGGGCAACGGGTAATCACATCAAACCATGTAGCGCATTTAAAATAAATACGTAGTACCCACAGATAAACTTTGCTGCTTGATAAATTGTTCTGTTGCTTTGGACGGACAAGTATAACAGCTGCCACATTTCAGTCCTTCGATGTTCTTAGGCAGTTTGAGACTGCTGTTTTTCTTGTTCTGTGTTAGCGGCGCGGAGCAACTGTGGCTATGAGCAGCGTACAGGCGTGGACGGAGGACAGCAGGAAGGAGAGGGGGACAAGGGGGGGGAATATGTTTATTAAGAAAAAGAAAGGAAAGGTCAGCCAGACGAGGGTCGGCTTGCTATTCCAAACAAAAGGGAAGGGGAAGGAAAGAAAAATAAGAAAAGAAAAGGGGAGGAAGGAGGAGAAAAGGGGAAGAAAAGAAAAATAAGAAAAGAAACGGGAAGAAAAGGAGAAGAAATGAAAAGAAAAGAAAAAGAAGAAAGAGAAAGAAGAGAAGAAAAGGAAAAGAAGAAAGAAAAAGAAGAGAAGAAAAGGAAAAGAAGAAAGAAGAAGAAGAGAAGAAAAGGAAAAGAAGAAAGAAAAAGAAGAGAAGAAAAGGAAAAGGAGAAAGAAAAAGGAGAAAAGAAAAGGAAAAGAAAAACTGAACTAAAATACAAAACTAAAACTGAAAAGTCACACACACAGTCACACAATCACAAGGCGTTGACAAGGTTCGAAGGAGGAGCGCTGTGGTGACTGCCCACTGGGCCGAGAGAGAAACACAGGGCTCACAGAGAGCCCAGGAGACCCGTGTTACGCAGAAAGCGGAGCACCGCTTTTGTGACTCTCCACTGGTTAGCTCGCTGCACAGGGCCAAGGAGTGTTGCGAGAGAAACGGCTGTCCGTCCGTCCGTCCGTGCACCCAAGCTCTGAGAGATGTTGCCAGAGCACGGCCCGATGATGGTGGTGACGCTGACAGTGGAGGAGCTGATGAGAAATATCGTCTTCTACACCGCAGCATGGGCAAGTGGGAGATGAGACGTGGCCCATTTTGAACAGGAGTGAACGGGTGAGGGCAACGTTCAGCCGGAGACGATGTAGAAGGGTCTCCTCCTCGCGGGTACAGCGGCAGCCGATGACAAACTCCAGTGAGGGGTCGATGGACTGCAGGAACGCATTAGGTCGGATAGCGTCTACAAGAAACTGGCGGGTGCCGTCGCCGCAGAGACGCCGTATAAGCAGGCGGCACGCAGACAACGGGAGCGGTAGTAGGGGCACCGGCGTGGCCGCATCAAGCGCGGCGCGTCTCGCAGCCGCGTCAGCACATGTGTTTCCGTGTAGCCCTGTATGCCCGGGTACCCACTGAAGGCAGATACGGTGGCCGACCGAGGAGAGTTGGGCGTACTCCTGGAGTACCATGGTACGCAGATCGCTCACGACACTCGGGTGGTATGTGGACAGGAGCGCCAAAGACGCCTTGCTGTCTGTGAGGACGACCCACGCATCAGGCACAGATTCAGCGATATACCGCAGAGCGGCCAGCAGTCCGAGCAGCTCCGCATCCGTGGAGGACACTGTGTAGGGAAGTCGGAGGGCGAGGTCACGGTTTTCCTGCGAGACGTAGCAGGCCGCTGCAGATGACTCCTTCGCTACCGATCCATCAGTATAGATGGCGCGGCTCAGAGGATAGGCCGAACTGAGATGCTCGAGCGCGAGCTGGCGGGCTACTGTCACAGGCACATCGTTCTTCCTCTGGAGGCCGGGAATAGTGGAACAGGTCTCGGGTCTTGCAAGCGTCCACATCGCAGGGGCGTGCAAGGGCAGGGAGAACTGTGCAGGAACGGACCCTTTGAGGCGACCGAGAGCACGACCGAAGTCAGAGGCTGGGCAGTCTTCGTCGACGTGGCGAAGGTAGTGGAGAGGGTGCCGAGTAAGGTACCGTGCGAGAACACTGAGGGTTGCCCCGTCCCGCAGGACATTGATCGACGGTTCACGTGCCTCGGCTAGGACAGAGTATGTCTCGGTGGTCGAAGGGACTCCCAAGCAGACGCGGAGGCTCCTGGCTTGGCTAAAGAGGAGATCTCGATTTCTGCTTCGGCTGATACCGTGCAGGATGGGAAGGCTATACCGGAGAGAACCCAGCACGAGGGATTGGTGGACACGGCGGAGGTCAGAGAAGGATGGGCCCCATCGCAAACCAGCGAGGCAACGAAGAACCGCCACGTAACTGTTAATCTTGGTTGTAAGAGCCGTAATGTGGCGAGACCAGGAAAGGTCACGGTCGAGTACCACGCCCAGGTACTTGCAGTACGGGACAAATGGCAGTGGTGAACCTTCAATGACGAGCGGGAACCTCGTGAATGATCGACGAGTGAACACCATGGCCACAGTCTTGCTGGGTGAAACGGAGAGACCGCGGTCGGCGAGAAACGCGACGATCATATCTAAGCCTCTCTGCAGTCGATGCTGAATGGTGTCGCGGCGAGCGGCAGATGTCCATAAGCAGATGTCGTCGGCATATAGCGTGAGGCGCGTGTGGTGGGGCAGCAGGGCAGGAAGAGAGGCCATGATGACATTGAAGAGGAGGGGGCTGAGCACACTTCCTTGAGGAACGCCTCGGCTAACAGGGTGGGGGTCAGTGTCCCCCTCAGTGGTCCGAACAAACAAAAAGCGGTCGCTCAGGAAGTCCTGGATCCAAAGAAGGGGAGCGCCTCCGATACCACTTTCTTGCAGTGTCGCGATGATGGCGCTATGAAAAACGCTATCGTACGCTTTCTTTACGTCCAGGAAGACGGCACCAGTCATGCGATCTTCAGCTCTTGCCTGCTGCGTCTCAGTCACTAGGTCGGTAACATTATCTATCGCCGACCGACCCTGCCGAAAGCCTTGCATTACTTCGGGGAAGAATCGCACGGTCTCGAGGTACCAACTCAGGCGGCTGAACACCATGCGTTCCAACGTCTTGCCCACGCAGCTAGTAAGGGCAATCGGACGGAAGGAGTCAATGTTGCGGGGTGATTGGCCAGGCTTGAGAATGGGAACAACCATAGCGGTCTTCCAGACTTGAGGGACGTGGCCCCTTTGCCAGCTGGCGTTGAGCATCCGCAGGAGGCAAGCACGACCTGAATCCGGAAGGTTCCGAAGCGCTTTATAGGTAACTCGGTCCGGCCCGGGGGATGTGTGCTGAGGGGAGTCCCGCAGCGCAGAGTCCATCTCCAGAAACGAGAACGGAAGATCCAGAGCCGGCTCCGCGGACGACGCCAAAGCAACTGGAATGCCGCGGGCCGATAGTTGGTCTGTTGGGGACAAGGGGGTTAGTATGCGTCCTGGGCCGACTTCAAGGGGCTCCGTGCCAACATTCGTCTGTGATGTTTTCATATACAGGATGTTTCACTTAAGGGTGACCCCTAATTATTTAAAAAAATGTACTTGAGATAAAAATTAGAAACCTTCTGCGTCATACTTGTGAGGTTTTTGCCACCCAAATAGGTGGTTTCCATCAGTGTGCCTCATTAATTTGTCTAATCAAAGAAAGGTTACGTTTTTTTTGTGCAAATTAGAAAGCCCACGGCCACAACACCCCATTTCAGTCATAATTACAGGATCTTTCACGAGCTTTCCACAAAAATTCGACACCCGAAAACTTGCCATCTCTGCAAGCCCGTTTTCGGATTTCATCAGTGGCGGCAGCTATCGGCAAGGCCCGAAGACACTCTCACTGCGCATGAAAGCAGCATGAGAAAAACAGAAAAAAAAAAAAAAAAAAGGAAAGGGAGGGCCGGGACCGGCCCAATCACGCATTTTGTCTTCGCAAGCTTATCTGTTCGTAGCCATCTGTTACCGATAATCACCGACATCGGATGTTCTGTGCTGTTTCCTGTGTTGTCCTTTCCTCCTCCCCATACTTCAGGCGGGGCAACTTGAACGAGCGCGCCTTGATGAGCGACGGTTTTTCGGGCAGTTTTTACGTGTTTTCGGGTGTCAAATTTTTGTGGAAAGATCGTGAAGGATCGTGTAATTGTGACTGAAATGGGGTGCTGTGGCCATGGGCTTTCTCATTAGCGCAAAAAACATTACCTTTACTTGGGAATTTTTTAGTTCAATTAAGCTAATTAGACAAATTAATGAGGTACACTGATGGAAACCAGCTGTGTGGGTGGCAGAAACCTTTACAAGGATGACGCAGAAGGTTTCTAATTTTTATCTCAAAAATAATTAGGGGTCACTCTTAAGTGAAACACTCTGTATGTCATATACAAGGTGTTTCACCTAAAGTGATAAAAAATTCTACCTGGCGACGTACTCGCCGGAGGATTGTGGGACTTTCGGCACTTACGTTCTGGAAACTTTTGCCGCTATCCAGGAAGGCTTTGGACAATTTTTGATTGAGGGAAATTTATTTTGTTCAATTGAACTTTGAAAATTGCCAAGCGACCCTCACTTCTTTTTTACAGAAATATGAAGTCCCCCACGGATAACCACAGTCACAATAAAAACTATGCACAGTATCGCAGCAGAAATAGTCGAAAAAAATTAGTAAAATTCCGCTTTAGCCCCGCCTGCTTGATTGTTGCAAAGAAGAGCGCAAGGAAGGTGCGGGGAGTGGAGGAAGTGTTCCCGCCTCTTGTTTTACCTTCCTTTCCCCCACTTTGACCTTGATACTGGTGACAACTGTCTTATCACAAAGAAAGCAAAACATCCGTCTTACCACAAAAACAACCGTCTTATCACAAAGAAGGCAAAACAACCGTCTTATCACAAAGAAAACAAAACAACCGTCTTATCACAAAGAAAACAAAACAACCGTCTTATCACAAAGAAAACGAAACAACTGTCTTATCACAAAGAAGGCAAAACAACCGTCTTATCACAAAGAAGGCAAAACAACCGTCTTATCACAAAGAAAACGAAACAACTGTCTTATCACAAAGAAGGCAAAACAACCGTCTTATCACAAAGAAAACAAAACAAATGAAGGCGAGGACACTTTCTTTTTCAGACGCACATTTCCTGTGCGCTTCTTTGCGACAATCAAGCAGGCGGGGCTAAAGCGGGAGTTCCACTAATTTTTTCCCGACTTTTTCTGTTGCGATACTGTGCATAGTTTTTGTCGGGTCTGCGGTTGTCCGTAGAGAACTTTATATTTCTGTAAAAAAAAGTGAGGCTCACTTGGTAATTTTCAAAGTTCAACTGAAAAAATAAATTTCCCGCAATTAAAAATTGCCCAAAGCCTTTCTACATGGCGGCAAAAGTTTACAGAACGTAATTGCCGAAAGTCCAACAATCTTCCGGCGAGTACGTCCCAAGTTAGAATTTTTGATCACCTTGGGTGAAACACCCTGTGTGAAACTGTTCCACTCCTTCCTGGTGTCCTCTATCCACCTGTCCACGTCTGTATCCCCCTCATAGCCACAGTTGCTTCGCGGCGCTACCACGGAATTAAAAAAAAAGAGAAACCATATATGAAATATATGAAAATTAAGGTCTGTCTTATGTACGTTAGGTACTTCGATGAAAGAGTACCTGCGAAAGTAAAGGGTACAAGAGGTCGGGAGTAACGGGCCCTGTTACGGTTCCGTTATGCCCGAAGAAATAATAGGGAGTTTTAGTGGCATCGTACGCTATCGCATTTGCGTACGTAAGAGATACCAGAGAGTTTTAGTACATCGTACTCAAATGCGATAACGTACGTAACAGATAGCATTGGCGGTTCTGCGCTCTGCGCGAAGCTCTCTTTGTGTTATGCGCGTGAGCAGGACCATCAGCGCTATTCCTGACGTACGCAAAGACGACAGTGTATTAAAGTATTAAAACTCTCTCGATGTATTAAAACCTTCTACCATTGGTGGTTATGCGCACGCGCAGAACATGAAGAGAGCTTCGCGCACTGCGCAGAACCACCACGCTATCCCGTAGATAAAGGCGATAGAGAGTATACGACGCACTGCAACTCACTCATTGCTCCAGCTAACGAATACTGCCGATGGTGTTGTTCTCGTTACCGTTATATCAAAACCGTTACTGCCAACCCCCACCATATTACGCACGAACAGACAGCTTACCTGCATGTACACCGTACACCCGACCACGAACACCATCCCGACTCCAAACATAACCACCAACCACCGCCCCCGCGTCGACATCCCTCACGAGCATTCCGGTTGCAAGAGCAGATGACGAGTTTCAACGCCCAACTTAAACGGTACGGCGTCCGATGCGAGCAGATGAACTTGACGTCGGAAAGGAAGGAGGCGTGTGTACACCTCTTGCTGCAGCTGCACTTGCAAATTATTCGCCGGGCGAAAATGAAATAATAACTTGCGCTCTCTCCGAGCGGCACCGACTTGAAGGATCACGAAGTTTTCTCAGCTTTTCGGAACCTTCATAAATACGACTGCGGGCGGGAAGGCGATTCTCTGTATATGAGATTATAAATCAGTCAAAGGAGTCCACTGTGTGATCGCTCTGGGGCTAAAAACGTTCCAAACAAGGTCTTTTAAATATACGTCTGTTTGGTGTATTTATATATGCTGATAGATGGTACGTTCCGAGGGCTTCGAATCGGTGTTTCGTGTTGGCGCTATTTAGGAGTAATAAAATGGTATTTATTTCGTTTCGCATTATAAATCCACCTCGATCAGTATACGCAAAGCGTAAATGCCGCCAATTGTGGCGGTGGTGGTGATGGTGATGGCGAAAGGGCTCACCGTTGTCGGCCTCACAGAGGTGGGCAACGTCACGACTGTCACCCTTGGGAATGTGCGTCCTGGGCCGACTTCTAAGGGACCTGTGCCGACATTACGTGCTTCGACGAGTTTTCACTAGCTCGCGTGGCGTAGACGTTAGGATGATAGCTTTTCCACGCCAAGACATGGGAGGTGATGCGGGTTCGACTCCCTGCAGCGGCTGTGCTCTCTGGGATTTTCCCTGGGTTTTCCGGCAGGCTTTCCGGACGAATGTCGGTACAGTTTTCCCTGAAGTCGGCCCAGGACGCATACTAACTCCCCGTCCCCCACTCCTTCCTGCTGTCCTCTCTCCATCTGTCCACGTCTTTACGCCGTTCATAACCACCGTTGCTTCGCGGCGCTCATACGGAATAAATAAATAATCGACGAATTTTTGCAAAGAATCCGCAAAACTTCATAGTTTCGGATTCTGCAAGAGTGGGTGACGTGACTGACGTCACTGGGATCTCTGGAATCCGTCTTCTAGCAACAGCGCGCCTTCGCTTTCCGCCCCATGTTTAAAGACGGGAGGGGGGGGGGCGTACGGAGAATGTGCGGTCAGCCTGCTCTGAAGTGGCGGCTCTGTGCACCCAGGGGAGGGAGAAGAGGGGAGGGTAAAAGAGGAAGGGGAGAGATGATGGTGGTACAGGAGGGTGAGTGGGTGGACTACCCACCACAGAAAACATGCGAGCTTCCAGCAGCAGTGTTTAGTATCTACACGTAACTTGCAGTCGAAGAGAAGTCTGATCTCAAACCCAGTCGGCAAAGTCAGCACCCGAAGATTGTCCTTTTAATGCGACGCTCTTCAGCCTGTATGAGATTCACCGTATAGATATTTAAAATCGGCCGGTAGAGTTCAGTGATTCCTAGTGAAGATTGATTTTTCGGTGCGGTTCTAAAAGGGACGATCACACCAGGACACCCACATATGAAACCGATACCACTATGTTCGGCATCAGCCGACAATCTACTAGGCTATTTTTTTTTCGTCCGATAAGTGCACAGATATTAAATAAACGAATTTTTTAAAGATCAGCGCTGTTTCCGCAGCTGCAGAAACTCTAGCGGCGTGACGTCACTCTTTAGTCGGAGAAGTGAGAGGAGAAAGGCGCCGTCTAGACGCCCGCACGGCAGCAGCATTCTTTTTCTCAAGGCCGCGCCCTTATTGGCCCCCTAGGGAGTGACGTTTTCTCGTTTTTCCAGAGAGGGTATTCCGGCATACTCTCAACATCCGGCGTCTGCTCTTGTCATGTATCGAATAGCAATCAAACTACGCCACTATTTTGCGTGTGATTTTCGATACCGTGGTCAGTGGTCAACGAGGAATAAAATACTTTCGATATAAATAAAACAAATAAAAATATAACAAAATAAATAAAATATACTTTCGAAATCGACATGAACGGATGCGACCGTCCCTTTAAGGACTTTCATACAGGGGTCAGATGATGGCAAAAGGTCGCATTCCGCGCTTCGTTCACTTTTGTAATCGCATGATAATGACGCCTGGAACGATAACTCTAATCTCATTAAGCGCTAGAAAAATATATAAATCTAAGATAGAAGGTGCACTGCCACCTTAAAGGAACACTGTAGTCCAGGAAGTAAGGTTATAGAATATTACAAAATAAGGTGATAAGCATAATAAGCTTAAAGCCTTTATAAGAACCATTTGCAGGATTGCAGGTAGCGGGCATATCGTGTAATATGTCACACGTGATGTAATCTAGCGATACACGCGGAATGTGAAATTTAGGCAAATCGTATTGTCCTACGTTCGAATGTGTATCAACTGCGAAACGATGTACTTCAAAGTACCGATGGCAATGCTATCTCTCTATAGTGAGCTAAAATCTGGATGGTATTCAGAGTACAAGCAATTTGACGCAAGACATCCTGAATGGCATCTACCATGTATTGACAAATCTTTTCCAAGTCGGCAAGCTACCTCTGGCAGCTTTTCACGAAACCGAAAATATGAAGATGACAGCCCTTTTCCTTTGGGATATAGAAAAAAAAAATTCTGATGGACCATAAGTGGAAATCGTGGTGAAGGAATTTACGTGGCCATCGCATTAACATTCATATGAAAGCAAACATGGGTTGTATAAAGGGTTTGCTGTGAGGCAAAAAGATCAAAGGGGAATTAAAAAGAAGAACGGAAAGAGATAATTGCGAGAGCGACGGCGTGCAAAGATATCCTGGACAGGAAAAACATAAACCTATCAAAAGTAACTCATGTCGAGTGACTGTCCTAAGAAGCTTATAGTCTGCTTCAGTGTCACCACAGCAACTAATGCTAGCTAATGTTGTGAACGTAGCGAAAACATGATCTCTTGCTCAGGTGAGCTACGGTTCCTGGCTTCGTTGTAAAAGCGATTGATTTGTTTGGAAGTGAGATTTTTCAAAGCGTAGAAAGATAATTGGTTTGTGCTGTGTCACGAGACGGAAACGTTACGATATTGGCTGTTCAAGCAAAAATTCCGTCTGATCCTCATGTCATTATTACCACGTATCCGCTGTTGTTGAACATCTGAACCGTTTTGAATTCGCAAGCATACAGTTTCGCCATTACCCAATCAGATGATAACGTTCTGAGAGTCACTACCTCTTCCCATTGGCTACCTCCGATACTGTTGGAGAACCGTTTTGACGAAAGAGATTCACTAAAACTCACTATTATTTCCGTTCAGATCAATCAATCAATCAATCATTTTTCGGGTCAAGACATCGGACTATTTCCTCCACTCATTCCTAAGTTTCAGTATTCTTAATAATACACGTATTTTTTGTTACTGTTGTTGGAGCAGCTGACTGCAACGACGCGTCCAACATCTCCATCTTTTTCTTGTCGTTTCATCGAATCGGTGGCCGCCGCTTTTTCTTGCGGCAACGTGTAAAATACGTAAAAGGCTCTCCTGACCTAACCTTAGTCAGTCTCCCCAAAGTGTGAAATACGTAAAAGGCTCTCCTGACCTAACGTTGGTCAGGCGTCGATGAAACGGCGTTCTACGAAAAGGCGTTCGATGAAATGGCGTTCGATAAAACGGCGTTCGATGAAATGGGCGGACACTTCTCTGAATGCATTATCAGTTCACACATATGTGCCGACATTCATATGACATAAATTCCGGGTCTACATGTCCCTCACGAAAGGGTGGTAATGCATTCTTTGCAAGCAGTAACACAACCACAGAAAAAAAAGTATAGCGCCAATTTATTACGGCTTCGGAAGAACGCACGTTCAATATGCACAGCAGTTTGCATAACAATCGGCACTTGGAGCTCGTGGTGTGACCCTGTGCTGATTTTGCGCATTCGGAACACGCCGATACAGAATAGCGTGCGAACGACGCAAACGGCCTCCGGCTTCGTCCGTCCAGTGCATGCTGAGCAAAATCAATGAGCGCTGTCGTTAACAAAAAGCCGCACTTCCTGTTCGCGTTTTAAAGAAAGAAGGGGGCTATGTCGCCATCGAGCTCACTTCCAATTTAGCCTTCGTTTCGGAAGCGGGCGTATCTGTGGATTATCAGCGGGATCGTTTGGTGCGCGGCTTATACGCGGAGAAAGGTAAGGCTTATCACTTGTTGAGAAGTTTGCAATTAGAGGCCTGGTGGGACTTGTTAAGGTACACTCTTAAAAAAAAGGGTGCACTTTAACTCCTTTTTTTTGCCACATATATAACACCCTTTTGGAGAGTACAGTTACGCTCAAAAGGGTGTCTCCTCACTCTCCCAAGGGAGTAGCATAACACCCTTCTCCCTACTGGAGAGTAATATTACTCCCCGGTAGGGTGAAGGTGTTATGCTACTACCTTGAAGGAGTGAGGAGACACCCTTTTGAGCGTAATTGTACTCTACAAAAGGGTGTTATATATGTGGCAAGGAAAGGAGTGAAAGTAAACTCTTTTTTTTAAAAAGTGTAGTATTGTATATTAAGGGCCTTCCTTGTAGAGTTGAACCCGTTTTTATTCCCCAATTTGCATAATCGTGTACTTGGGGTATGTAAAGTCAGTTTCCCCCGAGCCATGCCCAGGTGGTGTCAAAAGGTGTTTTGTCTCATCGTCACTAACCACCTGGGGCATAAGTAGACAGACACGCACCTTATCTAATTTGTTTTTAACTTTTGGCACATGTGCCGTTGAAATGTTGTATAACATCCCCAATGCCTCCAGGGTCAACCAGAAAGCTTTCTGACGTACTGAAGGGGGTATACCTATTCTGTATAGCGGGGATTAACAGAGCCACTAACTAGACTTACAGCCGCGTCCAGCCTTCACGTTGCACTTGACATTCAAGCAAAACAGCGACGTTGTTATTGTCTTGATTCATGCAGAATATATCAGGCACCACAAGGATTGTCTTCGGTTACATATATGCGAGGATCGTTTGTTGAACGCGGAAAGCTCCCAGCGAGCTTGACGAAAAAATGCGGTCGTTCGTCATGCGACATGTACACGCAAATTTGTCACCAAAAAGGAGCCCCATCGCTCTCTCAGAACAATGGAGATCCATATCCGCAGAGTAACCACCATTTTGCATATCCGAGGCCGGCTTGACGCTGGAAGTAAACATCGCACAAAAGGGGGTCTTAGTGTTTGTACCCATATAGCGCAGAATGGCGCCTCTCTCGTTTATGTAGTGAGGCTTTTTGGTGCACAACAGAGCGTTTTAGGTAACCGTTTGCGCCCTTTTCCTTTACGATTCAGCTTTTCGTAACTCGTCGACAGCAAGGAGTTTTAGGACGACCACGTTGGGGCTGCACGCGTTACGATTCCGTATCATTAGCGACATCGAATAGTTAAAAAAAAAAAACTATTTCGGGTGATTTTGATATTTCCATAACGTTTTCAATTGAATTTTCAAAATCATTTTGATTGGGATCAAAATATATACGAGGGGCGTTCAAGTCAAACCGGGACTTTTCATTTTTCGCAAAAGTAAAATGAACTTACAGGCGAGAAATTAGTTTTATTTTTCAACGTAATCTCCAGCTGCACTAATGCACTTGTCCCGGCGTTTCACGAGGGCTTGGATGCCAGCAGCGTATAAATCCTTACTGGCGCGTAGCAGCCGTGATCGGACCGCATTTTTGACCTCGTCGTCGCAGCTGAAGTGGCGGCTCCCAAGGAACGTCTCCAGTGGCCCGAAGAGATGGAAATCGCTGGGGGCGAGGTCTGGACTGTGAGGGGGATGTGGCAGCAACTCCCAGCCAAGTTCCTGTAAGGTGCGTGTCGTGAGATGCGCGGTATGCGGGCGTGCATTGTCCTGTAGGAGGAGGACTCCTTTAGTGATGAGGTCCGGTCGCTTTTGTTTCAGCGCCTTATGCACATCTCTGAGAACCTGGCAGTAATATGCACTATTGATAGTACTATATGCACTATTGATATCGAGACATGTTATCCGTCGCTCCTTGAGGATCAGGCGCTCCACAAGTTGAATGTTCTCAGGAACTCTGACACTGGGCTCTGAGCAGCCCCGGCCGGGATCGCCCAGCACTGATGTACGGCCGTCTCGGAACCGTTTGCACCACTCAAACGCTTTGCTGCGGCTAAGTGTATCGTGGCCATACTGAGCCACAAGTTTCTGTGAATTTCAGATGACTTTACGCCTTCATTCACGAGAAACTTAATGACAATCCGCTGTCGATGTGCGCGCTGACCTCTTTGTCGGCCGTCTTGTCCAGCACGTGTCTTCTGTTTTGCACAATCTTTGAACCACCACGTGGTGAACGCAGAGGCCTGTCGCGTGTGAAAACGACGAAAAAGAAGTAGCGCAAGCCATTTGTACACTCAGGAGACAGAAAGTCCCGGTTTGACTTTAACATCCCTCGGATATATATAGTATATTTAAACAGGAGAGAGAATGTGGCCTCTAGCGATAAACTGAACTGTCAGTGTCAGTGAACTGCAGTGAACTTTCCGTAGATTGTGTTTGGGTGATCAGTGATCATCAACGACGAAACTAATCGGCACTAAAAACGACGGGAATAGGCTGGCATTTAGGCCTCCAAAATACCAGAATAGGCAATAAAATGCAAAAATAGGCACGTTAATCTGGTACACTGTTTGGCTTTCTTGATGTTCCAGAATGCTCCATCAAGGAAAACTTGCTCGTTTGAAGGCTACGGTACCATACAAGCCTTGGCGTCTGGTACACTAATGCTGAGGCAGCCGGGAAACACGCTATATCGAATAATACTTTTAGTTTTCCGTCCTCGAGGGTCTTGAAAGGACCTGAGAGGCCAAATCTTTGGACCAAATGTACGCAAAAAAGGAACAAAAGGCGTAAACACGCAGTAACGAAAAGCACTTAGCACCAGCCTCAAAGCCGCACTCGCACTTACACCTCTGAAAAAGGCTCCTATGGCGTCTGAGAATGCAAAAAAAAAAAAAAAGGCTACAAATCAATAGAGTCGATAAAAAGACAGGCAACCTCGAAAGTGTCGTATTTAGGTGTTTCTAGGCATTTACAGTGAATATAATGATAAACGATTTACATAAATAAAAATAGATTTGAAAAATAAATGATTTATAGTGAACCCTGGTTAATACGACCCCCGATAATCTTTACGACCATACTCCGGGGAACAATGCAGAGAAACCTCTGCAAATCCCCCCGTTTATATGACAGTTCCGCATTATGACCAAAATTTTCGGGAACGACCATGGTCGTAATAATGAGGGTTCACTATAGGAAAATGCCTACAAATCCGGGTCCTAAATCACTTTCCGTAGAATAGTAAATACACATATGCAGTTCCCGTGGCATAGTGGTTAGGATGATCGCTTTCCACGCTGAGACTGGGAGGTCACGCGGGTTCGAATCCCCGCACGGCTGTGCTGTCTGAGGTTTTCCCTGGGTTTTCCAGCATACTTTCCAGACGAACGTCGGCACACGTCATCCAGAAGTCGGCCCAGGAAGAATACTGTCCCCCCCCCACTCCTTCCTGCTGTCAGCTGTCCACGTCTGTATGCCGCACACAGTCACAGTGGATTCGCGGTGCTAACGCGGAATTACAAAAATAATTATGTACGGAAAAATAATGCATAAATTGCATACATACAATTTTTTCCCGGGCCGTTTATGTGGCTGACCCTTATACGGTTGGATATAGGGTGAAATTAATTGAATTAGAATGTTATCTAGGGTCTAGTAATGAATATAAATAATAAAGCCTAATCAATTCATACAATTAAATTAAATTAAGATTAATTGATTATATTTAAAGTGAACAAAGTAAATTCTGCGCCAAAGACTTCGGGGACTTCTCAAACGGTTCGAACCCCTTAAATTTTTCGACCTGCAGCTCAATATAGCGATACAGCTCAACCAAGTGATAGCAAGGTCCATCCATAGCTTTTAGGGCCACGTGGAACCACGTGACAGCACCACTACCACGTGGTCGCCAACAAAACATCAACAACAACAATAAAAAACAAACAAACATATTTTGACGATGAAGTGGGGAGGTTTTCCACGCTAGGAGTGCCAGACCGCGTTTGCGGTACGCTGAAATCGTGTAACCGCCACAGTAGCAACCAAAAAGACATTGAACGATTTTATAAAACATTAAAAGCATTTCAATAGAAATGTGATATCACTTTTAAAAAGAAGTTTCGCCAAAAATTTACTGCCAACGTTGGCGCTATAAAGCTGCCGCATTTGAATGCGTCCTGGCACAATGATCGAAAGTGCTGCTATTTTTTTGTTTTTGTACCTCGAGTGAACTGTTTCAAACACGTTTATCTTGTCGACGTATACTTCAGAGTTTGAAAAAGTACGCTGTGCGAACTTTAACTGCCATTTTATTCATCATGGCGGACTGTTTTATGCAGAGGAGCGGTTTCCAAACTTTTCGCACACCATTACTTAGATAATTGCTTCCCCTGCTAAGGGAAAAAGAACAGAAAAGCCCGGGAAAATCGCTTTAGTCTTTTATCAATATTTCCAAAAAGAACGAAAGGTGAAGGGTTCTGAGTCCTAGCGTGGTAAACTGCGCGCCGCAGGATAAATATAGAGGCGACGTAAAATGCAATTAGTTAGTTTAGTTTAGAAAAGAAACAAAAAATACACAGAATGCCATTGAAAGCTCCACAGGAAATTTTATTGACGTAATTGCACAACCGAATAATTAATCGACCTAATTGCACTCTGCGTTGCACTAATGGCATAACAATGACGATAATGCAGTGACAATGCTCTCTCATCTGTTTGTACTTTCTGTGGGCAGCCAGTTCGACTTCGTCGTAACTCACGTCACCATTTTTTTTCGTTATCACATCACCATCACCACCAGTGACAATCGTAATGTTGTTACGTACGGACTATAGCTACTAGAATTAAAAACTACAAAAGATTCGTACATGTTCACGTGTACATGTATCGGACAAAGTTTAAATGTGCTTCTCGCAGTAAAATTAGGTTCTGATTATTTACACTAATTACATGGTCTGCATCGCATGGTCTGCATCGAAAAGGAGGTGTTTGTTTGTTTGTTGGTTTTATTTCCAGTGGAAAATGGTAGCATAGGTGTAGGTTCTTCAGAGCAAATGCATAAAGGGTATAAGCATACGTAGGTACCCTTTATGTATACACCTCCTGGAACTCCAGTTCACCTAGCGAAAACTGACAGTGTTCAAGGTCACGGAACACCGACGATTGCAAATGCGAACGATTGCAAATGCAAAAATCTCGGATACATTGCCCGAATACGGCAATTCTAAGCTACAGCGCGGCATCAGATTTTCTAGACTACGCACGAAACAATTATTACAATTGGATTAGGAAAAATCTTTCCGGAAGCGGTATTGCAATCAATACTGCGCCGCGATAGTTCGGTCGCAATTGCATTTACAATTAGATTTTAAGAAAAAATCTTCCTGGAAAGAGCACCGCAAGCGGTGCTACCCCGACGACCGTGTCGTAGGCCGCGCGTTCAGAGACACTTATGTTACTTTGTATTGTTGACTGATTAGATTAGTCGCAGAAATAGTAAGCCCATCTTCCTTACCCTTCATTATATTACTTATATGTGTATTATTATCAAGCAGGAGAGCTACCTACTTACTTACCAGTATTGCCAACTGTATATAGGATGGGACAAGCGTAAGCTCGCCCACATCACGCTTCAAAAATAAAGCGCCACCTGTGGCAAAACAAGCGCCACTTACTTACTTACTTATATTACTTACATTACATGTACGACGACGATAGCAGGTTGGCGGCATGACGCAAACTACACAGACACAAAATTAGTTGGTGCGAGCCGCGTGCTGACGTTTCCGCGCGCATTAATCTTGAGATGGGGAAAGTTTCAGAAGTCTTTCTATGTGTCGCAACTTCCTTCTTATTTTGGGTTTGCTGCGATGCCATCTAGTCTCCCTAATTTATGACATATCGTAAAAAGTGCTGGACGTCACTTTTTAAAAGAAGGACACGCTGATGAAAAACGCGCACTTGTGAAACTGAAACTTTCTTTGCTTCCTTTTAGTGATGTACAATGAAATGAACCACGGCACAGTGTATGAGGACTGTGTTGCGGTCAGGTCAGTAGGGGATTTTCGGGAACTGTAGCGATGCATACGGTCTGTCGGCCGGACCAGTCGGAGTCAGCTCAAAACGCGCTTTCGTGAACAGGAGAAAGAAGCCGCTATGACCCAGGTGACGCCTCTATATAGCCAAGCATGGAAGAGAGAGACGCGGTAATATTTACAATGCCTCGAAAAACTGACTGTTTTCTGTCTTCTATTTTTGACGAGAGATGGCACCACATGTATCATGGCGGTAAAGTTGTAATAGTAAATAGTAATAGAATAGTAATAGTTTGTAAAGATGGAAAGTTTCCACCTGCCGATCCGAATGAAACGAAATGCCTTTGGACTGCAGGAAAAAGAGAAGTTGGAATGGTGTGCTGAGTAGAGTGGTTGACGCCTGCTGTCCTCGTGGAGGCGAGGTCGCGGGTTCGTGCCCCAACCTAGGACAACGGTGGTTGTGATGAAAACATCTGTTTGAGACTTCGCGGTTTCGATCGGAGAACTTCGGTTCAAGGATGGCTTGCAGATGTCTGAATCGCTTGTCCTCTTTTTTTATCATATGCAAGGAGTTTTTTTTAAATTTTATCCTTTGCAGATTTTTTATGATAAAGCTATGAGAGCTACCTAGATGTGGTTTTCGCATGTGAGTTATGCGGAAAGATCTCTTGTAAGAAGAATCTTGTGGGAAATAGCATGTAACTACTGGACGGCTAATTGCCTAAAATTAACTAATTAACTTATTAAGTAGATGTTCTCGGGGAAATGCGAGACAGCAGCAGCCAGCCATTATTTAAATCCATCATATATATTTTTTAAATCTTCTGAAACGATCATAACGAACATAAAAAAAGAAAGAAAAATTCTACAATCCTAGGGGGAGCGTGTTGCTGTTTGAGGCAAGGACAGGGATACTAAGAACATAAACTAGGGATGGGCCAACCGAATCCCCGAATCGTCGAATCCTAGGCGGGGATTCGAGATTAAAAAAACCTAATCCAAGTACCCCAAAACGGCGAATCGAATCTTTCGAATCCAGCAACCACGTTTGCTTTTCTTTTTCTTTTTAAAATTGGCGCCTCCGGAGTCCGCCGAGAGCCCGATTGGCTTAAAAGTTCCTGATCCTACCCCCATCGACAGTAATGTCAGAAGGACTCTTCAGCACATCGTGTGCCATAGCTGATAAAAAACGCAGTACGACAGAACCTGATCACGTGAAAATGCTGTTGTTTTTTTAACAAAAAACTGCGTTAATTTAAAACTTTCAGTAGTGTTTTCTTGTTTGTTTGTTTACATTGCTCTGACTGAAAGTTCAGGCAGGAACTCTTACATTACACCTTTAAAAGTAACGTCGTTTTACTTTTGATTGTTTCTTCTATGGAAATAATTCGGACTCGAGAGTTAATGTATTTCCTGTAGTCAATGAACAACATGTTAAATAAGTTATATTTAAGAAGAAATATATCAGTATGTTTTCTCCTCAAAGTGAACTATTATTTTATCCCATTTTAATTACAATAAGTATTTAAAGAGATTGAAACATTTAAATAATTTATGTTACTATGTTACTATGTCTACTATTTATGTTATGTTATGTTATGTTACGTCCTTCCTCAGGTGCGATACATTGAACATTTGGTAGAGATATTTATACTAATGTGCATAAGAGAAAGGGGACAAAGAAGGTGGTGAGAAGGAAATACAAATTCTTATTAGAGAGGACTGAGGCCGCGCAAAAAAAAAAAAAAAGATATATATATATAAAAGGAGGCGATGTACTGTAGGAGTGTTGCCGGAGACAAAAACCGTTGAGAGATCTCAGGTGAACGAATATATTAAACAAATTATTATTAAATAATATATTAAATAAATCAATTAATAAATTACTTAAATGTTTCAATCTCTTTAAATACTTATCTTATTCACTCGCGAGTGCCAGACTTTTTTTGCCTGTTAGTTCTGTTTTTCATTAAACAAACTGTTGCCAAATTCTGCTTCAAAACACTTTTCAGTAGAAGTGTTTTTTTTTCCCTGGCGTTTTAAACTAGTTTAAGAAAGGATTCGAAAGATTCGAGATTCGTCAGATTCGCGGATCCCCAGGGCTTTGTTTGGATTCGGATTCGGAAAAATCTGGATTCGTCCCATCTCACAAAAAAAATTTAAAAAAAAGTAAATAAACACACACACACAAATGTAGCTAAATATTCAGAAATCGCGGACAAATCATGTGTTATATGTGGGGAAGAAGATGAAATCCGCGGAACATATCACATCATATTAAAATGTAAGTGTCTTCAGCTGGCACAACGGTATGTAGCCTTACGGGAAGCATTGAGATTTCGAAACGACAGAGACGGAGTTAACTTTGAAACAAGACGAAACACGAGGCAACGCCTAGACGATTGGTGGCATGTGAACCATTTTGTCACACACAGGCAGTGTTACATGATTATTCAAATTGTAATGCTCTAATTCTGGGCTAGGTAGCGCAAGCTACCATCCGTTCGAAAAGGAGAAGCTGCAGTATCCATCCACCCATGAAGCGTTCTCTTGTCTGGCTCCGGCCGGTTCATTGCCGCTCCCCCACGCAGCGACCGACCGATCGACCGTATGCATCGCGCCGGTTACCCAAAACTCCCTGTTAGCATTCGCCTGTGGCCAATGGCAAACATAAAATGGCAAAGTATCTTTCGAATGCGAATTGCGCCATGAGAATCCGTTTCTAGAGTGAGTGAATGAGTGAGTACGGTGCTCCGGAGACATACGTGGCTTTGTGTATGGAATATATGAACCACAGTATTATAACCCTGTCACAGGGGCCATCTTAACGACAATTGAAACCAATGACCATTGAAAGTGCACGTAGCGCCACCAAGCGTGTAATACGTCAACTTCTCCAAGAGCATTGTATCCAGTGTTTCCTGACAGGTTGACACATTACACGCCAGGTGGTGCTACCTGCATTTTCAATGGTCATTGATCTCAATGGTCCTTGAAGACTGCCCATGTGACAAGGGTATTAGAAACAATGTATCAAAGACATGCCGGTAGAGATGGCTTCTCAATCTCCTTAAAAGCAGCTTCTTTTTGTAGTAGGTTCCCCCGAATATTTAAGGACCCGTCGTGGAGTACTGTACGCGGCACAGCCGATTCGTTCGTGCACGAGAAAGTAACGACATAAATAAATTTATTTATTTATTTTATTACTGAACGTCCGTATACCAAACATCTACTCTGTGGGCAAATCGCTCCTAATGACATGTCAACAGGAGATGAGTCATTGAACGAGGGCGCTTCCTCCGAACATTCTCATCGTGCCGTAATTACACATTGCGCGCGGCCTTTCATTGCAGCTCTTTAGCCCCTCTGTTAGGACGTCTACTTCCAGTCTATTTATTGACCCAGAAGACCCCGTCGCTTATGATGTTAGACTCTTCCTTCCACGCGCAGGGAAGAAGAAGACGCAAGATTTAGCATCGTTGTCCCGAACTCGGAACTCTCCTCAATGAGTCGAAGGGTGGAAAATAACATAGATCGAGAAGTTACCCGTCAAAAAGAACTCGTTACGAGTTAAGTTACCGTGTGAAAAATTTAACTAAGTTAATAACGAAGTTCTTCAGCCTGAAATGTAACTCGCAGTTACGGAGTTACTTAAAAAAAAGAACGAGTTACTTCCAAGTTACTTCGGACACAAAATAGCACTACACAGGTGCAGCGCGCGTGAGCAGTTGAGTTAGACCTTGAGTTGCCTGCGAAGGAGTGCAACACGTTTAGATCGTTTTCGTTTATGTCCAACAATTCGAACGGTTTGCATGTTACTCCCTGTGGGCGCACAATGATTCAGCTTCATTTCAATGGCAGCGGTTCTTACTTCCTGAGTAGAATACTGTCATTGACTGAATATTGCGTTTTATGGCATAAAATGCCATGAAAGAACCAGAGAGAAAGCAAGAAAATATGTGGACGTGAGCGAAAAGCGAATTAAAAGTAACTTGGAACTTAGCTTAAGTTAGTTTGGCAAAGTTACCTGAAAAAGAAACGAGTTCCTCTAAAAGTTGCCACGGCGCAAAAGTACTGAGTTAAGTTATAAGTTACCAAAAAAAAAAAGGAACTTAGTTATAGTAACGAGTTACCTCGAACTCTGGAAAATAACGTTGCAGTAGCGTATGTGGAGAGGCGGCTTATGTTCACCAGAAATTCGCTGCTGTATACACCGAGGGCGCTAGGAGCTGAGAGAACTTGTCGTCTGTATACATTGATCCGTGTGTTACTGCAGTTGTCTGTTTTCTTTCAATGTTTTTTTTTTCTTTTTACATTTTAATGGTATAGAGGATAGCTCGCTTTTCGGTTGAAAAGGGTAGCCATTAAGGCCATTGAAAGACTCTCAGCTCTTTCGCGAAACGAAGCCATTGGAAGCATTTCTTCTTTCTTTTTTTTATGAGCGGTTCGTCTTCGGACGCTCCGACAGATTTTCAACTAAGTAGACTTCATGGTTGCGCTTGCGGACGATGCTCCTTTTGAAGCAGATACTTTGAGTTTGGCGAAGGAACGTAATACGCCATAGAGGTGTTATGGTTTGCTGACAACCTCAGTGTTGACAGCCTATAGTTGATATGTGATAAAATAAAAACTATTACACGCGACGGAATGTCCGTGTTTTTTTTTTATTCTGGACCTGCGTGAGTAATGGTGGGCAGCTCAGGTACGTGATACGTATATGGAGCAGCAGAAAGATCCGAAAAAGGAGCATTGCTTTTTTTACTGCGGTGGCAATGTTCCATCACCGCAGCAGCTCTTCGTGGAAGGCATACCGCAGTGATTCGTAATAGGACCGAGAGAAGGATGACATGGTAACAAACGCGGACCAGCTCCCGTGGCATGGCGGTTAGGATGATCGCTTTCCACGCCGAGACTGGGAGGTGACACGGGTTCAAATCCTGTCACTGGCTGTGCTGTCTCAGGTTTTCCCTGGGTTTTCCGAAGACTTATTTCCAGACGAATGTCGGCACAGTTGCCCCTGAAGTCGGCCCAGGACGCATACTATCCCCCCTGTCCCCCACTCCTTCCTGCTGTCCTCTCTCAATCTGTCCACGTCTGTACGCCGGTCATAGCCACAGTTGCTTCGCGGTGCTAACACGAGACCTAAAAAAAAAACGCGAAGAAACATCGACGCGTTTGTGACCATGTTACTCAACCAACACGCTTTACATCTTCTCGCACTTCTGTAGAGAAGTGCTGCTACACTGCTACAAGTACTGCTACACTCTTAAAAATGAACTTCACCGCATAGCACGCTCCTAGCCAACCATCACCTCGAATGATATCGTTGTCTGCCCTGATTTGTTGAAAACGAGAGGCGTACGCCTTTTTTGTGACACTTATGCTGTTCATAATTGTCACAGAAAAGGCGTACGCCCCCCGTTTTCAACAAATCAGAGCAGATAACGATATCATTCGAGACGATGGTTGGCTAGGAACGTGCTATGCGGTGAAGTTCATTTATAAGAGTGTAGGGAAGTTGAACAGAGCTTTGAAGAGTACGTGATGAAACCGCTTAGAGTAAAACAAGTGGGTCCTCGAAGAGCGATGGGAGCGGTGGAATTCAGCTTCGCAGTCGCCTGGGGCCATAGGAGACACAAAGGGGCGAGAGGGACTGCCACTTGCGCCAGTGCCGTGGCGCATTTACCACCGTCGGTAGAACGCGGCCGGCACGGGTACCCCCACAAGTACGACTTTGAAGTCTGACCTAGAGCAGTTGCCCCGTCTGTTCGCGCACGAAAGCGCGTCACCGGGAGTCTATTCACCCTTTCACTGTTTAAAAACAGAAGTGAGAGGACACAACCGGAAGTTGTCTAGGGTTCCCGGCGTCAGCAGCTGCATGTGGCGCCAAGCACTGTCGCTCATTTCAGTTAAACCCTATCACTATTTGTAAACAGTGAAAGGGTGAATATAGCCAGCCCCATCTCAATGTTCGTCACCCTGCCGAGGAGACTTTCCCGCGAGCGCTGGTACGTATTTAACGGTATCACGTTATTTATCTTCAGCGTACTTTTGACACCACTCGTGACTACTTTGATCAATTTTTTTCTTTGTCGCAACAAATTGAACTCTCACATTCGCCAAGTGAACGTAACGGTTCTTTCTTTTTTGTCGTCTAATGTTTTAGATTTTTGAACACTAGCGAATGTTAGTATATCTGAAGCACTTTACGAAAACGATACGATAGAGGAAGCCGTGAAATCAAGGGCCAACAACGTGACGTCAGCCACTTCAGAGAAGTCCGGCGATTGGCTCATCATGTTTTGTGAACACATATCGCAAACACCACCTTCAGATCTGCTAAGACTACTGTCTTGATCTAACCGCAGATGTCCGTGGGCAGGAGGGCTCTGGTTGGCGTACTCTGGCTTCCTGTCTTTGGAGCGTTCTTGGTTGGAACCCTCAACCAGGTATTTCCAACGGGCTTCCTATATGCATTTGCTCTATGCCATCCTGCAGAAGTGCGCCGATAACGCAGTGTAATATATCTCATCTCCACATTTCTTTCTCAATCTCTTTTTTCTTTCTTTCTCAATCAATCAATCAATCAACTTGTCTGATCTCCTGAATTTCTTCCGGTTTAGAACGTGAGAATGTGCATGCTGTCTCAAGCTTCATCTCTTCAGGTAAGATGTTGTAGAAATATTGTGCTCGAGTGTCGCGATTTTTTGTTCAATAACTTCTTCCTTTCTCGTGTGTGTGTGTGTGTGTGTGGGGGGGGGGGGTGACGTGGGGATTCGAGCGGTCTGCCTGCCTAGTGGCTTAGTGGCCTGCCGTGTGGCTTAGAAGGTATGTACACGACCGTAGGCTCTAAGAGAAGACAAGACTAAATTGAGGAACAATACTATGTAGCTTCTATTTCCGAAGACAGCAGTTATTCCCCATTTTTGTCCTCTGACCAAGAAATTTACTCTCGAACACCCGGCTACCCACATATTGTCCATAAACGTCACATACATTTTCATGCATTGAGTCTGGAAAGAGACGGATGACTGTGGCAACGCATCTGCTCCACAAAAGAACTAAAATCGGAGTGTATTTGCATGGCGTTTATTCCCGCCGTGGTTTATTCCCATCAAGAGCTCCGACTGGAACGCCTTTCGGTTCACCCTTGAGTTGGCCTTCAGAGGCCAGCAGCTAGAGCATCTTCCTCCTTTGCTGAAGTCGTAACCGATGCGGTGACTCGCACCACAACGGCGCGCCGTGTCCCCATCGCCTTCTCAGCTATTGATGCAGAGTATGAACGGTTGCGTGCTATTCGTCGTCGGGCTGAACGGAAAGCTCGTCGTTCCGGTCTCCCGTGTCACATCGCTGAAGCACGACGCATTCAGAAGGCCATACAGAGACACCTGGCCACCCTTGCAAGAAACTGCTGGCGGCGCTTTGCGAGCTCTTTGTCTCCGCGGACGCCACTTTCCAGAATATGGAGCATACTCAGGGCACTCTCCACACCTGTTGCTCAACGGCGCCCTTTCCAAGCGCTCGCGCTAGCAACCTCACGCTCGGAAATCGGCGTTGCAAACGAATACTGTGCCCGTCTAACGACAGCTTCGATGTCGCAGGGATCGTCAGCTCGTTCCATTCCGGTCGTCCTGGAATCCTCGCAGGAGCAATGTCTGGATGTTCCGTTCTCCTTCGTGGAGTTGGAGGCTGCCCTAAGGAAATCACCCCCTCACACCTCTCCTGTGCCTGACTGTATTACGTACAAGGCCATCCAAAATCTACCCCTCCATGGCCGATACGCACTCCTTAGGCTCTAAAATAATTGTTGGCGGGATGGTGTTTTCCCAGCAGAATGGAAGAATGCAATGATAGTGCCGCTCCTGAAGCCAGGCAAGTCTCCACACGCCATTGATGTCTTCCGCCCAATTGCCCTCACCAGCTGTGTCGGGAAAATTATGGAACGGATGGTATACGCACGATTGAACTGGTATTTTGAGAGCACCCGATTCTTTCCTGAAGCTATGGCTGGTTTCCGGCAAGCGCGGTCCGCGATTGACAATGTCATCGATCTCGTCTCCTCCATCCAGCAAGCAAAGTCTGATGGGCTCCTAACGGCCGCTGTCTTTCTGGATGTAGCGAAAGCATACGACAGTGTTTTCCATAATGTTGTAGTCGCGTCGCTTCAAGAAGCTGGTGTGGGCGGCTGTACCCTTGCCTGGTTGCAAGCCTTCCTCTCTGACAGGTCTCTGTTCGTACGCACAGCAGATGGTGACAGTGCCAACTACTTTGTGCATCATGCAGTTCCACAGGGGAGCGTCCTCAGCCCGCTCCTGTTTAATGTCATCCTGGCACATCTCCCTTCTCTTCTGCCCAAGCACCCATGTCACGATTTATGCCGCTGACATTTGCATCTGTACCGCTGCAGCGCGCGGTGATGCCATTCAGCGTCGTCTGCAACATGCCTTAGACCTTCTTGTGGCGCATCTTGCTGACAGTGGGTTGTCTGTCTCGCCGGCTAAGACAGTAGCGATGGCATTCACGCGCAGCTCCTTCATCAAGTACCCCCTACTGCTAGCTGGCTCTAGACTGAACTACGTCTCGCATTATCGGTATCTAGGCATCATCATTGATAGGGGACTGACATGGTCGCGGCAGATCAACTCCCTTTCTGCTAGCGCCCGCGTCTACTGTAATGTGCTCCGGCACCTCTGTGGATCCACATGGGGCCCGTCCTGCGCTGACCTCCATCGTGTGCAGTGCTTCCCTGTTGCTTGGCTTGCTTGGTGTTATGCGCTATAGCCTGCCTGTCCTTTATGGGATCTCCAACACTCACGAGCGGGAGCTGCCAATATTCAAGCCAGAAGCCTCCGTCTCTGTTTGGGAGTGCCAAAGACAACGGAACCCTTGTCTGTTTTGGCGGAGGCACGCGAGCCGTCGATGCTTATTATTCGCGATAGTGTCGCCTTACACGCGTACACACGTTATCTTCCCCGCCATCCAGCCCATTACCTCTGTGACATTGCGCAACGTTATCCCGCATATGCATTCGGTCAAGCTATTTGCCCATTAAGAAGCAACATCCCCTCAACCTCCGCCCGGACCTCCTTTGCGCCACCCATGTGGACACTTCACTACCCCACTGTACAAGCGTCAATTCCGGGCCTTAGGAAAAAGAAGGTTGTGCCAACAGTTGTGGCCTGCCAACTGACCTTGTTCCACATCTACAGTCACCACCGGCATCGAACCCAAATATACACCGATGCTTCAGTTTCTCTAGTTGGGTTGTCTGCTGCTTTCTGCATCCCAGAAGATGGAGCTGAGCACGACTTCAAGCTCCCTCTTATGTCACCTGCTGAGGCCGAGGCATTCGGACTACTGGCCGCTTTGAGACATGTCTCCTCGTGTGCGCCCAGGGCCTGGTCGATCCTCACCGACAGTAAAGTGGCCCTGGAGGCGCTGGCCTCTTACTCTGCCGCAGTCATCAGTGACACCTACACCACGATCATCTCCCTGCACTCTGAACTTGTACCACTGGGACACGAAGTGGTGTTCCAATGGATTCCGAGCTGTGTCGGAATTTCAGGCAATGATCGTGCTGACGCTCTTGCTGGCAAGCCCACGACACTGAGCAACCAACTGTCTTTCCCCTTGCGTACTCTATGTGCCAGCTGAAAATCCGCCGCTTCAGTGCCAACCGCACATAGCTCTTTCAGCAAGAAGCTATACGAACCAATGCCTTCCTTAAATCCATTGACCCTTTAATGGCATATGCTGTGCCTGGCGGCATCCCGCGCATCGAGGAATCGTTGCTCCATCGGCTGCGGCTGAATGTGGCACGAACTCCTGTCCTCCTATTTAAGATGAATCAGCACCCATCACCTCTTTGCCCAACGTGCAACGTAAAAGCCGATGTGCCACACATCGTCATTGCCTGCCGGCGGTACGAAGATCACCGATCGAGTCTCCGGCGCCGCCTTGGTCATCTAGGCGACCGAGAGCTTTCCCTCGCGGTGCTACTTGGCCCTACCCAGCACGCTGAGGTCACGTCTGCACTGACAGGATTCCTTCGGGAATCTAAACTCCTGGGCATTCTCTGATGCGTCCTATGGCCAACGATTAGTGAAGGAGCTCTTTCCTCTGTTTTTTTTTCATAATTTTCTGTGTCCCAGCTGTTTGTGCCGCCTTTTGTTTGCTTGAAAGCTTTAGGGAATAGCAAGCACACACCGTGGCTAACCTTTCCCTTCTCTTTTTTTAAACTTTGCATTAAACATATCCCCCCCCCCCCGCCGTGGTGAAACACCCCATCTCATCGTCAACATCTATTATTGTTGATATTATTCCTCATGCAGCGAACTGTAAACCGGTACCCATTCAGTTATCGAACCAGTTCGCCGATTCATCATAAGTGCATTTGTTGTTGTTGTCGTTGAACCAGTTAATCTGACGTGAAAGCTACAGTATTGTAGTTGGCCGTTATAGAATACATGATACTGATGTTAGGGGGCGTTTCACCGTTCAAGATAACACAGTATGAAGGGAACGTGTACAGTTTACCTAGGAGGGTGTATTAGCCTTGGAACTGTGCAGTTTATGCTTATGAAGGTATGGAAAACAAGCAACATTTTCTCAAAATAATTTTCCGAACGAGCACTTTCTAGCCATTACTACTGGCATTATAATTAACTCTTTGCCTCAGCGTTTGAAAAATCTTTATAAATGAAAATATTGATTGAGTGACTGACTGACCGCACAATCAATCAATCAATCAATCAATCAATCAATCAATCAATCAATCAATCAATATATATATATATATATATATATATATATATATTGTTTCAAACGCTGAGGTACAAGAGTTAATAGTAATGACCATTAATGACCAGGTACTCTTTCAAAAAATTATTATCAGGAAATCTTGTTTGTTTTCCGTACTGGTCAGTTGCCAGTTGTCGGTTACCGAAATATTACATACCAGCTGCCGTGGATCACTTGTTCTTTTTTACTGTGAAACTTTAATGGCAGTTAAAAACGATAGCGAATGATAGCTGAACACACTGTAGAGGATGGTACACGTGAACAACAACAACATCAGATAAATAAGATGAGCGAGCAGGTTTCTGGGAAGACGTGAACACACACACACGCACATGCACACACACTTATGCGTGCTTGTAAAAGCACCACGCCGCGGAAAAAGTTATACCTACTCCCTAATTATTTATTATTTTCACTTTGTATGTGTTAGTTTAAACATAACCGTGCTCCTAACATTCGTTTCTCCTTTGCAGTCACGTCGTATTATTTATCATTTCAAATGAATACACACGCACAAACACACACACACACATAAATGGAATGATGATGTGGTGAGTCATTCTCCGCCGTTATGGCGGTACACTGCCCCATTGCGCTTGTGGATGGGATGAGAAAGTGATGATATATATATATATATATATTTATTTATTTCATCACACAAGTGATTAGGAGCAGAGGCTAAAAAGTCACAGGAGACTTGACAAGGCCTCTACCCCCTACAGCAGCACATTAAATAATCACAATGTATGCAACACTATGCACAATGGTAAACGAGTACAAAAATGTCACTCAGTCATCAATAATAGAGATCAGCTTCGAACCTTACTCATGATGATGGAAAGGTGTCCTATTAGAGTTCGTCCATTAATCCAGTGCTAGAGAGGAACTCAGCAACAACTCGTAGGCCTTGCATCAGATGTGAGGTGTCCGGCCATGGCCCGAGAATTTTGGCTAAGTCGAACTGGCGTTGATCGACGCGTTGGAGAGCAGATTCCATGAGGGCGCGCTCGCGCTCGTACTGTCCGCAGACCACGAGGACGTGATGGAGGACACCGCGCACACCACATCTGGAACAGAGGCTGGACGCGCCGACACCGAGGAGGTGTTTGAAAGCTGGTGTAAAAGCCACATTAAGTCTCGTGCGGTGGAATACTGTGGTAAAGGAACGCGGCATTCGGCGGGGGAGAGTAAGGGACAATGTGGGGTCAACGGAGTAAAGCAGAGAGTGGGTGGTGATGTCACGTTGCCATTGAGACTGCATCATGGGGCCAGTGAGGCTTGAGACGAGGTAACGGCGATCCCCCCCGAGACAACATGATGGGGACACGGCCGGTGTACTGGTGCGCGCCTGTGGCTGTTCGATCTGCGTCCTCGTTTCCGCTGATGCCCACATGGCTCGGGATCCACTGGAAGATGATAGAGTGGCCCTGTGCGCTTGCTTTCTTGTATACTTGTAGAATTTCAATGACCACAGGACTGAAGAAGCCGCGAAATGGATACAGTGCTCATGCGACATCGATATTTTCAATCGATACGCCAGTTCCGAATTGTATACACTGCAAAGGCATACAAAGCGGTACGATTGATCGATATGCAAAATCCACTCCAAACACGGAGTCTTAAGGGGTAAGTCTGTGTAATGTTGAGCTCAAACGTCGACTCGCTTCGTATACAATAAAGAGTTGAATATTTTTCTCACACCAATTCTCTTCTCTAAGATCGAAATGAATTCTTTATTTCTTTTTTCCAATCAGTCAACCAGACACTAAAAAAAAAAAAAAAAGTCTACATTTGCTATTACGAATATGTATAAGAAGTGGTTGCCTCTGTGACTATGTATGTAAGGGATCGTTGCACTGACTGCATCTTTAATGAGAACCGTTAGAAAGAGACAGAAATATGCAAAATGCATCACAAATGTAATACAAAATGTAAGAATAAACGTAATACAAATCTTGTTAAGTTTGAACGCACATATGAACCAGGGTCCTCTAATGACGTCGACATCATTAGAGACTGGCTGGTTGCAATTCCCTCAAACTCGTAATCGTACGACTGAAAAACTGGGGGTACTATTAGAGACTGTCGCCGACCCGCTTCGAATGATAGATGTACCATGTTGTCTGATATGCGGCAAAAACGACAAATGGAATGTGCTTGCACGTGTCGTATATCTGCAGACATGTACAAGATACCATAAAAATTTATTTGAAATACGATACTGAATACTAAATGGAGAACATACAGTGTTTGGAAAAGGAAGTAATTAAGCCAGAGTAGTAATATTTAACATACTTGTCTGGAACTGAAAATATTGGTCTGGAACCACTCATAAAATCTACTTCACGCAATCTCATGCAAAGTACTTGCTCGCCTCCTTACGTAATCGCCTGTCCAAAACCAAATGGACAGGCGACGTCTTGAATCACTCGCTCCTCGCGCGAATCGACTCCAACTGCATCTACTACCTTCTTCTTCTTCTTCATATGGGTTCCATAGAAGATGGTCCCGTCCCGTCAACGTCCCGTTCGCAGCAGCATTCCTTCATAAGAAAGGTGTCGTTGGATCGCCGGACTGCTCAACTTGCGGAACTGTGGAGAACACGGAGCACTTGCTGGTCACTTACCGACGCTTCGACTCTAGTCGGCAAACATTGAAGAACTCCCTTGCAAAACTTTACAACCGACCTTTTAGTGTTGAGAGGGTACTGGGGAGCTGGCCAAGGCACCACCACAAACCTTGCGATGTGTGCCCTGGCGAACTACCTCAAGGACTTCACCTTTATAGGAAATAATATTTTAAATCGTCAGTGCTTTCCATTCATTTATTTCTATTTCTATTCTATTCTATTCTATGGTCTGGAAATTCACTTTTATTTTTTCACTTTACTTTTCACTTTTTATTTAAGCACAGCTATTATTATTTTATACACCGACGTCAACGCAGAAGTCGACGTGCACATATGGCGAGAACAAATGCGCATCCACGCAACGTAATAGCCTGGCATAACATGTTTTCGTTCCTTAACTTTCCTCTATCAAGCATAAAAAAGTCACCTCACGAGAAGTCATGGTACTGTCTCTCGAGTAGTTTGCCGGTGACGTGGCGTCGTCTGCGTATGAATGCTGTGCCATAGCCATGGCTATGCCATCCCGAACGCGTCATTAGTTTAGATAGCGACTTTAGCGTCTGCTTACGTGCATGCATGTTTTCTTTTCAGAGTCAGTGCATCCTTTGTAATCAGCAAAAGTACAACGCTGCGGTAAGTCAATAGGGCACTGAACAATTCCTCAATGAGCGGAAGTCATCCCCATATCATCGTCATCATGTATTTCTCTCTCTCCTCCACTAACACCTCCACTTTTTTCTTTTTCAATCAATCAATGAACCAATCCTCCTCGCAGAATGAAAGATGTCGTTACTTTGACGCCAACAGATGGCAGCACTCTTCGTAGCATTATTGGTCCGCACATTCACCCATGATGACCATCATGGTCATCGTTCACTATCACATCAGGAAGAAAGATGTGATGTTTAATGAGTTTCTAAAAAATGAAGTATTCGGAAGGTTTCCCGGTTAACCCCGCGTGATCAGCTTCAGGCAAAGCATCAAACCGATTTTTTTTTCCAGTTCGGTTCAGGTTCGGGTCCAGGAGGACACACATTGGTTCCGAACCAGTTCATTGCACGAGGTATATGCCCTAAAATAAACGGTAGGAAAGTTCCGAAAGCTTTATTTCTCTTCGCACGTCCTAGCTGGCCCAAAGCTGTGACAAGAAGGCTTGTCCACAGGAAAACGAAACTATAGAGCACGGTTGTCCGACGTTGTCTCCAGCGATGCGGGCGTCCAGCTATGCATTTCCGCTTGTATTGGAGACACGGGTTGCAAAAAAAATGTCGCATGTACCGGTCACTTTTGGAACAGGTTGGGTAAGATGAAAAACGGGCAGTCTCGAACTCTCGATGCTTTGAAACCGGTTTTGAAACGGTAACCGAAATTTTCTAAATCGGTTCGGTTCCGGTTCAGCTCCAAGATGGCGACGGCCTTTTCGGTTCCGGTTCCGGCTCGGTTTGATGTTCTGGCTTCAGGTGCTCCGCCTATTATAATTACGTCGCCACTTCCGCCGGTCGTAATGTGGAAAAAGTCCTTACATGGTCACCAGCTTTGTATATGTGTTCTTTATTGCTTCGTTCTTCGAGTAATATCGGCAGCAATACATAGCTCGTATATTGCAACGTAATTAATTTCGGTTCACCCAAGCTTAGATTAAATTAGTCTAAGTACACCAAGTTACAAGTTACCATCGAAACTCTTTTCGAATCTTCATGCAGAGTAGCAGCTTCTAACATTTTGTGAACAACCTCTCTGCATAATCTTCTTTATGTATCCCCCATCCTCCACAAGCGCTCGACGCGGCGGATAAAGTGCTACGTGCTTAAATTTATACCTAGGACTTGGCACTCATTAACAGTTCGTTCTCTCTGCGATATCCGTTAACGATGTCTTTTTTTTTAATACGTATAATAATACGCTAGCGTCTTTGATTTGCACCAGGCTGAATGTTCGACCAATTATTAATCGAAACAGTCCTGTGAGGATGCAGTTTCGAAACCGATGTGACTTCACGGAAGATTCGGGACGCCCACCTTAATTACGCGCCTAATGGCACTGAATTGTAAGTCTATATCACGTTAGTGTAGTCTCTATCTTCCATGTAAATAGCCGTGACCGTAGCGCAAATTCGATATGAAGCGAACGTGGAAGCGGTGCCTCATTATAACGAATTAAGGAACGTACACTTTTTGAGACGTACATCAGGTTTCGTAAAAGTTCGTGGGGTCGCAACTGTGAACGCGTGACAGGGCGTTATTCGCGCGCTTGCATCACAATGGATCTTATATTTCTTGTGGCCTTCTTTGCTAACGGGCCGTGCAATATTGGATTGCGATAATTCGAACTCGTTACAGCCACGTTATAACGAATTTGTACTTCCTGCAGTCACTTTATAAGTGCATGATTCGCGACAGTTGATTTTCAGTATAAGGGACAGTTGGCATTTTCGTGCGTATGATCTTTCTTTTTCTTTTTTTTTTGCAGGTGAATGGCTGTACAAGACAAGTAAGTAGGAGCATACTGCTTTTAAGATTACGTACACGTACAAAATCAATGAATCAATCAATCAATCAATCAATCAATCAATCAATCAATCAATCAATCAATCAATCAATCAATCAATCAATCAATCAATCAATCAATCAATCAATCAATCAATCAATCAATCAATCAATCAATCAATCAATCAATCAATCAATCAATCAATCAATCAGAGTTTATTGTTAATCAAACGAAATACAAACAACGTACACAATCGACTACCAACAGTAGCAAACTCCTCAGTGACTTTATACACTCGAGAAAATACTTACCGAAGACCCCCTTCCGTCGCTGTATGAAGCATCTCAAGTCTTCAAGTGCGTTATCAGGGTAGGTCAAGACTGCGCATTCCCCCTTTCTCCGTTCGTGGGAAGTCGTGCGCTAATTGGTTAGGCTTCAAATGATGGGGAAACTAATTTGAGGTGGATCGTGTGCATTCCCACATGATAGCAGCATTGGTCACGAAAGGAGACCAAGCTAATGTTAAGGTAGGTGTTTGACGAGTTGCTCGATCACGTGGCCAGTCACGTGGTCTCTCTTCTGTTCACCTCCTCTCATGCGCAGAAACACACTGTCGTCGCGTATTACTTCCTGAAACGTGGAAGTTGAGCGATTTGCTCGGCATGCTACGTTCTTTTAGTTCGTTCAAAACTAGTCCAAAGAGTACTGTATACTTGAACCTTCAGTACATTCTACTGCTAGGGCCTAGTTGCCTCGGCACGTAAAGCCGGGAGCCATTCGAGGGTGTACTGCGTACACAAGGAAATTGTTTGCATTGACGCATTGTTTACGCTGCGCACGCATAAAACGCTAATCCACGTCCTGCGCATGCAGAGTGTTCACCCGCTATTTCCTTGCATACTCACAGCGATTGCGCACGCAGTACTAAAGCTCTCTCTAGAGATTTTTAGTTGTAGCGCACGCAAGAAAAATAGCGTGTACGAACTGCGCACGTGCTAAACCCAAAGCAACGTTTGGCTCATGCAAAGTGTGCATCCGCTATTTCCTCACGTGTGCAATCCTTCTGCGTAGGCAACGAAAGAGCAGGCGCACACTTCGCGTACGCCGAACGTTGCGTTGCCTTCAACGGGGGCGCAGTGTGAGCACGACACGAGAAAATTCTTGCGTACGCTACAACTACAACTATCTATTGTCAGCTTCCACGTGTTTAATTTGTTCTGAATGACTGATATGCCAGTAGCAGTTTCTGCTATATTAATCCGTTCCGAGCACTGCATGTATGGTAAACGAGACACTTCATACTCTCGTACCCGGCTGCACTCATCGCAACGTCCACAACTCGTTACATACGAATTACGCAACTGCAAGACACTCATTCACTGAAGCCACGTGCTGGACAAACCGTCATCCTGCAAACAATGGAACGATTCCACAATCTCGATTATATCCCGTACATGAACGGCCTTCCGGCTTCCTGCATGAAAGCTGAAAACGCGACCGCTATTACTGGACTGCGACAGTTACAAACACGTTTTCATGCGGTCCGTGAAAGAAAGGGGCAGATTTATGGATATTTCGATGAATGGGGAAGCTTTCCAACCGACGTGTATTTCCTGCGTTGCGTGAGCAAGTTAAGGCCATGTAATGCAAGATAAAAGATTGGCGCAGTTTTTGTCTTTTTATTGCGTTTTTGAGCATGGAGATGTATTGGCATCAAAGTGGAAGACCGACCACAGGGGCTGGCTCCGGACTGGCGGACTCGTCAGTATGGCGAGTTCTAGTGCATCGTTCGCAATCACCTCTGCGTACGTGAGGGATAGCGTTGGTGGTTCTGCGGACGCGCAAACCATAAAGAGAGCTTCGCGCAGTGCGCAGAACCACCACGCTATCCCTTACGTACGCAAAGGCGATAGCGCATACGATGCACTAAAACTCTCGAATGTCTATAGCTGCCGCTGATTAGAAAGCCAGCGCAATTTTTTTTTTAAGTTCTGTGTTAGCGCCGCGAAGCACCTGGGGCTAAAGACTGCTTTACAGTCCGACGCAAAGTTTCATCAGTCACCGCCGCGTTCCGCACCGCCCGTCAGAGTTCGTCACGCCACGCCTCCGTCGTCACTTGATCATAATCATAGTCCGAAGCGATAGAGCGAGGTGACGGAACGATATCACTTGATGCATTCTTACCACTTTATTTATCAACACGTCCCCCGCGCCTTCCAACTCTTCTTGCATTCGTCGATTGATGAGACGGAACATCGTTTGCTTAAACAGCGACATAGGATAATGACCGTACTGACAAAGCAGTTGAAGGGGGACACAGAGTGCACGGCTCTGAAGATCGCATTTTTTTTTTCTGCACTTGTTCTTTTTTCCTTTTAATCTCTGTCATCCACTCGGCGTGTTTCGTGCAGACTCTGATAATATTCGCGGCTTCGAACGACAAGCGCAGTGCAGTGTAGTCGAAGCTACCGCCGGCCGACGCCAGAAGTAGAGACGTGGTCTACTCGTTCGACGACGACTGGCGCAGTCGCGCGCCGCCGTCCCGTCACGTTTCGCTTCATACCGCAGAACTATATAAACTGAACGACGGCCGCTGGCGTCGCGCAGCGGTCCGTCGGGCGTCGTTCCGCCCCGTTCCGTCGGACTGTAACCCGACCTTTAGTCAGCGTAATAAGCGACAGATAAAAAAAAAAAAAAAAAAAAACTGCGCAAGTACTGACAGTTGAGTTTCAGGGTGAAAAGATACGTTCCTAAATAGCGACCACCATGCAATACAGGGCCGACAAAAAGAAAAGAAGAAATATTATCGACCTCAAAGGAAAGCCTCGCCTATGTCCAACACTGAATGAAACATTCTGTAACAGCTGTGTCGAGTGGACGCGATATCTCATTTCAGTGGGCCACAACTGTCTAGAAGGCCTTCTGCCTAGAAGGCCTCTGGCTGTTGGCAGGTACCGAACAAAAAATAAACTCACTTATCACTTATCACTTACAACTCCGACTGATTCCAGCGTGAAAAGCAGGAGGGGCTAATCCCCACTGGCGACTCCCGGTTCCTAAAACGTGGAACGGATGACTTCAGACCTACATTTATTTCTTCGACTGAGCTGGCTCTGTTGTGTACACTTACTAAGCCCCGTCCGGCAGAAATCTGCAGCGCAGATCGACTTGGAACGAAAAAACAATTGCCCCTGTGTGCGCTAGGGTGAGTTGGAGTTGGACGGACTAAAAATAATACGGAGAGGTTGAACTTGTGACTTCGCGAGGGTGACTTCGTTTTCCACATTTGCACTTTCCACATGCGTCATACGTAGGATACACTCACGTGCACTCAAACAACAACAAAAAGTAAGTTTAGTCCTTTTGTGAACTAAATACATTGCTACAACCTTTAGTCCTTTCAAGACTGAATGAATGAAAGTTTATATGCAAATCTTAAGGTTTATTTGCAGTGCTAGGAAGTAAATTTCTGGGTTAAAGGACTAAAGCGGGAAGTAATTGCAATCTGGGGGATTAGAAGCTATAATTAATACCCAAATTACTTCTTTTTTTCTTGGAGTGCATGCTTACAACCCTTTGTTTGGTACGGTGCTTGATTTCAAAAGAAAAGAACCCTGTATAAAGCACCTCTCAGCCCAGCTAAAAGGTACTTGCATACAAGGTATAATATGAAACTCGGATCCTGAAGTTGACTGAGAACGAGAGTAGCTCGTTGCAAAAAAGTAAGAAGACGTCCTTTGTAATGTGCAATAAATGTGTTACAATTTGACGTTCCTGTTTCGTATACTGCACCTGTGCCATCGAGAAGGGCGCAGTTCGTGTCAGAGCAAAAGAAGTGTGAATTCCCCAAACTTCATTCGGTAAGCGAATGTCATTTTCGTGTAATGACATTATGTATATTTCCCGTCTGGCAGCGGACGAAAAACATTCAGTTTCCCATGTGACAAGGGTATTACTTAGGCACGAAAACATCTCGGAACAAAAAAAGGCCGTCGCATTAAATATAAATTCAGTGGTGAGACGCACGCAACAGTATATGTGGGTTCGACCACCCAGGCCGTGATTGATTGGCCATTTGTCCTGTCGTCTGCGTTAACGAGAAATCGAGTGGCATCCAGGGGCTCCGCATCGGTGGTGCATCTTGTGTCAGTTCTTTTGTTCTTTTTGTCCACGTCTGTGGACAAATGTAGAGAGGCCAGCAGGAAGGAGTGGGGGATAGGGGGGTTTAGTCTGCGTCCCGGGCCGACTTTAGGGGGAACTGTGCCGACATACGTCTGGAAAGTCTTCCGGAAAACCCAGGGAAAACCTCAGACAGCACAGCCGGTGACGGTAATCGAACCCGTGTCACCTGCCAGTCTCGGCGGGTGTATACCTCGAAATAAAGTGATCGAAATCCCCGCTGCAAAATAAACTACTCGAAATCAACGTTATTTGACTATAAAATGCACAGTCGCGCACGGGTAACTGTCAACAGCGAACTTAGACTAACCTGGACAGAAAAATGCGAACACCAAACTTGGACTAACCTAATGATAAACTAACCAACGTGTTGTTCCGTATAGTAGCTGTCCCGCTAAGCCTAACGGCCGCTAAAACTTGGCTTTCGTTCGCTAAAACGACTTGGACAGACATCGAAAACCAGTGAATTTTGGGTGGTTAAATAGTGATACCGTGTTTTGAAACACGGCATATACCATCTTGCGAAGCAATATCGTGCATTCTCCTCGATTTTCCTTCTTTCAAGAACGGGAATTTCCAGATCGGGGATTTCGCAACCGGGAATATCGAGGTCCACCCGTCTATAGGCGTGGAAGGTGATAATCCTAACCACTATGCCGCTTGTATAGTGGTGGTGCTAATGAAAGAGCATGTCGTTGTCGACCTCACAGAGGCGGGCAACGTTACTATTGACGCTCCATGGGAATATGCGTTCTGGGCCGACTTCTAAGGGAACTGTGCCGGCATATGTCTGACAGCGTCCGAGGAAAACCCAGGAAAAACCACAGACGGCACAACCGGCACAGGACAGCCGGTACCGGGGTTCGAACGCGGGTACCTCCCACTCTCGTCTCGACGTGAAGTGGCCAGCACGCTAACCGCTCAGCCCCGCGAGCTGGTAACCACTATGCCACGTGAGCTATACGTTGTCCTCCATAACTATGTTGACGAATGGCAGGAGAGTATGCAGGGAACAACAATTGGCAGTATAGTTGAATTGGCAATTTACAACAATTGGCCTTGCTGCGATCAAGATCGCGGCTCTGATCCCGGCCGAGGACGGTTAGCAACATTGGGGAGTTTGGGCGGACTCACCTTACGTGTAAATATTCTCCCAATTAACAGATACATGACGGTGATGATTTGATGACAATAATGCTTAATGCGTCGCCGCAGGTGATTGAGGCGTATGCTACTGATCTCTAATACTACTAGTACAGATGCCAGTGGTGAATGGAGGAAAGCTGATACTTGCACGTGATAGACAACCGACAGGTACAGAAATATGCACAAGACGAAAACCTCAAACACAGCAAACCTTATTGGGCACTGTTCCGATTATTCCCCTAAAAACTGGCGGAATGGGGTAAAAATGGGAAGCACTATTACCACATTACCCCTAATGGTAATTTCAAGCTATGTTCTTAGCAGTCTATACAGTACCTGTCGCATTCAACAGGGAATTAACGAATGCTCGAAGCATGTAACAAACACTGAGCAAAGGTAGTCGTGGTGGCTTTCTTAGATCGCGTAGAAATCTTGAAATATGCTAAGGAAACTTTGATCTCGTACCGACGTCAACGGCAAACGGCTCAAGTAGGAAAAATGCCGATGGAATGACGACACAAAAAACCGCGGCATTCATCCATCAGGACAGAAGCGGTTCTTTAATGTCTCGGACTACTTTTGCGTGTATTGACGCTGTTGACAGATATGGTTATACGAGGAATTCGGATGAGTAATGTGCCTCTGTCTGTCCGGAAAGACCCTGAGGTACTCCACATTCTCTTTCCGTCTTATACTTTTGCCAAGAAGCTTTTAGCTCTACCCTGGCCCACCTGTTTTATAAATGGCCTTTCTAGAAACTGCTCTCCACCTTTTCTTTACGGTCTGGAATCGGTCTCCTTTGACTTTTGCGACTTGGACACCTGACAGGTGGCGCCACTTTATTTTCGAGAGTCTCAACGCTTTGGCTGGAGAAAGAAGCGTTATGTGTGGTCGGCTTTTGAAAGTGACTGGGGTGACACTTGCGTTTCAGAACTCACTTCCTTCAAACATCACGCAAGAAGAAGCGTTCTGCATCTTGGCTGCCTGCATCGATGTGAGTGTCTCAAAAAAATATACTGCACTGCATCCCATTGCACTAGTACACGGCAGGGTTGCTTTACTGGTGTGACACTGCATGCTATGCGCGGAAGCACGCAATGTCCTCAGCACTCTGCCAGCATATATGAGGCTTCGTGGTCTGTGTAAAGTGCTCCACCTGTTGCGCGCACACGGGACTGTAAAGTAGACATCTCCAATTTTTGCATTTTATAGCGCCCCTTTAATAGAAGTGCTCCGTCGTGACCCAAGCAGCATGGACTTTCAGACACTGTATGTTTCATTTGCTTAACTATATCAATATTAACCTGACACCAATACCTATTTCTTCACACTTACTCTGCTGACTTCCTTCTGCTGTTTCCACCCATTTTCCCCATTCTTATCACTTCACCTTACACGCTCACGTATATACTTCACAAATATTCACAAAGATTTACCTTCATCTTTTCCTTAGGCTGCAGTGATATCGCGGAACATAAAACACCATAAGCTGCTCCATACGCATGACAAACTGTCGCACTTGTCACTCCTTTTATATATATATATATCTTTCTTCCTGCGTTCTACCAATGTAGTATGTTTGACGTGACAGACGCTACACACTCCATTCTCTTCGTCTTTCCTGTCTTATAATATAACCGCGAACAATGGGTGCCACATTTGACTTATTCCTTGGCTTGGCTTGACTTACGGCGCTCCCAGAACCCCAGGCAAAGTCCGGTGGTGCTTGGAAAGAGGAAACGGAGTGGCGGACAAGAGGAAGCCAACGTGGTCGACGAGTACTTCACTAATGTCCTCTTCGAAGACTACGAGGATGACGTCGACGACCTTGGAAATGGAGACGTCTAGTGTTTGCTAGCAGAGGAATACGGGTTTATCCGTGTATGCCCACGAGCGACATCCCCAAGGAATATTCCAGTGGAAGAAAAAACTAACAAACAAAAACTGCTCGTGGGACGGTGGGGAGTGGCGGTCTACGTACATAGCAGACGACACTATCGGCCCTGTCGTCTGCTACGGAATATCTGAGTCGCGGGATGTTCCCCATGGTTAGAAGAGCACGAAAATGCATGAAGTTGAGTGCTCGCGTTTACGTGGCATCAGAAAGGTATGACAATATAGCAGAAGTTAGGCAGTTTGGTCCCTGCTGATCCGATGTTTATCCATGCTGATGCGACTACGAAAACAGGGACGGACGAACGACCTTGTTTCTGTCCGTCCGTCCCTGTTTTCGTCGTCGCATCAGCACGGAGGAAAGCTATGACGCTTTGCGCATCTTCCGCTGGAGCATTCTGTGGAATGTCGCTCGTGTGGGGGAATATGGGGTGTCGACATCATTTGATGGTTATGTGCAACACCCGCATACCTATGTTTATTTTTGTTTAGTCATCTCGATCGTGTGTAGTTTCACAAGAAAACATAGCTTGAGACATGTTCCTCAAACTTATAGAGGTACGGCGAGCTCCTGTGTGAGTGACTGTTAGAACAGTGACGATGTAATATTTCAACTTGGATGGCTCCTTTTTGTTTCGCGTTATGTACACTCTCTGAGTCCTATTTGCCCTGTTCGTCTGATGTGAAACATCAGCCAACTACCAGCGTCGTGCACGAAACTACTAGCTACTACTGCTACCTACTAACTACTAGCTAGCTAGCTAAACTACAAGACTACGTAGCAACAAATGATGCTACACCATCTATCTTTATGTGATCCATCACGTTGTACATGTAAGCAGTTCCGATACCATAACATCACGACATCTACCATGCCATCTCGACTGTTAATGTTCCTCATTTAATATTAACCACTTTTTTTTGTGCGCGCTGGTAACATGTCCATGTTTTTGACATCCTGTGACATCACTGTGACATCAATCAATAAAACTCAATACTACGTTTAGTCACGAGAGAAGCAGCATGAGTAGCTGGTCACAACACTGTTATTTTTACTTCAGTAAATGATAGAGTTATGCACAGCCGCGCATTATAGAAAGGGAATGAGAAAAAGAAGTGGAAGAAGAAAAGGAAAATGCAGCCTTCTTTGAAAAACGTGCATTCTAATCACGTCTAACGCCAACTCCAGCGCACTGCTATGAGGTGATCCCTTACAGAAAGAATAAAAATGACAAGCTATGAAGAATGTGGAGCTCCCTTTTGCTTTCATCGTCGTTGAAGACAGCGTAAACGACAGATTTCTCCCCGTCCGAAAGAGGCGCTCATCAGTCTTCAAAGCTGCACGAAGATCCGCACACAGCGTTGTACGCACTCCTGACGTCTTGGGGGTTACTTTTACCCATATATCCACTTTAAGTTTTCATGGGACGACGCAAAGAAAAAGAGCATTCGCTGGCTGTTTCGGAAGACAGAGTGAGCAGCAAGTGAAAAGGGTGATTTTAGCTGGTCTCGCTGTCCGTTGGCGAGAGGCACGGGTACGAGAACTACGAGTAGCTGATATACAGTGATGAACAGATAATATTCAGTGAATGAAAATGATTATTTTATACAGGGTGTTTGACGAAAAATAAACCAAAGTTTAAAAAAAATGGTTCATCGCACACCAAAAAGAGCGACTTCATAGTGTTACCAGTGGTGTGAGGATACTCAAGCTATTTTCTGTTTTGTAATTAATTAAGAGAAATTAATTAGTCAGCACCCCCAGCACCCATAGCGTGCGTCGTCTGCTAGCGTAGACACGGAAGTCGACCCATTTCCCATGATTCTTAGAAAGTACCGGTCACCTATTTGCGCGGTAGATATGCGTTAGCATTAGCTAACATCGTAGCGTAGTTTGGGAGTTTTAGAGCTGTTTCGCCTAGGATTCCAATTACCAATCCAACCCAAACTAACCCAACCCGGGTTGGGTTGGGTTGGGTTGGATTGGATTGGCCACATTGGGTTCGGTTGGGTTGGGTCGGGTTCCCGACCCAACCCAACCCGACGGAACCCAATGTCGAGGCCTCAGACAGAGACTCGTCGACGGTCAATTTTTTCCGACATGGGGGTTCTAATGCTAACGCATTAAAAATTGGGACTTGCTGGTCTACATTCATGGGTTTCTAGCTTCTGACAGATCATCAAGTGCTATCAAAATGAAAGCAGGGATGTCCAGTTGGTGTCATAAATCCAAATGCACCGCACGAGCATTGACATGCTATGACAAGGTTAAGCATGAGAGGTCAGTCCTGTTTCCGTAAGGAAATATCCAACACCTTTGATGCCAGACTGTAAATTATTTGACCGAAGTAATGCTCTTATTAATCTCAAAGAAGTTGCTGTGACCTTGCTGTAACATCGGCACAGGCTTTCATCATATTATGCTGGGTTGAAAAGCCCAACTTTCTTTCTAGCCCACCACAGTCGTGGTGTCAATTGTGGTCCTTTTCGCTCAAGTGTATTGGGATGGATTGAAGTTAAAAATGATATATTTAGAGATGCTATAGAAGACTTTCATTGAAATTCAATACCAGTGCAGACAACGCTTGCGAAGTGCGCGTTAGCTCCCTGCTTGCTTCTCACTCTTTAACAAAGAAAATAAAATAGAATAGAAGAAATGCACGTTTCAGTTTACCTACAAACAAGAGCATAGGTCTAACTTCTAAAGTATATACCGAAGAATGGTTACCTTCGGCCATCGGCAAAGAGTAATTACGAGTCCCGTCACAATGGGTTGCGGAAGCCTTCCCATTGCCTTTTTTTTTTTACAGTTCTAATATTTATTTTGTATCCTCCCATTCTTAATTGTATTGAGGACAAGGCTGTCTCTTTTGGGTATTAGAAACCTTTTTCCTTCTATACAAGTCGGGGGATGGGGGGGGGGGGGGTATATGTTTATTAAGAAAAAAAAAAAAAGAAAGGAAAGGTCTGGGTTCGACATATATTCCGGTTGATACCGATAATTACCAAGACGGAACACACTTTAGCCATTTCGGCACTGAGCAACTAATTTAACTGCAAATTTTATGCAAGGCTCGAACGCACGCCACTGCCTACGAAAATCAGTGCACCTGGTCACTTGAAGCTTCCAAAGAGTCCAGCATTGGCAAAGACGCTTTCAATTGCTCAGTCACACCGCCATTCAAAAGAATGGGAATATGGTAAGAGACGATACGAACGTCACAGGCAATGCTGGAACCTCCTCAAGGGACACAATGCTTTCACGTCGAGAATCCAATCAGCTTCTCACAGAAGCAGAAGTCAATTCTCGCTGGAACGGTGCAGGATGACGCCAGAGTAGTAGAGAGTTTTCCAATATAGTGCACCTTGCATGCATTGCTAAGGGGAGAATTGATTCTGCGTGAACGCAAATATAACTTCTCGCGTGGGGCAGTGTACCGCCATAACGGCGATGAATGACCCACCACATCATCATCCCATTTATGTGTGTGCGACTTCGTCTTCCGGCAGAAGGTTAACATTGCTTCATTGCTTCATAACAATGCTTCAGACAAGAGTTCATGTAAAGATACGTGTATTAGACGATGTTAGCTTATTAACAACAGCAGCAGCAATAAGTGAATGAATAGTGATAATGACATGGGATCGTTCCCCGTTGTTGTCGCAGGAGCCTACTCCACTTCAAAGAGGTTAATGTGAGAAGATGAATTAAAAGGGGAGCACAAAGAGAGATGACAGGTCTCAGATTTATAGTTCTCGGAGGAGACCGATAGCTTGAAGGAAGCCGAAGAGGGAGCGAAAATCCCGGCACTGATGCGCAGGAGTGCTCCATATGGGTCAAGGGCTTTGGACAAGCTGAATGGTCTGTTGTCCGTGAGCTCAAGTTCAAGCTAAAGAAGTTCAAAGTTCTCTGTTGAGGAGTGCGTACAGAAACACGAGTGATAGACGGAACTGGGAGGGTAATCCTTGGAAGCAAGGCCAGAGGCTGGGAAAAATTGCTCGTCGTAATGCTTCGTGATAAAGCTAGTCTGGTTTGAGCTGATTCGAGTATTTTATAGTGTCCGTCGAAATGAGGGCCCCAAGCAACGGAAGCGTACTCCAAAACTGGGTGTACCAGGGTCTTCTATGCTATAAAAGCTCAGTGTCTACACCAGACAATTTCAGACCATGTGCACGCGTTACGTAGCCAATCTTCTTGAAAGCTTGAGAGGCAAAAAGGAAAAAAACTTCCTGGGAATGGAACGGGACACACTTTAATTCAGAGGAAATGTGCCTGTGTGAGTCGTGGCGTGCGACGGGCTAAGGGGGGCATACCTCTCTCAATACGTGACCGCCAATGTGCTGCTCAGAATAGTGCACTTTGTAATCTTCGTGATTACGCCATCATGTCATAACGCCATCATTTCAAGAAGGCCATCATTCTACTTTTGCGTTATCATCGTCGTCACACTCTTCGACGTCATGTCATCCCTTGTGACAAAGAGAAAGATAGGACCAACGAGACGGAGAGGGAACTGGGAGATAAACCGGCAGCCATATTTGAAGCCACCCTAGATGGCGCCATGTTGACTTCACCTTGCCTCGTTTGCAAATGGCGGACATTAGGGACTCATGCGGTGAGCGTCCTTGCGCGCGTATTCTTCGAAATTCCGTGGCATTTATTGGAACCGTAATGCCGCCGCCAATTTAAGGAACAGGCTCTATAGCGTATTCAGCTGTAGTTGTTTTCGTACCCCATCTCATCGTCATCATTTATTGTTGTTGTTGTTGTCGTGTTTTCGTGCAGAAAAAAATTGCACCGGCTCGAGTGTGCATCTCCCACTGCCGCTTCAACCCAACGTGCGTCGCGCACTCGCGTTTCATTGGTCCTTCGGTTTGCTCTTCGTTCGTTTTTGCCCACGACCTACTAGATTATAACGACCACGTCACAATCAGAAAACCCTATGAGGAGCCTGTCCGCACGATCCGCCAGGGGCGCTACTGATCGGCACAACACGATTGGACGATGGAAATTTGAATTCTGAACGCGCAGAAGCGTGTGTACGACTACCGTAGCAGACGACAGCGATAGCCCCTATGGCCCCTATGAAAACGCGTAGAATGATGATGATAATCAACCTCAGAATGAAACATCTGTGGAACGTCCACCGCTTGTACAGAAATACTAAGGTAAGCTGAAGTACAAAGTATTGTAGAAGTTGAGGAAGCAATAACTGGGACGATCAGAAGCGCCACCGCTACCTTCCAAAAATGCGGCGCATAGAAGGGGTGCGCCTGACATGGTCGTTATAATCTAGTAGGTTGTGTTTTTGCCTTGAACGAAGCAGTGCGAGAGGTCTCCTTGAAGCTTCAAAGTTCAAGGGGGAAACGCCGGGCGGTTGCGCTCTCTATGTATCTCTATCTCGTTGGGTGGGACAAGCAAGATCGAAATAGGAAAGGGAAGATAAGCTAGATAACATTTTTGGGGAGGGTTTGTTACTCCACCCAATAGGTCACCGGTAATTTCGCGCGGAAATGACGTCAGTGTCCTCGCTTCCGTGTCAAGCGCCTCACAGATTCCCATAGGCGAGGTGCTTCGTGATCGCTGCGTGTTTAAAATTGGTTCCCAGTCGCTTCTGAAGCAGTATGGGTGGCTGTTGCGCTGTTGTGAGGGGCTGACTATTCCCTTCAGGACTACAATGCCAGGTATTGGCACAGCGACGGTAATGCTGCATACTTCTCCTACATATGAATGTATGGAATAATATAAAACCCACTGGCAACATAAAAAACGAATTTTTGACATTTTGATTCGAACACATGTTTTAATTTCAGCTGCAGCTGAAAATCGCTGCTTACACGCACGTGACGCACGCTTGAAGTTTGCTTGTTGCAGTCGTTATACTCAACGTTACATTACGTGCCTGCTTACCGTCGGTAAATTAGTTTATGTACACACACAGAAAAACACAGTCTATTAGTCAGGTTCTGACAGTCTCGCTTTACCGCGTTCCAAAGATGTTTCTAGAGCCAGGCACATCCACCATCCACCACCAGCACCGTCGTCTGCAGCGTCGCTCTGCGTCGTCTGCTAGCGTATAGACACAGAAGTGGACCCTTTTCCCCATGATTCTTAGTAAGTACCGATCACCTAATAGGTGATCGGTACATTGGTAAATGAGACCCAGAGCAAAGGCGGAAATCCCACATTGTCCAGGAAGGTCAGAAATTGATTTTAAGGCAGAGCATTCGTAGGCTTGGATTTGACTGGGTGGGCTCTGAAGTGGGGTAGGGTCCTGTGGCTACCACGGGGAAACATCCCATGTCATCGTCACTTGTCCTTCATTTATTGTTGTTGTCGTTGTTGGATTTGACTATGGATTTTTTTATTTGATTTTGGACTTGGATTGAATTTGGATTGACCAATTAATTTTGTCTTAATTATAGAGCGAGAGCCCTAGAAAAATATAGGAAGACAGTCTTTAGGATAAGTGAAGCACAGAAAGAAAAAAAAAAGAGGAAAAAGGGGCACCTCGTTTGAGGGAACTCTGTGCAGGTTCGACGGTACGTAACGTTACGTTACGTTTGAGACACACTTTCTTTGTTCCTTGCTTCAGACCTTGATCTCTTGCTGAGACAGAGACAATGCCACAGTTGTTTCGAAACTTTGTTGCTCGAAAAATGCGCACCACAAAGAAAGATTATATTATTAAAAAAGGTATATAAAAGTGGCGACCGCTATAAAACAGCGTTACAAAAAATATTTCAAACCAAAAATCCGGGGACTCCAGCGATGGAACAGTGAGAACATAGCTTCGCTCCCAGTTCCCGCCATGACAAATGACACGCTGTCAGCGCGAAAGTGCCAGAGAAATCTGACCGCGCTGCGGTTGAGAAAACTGTTGCTAGGTCCCCGAGAGGGCGGAAACTTCATACTTCTTGCTAACGTTCCATTGTTCCGTTATTTTCGACCTGAACAAAAAGGAAAAAAGAAAGGGAATTATGGACTCTAAAAAGCACATCGCGGAATTCGAGATGGTAGTTATCAGGGCTACCGCGAGAATAAAGATATCGCAAAAGACTTTGTCTGGCAACGCCTAGCTCCTCCAAAAAATCCAAATAAAAAAAAATCCTCCTGTACCGAGATTTCATCGAAGCCCACGAGGGAGCTCAACCAGCGATGTGTTTCCTTCAACCAAGTTGTCTGCAAACGTCTCAACGTGGCTGAGCATGTCCGCTGTTTGTTGATGCTGGTCGGAAAAGTACGTTTTGCTCTGTATGAAGCGCTGTCCTTTAACGAAATGTAGACATCACAGCGGCTTGCGAAAATTACATATTGTCTATTTTGCTGACAACGCAAATGTGCGCAAATGAAGCCAGATTTTAGGTCACCAGAAGCCAACGGGCGACGTTTCATGAGACCATGGTAAGATTGAAGAGGTCGTATCTGAGTCGTGCGTTCGTATCGTCCGTCTGTGTGGGAGGACCTCGATATTCCCGCTTGCGAAATCCCGATCTCGAAACAAGGAAAATCAAGGAGAATCAAGGAGAATGCTCGATTGCTTCGTAAGATGTTCTATGCAGTGTTTTAAAAACACAACATCACTATTTAACCGCACAAATTCACGGGTTTTCGATTTCTGTCCAAGTCGTTTTAGCGAACGAAAACCACATTTTAGCAGCCGTTTAGGCTTAGCAGGGCGGACACGATGGAGCAGTATGTTGGTTAGTTTATTATTAGGTTAGTCCAAGTTCAGTGTTTGCAATTTTACGTCGAGGTTAGTCTAAGTTTGCCATTGGCGCTGTTACCCGCGCGCGACTGCGCATTTTATAGTCAGATAACACTTACTTAGTGGTTTGTTTTGCAACGGGGATTTCGATCACTTTATTTCGAGGTACATCCGTCTGTGTGTCCAGGCTCAGACTTTTATATTAGGGAGTCCTATATTCTAGTTGGTTGTGTAGAGAGTAAAAAAACACACTCTCGCTCTTGTACGATCTGCGTCCACAAAGTTACCAAGTCATTCGTAACACTTAAAAACGAAAGTTACGGAAGAAATCACTGTGCAGATTGTCATTGATATGCGATAGCATTTAAGAGCTCATCGCTGGCATTCTCCGCCGATGGACAGTAGAGGACTGTGAAGTCTCAAGTAGCTCACGTACTTGGGCACCAGTATCTTGTCCATGCTCCTGACGAAGACACAATCTATAACACATCCCGTACGGGTTGTGGTCATTTATCGTCACAGACCAGTCGAAGCTTTCCTTCGTAAAGTCCGCGAACCAGTTGTTCTGGGGCGCCCTTAACGTCCATACTGAAGTCTCCCATGGCAAGCATGGGCACATTGTGTTCCTTCAATTTTTCTACGAAAGTGTTGCTTGCAGAGTAATTGAAGAGTTTAAGGAACTCCTTGAGCTTGCTTTTAGGAGATACCGGCGTAGTGTATACAACAACAACAACAAATAAGTTAATGATAATGAATGGGGAAATTCGCCACGTAAGGTGCGGCCCACTACCCCAATGCACAATGGGGCAGGATGAGATGTGTCCTGATGATGAGGTGATGAACGATGGTAAATAGGGTCGATAGTCAGTGGAGTCAGTAAGACATCAGAACGGTAGGCAAAACCACAGCGCACAAAAGAACACACACAGCACACAGGTACGCAGGCAGATCATAGGGTAGAGAGAGACCAGTGTCCCGGAGAAAAATCTGGAATACTCAAGAACTCCTTGAGCTTGCTTTTAGGAGATACCGGCGTAGTGTATACAACAACAACAACAAATAAGTTAATGATAATGAATGGGGAAATTCGCCACGTAAGGTGCGGCCCACTACCCCAATGCACAATGGGGCAGGATGAGATGTGTCCTGATGATGAGGTGATGAACGATGGTAAATAGGGTCGATAGTCAGTGGAGTCAGTAAGACATCAGAACGGTAGGCAAAACCACAGCGCACAAAAGAACACACACAGCACACAGGTACGCAGGCAGATCATAGGGTAGAGAGAGACCAGTGTCCCGGAGAAAAATCTGGAATACTCAAGAACTCCTTGAGCTTGCTTTTAGGAGATACCGGCGTAGTGTATACAACAACAACAACAAATAAGTTAATGATAATGAATGGGGAAATTCGCCACGTAAGGTGCGGCCCACTACCCCAATGCACAATGGGGCAGGATGAGATGTGTCCTGATGATGAGGTGATGAACGATGGTAAATAGGGTCGATAGTCAGTGGAGTCAGTAAGACATCAGAACGGTAGGCAAAACCACAGCGCACAAAAGAACACACACAGCACACAGGTACGCAGGCAGATCATAGGGTAGAGAGAGACCAGTGTCCCGGAGAAAAATCTGGAATACTCAAGAACTTGGCGATGGTCAATCTGGTTAGAGCAAGGGCCGAGAATGGTTGCCAATGTGAATGGTGCTGCCGTGATCGACTGCAGGCGACACTGTAGGAGGGGAGCTGCTCTTTGGGAGGTATACAGATGGCGTAGTGTATACAGCACGATGAGGGTTGAGGGCATCCATGTATAGTCCACTTGTGCACGCATAGGTGGGGTAACTTCGCTAATCTTACTGGCGGTTACCGTTGTACAGAGAGCATCCCAATGAAGGCTACTGAGGGATGTTCGTGTGTTTTCTGCGGTGGGTAGTCCACGACTACCCTATTCCCAGATCAGGAGGGTCTGCACAACCCTCCCCCTCCTGTACCACCACCACATTTCCCCCCTTTTTTTTCACCCTTCCCTCTACTCCCTTGCCTGGCTGCACTGAACCGCCGCCCACGTGCAGGCTAACCGCACCTCCCTCGAACATCATTCCCGCGTCTCTACAACGCATACGTCACCAACTTCGTCTGAAGCGGCTAGGGCGCGTTCTACTTTATTGTCTACTTTGAGTGTGACTGTCTTGGTTGCTAAGATGGTTTCGTCATTTCTCGAGTAGGCGGCGGCACTGGTGTTTCGGTCGTCTTCTCTCCTCGTAATGGAAACGCGTCACAAGCCTTCCAATGTCGCGGCAGGTTGGTCCAGGTCTCCGAGAGTGCGAGGACGTTGCAGTTGGCCAGTACCAGGTAAGTCGCTATGTCCGCAACATGTACATTGCGGTTCTGCGTGGTCCTCCATGCTTGTACGAGTTCTCCTTGGCCCACTGCACCATCTTTTCGGAAATATCGAAATTAGTAATAGTTCTTGTTAGTCTAGTGTGCGGCGCCCTTGTGTCGTAGATGAAGTTGGTGCTGTTGAGTTCTCTGTTGTCCTCTGTTCTCTGTTGTCCTCTGTCTGCTTTGTGCAATGCTGCTGTTGTGAATGGGCCAGTCCTTCAGCTTCGTTTTGTCTCTTCATTTGCTCTCTGCTTCGTGCTGTTGGCACTGCCGCATTTAAGGGCTTCGCCCCTTCGTAACTGCGAGGGAGATTTTCCACGTTTCGTCGCCACGTTTGTTATCGCCCTGGAACATTTCGGCGTTATCACAACACACGTGAAGCAGCAACCAATGGGTGCAGGTCTTACGCGGCGACATACCCTGCCTCAAGAAAACGCGGTGGGTTCGCTCATAAATGTTATCGCATTTAATCATGAAAGGGAAAGAGGCGATTGGTTTTTGTTGTGGAAGTTTGCACCAGACCCCCGCATGAACACGACGATGCTTTTTCGTCATTTTCGATCGAATACCCTCCGTTCCTTCAATGGAAGTTTCCCTTGAAACTACGTCGATGGTATTTTCGTTGTATGTCGGTCATCTCGGCAACTATTTCCTCGCTTTATGGGAACACATAATGGTATCGCATCAACCATTCTTCCGAAGTCTTATATCCGTTCTGCGAGGAGAAGCAGCGAAGCAGAAGAGAGAGAGAGAGAAAAAAACACAAATCAGGGAGACCTTGGGAAAAGCTGCGTTGTCTGCAGTTATGGAGCACAGATAAGAAACGATGGTAACAGATGCAGAAAGACAAGTAACTGGAGAACAAAGAGTTAAAGGCGATGCTCGCCTTGGTTAATGGCTAGGCAGTGATTGACGAATGCATTTTTCTTTCTTTGTCTTTGCTTTGCTTTGTGGGTGTATTCGTCATGAGAGGGTAAGGATTATTGATAGTCCTGTCAGACTTTTGTTCTCTTCTGGTGTTGGAACAGACGGCCCCGTATCTTCGGAAAGTTATGTTATCTGGAGAACATGGACGTTCACGGGTTGGTCAAGCATATCACGTGCCGCTGGTTTTGAACCATGCGTGTGGAGCGATAAGATTTGTGTGGCGCCTGTTCGGCTTGGCGCATATATAGTTATAGTTATGGTTTATCGACAGGAGAGTCTTCCTTTGATGCTATTAGGGGCTGGTGTGATTCAGCAAAGCGAGGGGGCAGCGAACCGTAAGAACCTTGATATCATTGCGAAAATGATATGGTTAGCTTCTCGTGTTCATTATAGTAGGTGCCGTGATCGGTGTAAGCAGAGACACCCTATGTAAGCCGTGATCCATGTTTGGGACACTTTGGAGAGGACAAGATGCGAGTTGGATAGAGAAAGGTGTAACCTAAAACACTCGTCAAAAGTGAGTAGTACAATGCCAGCAACTTTGTGGCACGGCACAAATTGCTGAGGTACAAAACTTTGTCGGTGAGGTACGGTACAAAAACTTTGTTCGTGCGAGGGACGTTAAATAAAGGGTACCTCGTGCTGAGATTTCAGTGATCTTTGTGAAAGGTGTATAGGTACAGGGCCCCACCCTTCCGTGCACATCACCTAATGGTCTACATGACCTGCTATATCGTCACCATTCCAGCATCATTTAACACCTCCGCCTCCTTCCTACCATCTTTCCACCCTCGACAACCACACCACACTTCTCCGATCACATCTACCCACACGCACACCTCATCCCAACAAAGTTGACACTTTCTTTTCGTCCCCTTTTCTTCTCTACGCTCCCCATTCTTCCCTCTTTCCTCTCGCTTTTACCCTCCCGATTCCCCTTCCCACGCACTCCGCTTCTTCGATTGGCTGTACCACCACTTCTCTCCCCCTGTCCATTCCCCAAACCGCCAAGGCGAGAGAGCGCTTCGGAAAAGTCACTGGCGCCTCGCACTCCGTCAGTAGCGGATCATGCTTAACTTGGTCAAAACTTTTGCAATGGCGCTAGGCTTACTATCAACCTGAGTTCCTGAACAACTGACTGCCACGATGGAACGCGAGAATGGATACAACTCTTCCGTGCCCCACCAGCACTTCTCCACCAATCACACGCCGCAGTATCTCCCGGATACCAGCGAACCTCTCACCACCGTGGTGACCATGACCATAGTGTACGCTCTGATTCTCGTCACGGGCGTTACCGGAAACGTGTGCACTTGTATCGTCATCGCGCGGAATCGCTACATGCATACCGCCACCAACTTTTACCTCTTTAGCCTAGCCATTTCCGACCTGTTACTTCTACTTCTTGGATTACCTCAAGAAACCTACCAACTCTGGAGGAAGTACCCGTACGTCTTCGGCGAAGCATTCTGCATCATCCGCGGCATGACGTCCGAGATGTCGACGAACGCTTCGATACTGACGATAACCGCGTTTACCGTTGAACGGTACGTGGCGATATGCCACCCTCTGAAAGCTCACACCATGTCGCAGCTACCGCGCGCCATTCGTTCCATAGTCGGAATATGGATCGTAGCGGGAACGTTTGCGCTACCGTTAGCGCTACAGTTCGGCATAGTGTACGAGGCCGGCGAGAACGGTGTGCCGATACCGGAGACGGCGGAGTGCATGTTGAAGCACCCCGTGGAGCACGCGTTTACGGTGTCGACGGTGTTGTTCTTTGTGTTGCCCATCAGTGTCATATCGGTGTTGTATGTGTTGATCGGCATTCAACTGAGGAGATCGTCGGCGCCGAGGGACAGGTCGCCGGAGATAAACGGTAGTGCGAGAGGGAATAAAGGGTCTTTGAGGTATACCGGTGGAGGATCTAAGCGTGCCGTGGTCAAAATGTTAGGTGAGTATTGATAATGCGATTGATAAGTAATGACTTTAGTTGATATTAGACGAATAGCTGCAGGGTGTATCGTTAAATATGAAACAGTCTTCAACATGTGAAGTTGGAGAGTAGATGATACGTATATGTACGAAATGCGAATGACAGAAATGAGTTTCTGATTGATTTATGTATTTATCGTAATTAGAGCTTGCATGTTGCTTAAAGAAATCATCTTGCGTGGTGGCACAGCGGGAAATTATTACAATAGGCATTGCGATCGTAGTTTAGAATCTGGTTATATACTTAAAAGTGTCATTTTTCGACGTGTTTCTTCTTAACTGTCCTCTGACATCCGTGAACTGTCTCTGTGGTGTGGTGTCGGACAGATTATTCCCGGCAAGGCATTACTCGAAAAGAAAACAAACCTTCCGTCGATTAACTGCATCGAATAATTGATTAGGTAACCGAATCTGATTGATGACGGGAGAGCATCGTGTGGTGCGGTGATACAAAGGATGACTTTGAAAGGAAAGCGTTTGACGAACAAAAGCTCGCTTTGTCTCTTTACTTTATCTGCCAAGGTCACTCTCGTCATAACTGAGCTGAGGATGATGATGGTGTTGACAGACGAAAACGCTATCTTGTCGATGCTTTTCAGCCTTCTGCTGAACACTGACAAGCAAGTGGTCTAAAAGGCAGTGGACTTTCCGCACGATTTTTACGCCTAATGCTTCATTCCGCCTCTCTAGGCTCCGTTTATGAAGGAAAAGCGTGGTACCTATGGCACGTTTCTGGAAGCAGTAGGACCGAGCTTTCTCTTAAGCTTAAAGAGCGGAACCAGCTGTTCTTAAAGGAACACTGTCATCTTTCCTTTCTCACCCGCAGTTTCAATGCTAGAGTACACACAGATACCACAAATTCCCTGTTCTCTAATTTAATATTTCACACAATGAATTCTGTTTTACGATGTTAAGCTGAAAGTTTCTGCACATTGTATGGGACAGTGAAAAACGAGGAATTCCGCACAACGTGCGTTGCTCGTTAAATTGCTACCAACACAGAGAATCGTTCAGAAAGGTTGCTTCTCCGCATGGTTAGTATTGATGCAGTGAAGTGACATTTAAAGGCAGCGCTTGGGACAGTTAATGATGGTCATGGCTCTATGTTGTGAGAAAACCATGACTATGAAATCACGGAACGGTGCCTCGCTCCCCATAGGTATGATTTAGAATTATGATGAACTCTGCGTGTTTGTCGAGATGCGTCTTATTTTATACTTTAAAAGTTGAAGAATGTAGAGGGTTGGGTCAAGGTCCACTTGGAAGAAGTAACAGCAAAAATATATAAAACACTGAAGCTTTAAAAGCGATAAAAACCCCCGTGCCGGGAAACAAATAAAAGGACGACACAACACACAGCACAGACTGACGAACAAACACCGAACCGAACAGCCCAATTTTTAACAATTTTCGATGCGTCTAATTTTCCTGCGGGTATTTGTTGGGGCATCCGCATAACCTTACGCTACTACATGCATACCCTTTCCCACTAACTACACTTGAGATATATTCCTTTAGAAGTCTACCCTCAATAGGCAAGATTACCTATTTTATGCAGTTCGGAATTTCGACCTCCCAGTAAAAAATAAAACAAAAATAAAAAGGAACATTAATGTAAGAGTGTAATAATGCAGTCGAGATCGCTCGTCACTCGCCTGAGATAGTACCATCGAAAGTAACATACGCGTTCATTTCAAGGTTTACGTCATCTAGATTCCTTTCTGCACGACGACGATAATAATGCGAACAATTGGCATGTAATTAATGAACTCTCTTAACACGGGAGGCAACATGCAACACATCAAATATGAAACGAGTTTCCCCGAATGACATTCCCCGGAGGCGTACGCCTCTTTGTGACACTTACGCACTTACGTTAACTGTCACAAAAAGGTGTACTCCCCGCACTTGCCACGAACCCGGAGTGACAAAGGTGTCACTCTGTGCAATAGGTGTGGCAGAGCTGTTTTTTTTAACAGCAAGTTGAGTCAAAATGCTTTAGATTGACCAATGAGTTCGCGACCAAGGATGTGCATATAAGTTCACATCGGAGTGCATTGTATTCGTGCCACGGATTCTTACCGTGAGGGTGTTTCGGTAACCATGTAAAGGGAATATCATAAAAACGCATCACGAAGGAAGCTGGAGGGGCAGTCTACCTCGCATCGGTCCTTGACGGAGAAATGAGCTCGGTCCAGCAATTGCATTTATTTCTTACGTGTAAATCTACTACAGTTACCATTACGCTTCGCATTTTTTTTTCCAGCTGCTACCATTCCACTAGGTAGCGTATTTTCGTGGTAGTTTGGGGTAAGTCCAAAATACGCTTCCTGATTCTCGCAAGAAAACTTGAGGCAAAAATGGGAAAAGTCCAGCATATAAGATAAGTATTTAAATGATAGGTGAATAAGATAAGTATTTAAAGAGATTAAAACATTCAAATAATTGATTTTACTACAAAACAAGCTTTCGGATGGAGTCCTGCCTTCTTTAGCTGCGATAAAGCAATCAAGGAATCCTCGCACCTGATGAAGGACAGACTCCGTCCGAAAGCTTGTTTTTTAGTAAAATAAAAATAAATCATTTGAATGTTTCAATCTCTTTAAATAGTTATCCCAAGAAAACTTCCTTTCTTTGGCACATTCCAGAGTTCGATACAGGAAATTAAATTTCGTCCAATTAAGGTTTCATAAAATTACTTCTAGTGCACGGCAACAATTCCCTACCCATAAGTGACGCTGAGCGCATATATTTTTTTTTTTCGTATCGTGCTTCGCTTATTACAGATTCTTGACGATGTTACTACAACACCCACCACGTATGATGCCCTCAAAAAGTGATTAGCAAGGACAACGTAAAAAGAAAAAAAAAGAAAGAAAGAAGAAACGCAAAAGCGTACGGACCACTCCACATTCACAGCGCACACAAGCTCTTCACAGTGTGCTATCAATTTCAGCCTGAGTGATGCATCAAAGAGAAGCAGTCGCGAGAACAGCCGACGCCACTTGGGCATTAATTCTCGGTGTCGTCTGCATTTACATAGATTGGCTAAGGAAGCGTGCAGGGACGTAATTGCCCAAACATCGCTGTGGCTCTCTGGGCGCTGTAGTTCCACGATTTCTAAACTAGTCCCAAGTCCGGGACACTTGCTTCCAACTAACTTGCCACTCCCGCGGAACTATACTGATTGATCGGCAAAGAGGCGGCAGATTAGAGGGAATGTCTAATTATGTACTCCGGGAAGCGTGCATTTTGAGCAGAGAGCTTATAGGAAAATACCAAGCTATAGAACAAGATCTTGAAGCCACGGTAGTATGCGTTGCATTAATTAATGTGAATGAATAATGTGTGCCATGCCACGATCTTCATGGCTTCTTCGATAGGTTGGAACCCGTAACCTTGGAATCGGTAAGCGGACATGCTAAAACCGAGTTTCAAAAAATTACAGGACGGTTACGACTCGTGTAACGCAAAATTCAGCGCAACTGTGCGTGTGGTGAAATGAGGCCGGTTTAAAGTGTGTAGACAAATTTTTCTAGGCGTGATGAGTATCGATTTGTGGTCGCTGAAATGGTTGGCGAGGTGAGTGGTGTCCTGTACGAGGGGGCTGTTCTGGAACACCAAGTCTTTGCATGAGCCATGGCTAGTTGCGGGTTGGCGGATGTCGGTGCACAGCTGAAGGTCCAGTTGTTCGGACATATCACCTAGGAAAATGGTGTTCTTGGCCAGTGAAACGTCCACGTTGAAGTCTCCTACGACGAGAAGCTTGTGCGTGCAGTAAGGCGCGAGTACGTACACGACAAAAATCGCGGATGCGTTCCGGCGCGGCGCAAAGCGAGAAGTAGCGCACAGCCACCACGAAACCTGTGGGAACCTGCACGGCACAAATTTCTCCGTCTCCGACGTCGTCTCCAAGAAGGGTGACTTCAAGTGGTGTATCCAGTACTCCGACACGCAGGTAAATGGCAACTCCGGCCGCTCGGTTGCCCTTGCCACTGCGAGACGCCCCGCAGCAGCACTTGAAGCCGTCAACTCGTATTGGTCTCTCCGTCTTCGTCCACGTCTCGGAAAGACACAGAAGTGATGTCTTACAGAGGACATAGTCGTGTGCAACGTCTTCTGCGTGGAGCTGTACGAAGCGTACATTTAGGGCTGCGAGTGTCAACGAGTGGGGCTCGTCTAGTTGTTCCACGCACTGCGTAGTGATGGTGCGTAGGCGGTGCTTTTGCAGTCTGCGAAATTCGTCCGCCAACGTTCTGTCGATATTCGCCTTTCCGTGGTAGAAGTCATTGCCAGTTCACTCAGCTATCTCACTTTCCATCGACAGTGGTCGTAAACTGGCTAGATTCTTCTCCTTACCCAAGCAGCACAATGTACTGAAAGTCGAGTGCAATAGGGGTGGCCTGTATGTGTCGTATCAGTTTTCTTTAGTTTCACAAGTCTGTTCAAGGCCTTCCACCTACCCGTCCACCCCTATTGCACCCGACTTTCAGTACATTGTGCTGCTTGGGTGAGCGCACATGCGATAAGAATTTTGGGCGGACATGCAAATGTTGACGACGCCGACGCGATCTCGAGAAAGTCTCCATGCACTGACGCTGTAAAAGCCGTTTCACCGAGCCTGGCAGCTTTTGAGGTATGCATGACACCCTAGATCTGAGATACGTGATCAGATCGTACTTAATTGGACCATTCTTTCGCTCTGGACGCGAAATTTTGGAGGTCAGGTTCATTGAGCGTTGTTCCGATAAAGTTCATCAAAGGTTGGTGAACTTGGCCCTGTCCGAGGTCGGCTCTGTATCTGGGGGGGTTTCCAGACTGGAGTCGAGTTGTAACGCCGTCCGTGTTAGTCCTTGTCTTCAGTGCCTATACCAAGACGCTCTCTACACATTCTGGCACTCCAGTGATACTTGAGATGATTTCGCGTGATATCGAAGTCGCATCGTACAGGCAAACAAAAGTACCTTATGGAAGCACCTGCGCTGGGTAGCGTTCCCTTCCCGTTAATAAAAGAAACATTTCCTCGCGATACGAAGCGCTCTTTGAGGCGCAAGCTCGGGTCACGTGATATGATAAAGGAATTATGGCGGCCCGTAGGGCTCTCAGCGTGAATCACTTCATATTATCCCCCGCTCTTGCACGCGTAGCTCATACTTAGCACCCAGGAAGGCGAAGCACGCACGCACACATAGAGATCCAGCAGATTGAGGGCTTCTTGTGGGTAATTAATAACCTTCGGTTGCGGTGTATGAAAGCGGGTCTTCATCTCTTCCTTTTCCCTCACCTCTGTGCGTCCTCGAAGAAATGCGAAAATAGTAATTTCGACAGAGGTTCCAGGCAGGATCCAGTGAATACTATGTTAAGGAGGCACTGGCGATTTAGAGAGAGAGAGTTTCATGTGGAAAGAGCAAAAGAAATACTACACAGGGTAGCGACCTATAAAAGTGGACCTGTTCCTATCATTATGTTGTCTAATGTCTGCAAGTTTTTTGTTTGTTTGTTAGCGCCGCGAAGCAACTGTGGCTATGAGCGGTGTACAGACGTGAATAGATGGAGAGAGGACAGCAGGGTGGTTAGCGTGCATCTTGGGCCGACTTCAGGGGGATCTGTGCCGACATTCGTCTAGAAAGTCTGCAAGAAAACCCGGGGAAAACTTCAGATAGTACAGCTGGTGGTAGGATTCGAACGCACCACCTCCCAGTCGTTGTCTACACGTAATGGGGTTCAGTACTGGTAAATTTCAGAGTGACTGAGCATAGCAATAAGGAGCTAAAATGTAAAATGTACGAATCCGGCAGCCAAAACAATCCAAATGGTGTTCTGCATGAGCAGGCGCTTCAATGTTTTGCGTCTATAGGAAGGACCGCCTCAACTGCTCTTCGCAATAACGCCCATTTTCATCGTTAATTGGTTGATTGGGAGATGTGAGACCCGACAAAGTTTTGGCTGCCGGATTTGTACATCTTGCATTAGTACCCTGTACTGGGTTGCTCAATCGTTTTGAAATTTACCAGTGTAGAATCACCTTCAGAGCTTTTTATGATGACAATACAATGCTCCAACAGCGTTCACTAATAGACATCTCACTGTTTACAAACAAATGACATCAGGTGGTATACTACAACAGCACCGCCAACTTGGTAGACTGGAACTGATATTAGAGTAAAGAATCAATAAGTAACAAGAAGGCCACACTAAGCTACGGTAGTCTCTACATTAATAATTTTGTGTCGTTTCTTAAATATTATTAGTCGTATGGCCTTATTCAGATACAGCTCGGATACACTTTGATAAGTCGTTGCCCTCTATCTATGTATGCATATAGAGGAGAAAGAGAGAGAGGGAGGTAGAAAAGGGACCTGCGTTTGAATGCAGTGACGTAACATATCAAAACACCAATCGCGAACGAGTATTACATACTGAAGCACTTCTTCTTTTAGTACCCCTGCAAGACTGGCACGTTTAATGCTCGCGTACATTTAAGGCGCTTGCACCATTCTCACACGGTGTTAAACATATTTCGGCACAGTTCCCTCAGAAGTCGGCCCAGGACGCACATTCCCCCCAGAGCGTTAGTCGTCACGTTGGCCACGTTTGTGAGGCCGACAACGGCGTGCCCTTTCACCAGCACCACCGCATAATTTGCTCAACATTTAAAACTTTAAAATGTTAAGGCCACAAACAAAAAGAGTAAGGTCATGTCCGATGGCATAGATAGTGCAAGAAAAAGTACCCGTACAAGTACAAGTACAAGAACTTCGAAGAGAAACGGAGATACAAAAGGAACGGAGTTTCCAAAATCCGTAACCTCCAAATTGCCTGTACTCCCAGTCCAGAAAAAGAACAGCCTCTGTTCAGAATACCGGCGGATGTCGCCCTGAGGATCTTCCCTTAACATCAACTCCCACGTTGGTTCTTTGTACTCGCAGTTCTGCGAGTCGAGGAGCAAGCACTAATAAGGGCACCTGCCAACTACACCCATGCACTCCAACTTTTCGTTTCTCGCGTCGTATGGGAATAGGCACGACAGGGCTAAGGACCACTTCCATTAGCGAGCATTCAACGCATGTAACATAGAGTCATACTAACGTAATGCGTATCAGACTATGCATCAGTGAATACGTTTCTTTTTCTTGTTTATGAAACCGTACAGGAACCGGAAATACATTTCTCCACGAATGGTCTTGACGTAGATGACGTTTCTGGTCGGTATGGCTGCTAGATAGGAAGGAGCAATGTCAGTAAATATAGTGGGGGGGGGGGGGGGTTGACTCTGCTAACCAACGAATAGGAAAAGGGAGATATTGGAGAGCTCGAGTGCTGGGAGCGCCCTCTTGCACAGGAAGCTGGCGCAGTTCCGTTTTCTCTTGCTACTATCACTATACGCTTCGCATATAACGAAGCGATAGTGTACAGTGGCAGAGACGGTTTGTCTCATGTGCATTATGCAGTCGCGTTCCAGGTTTTCCTTCGACATACCATCCGCCTGTCCACAGACACTATACCTTGTTCAAGCAAAACAGGGTGTTTAATTTTGTGCTTCACAGAATTTTTATAAACAAAAAGCTACGAGAACAGCACGGATGTCGTTTTTGCAATTGAGTTATATGGCCAGGCGGACATGATATCGAAGAAAGTACGCAACTACAAGATGACTAATTACCTAAAATTCATCAATTGTCTCTTTAATTAGGGTATTTCGGGCGCAAGCGAGATAGAAGAATCACAAACTTCCCTCGTTGAAGGTCATTCCACGATTAACAAATCCTGAAACACGCGCGTCAGTTAAAATATACATATCCGAATGTTTATATGCAAATGAGTCGAAACCGCGGCGACTGGGAACGCAGGGAGCACAGCGCTCGTTTCACGTCAGAGGGCCACGTGATTTGGAGCGATGGAGATGATTGGAGTAGGTGCCGATCTCCTGGTCAGATAAACCGCTTTCCGGTCTAGATAGGCCTCCGTCGGTGTAGATGAAGAGCTCATGAGGGGTGCTTAGTTGGGTTTCGGCTCATTTGCATACCGAAATTCAGTGATGGCGGCAACAACAATAGATGATGACGATGAGATGGGGAGTTTCACCGCGGTGGTGCGGTCCCCTACCCCATTGCAGGTGGAACATTATATGAACATGATGAAGGAAGGATGAAAATACGAGAACGAATTAAAGCGTCTGGAGCAATCCAGTGGACGACAGGAAATCCATGAACAGGTGAAGAACCCGACGATGGAGCACAGGATCTTCATAGGGGTCAATGAGTGCAGCTAAATTGAGCGGCCTCTTGCCGATACGGGCAAGCTCATCACACAGTATCCGCTTTGCGATCCGTAGAGTGCACATTCCATAAGAATGTGCTGGGTGGTCCCCACGAAACCGCAGACCTGTGGAACAGAGGCTTGTGTCACAGCATCTGATAATGCACTTTAGTTGTGGGGTTAAAGCCGCATTGAGGCGGAGTCTACGCAGGAGGGAGTTAAAATGGCGTTAAAATGGCGTATTATTGGCGTGATAAATGGGCAGGGAGAGAAAACGACAAATTTGGGTCTACCGAATACATGAGAGATTGAGCCGTGATGTCCCGGCGCCATTGCTACAGAGCAAATGATTGAAACCACGCAGTTGGTAGGGTCCTTCTGTGACCTCTCGACAGCACAATGGGCACGGCTCTCGGGGACTCATGGGCAGCCGTTGCTACTCTGTCAGCCTGCTTATTGCCTCTTAAACCGCAGTGACCAGGAATCCACTGCAGGGATATATGATGACCTTCGTCATGTACACGCTGAACTTGGTGGAGAATGTCAACTACGATGGAGGCTAGCTACCAGACTTGTACACGTTACTAAAAAAAAGTAATTGATTAGCGTTACCCTGTACGAAAAAGTAATTTTTTTACCGTTACAAATTACTCGCCAGAAAAAGTAATAAAGTAACGTCCAGAAAAGTAACGCGTTACTTTGCCAATTACTTTCGATATCTGAGGGAAAAAGTACAAACAGAATTGTCTGAACGCCGTCGTGTATAACCGCGAGCATTGCAAGCTGCAAGGCACCGAGAAATTGCATGAGTTAAAGCTCAAAGCTGACCGAAATTTTGCTTGAGGGAGGCACAGCAGGCATTTGAACAAGATTTTTGTTTTCTGACCTTTCTCTTCACCGTTCTCAACAAGCCAGATAGCTCGGCAACGGCGACAAGTCATTGCAAATCGTCGACATCGTTGTGACATCGACAGTATTCCCTACAAGACGGAGAGCAGCTCATGAACGTACAAGACTCGCAATAGGTTATCAAGGTCCAGAGTTCTGTATTCTTTGTGCATCTCGCATACTGAGAGAAGACAAAAGAGTTCCAACGGTGACTCCCACAAATGACTCATCCGGTTCATGGTAAAACCTACATTCCAACCTACTGTATGCAGGGCGTATTACGGAAAGATAGTCGACATGAGTAGGGAGAGGACTGTGCACTTAAAAATACATTGCACGTGCGGAACACTGTGGCAATTGACTTCCGGTAAGAAATTGTTTCAGAAAAATCCTAAATATAAGACGGCTGTCTTGGAATTTACAGAACGCAGTTGGTTTTGTCTTCCCGAACAATGTGGATTCTTTAGTCTGAGAGTAATCGATTACTTGGTAATTGATGACTGAAAATTGTAATTGAATTACTCAGAAAATTACTTGGCAAGAAAAAAAAAGTAATCGATTACGGTACAAATTACTCAAACAAATAATCGATTACTATAAATAACTTGTACGTATTTGGAGTATTGTATTTAAACTACTGTATTTTAAATACAATTTGCGGTATTTTGGTACTCTACTCGATACTTTTTGTTTTATGTATTTGTACTCTATTTAAAATACATTTTATGGTATTTTCTACTCAATACTCTGATTACCTGTTTTGGATCTCCCTCTCAAATTTTTCTGTGTCTCGTCTTTCCATTATCTTGCTTGTTAAGTGGAAATTTCCTGAGTCCCTCGGACTTGACCCGGACATTGGCCCTTTTTGCAAGTCTGCATTTAGAGATATTGCCCCGTGTCTACTAATCCTTGGCGAGAGAGGGTTCTATTATGTGTGCCCTGACGCGGTGAAGCCGAATTCTGACCTCGCCGAGCAGGGACCTGCTAGAAGTTTGCTTTGTTCTGGGTAAAGTATACTTAGTGGAGTTATGTGGTATCTCTTTGTCATCTTTTTGGGACTTGTGTTTAGATGACTCCTAGCGGCGGCTTGCGTAGTGCGGGGGTTTAGGTGACTCATGTCACATAGCGGCAGACTTGTGCCCGTTACTCGAAAAAAGTAATTGATTACCGTTACCGTTACTTGTACAGAAAAAGTAATTGATTACCGTTACCAATTACAGGACTTCAAATGTAATTGAGTAACGAGTAGAAAAGTAACGCGTTACTCCGGTCGTTACTGTTTCCTGTGTGGTCGTTACTGTTTCCTGTTTACTGTTACTGTGTCCGGTCGTTAACGTGTCCCTTGTTTGAGAGCAGCGAAGTTGAATACATTTACGTATCTGCGAGGCAAGCGCGTGCGAAGTGGCGCCTCTTTTGTGGACGGGACACGAAGAAAAGAAAACGGAGCCCTCGAGCGCGTTTGTGAGTGAAGGTGTTCCTCGATTTGCGTCGTACTCGTGCGATAGTGCTTGCTGGCGAGGAAGCTTGCTGGCGTGGTGAAGCAGCAACAGGCATTCGGATGGGACGCGATCGCACAAACCCAGTAAGAAAGTACTTCACGTATGACATCACAACAAACATGTCCGTCTGTATCATGCGCTTCAAGTAAAAGAGAATGTCTATTTGAACAGGCAGTCACCTACAGGAACCAAGAGCCACCGATTTCACATCTGCCTATTACCGTATTTTAACGCGTATTAGCCGCGGCTTATGCGCGATTTATTTTTTTCGCGGACGCTCTGCGGCTTATCCGTGGATGCGGCTTATCTGGTGACTATTTTTCCCTGGTGCTTTCCCCATACCCCGGGTTAAACGAAAGGGCCGACAGTGCCTCATGTTTTTCGGAACAGGACCGCCCTGCCAGTGCACGAACAATACCGAACAGGGGCGGGTCCACTCCACATTCGAGTGGACTAACCCGTCAATCCACGAAAAACACGCAACAAGGGCACAATCCGATCTTAGTAGAACACTAGAACTGACCTCCTTTGTTATACATCATGCCGACACCGGAATGTGGACAGGGCTTATGGCCTTCCCCACGGTCTCCTTTGTCGGCAGACCCACAGGAAGGGTTCAATACACCTGTCATCGGGATAAAACGTGGTCAGCTAAACGTCAGTTCTCATTTGACTATAGCAGCAGCATTCGTGGACACGGGCACGGCAGTTAGAGGTGAGGCATGGCTCCAACGCTGAGGCACAGCCACGACAGCGGCTTCAAACTAAAAGTCGTCGACTTCGCGCACAAGTGCGTGAACAGGGCAGCTGGCAGGGAGTACGGCGCTGACGAGCGTTGAGCGTCTCTGTTGATTTTGTATGTGCATCACTGGTTTAGCGCACAAAGCAGTCGCGTCGTATTACCCGCGGCTTATCTGCGAGTGCGGCTTATCTGCAAAAACATTTTCAAAATGTATCTAAAAACGAGTCCTGCGGCTTATCTGCGGTGCGGCTAATACGCGTGAAAATACGGTAATATCGAATACCACGTATGCGGACTAAACGGATTTACATTTTGCAACATTGATTTTTTTTTTCTGGGCATGAATATGCCCACCAGAAGCGGAACCGGTTAAAACCGGTATGAATCGTTATTTTTTTGCTCCGGAGCAGAACGGTACCGGACCGTTTATGATAGAACCGAAACGAAAACCGGAACGAAAAACGTTTCGGTTCGACACCCGGCCCACGAAGCCCCATGGTTGCCACACATTGCAGAGCTGCCCGCGAATCGGTGTAGACCTCCCAGACACGCGGAGGGACCTGGGATATCTGCTGCAGAAAGAGTAGAATGGCATATAGCTCCGCCGATATTGATGACGTACGATGTGAGAGACGATGTCCACGTGAGACTGCATCAGATGCACTCTAAGAAAAAAAGGAGTACTTTTACTCCTTTTGGGGACTAAATGCATTGCCACAAAAAATAGTCCCTTTCAGGAGCAAATGCACGGGAGTAAATGAATGTCACACAGTGGAGACCGCATTTCAGGCGCTGTTGTAAGAGTCCCAGGTACATAATTGGTGTGCATGCATGAAAATACTTTGAAGCAAACCGTCAACCGAGTGATATAAACTCTTGTGCCATACTAGGGCACAATTTGCGAAGAAAGAAGAGCTAACTGTTTCTTACTCTGTGTGGCTGAAAAGTTGCTACGTTGTCTGAGTTATACAGCCTTATGTCGTTCCGATTAACAAAGGGCACATATTTACGTAGACTGTTGCATTCAAGAGACCATTCTCGAAGTTTAGTGACAATTTGCAGTCCTGGGGAGTAAACGTCGGGACTAAATATCGGGTTAGGGGACTAAAATGGGGAGTAATTGCAGACTAGGGGAGTAGAAGCTGCAATTACTCCCCGTTTTACTCCTTTTTTTCTTAGAGTGTGGGATCAGCGATGGATATTTCACGGCACGCGCTCTTTTCTGGATTTTTAAGCTCCTTGCTGCGAAATGTAATTAGGGTCTAACTTTTTTGTGTGTTAAAACCGATTTCTCCCGAAGTTCGGATTACACCCGATTTATCCCCCAATTCCAATAACGTATCACGTTGTGTCACGTCTCACGTACACAAATTAGTTAGCAACTTGTACACATGTAAGATGTAAGTATTATTTGAGTTGATCAATACACTATTTGAAACACATTTCGGATGCTACAACATGCGGTGCCTGTCACTATAAATCGCGAGGGATGCTTGTGTGACCAATATATGAACTGCGGGCAGCTTGCTTGACAGAAAAAAAAAAGAAAAGAAAAGGAAAAGAAAAACGATAACACCCGAATATTAGCCGATTTCTCCCCGAATTACATATATAATGAAGAGCACTCGATGTTCCCCCCTGAATCCCGTAAAGACACTTAACCCGAAAATGTCAGACCCTATATAGATTGCGTCGACACGCTCACGGAACAAGTGTAGACAGCGTAGTGATAATCTGGTAGTGATTCCAAATCTGCTCTGCAGTAACTTACATCTCCGAGAACTTACAGCTGTATGGCCCCTGCAATCAGTGCCATCATTGCATAGAGACGCTACGGACGTTGGACACGACATAATCTTCCAGTGTATACCGGGACACTGCAACATAGCTGGGCATGGCACCGCCGATGCTGTGGCGCGTAGATCACACGAGAAACGTTCTGCTCGACCTACGTATACCTGTACTTCACTTTTTCTGAGGCTAGCGCATGCTGACCCTCGGTATCAACAACTCGGAGGCGAGGCTCGGTCATCCCCTCTGCAATGGGTTGTCCTACGGTAGGTTGTCCCTTACCCTACTGCCACTTATTATTCCGAGACCATTCACTACGCTGTTCCACTGGCATCGCCTGAATGTGTCCTACACCGTGATTTCACCAGAAATTCACTGCTGGGGGGGGGGGGGGGGGGTGCCGAGCTTTCAAGGGGAGTGGGAGGGGGTGCTTGGTGAAGGTTCCACTTACGGAATTTTTCATAGACACGGAAAGAATCGTGGCACAATGGTGACATATCTGCACAGCTTTCCCGTTTTATTTGTACATGTTATTACATTAGAACACAGTACAGTAGAATACAGATTCATTATGAACGGCATTTCAACAATAATATGCATAATCACACGACCGGCAAAGAAAAAAGCCTAGCACATTGTCTCACGAAGCTCAATGAACACCTAGCAACCAACCGTGAAAACCTTAGACGAAAAGAGCAGAATAATCGCTTGATTGAGTTGGGCGCAAATGGTTCTTGATGATCCACATTGAGTTTGCGTGCCCGCACGCATTTTTGCTCGTATATGCGCGGAATATATGCATTGAACAGTCACTTTCAAATGATTTTGGAGAAATGCATGGTACGATCATCCATGAATTCCGGATGATCATCCATGATCATCCGGCTGCATGAATGTGGTACAGCCAAAGTTTGACCGTACAGGATGTAATTCGCTGCGCCGGACTCACTACCAGAACGTGTTGGTGGCCGAGCTGGGTGGGGTTACCTGAGAAATTTCAGGGGGGGGGGGTTGCAAAAATGCAGGGGGGTGTACACTCCCCCCCCCCCTGAGGGGGGTGTAGGGAAATCCCTGGACTCCTACAGCAGTCGACTACTAGACTTTGGAAAGATGACTTCTCCAACTGGCCGAACGTGTGTGTCCGTTGAGGACACAGTCAATATCTTGCTACCCTATATGGACGATGTCATCAGGACAGCAAGCAGGAATAGCAAGCCGACCTTCGGTCAGGCTGACCTTTCCGAAAGAAACGTATACCCCCCCCTCCCCCCTCATCGGCATCGATGACATCTCCGGGCAACTTTGGCCCGACTGGACAGCCCTTTTGACGTGACGAAGATCCTGGCTCCTGGCCTGGGCCGATCGAATATTTACAAGACCTGCAAGCCTTTTGTCTTCTCTTGCAGGCATGAAGTGTGGAGGTACACACACGCACACATAAATGGAATTATGTGTTGTTATGGTTATGATGTGGTGGGTTATGATGTGGTGGGCTACCGGTTATGATGTGGTGGGATCATTCACCGCCACGGAGGTAACAACAACAACAACAATAGATGCTGATGATGAGATGGTAACGACGAGGAGGTAACCATGAATGTAACCACGGGGTTCCCATGTCAAGCACTTTTCCATATTATATTTACTTTCTTTCCTCTTTCGGTTGCGAGAACCGACGTCTGCCTGACCTCTTGATAAGCGCTGCACTCTCCATTTTGTTTTTTTCCCCACCAAATCAATAAAAAAACATCGAGCTTGGTCTAGTCTCTTGTACGTCGAGGTGAGCGCGGGTGCGGGTATACCCGCAATGCGTCCGTAGGTTAGTTTTAGCGTTTTAGGTTAGTTAAGCGTCCCTGGCGTCCGTAGGTTATTTTAGAGGCTGCGGGCAGTGTGGGTTTACCCGCACCACACGCACCCACTAAACTATTATCATTAACCTATTATCACCCGAACTTTCTAATTCATTGATTTTAAAAGAAAAAAAAAGGTGTTAGTCCCAAGCCACTCGGGACTGGTTGTTCCTGGCTACCGGCTAATTAATTTGGGCATTCCACGGTTTTCATTGAGAAAAACACCCACAAAAGTAAACTTTCTCGCATATTTCATGGTCCTTTGACCTTTCACCAGAGCACATTTGGCTTTTACTTAGATAGCTGACAAGTTCGGCATCGAATGTTAAGCGAAACAGCACGCCCTCGTGGAAATTCCTCTCGTTTCTTTCAAATCAACTCTATCCGGCAATACACCAGCTAGACATCTCATAATAACGCGGACAGAAACCCCGAGGCACGGTCTCCTTCACCAGCTAACGTGCGCCTTGTCCCTCTTTCATAATATCGCGATTATCAGATTAGACTACAGCTGATACGATATCAGTCATTTTCCCACGCAGACTCTAAAACGGAACTTCACTGCATGACACCCGTATAACTAACCGTCATTATGAATGATATCGTTCTGTTTGGGGATTCTTTTTCATAATCAATCAACCAAACAATCGTTTCGCAGTTTCCAGTGACGCCTGTGACGTCTGTGTGGCTGGATCTTCCGCTCCGATGCCAATACATGAGTGACGCTGACAATACAAAGCTTGGTGACAATACAAAGTGACGCTGCGGGTAAAGTGCGGGTTTACCGCACTGCGTTCGTGGGTAATGCGGTTGCGGTGGCACATCTGCGGGTAGCTCTCTTACTTGATGACAATACACGGGTGGGGTGCGGGTACGATTTTACTTAGCCGCACTCAGATCTACTTATACGTATTATCGTCCTCCTTCAATGATTTTGAGTCGGACGAAACCTATATACCTGCTTCTTTCCGAGGCTGAAAGATTCCCTGTCCCCATCAACGCCATCATCCGGCGGATTTCCCCCACCTTTTCGTTCCCCTTTTCGACATAAGGGCTGAACAAAAGCGTGATGAAAAGTGTGTTCTTCATGAAGCAGAATAAAACGCGAAACAAAAGACGCGAGAAACGAGAAGGATACAAAAGAAGGTTGTAAGACGGCGGATAATAAAAGGGTGTTCAGAATCACGGCGTGGCCCTTTGATTTGATGCGGCCTTCAATTTCCCCTGTTGCGGCGGCCTGGGTGACGTTTAGTGCTCCAACTTCCTCCAGCCGTTTCAGGTCGCAAAACGAGATTGGGTAGGAGGCAGTACGCTCTTGATCGAGATGCTCTAAGGGGTGCGAAGTGTCTTGCGTGTTGCTGGGACGGAAGGACTGCGGCTGTAAAGTCTCCTCTCGTGTCGGTACGTGTTGTGTTTCCAGGATGGGATGTGCCTCGGCAGGAAACCCGAACGTGACCTAAAAAATAAAATATGCTGTGAGAGCAACTGAAAGGATTGATAATGAGACACGAAAGGAAAAATAAATAAAATAAATAAGGTATACGTTGTTATCGTTATTATTATTATTATTTATTATCGTGGCTTCGTTAATCAAATGTTGCGTACGGTAGGCTGAGCACGTAGTGTGTAGATGTATGAGCATGTAGGTTTTCCAATCCAATTCACCCGATCCAATCCAATCCGATCCGATCCGATCCGAAAGAGCGCGTATCAGCGTAATATGGTCGAACAAGGAACATTAAACCGACTATGGCTTGCTCGCTAAGGAATTGAGACCTTTTCACATTATTGCGTGCTTCAAAGTCGCCGACATCAGTCATCTCAGCCGCCTCACTTGTCTCTAATGTTGTAATGTTGTCTCTACGCTTTTGCTCTCATATCATAGCTACGCTATTACTCTCATAATCCAATTCGTAGCGCACACACATTTGTCAACCCAATTTACAGACTCCACACACAGAATCGTGAGCTGTCCAACTTATTAGTGTATCTTATATCCTGTGTTTGTACCCCTTTTCACGAATGAAGCCTATACCCACCTCCTGGTGGCACTACACGCCAATAGTTCTTACGTATTACTACACGCCGAAAACACATCCATGACATAGAATGTGTTTTCGCCTTTTCGGTCACTAACGGCCCCTACATCCCGTTCTCATTGCCCGAGGAAGTTATTCAAGTCCATTGCTCGGAACCGCTCCTTCAAATACATCCTGAATTCTTTAGCTACAAGGAAGATCACAATGCGACTCCTCCATATCAGGTTTGCGTCCAGTGGACAGCACCCACTGTCTTCTGGGGCCCTTTGCGACTTCAGACATTAAGAAGCGTAAGGGTAACCATATCTCGTGGCCCCTAGGGGGCAGTCTCTCGACGCGTTGCTTGGCGGGTTGCAACAAAGTACTTTGAGTATTTCGCAGGAGGGACTGTTGTTTGAAATAAGATAATTTTTTACGTCGTTTTTAATTTTGGAGTCACTGAGCAAAGACACGTTCAGGCGCCGAAAACTGGAGCCAGAGCGAAAATTATTCAGGCCAGATATAGATAACAGGACACCAACATGATCCGCGAGATCTCCAGCAGGTCGCGTCACACAGCTGTATATGAAACCCGACAAGCCTGGCGAGACTTAAAATCTGCCCAAGCAGCACAATGTACTGAAAGTCGAGTGCAATGAGGGTGGACGGTATGTGTCTTATCAATGTTCCTTAGTTTCAAGAGTCTGTTCAAGGTCTTCTAGCTACCCGTCCACCCCTATTGCACTCGATTTTCAGTACATTGTGCTGCTTGGGTGTCCATTCGGCTGTGGCGGCCCAGTGAATCAACCCAGGTGAATTCATAAGCATTCTCGTTGACATGTGACCAAGCGTCAATAAAGCCAATGGAATTTACTAAGCGTTCAAGTTATTTATTTGCTTGCCTGCCGTGCTGTCGGTCTATCGTGCAGTTGAAGTCGCCCGCAAAGAGTAAATTTTGGTTACCATAAAAAAAAAAAAGGGTAAATTGTGCGAAAGAAATCGGAGCGCTCGCTGCGACGGGTAAGGGCGTAAAGATTAACAATGCGAAACCCGCTATTTCCGTACTCCAATTCCACCACCACAGCCCTATCTTCGGTGTCTGTGTCGAGCCATCGGACGGTACCCCGGAATGACGGGAACACTAAAATACCCGTACCTGCCCTATGTGGCGAGCCAGGACTGAAGAAAGCTCTGGGCCCATGTAATCCTCAAGAGACTTGATCGCGCGCCCAGGAATGCAACCAGTCTCTTGAAGAAGGAGAATGTCAACACCTGCCAACTTTGCCCATATCGACAACCTCCACCTGCTTGGCCTCCCTGCTAAACCCCCGGACGTTTAAGGTAGCAAGACTGAACAGAGACATTAAAAAGAAGGGAAATGAAGCGAACTTAACACTAGGACACATCGTCGATTTGAGACTCATCGTGCATCTGGGAGCTGCCGGAGGACACGCGCATACGTTTAGCGACAGAAGCGGAAAAATCCCTATCACCCGTATGCACTATATTAGGGTCCTCATCAATCACCAAGCGCTCGGAGTCTGAGGACGCAACACTGTCGTCCTCGACACCGATAGCTTCGGTAATCTGGGAGTTACACCCTGCCACTACACTGTCACCAACAACAGGACTCGCGTGCTCAACTGAAGCAGCATCTCTTGTATCAAGAGCACCGCCACTGACTACCACCAGCTGCAACACTTAACAGTACTGGTAACGGTGCTAACAGCAGTGACACCGACAACGGTGTGACCGGCATCCGCACCGTCACCACTAACTGCATCTCCACTAACATTATCACTGCCACCACTAACAGCGAGAGGCTCTTCCGCCACACTAACGGTATCGTGAGCAACTCCCGTTGGACATATACCAGCTCAGCCGTGGCAGATCGTCTATGAGCGCCTGCACGGGGGAGGAAGGGGTTGGTAGCACCCCCCCCCCCCACACACACACCAGAAACACGGGATGCCCATGTCGTAGCCGAACATTCGGATACAGCGTGATCCCCACCACAGCGCTTACACAGAGCATCGCACCTCTCATGCCCAAAATCACCACAGCCGAGCACACACCGGGATCGCGCAGTCGTTTTTGAAGTGGCCCTCTGCGCCACACCGCATACAAACTCGTTTTATACCTCCATAGTTGACGGTCAAACGCTTACCACGCACACTTATGAAGTTCGGAACTGGGGTCCGCATTTCCATAAGGGCGCGCAGGTTACCCGTTTCAATACCCACTAGCTCCTTCTGAGGGAACGTCTCGCGAACTACCTTGGTGACAGGACCGGTACTCAGTGAGAACGGACTTCATCGCCACATCAGGGATGCCGTCTGGAACCGAGATGACTGAAACTGTGACCAAGTTGGACTCCAGTGAGACCAACTCGGTCACGTTGTTCTTCGCGAGCCCAGGGACTTCAGCTTCTCAGCACCAGACCTGGACTTAACAATCAAGTCGCATGCTCCACCACCAATGTGACGCATGCTTTTCCCGATTTTCCTGACCTTCTTCACAATAGGAAGTAGAAAGCCCACCCGCGACACAGCCGAAGGCAGTGTCACGGTAGCGGAAAACGCTAAAGGCCTACTTGCCATAGAACTAGGTGGCGAAAAACGCCGAAAAACGGTGCGCCATACTCGCCTCACATAGTGAGGCAACCACACAAAGAAATCAGCACACAGAAAGACAAGAAGTCACTCACCAGTAAAATGGAACGAAGCTGAACCTGCCGATGCCGATTAGAAATCTTTCATTCCTTCCTTAGAAATCGAAAGCATCGCGCGCATCTTGGGTATTGTCAAAAAGCAGGAGAGAGCTACCTATAGAGGTAGTCGCATCGGTGTGTGTATTGTCATTCAAGCAGGCGAACTACCTATAGAGGTTGTATTGTTGAATCTATGAGATGAGCCACAGAAGATTCCTACGCCTTCTAACCATTTAACCATTTAGCCCGCTTGTTATCCATATATTGCCTATTCCTATCCTTGAGTCAACAATTGAGTCACGTTCTAAAACATTGCCCCTTTGCTACAATCCCACAAGCTAACTTTACGTTACAGTCCTACAAGCTAGATCCATCGAGGCGTATCCATGTTTGCGACACAATGTTTGTGAAAGACATCAAGGCGGTGACAACGAGGCTAACAGTATCTATGGTTAATCGTCGTTCATAGTTGACGGTGAGCCGGCAAGTGTCTCCGTCATGGTGACTATATACTGTCTGCCTAGACAACACACCCTGTTCCAGGATTCGAACATGCTATGTCAACAACAACAACAATGCGTTGCCCACCTCTGTGAGGCCGACAACGGCGAGCCCTTTCATCACCACCACCACCACCAACAACAACAACAACAACTTTATTTTGATCATGATGATTGGGATGTTTCATCGCCAGAGGCGATACTGTACCGCATTGCCTGTGGGAACTTGATAAAAATAGAATGATGAGCCTCACTGTGAGGACCGAAGTCGTACACCTCGCATCAGGGTTAACTTGAACGCCATTCTGGCCTGCGCTCCCTGGTGGTGCATTTTGGTAAACTATTTCCACGTTATGGAGGCGTTTTCTGCTAGGCGCTGGCAGGGTGGTTCTCTTCCCGCCTCGCAGGCTGGAGCGGTGTTCTAGTTCACTTTGACGCGAACCGTACGTTGTAAAACAACAACAACAAGAACAACAAAAAAGTTAGTAGTTCTTTTTGGACAGAGCCTACGTTGGTGGGCTGGATTTGACCATGGACCCGATAATTCCTTCTTGTGAGAGGGCGAGAGTCTAGTTATACTTTAGAGACACGCCAGCGGCACGCTCGTTGGTGGTAGACAAGGTCGTGCTGAAAACTGGGAGGTGGTGGGTTCGAATCCTACCACAGGCTGTATGTGCTGTCTGAGGTTTTCCCTGGGTTTTCCGAAGACTTTCCAGAGGAATGTCGTCACAGTTCCCCCTGAAGTCGGTACAGGACGCATAATAACACCCCTGCTCCCCACTCCTTCCTGTTGTCCTCTCTGCATCTGTCCACAGCTGTACGCCGCTCCTAGCCACAGTTGCTTCGCGGCTCTAACACAATTTTTTTTTTAAATTTAGAGACACTTTAAGAGTGGCCCTGAAAGGTTGGGAATGGAACCTGGGTCAGTCAGTGTTGTCGGCTATTCCTACCGAGTGATCTGTATCGTAAAGGGTGCTTTATAGAAACTACAGCCATTTAGTTGTCAGCGAGTCACTTCATTTAAGATACGCCTTGAATAATAGAGAGAGAGAGAGAAAAATGGAGACGTAGGGCCGCTCCGGTGAAGCCAGCTGCTCGGAGCAGCCTGAAGCAGTGTTCAAAGCTATTCGGAGCTCCGGATCTGTTCGGAGCTAGTTCGGCCTGGAGCAGCACGGAGCTATGTTCTGGAGCAGCCTGCTCCAGAACATTTAGTGGATGCTCAATCAGGACGCTAATCGCTCTCTTGAGGTATCGTGAGCCTTTAAAGGAGGCCGAGAACGTTTTTGAGAAAAGTTGAGCCTCCGATCGTGAGAAAGACGGCCGCATCACCTGTTGAATATTATGGAGTTTATTGGTTCGTAAGCACTCTACGTGAACCGGATACGACAAAAAAAAAGGTCGATCCATTGATGGATCTGACCTAAATGCGTTAGCATTAAAACTTGAAAACCCTTTTGGAACTCACCTCCACAACGCTACACAACTCTTCAACGACCCTTCCCAAACGCTACACAACGTTTCACACGACCCTACACAACGCTAGCACAAGACAGCATACGCAGGCAAACGAACCTTTCGGGCTTGCTCCTATTCAGCTTGGAGGCGCCGTTGGCTGCACCTGCCACTGCCGTCACGCCGGCGCCGCGTCGGGCGGGATATCCACGTGCCCTCTCCTCCTCTTTCCTCGAAGCGCCTCTCTCTGCTTTCGTGGCTACAGACACAACACGCTGCGATTCTTGCCCAACGAGGACTCTAGTGCTTACGCATTAAAATGATGTTGTTAAATCAGGAAACGTACTTGATCAAATCAGATCAATCAAGGCAACGCGATATGAACCACTTCACTGGAATAAAGTCAATGGGTTCTCACGTTTTCGGAACCGTTATCATGAACACCTTCGAATCGGTCTAACACAACTGACTAATGGTTCTCCAGTGGTCAATTCACATTGTGCATGTCGATATCAATGACTGCATCTGCAATTCAGTGCCGTCGGTGGTAGCCAAGGTCGTGCTGAAGACTGGGAGGGGGTGGGTTCGAATCCTACCACCGGCTGTGCTGTCTGAGGTTTTCCCTGGGTTTTCCGGCAGACTTTCCAGACGAATGCTGACACAGTTCCCCCTGAACTCGGCCCAGGACGCATACTAATCCCCTGTCTCCCACTCGTTCCTGCTGTCCTCTCTCCATCCAGCTGTACGCTGCTTATAGCCACAGTTGCTTCGCGGCGCTAACGCGAAATAAAAAAAAAAGCGTATCGTATCGTAGATTGCTCTCTTACCGCTGTAATTGCGCATTCATTGGTGGTGACTGACGGTCAAACTAAAATCTTTTTGTTGGTTACCTAGTAATTAGCAATCATTACATACGTCACTCAATTTTTATAATTTGTGTCTACTTGATCATATTTATAATTCAACTTTATCTTATATGTTGTATGTTATATCATGTATTTATATTTCATTTATCGTGCATTTAACTTATATGTTATATCATGTATGGTGTATGGATTCACTGGTCTACGGGTGTACTCTTTATGATCTAATGTACGCACCATGGAGGACCCTTTATACCATTGGTTCTCCCCTGGGTCCTCTACATGTATACAAATGTCCCTGTGCAGTTTAATTCCACGTGACAATGAAATTAACAATTCACAATAGTATCCACAATATAAGAAGTACATGAATGATGATGGGATGAGGTGTTTCAGCGCAACACTTGCGATACTATACCTCAGCGCACGTGGGTTAATATATGAGGGCGATGGCGATGAAAAAGATGAGACATACATACACACGCACGCACACACACGTTTAAAGAGGGCGTCGTAACTGTCGGTGTTAGCAGTTCATGCGGTTGGTCACATAATACACACGCGATATAGAATTCTATACGTACGGCACCCAAAAATTATGAATACTTTGGTAATTTAGTCTTGCAGAACAGTAATACCGCAAGTAATAAGTCGTACTTAGGAGAAGTCAGTACGCTACCAGATGCGGTTCACGCGTTCGTTTGGATGCCAGATGGATGTCCTATGGATGTTTGAGTTGTCTCGCGACGTAAGACCACGAATTATCAATTATCGTTTGGATGCTTTAATTAATGGATATTTTATGGCAGTCTGAAAATTGCTAGCCGAGATGCACAGGAGCGGTACGATCGCTATGAGAGCGCATTAGAGAAACTGATTTATTTTTCCCAAAAAAAGCTCGTTTCCATCGAGCGAAGTAACGACCGAACAGTGAAATTACGTAACGGCAACAGAAGGCATTCTACGAGCTCAGTTACGAAACGCAGGATCATGTCGAAAAACAAGGTGACGAGAATTAAAGCCTTCCTATGGCCCACTAACGTCGACAGCTGTTTAGGTCCGCAACGACTGGAGAGAGAGAGAGAGAGAGAGAGTGAGAGTGCGGGAGCCAGAGGTCGGCAGATGGCCCTATCAAGCTACCGCATTTAACTGCGTTTGGCAGAATGCCCAAGATGCAGCCCATTTTCATTTTATATATTGTATTTATATGCAATAAGGCAATCAATATTTATAGACTCATTTTGGCATTAGGTGTGCAGCACTGACATTACCAGATAATTGTGGTTGTTGCTGGGCTTTCTTTGTTTGTTTGCTTATCTGTTTTGTTTATCTTTATCGCAAATAAATACAGACCTATCTGGACTGCAAGGGCAACCGCTGTCGAACAGTCCATCGACAAGATGACACAACAGACATTATCACCAAAGGTCTTGTGAGGGAAAAGGAAAAGGCCTGAGGACTTTCCCCGCGTTTTTTGGACGTGTTTTCTCTTTTTAAAAACCATGAAGTGCTCGATGGTAGTAGTTAGTATGAATCATGGCTCTCAGAGCATGGGCAATGCTTCTAAAACTAGGTTAACAAAAAGTCGTGGTGCTTTTTTTTTTAATTTGTGCGTATTGATGCCCGTGTTCCACCTATTAAAATACTAAAACTACTAAAAATGCTAAAACAGTGTGATACGATGTCGGTTCACGCATGGTAGTGCCATGTCATGTCCTCGTTAGTACTAATCGAGACATTCCTGTACATGAGAAGCAAGTGACACCTCGAGACTTCTGTGGAGAAGTCCAAACGATGCCAAAAAATGAAACGGCACGACGTATGCGGCCTGCTACACAAATCTGCTCCAAAGACTGATTCTCGGAGGTTAGCATTTTCCCAGTACACAAATACTGGGAGAAGAACAAAAATCTCTACTACGTGCATACTGATAGATAGCTTGAAGCTTACCCCTTCTGGAAATTAGATTGCCGTTTCACATGTATCATTCTTCCATGTATGATTTTTGACATACACGAGGGGTGTTCAAGTCAAACCGGGACTTTCTGTCTCCTGAGTGTACAAATGGCTCGCGCCGCTTCTTTTTCGTCATTTTCACACGCGACAGGCCTACGCATTCACCAAGTGGTGGTCGAAAGTTTGTGCAAAACAGAAGACACGTGCTGGACAAGAGGGCCGACAACGACGTGAGCGCGCACATCGAACAGCGAATTGTCATGAAGTTTCTCGTGAATGAAGGCGCAAAGTCATCTGAAATTCACAGAATACTTCAGGCTCAGTATGGCCACGATACACTTAGCCGCAGCGAAGCGTTTGAGTGGTGCAAACGGTTCCGAGGCGGCCGTACATCAGTGCAGGACGATCCCGGCCGGGGCTGCTCAGAGCCCAGTGTCAGAGTTCCTGAGAACATCCAACTTGTGGAGTGCCTGATCCTCAAGGATCGACATATAACATGTCTAGAACTGGGTCGAAAGACGGACCTTTCTGTGGGAACGTTGAACAATGTCATTCATGAACACCTCCAGTTTCGGAATGTTAGTGCCCGTTGGGTCCCGAGGCAGCTCTCCGTGTTTGACCGACAGAGAAGACTGGAAATCTCCCAAGAGCTAAGGTACCGTTTCGACACTGAAGGATAGCCGTTCCTTGATTGGATCATCACGTGCAATGAAACGTGGGTGCACCATTTTACTCCTGAGTCTAAACGCGCATCAAAACAGAAGAAGCATCCGGACTCGCCAGCTCCCAAGAAGTTCCGAAGCACCCCGTCTGCGGGTAAGGTCATGGCCACGGTTTTCTGGGACGAGGCTGGCGTTGTTCATGTTGATTTTCTGGCCAGTGGTACCACCATCAATAGTGCATATTACTGCCAGGTTCTCAGGGATGTGCATAAGGCGCTGAAGCAAAAGGGGCCGGGCCCCATCACCAAAGGAGTCCTCGTCCTATACTGGACAATGCACGCCCGCATATCGCGCAGCTAACGACACGCACTTTATAGGAACTTGGCTGGGAGTTGCCGCCACATCCCCCTTACAGTCCAGACCTCGCCCCCAGCGATTTCCATCTCTTCGAGCCACTGAAGGCATTCCTTGGGGGCCGCCACTTCAGCTGCGACGACGAGGTCAAGAATGCGGTCCGATCATGGCTGCTACGCGCCAGTAAGGATTTCTACGCTGCTGGCATCCAAGCCCTCGTGAAACGCTGGGACAAGTGCATTAGTGCAGCTGGAGATTACGTTGAAAAATAAAACTAATTTCTCGCCTGTAAGTTCATATTACTTTTGCGAAAAATGAAAAGTCTCGGTTTGACTTGAACACCCCTCGTACAATCAATTTTTCGGTTACACGCCGTTTTAGTCTTGATGGTTTTATATTTGTTTGCTTGTTTCGAATTTTAATATTGTGAAGTGACTTTCCAGGATTTCTACATTGCCCAAGTGGGAAGTGGAGCAAATAATTTAGCGAATTCCCGCGATGAGCGATCTTTGCATCGATAGCATGATTGAGGTCCCTCACATGCCCTTGATCTTACTGGAACATAATTAAGGGCACCAGGGAAGGATACAAGTAGGCCTTTATGATCAGAAATTGATTATAATCAATTTCATCCAATCAACCAATTTCAGCCAATCAATTTCAATCAACCCAGGTTATCTATAGATACCCTTGCAACAATGATTCATTACGGATTATCACCCGATAACAAAATATAAGACGAATAAGCATACTGCGGTAACACATTATCTGGGAACCAGCTTTGAGAAATACAAGTGGTTTGCGCTTATTGAAGAAGGCTAACGTATATTCCGTTTGTGAACTTAGGGAACATACCTACACACCGAGAGCTCCACCATGTCGATTCTTTCATCGCATGAAAGACTTCCTTCTGACTGATTCTAATTGATTGATTGTGAGAAAAAAAATGGGGATGTTAGTCCCAAACTACTCGCATTTTCCTTTCTTCATTTTCATCAATAGCACCTGGATAGTTCTTAAGGCTTAAACGAAAAAAGAAAAGCCAGAAAACAAGGAAACACGCAATACAATAAATGCGAAGTTTCATCAGAAACATTGATAGGAGTTGCGGGCCTCACACTAGTGAAGCCTACTTTTCTGCATTTTATTTTTTCTTAAAATCAAATCAAATCAAATCAAATCAAATCAAATCAAATCAAATCAAATCAAATCAAATCAAATCAAATCAAATCAAATCAAATCAAATCAAATCAAATCAAATCAAATCAAATCAAATCAAATCAAATCAAATCAAATCAAATCAAATCAAATCAAATCAAATCAAATCAATCAATCAATCAATCAATTAACATTGATTTTTCTTCCTTTGTATTTTCTTATGCGCATCGTATTCTAACTTTTTGTACTCTTAGCGTGATATAAATATAGCGCCCCCTCTTTATTATCTTTAAGGAACGAAGCTGCCCACACATATTTGCACGTATAGCTACTTCCTGGTCTGCTTCTCCATCCTTCATGTGTACGTGTATATATTTCGGCACATTTTTTTTATGCGCCTTACTAAACTGCGCGCCATAAAATTTTTGGAAAGCCTATACGAACTGTCCGCCATTTTGGCCTGACCTCAAAAAACTGCTTCTCGCTACTGGTTATGCCCTCAAGAGTCGTTTCTCCCCGGTCGTATACGACCGGCCCGTGGAGGCTGCCAGGCTGTAATAAAATACCGTGGCAATAATAAAAATAATAATAATAATTGCAGTAAATAGGGCGACAACGACGCTGACGCGACGTCATAAACGCAGCGCGACGTTAATAAAAATGCCCCTGAAGTGGAAAGTAACGCGAGACTTCTATAGTGTTCATTCGTCTAACATGGGCAAAGGAAAGAGAAAAAGAAAGGAAAAAGAAACAGTAAAACCACATAAATATCGGTGGATATAACGCGGGGCTGTTGTACCCAAACTTGAATGGTCCCGGTTGCACTGTTGGCGACTGAAGCTCAGGCGTTACCGCTTCGAACCGGTTATGGTACAGATACTTATCACCAGAGCGCGGATCTTCAGGCAAATGCCTTTTTGTTGGGGGCAACGTCGAGATAGTGCCTTACAATGTTCTTTTTTTTTTTTATTCCGTGTCAGAGCGCGAAGCAACTGTAGCTATGAGCGGCGTACGGATGTGGACAGATGGAGAGAGGACAGCAGGAAGGAGTGGGGGACAGAGGAGTTCGTATGCGTCCTGGGCCGACTTCAGGAGGAACTGTGCCCACATTCGTCCGAAATGTCTTCGGAAAACCCAGGGAAAACCTCAGACAGCACAGCCGGTGGTAGGATTCGAACCCACGACCTTGGCTATTGCCAACGAGCGGGACACCTCAACCCGCTCGGCTATGCCGCTGGTGGGCCTTACAATGTTCTAATCCGGAATCAGGTCGAAAAGTTCGTTGCAAACGCATATCGTTCGTGCCCCGTTTTTTCCTGTTTCAACTTTTTGTGCCTGTCTCATCAATAAATGCCTAAACGGACACTTCTACTTTTTTTTTCAAAGCCAAAATTTCAAAAAAGGACCGACCAGGCCCTATCTTCTCTTCGAAGCCGCCTGACAGGATCGATGGAGTGGATAGCATTGTTTTGCCAACGCGTCCATGCTGTTCATTAACTCAACAGTGAAGAACGAACTGGTTGTGATATTCACGACAGCTTCTTACATGACTGCTGGGTCGCACCTTGCCGTCCTATTCCAACATGACTTACATGACTAACGTGATCATGTGGGGTAGTTGATACATATTAGCTACGAAAGACACGCACGACAGACTTCACCTCAGGGCATATATTGAGAAGTTACCCGTCAAAAAGAACTCGTTACGAGTTAAGTTACCGTGTGAAAAATGTAACTAAGTTAATAACAAAGTTCTACAGCCTGAAACGTAACTCGCAGTTACTGAGTGACTTATAAAAAAACGAAGGAGTCACTTCCAACTTACTCGCCTACTTAACAGTTTTATAGGAAGAAAACTGGGTGTTAAAAATGACTTCTGTGCTACTTTAAGGACACGCAGAGGAGGAGTGCGTCCCAGCGAGCTGAGGGAAGACCTATTCGAGTTCCGTACGTCCACGGGCTCGGGCACACAATTTTTATAAAACCTTGGAACAAGATATGGCGTACCAGTTGTATTTACAGCCCCGATAAAACTCGTCTCCCTCCTCTCGAAAGTGCACCAGGACTGTGCAAAGAAAGGGTGTGACGTTAACCACAAGAACAAATACGTTCACTGCAAGGAGGCTGTGGTTTACAACATTCCGCTATCCTGCAGCAGGACATATGTTGGACAGACTGGTATAGATGCATGAACGACAGCCTTCGCGAACACGCCGGCTTAGTGAAGATCACCACACCCGCTGGACGCTTGGGAATGCATTGTAAAACCTGTGGGTGCTCTCCAAGGTTTCAGAGCACTGCACTACTATAGATGCAATGTTAGCAAGACAAAGTACGCGTGAGATAGTCGAGGCCGGCATCATATCTAATCGTGGCAAGGACGTCTGCGTGAGTCAGCCTTCAATTGACTTATCGCCACAAGAGATTAGTTACGTGTGCGACACGAGCTGTTAGACCGCCCAAAAGATGATAACTAAGAAGCCAGATTTTTCTGCCACCTCCTCTTGCGTTTTCTTTCCCTTTTTGTCGTATTAAAATTGTGTCGGCTGTTAGTAATCAGATGTAGCGTGAAGTCTGTCGCCCTCGTCTCTGGCTGCGTTTCTTTTGGAGCTAATATGACCTACGTCGCATGCTTTGCGCACAGGCTTTACGAGATCAGAAATGATTAGACTATTTATACCTGCAGTGAAGGAGACCGGGTTTCCTCAAGTGCGGCGGAACATCCCACTACATCATGATCACTTATTTGTTGTTGTTTCCTCAAGTGCCCCTTAAAGAAGCCTGACATTGGTGTACCACTCCCAGACCGTTATTACCCAATGGGATATATGCATGGCTGGAAGCAGGACGGTTCTTTGTTTCGCTGCCCAACGTATCGCCAGTAGTTTCTCAATGTGGACGAGGCTGCTCTCGTTAGAAATGCCACAGGCGGCTTTCTCCAGAAAGACAGTGGAAGCTGATATCCGCTTTCTTAGCGCACGCTTCACTGAGTATGCTCTTGGATAGCATAAAGCAGCTGCAGCGACTAGACAACACTGTCTACGGCGTCTTCAAAGTGATGTAAAGCGTGATATGTCGAGCACTTGAGGTCGTCCCACAAACTATATGTGGTGCAGAAAGTGTGCAACGAGTAAACAACGTCCTGGAAAGAGATCATTTTTCGAGAAAATACGCGCCTTTCTGAGCCTTTCATACTGCTTTTTACGTGCAAAAAACACAGTTTTTAGTGCCTAAAAATCTGCTCTCTACTTATCACTAAAGACGCCACCACCATAATCACCGTGCACATGAACATCCCCATCATCACTTGATAGGAGCATGCATATTGATTGTGATGTGGAGTCGCAATGTAGGACCCGTCCTCTCCCTTTCCCTCTCGATTTCTCCTCTCTTTTTCTCGGCGCTAGAACATAACAAAACTCAAAATGTTTAATTTATTTTACTTTATCTCGTATTTATTTCGTTCAATTCGGTTTGTTTTGTTGGACATTCTATTTTTTGGATTCACGACAGCCAAATGCGGAGACACACGACGAATCATAGTCCGGCGCCTTCTCGCTTATCTGGGCTACCCAGAGCTTTCCCTCTCGGTCTACTTGGCCCTATTGAACATGCTGAGGTCACAACTGCGCTCCTACGGTTCCCTCTGGCCGCTGGGCTCCTGGGCATTTTGGGATGTCTCCCTGCAGTGCCCGCATGAACAGCGACTAGAGCAGTCTTCGTTTTTTTTAGGGAATAGCAAACCCCTCCTATGGCTAACCTTTCCCTTTTGGCTTTCTTTTTGTCATTAAACACCTCCCCCCCCACCTCAACGCGCTGTAATTTTCCATCTTTCATAATTTGTTTTCATAAAACAACGCAATTTTTTTACAGTCACGTTATTATCAGGGAATGATGCGACTGGTCTCTTGTGCGGTAGCAGTGATAACCACCACCACCACCATTTTTTATGCCAAGGTTAGAATACTGTACTCTTCATCGTTCTGTACGTAATCATGTGTTCCACTTTGAGTATATAGAACGCCATATATGCGATGCTATTTGTGTATAATTTTAGTAAATGACCCGCGTCACTTCTTTTAACTATACGCCTATATAGATAGGCAAACGAGCCGACACGAGCGCCACTTAGGGACAAACACAACACATAGAGCCTCCGGGAGCCTAAGGGACAAAAAGTCAACGAGTAATTCACGAAAAAGCCAATGAGAGCGAGCGCCACGGGTTGAACCCGAACCCTCCTTGTTACTGGTCAGGGATGCTATATCCTTACGCCACATAGGCTTTTCCCCCTTGCTTTGAAGCTTTATTTACATGCATTTACATATTATACATACTAATTTTTACATATATTCATTTACATGTATTTACATATTTTACATATTCATCTGTTAAACGGGAAACTGCACGCCACTATCTGCGTCTACGTGCCCATCATAACCGTCACACTCTGATTCGCAAGCTTCACGCTAGACGAAACGCGACGGTTCATGCTGCTGTGACGTCATTCAGACCTCATATCCCCAAATTCATAGTCGACCAGACGGCACCCAAAATGCCTCCATGGACGTTGCCATCGCCGCCTGTCACTGTCTCCATCCCCGGCCTCAAGAACAACAAAAAGAACTATCCTGATTTTATTCTTAGGCAACTTACCCTTGACTTCATCGAGGCTCAATACCGCAACAGTACCGCTGTATACACGGATGGATCGTCGACCAGGGACACTTCATCTTCAGCCTTTGCCATTCCATCAGAGTCTGTTACACGTGGGTGTCGTCTATCTCACCGTACCTCATCGACATCCGCTGAACTTTATGCTATCTTGTTGTTCTTGACATATGCGGAAGACTGTGAACCGCGGCACTGGGTAATTTACACAGACTCCAAAGCAGCTCTCCTGTGCATTAAAAACATGGGCATCTGCGGTTCCCTTGCCTCAGTGGTGATAGACATCCTGTGCGCCCTGAAGTCCCTACAAGATCGCTCCCACTACGTTGCCTTTCAGTGGGTTCCAGGGCATTGCGGAATAACTGGGAACCACGAGGCCGACGATGCCGCTGCTGCTGCACACCAACAACGACCTTCTATGCCTATTATACTCTCGAGAGGAGACAGAAGATCCCTCCTCAGGCATTTGTCCGATTCCTGGTCTACCCTACAGTGGCAACACGACATTCCGACTATGTCCTCTTTGGGAAATGTAGACCCAACGCTGTCATACCAGCTGCCTGCAAAGCTTCCTCGTCCTCTGAAGTCACTCATCCACAGGCTACGTCTGAATGTGGCCTTCACTCCGTCCTATCGATACCTGCTAGGCTTTGAGGCTAGCCCTATGTGCAACGAGCGTGGCGTACTTGCCAACGTTGAGTACATACTTCTCCGCTGCCGGACCTATGTCAACGAGAGGCGTACACTGCAGTCACAGCTTGCCACCCTTGGCTGCCGCCCCTTCAACTCGTCGACCATCCTCGGCCCTTGGGACACCGCGGCCGACTCCAGGGCGGCCTTACGTCACGTGGTTGACTTCTTTGAGGCGACAGGCCTAAAGGACTCATTATGACCCCAGCAGCGCCCTCGAACATTTCCACCATCACGATCACGTCCAGCGTCGTCATCGCCACTTCGATCATTCCCGTCATCTCTCATCGTCATCACTCATCTTTGTCACCACTCATATTAGACCCCTAGCTATGGGGTAGCGTTCCACTCCTAGAGTGGAAAACCTCCCCACTTCTTCATCACAATATATACGTTGTTGTTAAACGTAAAATATGTGATTACATCACATGGTCACTCATTGGCTTTGTCGTGAATCACTTGTTGACTACGTCTACATGTACGTCGTTGAACATGAAGCGGGAGGACACTAGGTTGGTTGGTTTTAAGGAAAGAATAAAATGGAGATTTTGGCCTCACTAATGTGAGGCCCGTCACTCCACATCACTTGGATGCAAACTCCTTGAATGATGATACCAATGAAGGTGAGCAGGAGGATGGCGATGGGGGAGGACACTACATGGAAATCCACATTCGTGCACGCATGCATCCACAAGTACGCTGTGACAGGATGTAGTGCAATGCGAACGACCCGCAGACTCGGAGAGCTCTGCTTGTGGACATAGTGGGGCAATTCACTGTGCAAAGAAACCTAGTAGGAAAAAAAAAAAAGTAGTTCGCGGCACTTTGGACGGGAACGCCGCCCGCCTTTAGTTCGTACACCATGGCTGTGTGAAGTGCGACGCCAGCTGCACAGCTACTAACAAGTACGCTTCAGGATGGCGGAGTTCGAAAGAGCTCGAGAGCTCTCTGTCGGTGTTTCTCGGCCAGCTAATGCTGAGGACGGTGCCCGGTTGAAGAACACTTTCCGTGTGTGTTTTTTCTTCAATTACCTTCGCTGAATCTCTGAACTTTCTACTTTTAGACTTTGTCGGTGTTGTTCCTCCCGTGGTTCGTTTTTCTTGAACTATACGCAGTGGAATGCAGTAAAAGTAAGCTGGGGAACGAATGAACAGCTACATTTCCTTGATTTTGAAGAGAAAGTGAAACATAGATAGAGAGAAGTGGGTAAGACGGGGCTATCTATATGTCTCTGTTTTATTATCTCCTCAAAACTCAATAAAACGTCGACGTTTATTCGTTTTACTTGCTTATCTTCGAAACAATCAGGTTCTGCTAAACGAAATTTTGCATATTACATCAACGCGGAACTCACAGTGGAATACAACTTCAATCCAAAAACCAGTCCACGGATCCGGCCTGTCACATTAGGGAATCGCATTGTTTGAAGTGAGCAGAAAGGAACTGAAAAAGAGAAAGAAACGAAGCAAGAGGTGGAAAAAGTAGAAACAATACACTGTTCTGATCGCATCTGTACCCCCGGAATACTCCAGCGGAAGATGCGAAAGACGTCATATCCTTCTGCTGCCACGTAACTACGATGCGTTCAACGTCTTTTCGTACACTGCTAACCATGGGGGATAAGATATTTCGTAGCAGACGACACGAAAAGACGGCGTCGTCTGCTAAGATTGCAGGACGCCACCCCCGATGCGCCGTGCGAAGTTTCAATATGAAAAGCGGCGGAACTTATGCCCCGGGCTCAATTTTATGCTTTTTCTTCTACTAGAATATTCCGCGGGGATGTCGCCCGTGTGAATACACGGTATGTGCGATAGAAGCGTGTTCCTGCTGGCGCCTAACCACTTTCGGTTCCAGTATATGCTTGTGTCAGATGAACGCATCCAGTGTGTTCCGTACTACGCCCTTAATATGGAGCGGCTTTATGTCTGTGATCGATCGCATAATACACGTGAGACACGGGAGGACATCGTATATGGCCGTCTCCTCGAGGACAAGAAGAAACGCCACTCTATCAAACCTGATACTCTCATCGAGCATTCTTGCGTGTAACTGAAGAGCGTTTTGCTTGGTCCGGATCATGAATCATGTTCTGACATGGCTGAGATTTTTTTTTTAACTTTATGCTCGTTGTTCTCTTTTTTGGGGTATCATTTTGCACGAAACAGTTGTCAGATACAGTGATATTGTAAACAGATCGGCCTTTCTCGAAGTGTGAAGAGAACGGATATGCTCGATAAAAGAAGACAGACGGGTTCTGTCGAACTTATTCTTCGAATCCTCATGAAATAAGTGTTGGGTATAGAATGAAAAATATGGCGATGTTAGTTTCGACGGGTCTAATCTGGATACTCCAACATCTGTAGACTAGGAAACTATACCGACTACAAAGCAAACATCAAAACACACACACACACAAAAGAAAGAAGAAAAAAACATGAGAAAATCCAGAGTAGAGGACAAATGGAACATTATTGAGGCCATGAAATAACAAAAAAGAAAGAAAAAGAAAGAAGAACAATGTATATACAGAGAGAGGTATACACAATTTGATAAAGATATTTTTCAGCAGTTCTCACAACACCAGTGAAATATTATGCTGCAGTATTAAAAATAAGGCCACGTCCTCAATGGTGCGGGCAAAATGAATATAAAGCAACGAAGTTTTCTATGTTCATTCTGCACCGGCTTTCACGTAGCAGTCCAAGAAATGTAGACTGCTGAATGAAATCTAGAAAATCAAGCTAAAAAAAGAAAAAAAGAACATAGAGAGGTTCATTGTTTTGTGTTGATTGTACCTGTAACATTAACTTAAAGAACCTCAAAAATTAAACCAACGCATGAGTTTTCCAGATATATTAATATCTTGGTGATCATTGCGACAATGGCGATCATTTACGCGCAACAGTTTATGGCGAGCGAACGCCTCACTAATAATAATAATAATAATAATAATAATAATAATAATAATAATAATAATAATAATAATAATAATAATAATAATAACAACTTTATTTTTGTTCAGGTGCCCCAAAACAACCACTAGGGCCTTCTTAAATGTTTAACACATTTACGATGATTTCGAATAGGAGCAGCATTGGATTGAAACACAATGTCATTAAAACTTACGCCGTATCCCCTTGCCAAGCTGGCTAATACTATGCCAGGTTAACACAGCTCCACCGTTTGGCGTAAAACTTTCTGTACGCACATATCACATCTAAACGGACGCTACAAAAATAGGCTTTAAAAACAAATGAGATGGCGGCACAGATCCATAATGAAAAACGACACCCTGATTTATTGATTAATCAGTTGATTGTTCGAAAAGGAAAAATATGGAGGTGTGGGTCACTCTTGTGCTTTCCTCTAGTGGCCTGTAAAGGATACTTTTCCTACTACACGAGTGCTTTAGGTAAAGACCACTTGCCGAGTACCGACACCAGCCGAAAGTCTGCAGAACTATAGTTACGTTAACAACGAGAATTTCAGTTTACTTTCCTTTTATTTTACTTTGTGGTTACATGTCTCTTCCTGGCGAAGTCCTTCGGCAACAGCTTCACAACTTAGATAAATTTAAGTAAACCGTACATCAACTGCAACCACGACGCGCTCCGCAGTTGCAAAGTATTGATGGTAATCGTATCATTAGCTTTGACAGAGCGAGTGGGGTCTCACTGTGCGTGAACAGGAGTCTCAGTCGCAGTTGGAAATACGCATGGGACCGTTAGCCTGAATACACGAACCAGTCATCCAATTAACGTGAATTCTCTACTCTAACGTATTCACCGGTCAAATGCGAAACCTATGTTACTGTCCGGGTGTCTTTTTTATCTGCGGAACAACGTGTTTGCGGTCAACACGGCACGGCCTCGTTCAGTGAGACGAGGGCAAACATTCACTTTCCCCACATTAACTGTTAACTTCATTATGTAAGAGTGAATCTCTTTCTTTCTGAACGAGGGCTTGGTACGTTGACTGCGGACATGTTGTTCCGTGTATAAATACCGTTTACACCATAATTTTTAGAAAAGAATATGTTTTTTTAAATAGATTCTTGAGGCACGTTAGGTGGACACTATTCATTTGTTCCACTCATGTGTTCTTCCGTCCTGTTCAATCCCCATGATGTTTTGTAAAATACTTTGTAAAGAAAACATCGAGACAGAAAATACGGTACCCGAAAGTTACACTTCTTCTTCCTTTGGCTCTAGAAAGAGCTACAACAAATTACATGTGAAGGATTTGCAGTGAGATACGTAACGGCCTTATCACCTAGTCTTTGCGACGTCGGCTTTCAATAAGTTGTACTGAGCTTGGACTTCATTAATGCAGGCAGAAAAATAAACGCACTGCAAACTTTTTGGAAGAGCGAAATCTCTGAACAATGTGCAAAAGAAAGAACAAAGTGGAGCCAGAAGACAAAAAGATCGAATCGAAGATTACGATAAGATAAGAATTTTCGTTTGTTATCCGCAACCTGCATTCGTCTTCGAAGAGCCCAATCAACGTTTAATCAACATATTTGACGACACCGACATACTAAGCTACAGTCTTCTTTTCCCTTTTTCGCTCTCTCTATTTTTTTTTTTTTTTCATATAACTCTGTTAGCGACATACACTGTTGTGATTGGACGTCGACCTCTTCGGCCAATGGGAAGACTTCGTCAACATGAGTGTGCCGCATAATTTCAGTTCATCAATGCTCCGTGCTAAGCGTATACTCCATCGAGGAATAAAAACGCAGAAAATACATAAGGGATTAAGTAAGGCAGGAGAGTAAAAGAGTCAAAATGGTGGTCGATTGTGCTAAGATTGAGGGCCATTGCGACAAAACGTCCTGTTTCGCAAAAGAAAGAAAAAATGTATTAACGAAGCAACGAGAAAGGGGGGGGATGAAGTTCCCTACGTGGTTATTCTCGTATCGATTGCTTTACTTTTTTTACGTTCTTTTTGTTTTGTTTTTAGTCAGTGGTGCCCTTCTCAAGCTGTCTTTTTCTTCTAAAAGGGGAAAACACGATAGACACGCTTGGCAGTACGGAACGCGGTTTAAGCAGGACGTGGTACGGGAAGAAGAAATATATATATATATATATAGGTATTGGATTGGAGAGACAATGAGATTTAACAGGCAAGAAAACTATCCGAAATAGCGAGACGTGTTGGCAAGCCGTTGATAGAGGCACAATTCCAATTCCGTATCTGTCAGAAACAACCGCCATCTCACGGTTGGCGACTGACACATATGTACCAGTATAGATATAAGAGAGCATATAGTAGGCCGTTGATGACGTCACCGTGAAGTCATCGTACCAATGGCAGCGTGCCTGGCTGGAAATCCTGCTTGTTAATTGGGTGCGGTATAGATACAGTTCTCCGAAGACCACGTTATTCACGTTCCACTAACGTTCTCTACATTTGCTTCGACGGTTATATGCGGCTTGTTGAAACACTCCGTTGTTGACTTGCGGTTAAATCTTTCTCTTTCGAGTTATTTTCAGGCATAGGCTAAAATATTATTGCACCGTGATCGCAGTTTTGTTTTCTTTTTTTCTTTCTATTTCTATTTCTATTCATGAAAATAAATGGGTATTCAATTGAAGCCATACTGTGCGTGACAAATGATTGACACCTATTTTGACGCGCAACGACTTTGTATAATATATATCAAAGAGTGATATTAAACGGTAGGAGCAACTTATTTATTTACACATGGTAACGAGACTTTCGTGCACGATACTGCTCTTCTTCAAGTTACAAAAATATGAGTATAATACAGTAATATATTATATAATATAGTATAATATATCTATAAGTTTAACTGGGTTGAGGTGTATTGGAGCTAGGTGGCTGCCCTAAGGGCGCCTGCAGCTCCAGTTCATACGCGTTAAAATATAATAATTGGCAGTGATGGAATTTAGAAGCGGTCTTTTATACCGCTGTCTTTTAAGAAAGCGCAGAGTGTTTTCAGTGCTTTGGATTGTTGTTGCTTTGTGGGCTATCTTCCGGCAATCTTGCAAAAGGAGAAATGTCTGTTGTCCAGTGCCGCTAAAGTCTGTTGGAGTTGTCTGGCTTGGCTATATGTCTGGCTTGGCTTGGCCAAATCTGGCTTGGCTATATTCTGGGCAGTGCATGATTATGTGGTGTGTATCCTCTGGGACTTTGCATCGCTTGCGAAGGTTTGAGTCGCAGAGCCTTAGCTGGTGCCTTGTAGTTCCTGTGCACAGCGCTCCAAGTCGTGTGCGATGTATGGCTGTTTTGACTGGTACATCCCCGGAAATTAATGCGCAGACAGAGCTGCAAAGGAAGCCGTTAGCAAAAGTAGGACATCTGCAATCCGTGTCATTTACAAGAGGACTGATAGAAATCGGTAAACGGAAACCAATCGCTGCAACCTCTAGACACAATATCAGTAAGTAAGTCAGGTTTTGTCTGACTGATAGTTTTGGGGCCCACCGTGTTTTTACCCGACCTCCTCGTGACTCTGAAGTAACTTCGTACCTTTTTCTACATTTTTGTCAATGTTTCAGCGACATATGAGAGATGTGATTCTCCTACGCGGAGTGGTGTCCACTTTGGTGGAGCCAACCTCTCCATTTTATCCCCCCATACACTTTCATCTTCATTTCGAGACAAGTCAACTCCTACAGGTCAACTACACTCTTAAAAATGAACTTCACCGCTTAGCACGCAACTAGCCAACCATCACCTCGAATGATATCGTTATCTGCCAGGATTTGTTGAAAACGGGAGCCGTACGCCTTTTCTGTGACACTTATGCTGTTCATAATTATCACAGAAAAGGCGTACGCCTCCCGTTTTCAACAAATCAGGGCAGATAGCCATATCATTCGAGGTGATGGTTGGCTAGGAGCGTGCTATGCGGTGTAGTTCATTTTTAAGAGTGTACGCCCACAAATCTAAAGACGTCTCTGATTGGCTTAGCCGGTCGCGTGACGCTTCCGAGTCAAATCGTAGTGCACCAATCGTAGCGCTTCAAACTGTTGCTAGTGCATTGATCATGTTGGGAAAACACTCTTTGAAGACGAAATTTTTATAGCACATTTTATATTCTTCAATCAGACACGTAAAATACTCACGTTAGCAAAACACGTGAACCTGCATGCTTCCTCGTCCGCCTGGCACCCACCGTCTTATCGCATGCACAACTGTCAATGGGCGAACCACATTCTCCGCTGGCGGATGTATACATCTGTGACTGTAGCGCTTATGTTGCCTCGGGGTATAGCACACGTGGCAGCCTGACTCAAGTGCGGCCAGCTTTGTATACCTGACATCAAATGGAACAGCGTAAAACTGTGCTGTTCAAAACAAGACGGTCTTCATCCTCCTCAACCGCGGAACAGACGGCAGTTTTTGGACGTCTGGCTTTCGTTATGTTTACAGCGAAGCCTCCGGGTAGCACTTAATAGTGACAACTTGAGCCTCTTATTACTGACAACTTGAGCCCTACGTGCTCATGACTTCACTCTCGATGTACGCTGCAGGCAGTCACGTTCTGTATTCGCTTTAAGTGCTTCACTAGGATAACTTGTGTTTCAACTTGCTCCCACGTAAAAAAAAAAAGAAAGAAAGAAGAAGAAGAAAAAGGAAAAAAATGAAAAACAGAAGGGGAAAAAGAAGAAGAGAACATTTGATTTAACAAGGCAAGTGTGAACATAACAGGAGCTGGCAAGCCAGCTGGTGTTGACTTGATGTTAACATTGCCTTGAGTTTTAGGGAAAACACAGGACGAGAAAAACACACGACAGACTCACGAAGTATGCGAGACTCACGTGAGTCTGTAGTGTGTTCTTCTCGTCCTGTGATTTTTTCCTCAAACTCAAAGTAATGTTAACATCAAGGAAAGTGTGTTTGTCTTCGCTGTGCGAAGTGTCGTATTCGCGTTTGCCTTTTTTTTTTTGGGGGGGGGGGGGGAATCCCTGTCACGCACCTAACGACACTGGAGGCGATCACGGCACTTCCCGTTTCGTGTGATTTAGGTGAAACAGCGACCTTCTGCCAATGATTATTAATATGGCGATACTAAATTCCACAGCGTGTCGTTTATCGGGAGTGTTTAAAATATCTTCCTGCATAAAACTAGCCATGCTGATGACACGGGACAACGATCGTGATACAAATAGCGCTCACGCAACTATAAATTCTATATAAAAAGAATATGCCAGCATCATTTTGTTTCGATACGTGAAATCGCACAAAAAAAAAAAGAAAAAGAAAAAAACGGCGCCACGAAGAGGCTACAAAAAAAAAAAAAAAACACTTTAAGCATTCTCCAGCCTTTCATGCTATAGCACGTGATACGCTGGAATGGCCCCTGTCTGGGCCATTCCAGCGAATCAGGCTTCTGTCGAAGCCATTCGGAACATTCAGTGTGAAAATATTGCGCGTGTTTTCATCCCATTTACCCTGATGTCCTAATGCGTTCTTTACGGTCATTAGACATTTTAAATGAGTTTGTAATGTGTTTCTCGTGTTCTTAAAGAAGCCCCAAAAACCAATCGAAGAAAGAAGACATACCCGAAGTATATGGGGGACCAGTGAGCGTAAAGTTAGATGGGCCCATTTGAATGTTTTGAATCAGATAAACGTAAAGTCGTAAATTTGATTGCTTGCGTTATCTTTGATTGCTTTCAATTGCGGTTCCTTTCCCCAGATATTCCATGCTTAACAGGCTAACTTCATATCGTATACGCGATAGCGCGAGTATATACAATGACCTGCCCAGTGAGGGGGGTCGAACTATCTATATAATGTATTTGGCGTGTCGATAAAACACCGTACCGTGTTGGTCACAGACAAAATGAAGTAAACCGTACGTTTATTATTATTTTTTTGGGTGTGCAGACAGCACGCATTCGCAGCCCAATATGCAACAACAACAACAACAACAACAAAATGACTGTCTTTGGGCTTTATGAGGTCATAGTTGGAATTAAATTTTTGGTAACGTGGGATACACCGTGGTTGGGAAGCCGAAGGGCGATACGACGACAATACTCTCGAACGAAGGCTAGACCCTGTTTCCATTTTTCAAGTACTTGAAGTCTGCGTGCAGATATTGCGTGTTTTGAATCCATTGGTCGTATTCTTATGTTTACTGTTACTGTTATCTAGCTACCTGTCTGTTATAACTTTGGATATATTTTTCAAACGAAACACCAAAAGGAGTTCGCTCTCGCCGTGTGTCACCGGCACGATGTCCATTCGCGAAGGTGTCCTTTGCAGCTGTAAAGAACCCGTAATGGAAAGGAATCCAAACGTGCCGGGGTATCAGGGGTACTAGTCGCGGTACCTTATCCCGTACAAAGCAACAAAAAGACAAAAAAAAACGAAACTACCAAATCTGTTGTTGTTGTTGTTGTTGAAATGACCAAACCACTCTCTTTCTGTCACAAATTTGTTGTTCGACATTTTAAAGTATTCCAGAATTTGCGCGTAGCATGTTTCGCTCATACGTTGCAATCCAACCGCCCGACTCCGACTCCGCAGATTCCTTTGCCAAGTAAGAATACACGACCTATTGGATGACATAAGACTTAATGGCGTTAAGTGTTATCGAAAGACGACAGGCTGGTAAAACAAATGGTCGCCGTACAAATGACTGATGATGGGGATGTCCGACAAATGTCCGAGGTATATAGACGGCTTTCGAACATCATTTTATCATCAATCATAAAGCGGGCGTTCGACGGCGTTATATCGGACAGGACGATCTGGCTGTCATTGTACCCTGGTATACTTCTGAGCGGTCTTATTTTGAGATAGCGCTACATGATATAGCACCGGAGGGATCAAAATAAAAGAAGTAAAATAAAGAACTGGGGTGAAGGGAGGAGAAATAAATGAACTGTGGCTTTGTCGGCTATACGAGTGGCGTAGTACTGAATTTTCAGATCGTCGTTCGTATCGGTCTAAATTTGTACCTGGGATTTCTTTCATTTTTGACAGAGGCGGGGAAAAATACGCTGTTCTATTACAGACAGGTAACCCTTTCTCGGCGAATGCCGAAGTTGCGAGTTAACGTGTTGCTGGGTCAACATTCGAGAGGGTACTGCGCTCATATTGAACACGGGGAATACTTTTAACCCTAAGAGAAGTGTGTTTCAACTATGCAATACCTAATTTCTTAGTTCCCGGTTAATTCGAAGCAAACATAACAGATGCAATGTTTGTGGGAGAGGGCCATTGGAATTGTAATTTGTAACGTGATCCTATTCATGGTAAAAGGATAGCTCGTGAGGTCGTCATCCTTGCAGCGTCTGTAATATGAATACACTCTAGCAATATTTTTTCAGCCGATCTCGTATAGGTGCAGGGCGGTCAGTTATGTCCGGCTGTGTCCACTCTTGCGTATTATCAGGTACACATCTATGGAATCCGGCCACTGCAGCCTGCCCCTAATGTATACATCAAAGTATCACGCTTTTCTCTTTTATACAATCTACTCAGAATTGCCTGACTTAAAACATACATTATCACATGTTCCGAGAGTGCTTTCGAACAAATGATGCGTGCGAGTCAAAACGGCCCAGAATGTTTGGAACAGAACACAATCTTCACCAAGTAACCATGTTAATACGCCTTATACACCTCGTGAAGTAAGCATTCTTTCTTTTTTTTTTTACTACAAAAGGGAGTTTGTCAGAATAGCCGTTGATGCCATTCCTTCGTGGTTCCCCCTATATACGTGTGCTTAAATAACCAAGCCCTATACGGAATTACTATGGGCATGTTCCGGGGCACAGTGGTATTGCAGGAAATGAGACAGCGGATGCTGCTGCTGTCGCTGCCCACGGTAATGATGGATGTAACTCGCACACCCGTACTGATGAGAACTTGTCCCAACGGCCGCTTGCTGCAGATAAATTGTCGCAGCATCGTCTATCTGTGGCAGCTGCAAATTACTCCCTTAGAGTCGTAGACCCCGCTAAGGAGTTTTCCGTCCCTGGTGGTGTCAGCAGGTCACGAGCATCTTTACTGCATTGGCTATATACGTCTAAATGTTGTTAAAATACTCCGCTTCAGATGTACAAGATTAGTGGAAAAAGTAACTCCCTGAATTGTCTCACCTGTAGAACGCTTGTGGACACTGAGCACGCGTCCTCTTCCACTGTCCTAGCCGCGAAGGACAACGGTCCTGTTTGTGTTTGTCCATATACAGGCAAGTTTACAGCAAGTCCTTTGAGTTTGCGAATGCTGCTTGGTCTCTGGGCCTATTCATCCTTACCGCGTTTGACCATCGAAGCTCTTGGACATTTTCTTACGGACACAGGACTAACCTTTCGTCTTCAACCGTATCACATCATGCAATGCTGGTGCGGTGGGTGAATCGCACCAAGTGGACACCGCTGTTTTCATTTCGATAGCACGTGGATCGTTTGCTATCAGCTAGCCATGAATGCAGAGTAGAAAGTTTTGTGTGACCAACTTCTCTGCGTGGCCTTTCTTACATCACCCCTCCAGCGCACGATTTCGATTGTGCTAGAAAGTATTGTCCTGTGGTTTCAGTCTCCGTTGACATCGTATTTTGTGCATCCAACAATACTTCCCAGGTCGCCGCCTATTAAGGTGTGCAGAGTGGTCGGTAAATATACACGCATAGCTCCACCACCATTACTTAGTACTTACGGCGCACAAAAAGTAACAAAATCAAAGGAGAACTGTCTAAGCAACGGTACTCATACAGGACAATAGACACACTGTTACCGGGCCACTCTTTTAACGTAACACGATTCTGCGAAGTTCGTATAGAATTACCATCGGTGTCGCGCCGAGTTAAGGACTGTTACGTAAGTCCATATCCACTTTCATGATCCGATTTCACCGACAACGGTCGTCGAAATCTCTGTATGTGTCCGGCTATAAGCTTAGCTAACTGGCAGTATACGATGAGTTGCCATATATGAGGGTTTCAGAGGAACTAGATTTCGACAAAAACATCGGATTCCCGGTCGAGCCATCTCCAATATCATGTTTTTGGTGCTTAGTAACTGCATGTTGCTGATATTGACTGACACATCTCTCTGGATCTGCTGGCGTTGAACGTCGAACGCTGAGCACTCTTGCGTGTTACATGTTTTAATAAGGTGTCGAGTAGGATGCCTCTTTACTAGCTCCCTCTGGCACAGAGGGAGCTACAGTATTCAGGCACCCTATAGTGTCGAGTTGTTTCTTCTTTCTTTTAGCGTTTTCAGCAGTAGAAGAAATATGGAGGTTCTACCCAGCACACTCTCTTCCGATCCATTCGTTTGAGAGCTCTCCATCCAAGCAATTTTTTTATTGCTGTAGGATGTGATACGATGTGAGATAGAGGAAGAAAAAATTGAGTTATTGCTGTGGGAACTTATATAGTTTAGCTTTACTTTCCAAGTAGACGCATACAGAGTCGCTCACTTAGAGGCAAAGAAAATACAGATTGTGTAATAAAATAAAATTACAAATGGCGGGTATATGCGAATCACATCAGAGTTGCTTCCTTTGAGACTGAGTGCGGGTCACTGAACTGGACATTCATTTTCTTGTTTCCGCTCTTTGCTCTCATCTTTTCCTCGTGCCCAGTGCTGCCCTCATAGCTCTTCCTTCCACGCTAACGCAATAAATCACGAGGCAAACGACTAAATCCGGCGCAAAATTGCCGCACGGTTACAAATCCGGGAACGAGATTAGCTCTTTTCTCGACAATCCGGGACGCGCAGTCGCAATTTCCGTCTTCCTTCGATAAAAAAAAGGGGGAAAATACGCAGAAAAGTATATTAAAAAAGTAATGCAAAGCAACAATTTGGAACGCTGGCGGGAGATATACTTGTACGGTGAAATGTCAAGCACCAGCATCACAGAACAAAGCGCTGTGCGTCAAACACTCGGTTAAAATTACGAGTGAATAGGGGGAACCGGCGCAGTGGTATAATACGACCAAAATGCAAATCCCCCCCCCCCCCCCACGTCGAGAAGCTCTCGGTAATCTCTACTGAATTATTCATGAGTAGGAATAGCCGGTGTGGTGTTTTCGAAGTCGCTGCCAGATGCGCTATACAAAGTGAAACATGCGGAGCCCCCTTGAAAAATACGCTTACAATTAAGACTGCAGTGACATTCTGGAGACGTGCCCAGTCGTATGTGCGAGGTGTTATCGGATCTTCTGTCACTGATATTCGCACAAAGAAATCCCGCTGCTTTGACTTTTTGTTTTGGATTTTCGGGATGAACTTCTTTACGTTTCACATCGGAGTTGTTTCTAAGTTACAGTGCGCGCCGGACACTCTTTGGATGTTGCCTGCATGTTGCCTGTTGTGTGTTGTTAGTGCAGAAACTGCGACGGGGGAGAATATGTAAAGGGGAACGCGCGAAGACGTTGGTTAGTACAGACGAGGTTTGACCACGTGGTATTTTTGAGTTGTCGTTTGTCTGACGGCGGACATCCGTATTACTCCGCCTTTAATGAGGTGCAGTAATAATGACAACAACTATTATTTTATGATGATGATGATGATTGTGGAGTTTCATCGCAAGGGGGCGATACCCTACCCCATTGCTGGGAATGTGGGAAATTTTCATAATGAGTCGCCTTACGGTGTCCGAAAAGATCAGAAGCTGAGCAATAATATATATTTTGGGTGTCCATTCTTTAATGTTGATGGTTCTTTCTATTAACCATAGATGAAGCTTGGAAAGAGCGACGCCCCTTTCACCGTTTAACTTTATTGGGAGGGGGGGGGGGGAGACATGTTCAGGAAGACGATGCTTCACTGCAAGTCGTATTGTAGTTGGGGCAGATTTGAATATGAGATACTTGACGAAGATGTGTTTGTTGCTTCTCCACTATATATATATATATAAATTTAGTGAAAAATAAATTTGTTTCTCAACGTGCTATCTATAGTAGATATGGAAAACTGGAAAACTCCTGTAATGATTATGCCAATGAAGAGGAGGAGAAGAAGGAGAAGGGGAGGGCGAAATAACATTGTCTTTGTGCTTTTTTCGTGCTGGGCAAAGTCAATCTCCTCTATAGCACTGCTGGGCTATACCTAGTACGGTTACCGGTCCCAATTCTTTTATTGGTGGAATTCAAGGAATGGGATGGGGTTGCCGAGCCAATTCTAGGAGTGGGAATTGACCGTACCTTTCCATTCCGAGGGACTGAACGGAATGGGATTATCACAAATCTTCATTCCTCGGAATGGAATTGGAATGGAATGGGTGATCCCATGCCGCAGCCCTGGGATATGTCGCGCAGTAGTTATCAGATTGGCACACACATGGGTGTGGTTAACGTTGGAACGAAAGCGTCCACTAGCGGAGATAGTGGCCTTACGAGGATTAATGCTGTGAAAGCTTCATTAGGTCCAGCGTAGAGGCAGCCGAAAGATAGGGATTATTAGAGCGATGACAGCGCTCGCAACGATGGCTTTCTTCTCTCTGTCTCTCTCTGTGTGTTTATTTCCACGCCCTTTTTCTTTTTTTTACATTCAGCTGCATAGCTCCTGTGCAAACAGGCGGGCGAAAAAAGGAACTGACAAAAAGAGAAGCGCTCGCTAACTACGTGGAAAGCGAGATATAGCATTCTTTTAGAAGGCCGAAACGAAATGTGTAAAAACTGCCGTCGCTTTCTGTGTAGCTTTGTCGAAAGGTTCATGGTTTAGTCAAATTTATGCACCATCAAACATTTTCATCAGTCTGCTATTATTCCGCTCTGTTTACTTGGGAATGAATGTAAAGAACCATTGCCGAGAGTTTTTTTCTTCTTCTTCTTTTTGCAAATGTAACTCGCTTCATAAACGTATGGTGGGTGGGTTTCCCTTTATTGCGGTTAAGGAGTACTACAGCGATGTTACGTAGTCATGTGCCACTGCGGGAAAAAAATAAAAAGCCTCTGTTCTCGTCTCTTTTACGAATCTATTTTTGTAAGAAAATAAGCCAAAGCCCCTTGTATTACCATTATGCTAAGACATGAGTGAGTTTTCTTCTTTTTCTGACAGCGCACATTCTTTGAGGACCTCGCGATAGTGTGGGATAAAACCACACGATCTTCAGATATGCATCAGTCAGTTAGGCATTGAATCTGAAGTATGGGAGCAAATAAAACCGAAACGGGAACGAAAAATAGGTCCGTTAGCCTTCCCTGGTTGCCATACTTCTCACTACACATAATTTGTGTTTCGTTACGTCGAAGAAACGTAGCACATAGTAGCAGCATGCAAGCTAGCTGGTGTAATTGCGACGATGGTATAGTACCTCCTTGAGTTTGAGGAACTTAGAACAAGGACGAAATGGACGAGGGAACAGCGTCCATCTTCCCTGTATTCACGGAGCGAAATCCTTACGGAATATTCCAATGGGAGAAAGCGCAAAAAGCTTCTCATGGTGCAGAAGTTCCGTCGCGTATTACGTTAAGCATTCGCACGGTGCCGGAATATCGGGATCGGCGTACTGCAAGCTTAGCAGACGACGCCATCAAGCCTTGTCGTCTGCTACGCGATATCTTAAGGCTGAACCGCAGGATATTCTCCACGGTTAGCAGTGCAAGAAAAGAGATGACCTTGAGCGCTCGCGCTCAGGTGGCAGCAGAAAGCGATGACGTTGTTGCCATCTTCTGTTGGAGTATTCTGGAGAATATCGATCGCGTGAATGAATACACGGTTCGTCCTTGTTTCTCAAACTGAAGGAGATGCTACTGCCGTCGCGAAGAAACGTATTTGGGAAGATTTGCTTTGCCTCTAAACAATCAGCTTTCAAGTACGCACATCTCTAACATGTTCCGATCTTCCACTGACTAACCCTCTGACGTCACTAACCCTGCTCTTCCTCTTTTCTCTCTTTCCTTCTCCATCAGTGGCTGTGGTGGTCTCCTTCTTCATCTGCTGGACCCCTTTCCATGCTCAACGCCTCATCGCTACCTACGCGGAGCAGACCGCAACCATGCAGCTCATCTTCACCATTCTCACCTACATTTCTGGTGTCACCTACTACCTAAGTGCAACCATGAATCCCATCCTTTACCAAGTGATGTCCGTCAAGTTTCGCCAAGCGTTCGCGGACACCTTCGGTCACTGTTGGGTCGGCGCCAGCAGGCGCCAAAAGGCAACCCTGGACATCACGTTTACGAGCTTTTACAATCACCACAATTCTTCGTCACTGTGTTCGTCCTCTTCGAGAATGAATCGGAGGAAGAGCATCAGCACGCAGAACTTGGCACAGCCCAAGTTAGACGCTGAAGGGAACGGCAAAAGGGCCAGCTTTCGATGCAGACGGCTCTCTGCATCCTGCACGGACATTTGTATAGAAGGACTTGCGAATGAGCAGCCGCATCAAGAGCAGAACTTGTGTTCAGTGAATCCGAATTCGGCGGAGCTTTGATGTAGTGGTACATGACAGACCTCCTCGATGCTCCCCCCCTTGTTTTTTTCCTTCTTCTTCGTTTTTCTGCCGACGAAGTGATGCGGTTCAGCGTGATTCAGGGAAATAAAAACTGGATTTCTTCATGCGAGACTTCTTTGACTGAGCCTTTTAAGGAGACAAGTTTATTTAACGTTTCCCTAATTCTCTTTCTCTCTCTCAGCGTGTGATGCGGTGAAGTTCATTTTTAAGAGTGTACGTTGAAGGAGTATATACCCACGTATTGTCTGTCTCAATTTCTCTCTCCCTCTCTTTTTCCGTTAGCTATAAAAGGCTGTCAAGGTGCTCATCCCAGTAAGATTCGTAGCTTTCGAGGTGTTTCCACGCCCTTCTGAGCATACACTGCCACTGCTTTTGTAGCACTTCCGCTTTTATCAAACTGCCGCTTATATCGAATATTATTTCCGGTTCCGTTCACTTCGTTATAACGACTCCTTACAGTATTTGACTACCGAAATTCTAAAAGAAAAGTTGAGTTTTAACTCGGCACGTCCTTTCGAGCCATTCACGCAGAAAAAGAGATCCGCACATATGGATAAGTTTTAGAGTGCGCACGGAGCTCAAACTGAAAGTGGAAAAGACATGTCACAAAGCGATTTTTGGACGATGACGACGAGAGAGCTCTCCTCTGACGTACACCAGATGGCGCAACGCGGTTCTTTCTCGCTGCTTTCTTTCAATCTCTCTCTACCTTCACAGTGGCGCCCTTTCAGTGTTGGGTTTCGTCGAAATTGTAACAGGAAACAGAGCTGCATACAGAGTGACCATTTGCCCGGCTATTCCTGCCGGCTGCACGGCGCTGTCAATGTTGTCGCCACTCCTTTGTATCTCGTATTTCGTTTGTGCCAACTGCTTTATATGCTTGCTACGCCCGTGAGGTAAATATTTAAGTGGATCACACACACTTTGTAACTCGTTTTTCTTGGTTGGAAGATGGCAGTAAGGCGGTATTTTCTTTTTTTAAATTATAACAAAGCGCGCGAGTGGATCACTCGAATTCAAGTCGAGCGCTTTTATTTGGATCCTGGCATTTTGGACCGTAACTGTGCCATGTCATAAATATTACGCGATACAGTTACAATCGCACGATTTCTTTTTGTAACTTTGCTTTGTGGCAAGTTTGTTCGTGAACTTTGGAGGGGTATATGTTTAGTAAAACAAAAAAAGAAAAGTCACTGAAACGCAAAGTCGACTTGCCATTTCATTAAAAAATATCTCGCTGGTAGTTCGTAATTTATTTAGACTTAGTGCTCACTAATGTGAACCAAGAATTCAAAGGCTATTGATAAGTTCTGTGAGTATAAGATCCGAAGTGCACTACTGTTTTTCTTTTTTTTTACTACACTCAATTGTATAGGGGTTTCTGTATAGTGCCAAGTACGTTATTAAAGAAAGGAGTTCGGGTAACTACATCCTTTCACTGCTGTTGGAATCTGCGTGCACTCTGATCCCTGAATCATACTTACCGCATCACTTCTTTCTTGTCACATTTAATGCTCAACACCTAAAGCACCATTCTATGTCGTGTGCTGTCCTATACTGTTAAACAACTAGCTCAAGGCAACATTACAGGGCAGGTTCTAAGTGCACCGACTCTGCATTTTTGTACCCACTGTCGTCAGCGCCTGTTACGCACGTTTGAATTGTTACACGCTTTGTAATTGCTTATATGAAAACTTGACTCAATTTACGAGCTACTGAGGCGAAAATGTGCGTTATATCGAACTGTAGTCATCCTCTCGAAGTAGCACCAGCATTCGAAACCGAATACCAGCAGAATTTGCCGAACCAACATGATCCGAAGTTAAACTCGTAGATTCAACAACAACAGCAACTACTACTACTACATGAATGACGATGACAGAGGTACTATAGGAATTATAGTACCCTTAGAGCCTCGCCCTGCAAACCAAGCATTCTACAGGTTTTGAAACTTGCGGTACCATCCTTATGAGTTTCGAAGCCTGTTGTAAAATACTGGAAAGAGCTTGCTTCAACTGTGAATACTTGACAGTGATATTTTGGGGGAAAAAAAGATACAGCACTGTCGTAGGGTTTATAGCAGGTTGTGGTAACGTCATTATCGTTGTACATGTATTTAAAGTCGACATTTCATGACTCATTCGCCCGTGCACTCGTTGAATTCAGTCGCTATCACTCGATTTCAACGCTGTGATGTATACTCTGTGAACTACCACTAATTAGCAGTTGTAGAGAAAAACGCCCAGTATTTCCAATGCCGAGCTTCTCAATTCTCGGTTTTCCTCCCGTATTTAAAGGCTCCTTGCTGAGTTTGACAGTATTCTTCTATTAAAATAGAGCCTCCGTTATACTGACTCATTACGCAAAGCAAAGATGCCTGCAGTTACAACGCATTAGTAGAGGAAAAAGCGACGATATCGATGACGTAAACACCTCTAGTCTATTGACTTGTTAATCTTCCTCATGCTATACAAACATGCGGGTCTTTGAGCGATAAATCAGTACTAAACTGAAGAGCTGCAGCCTCACAGGTGTACCTCCGCCAGCTGGGAATGTAGTCCGGACGTTGGGAAGGTGGGGCATATACGAGAAGGCCAGGAAGACGGGGAAGCGAATTCCCGTATGTTTTGTTAAAGCGCTTACTTTACGTGTTTGCTTTAAAAGCATGCACATATGCTCTAAGCACGTCGTCTCCTACACGAGTTTTCGCAACACGATCATTGTGCGAGCTGTTTGTAGCACGTAGACGGACTACGTTGTTACTCGGAGCCGTAATGCGCCCGCCTAAGCCAATCACAGACTTCTTTAGAATTGTGGGCGGAGTTGACCTGTAGCAGTTGACCTGTCTCGAAGTATAGATCTGTACTGTTCAAAACCAAGACAGCTACTTCCATCTTTTCATTTTGCTAATGTCTCCTGTTGCTTGCATTCCTACAAGAGCTACCAATCAAGTTTCTGTTTAAGAAATACCATATGGTACTATACTGTGTCCTCTACTAAATCACCCTGCTGTGCAGGCCGTGAGATCTCTGGAGCACTTACAGTTCAACATTAAAACCTATACAGTGTTCTGATGTAATATAAAACATTCGTCAAATATAAAGAATTTTTAACTATAGCCTCTGGCATTTTTACTTTGTTATAAGCTACTACACATTTTTGGCAAGAGACCTCATGATACATGTATACAGGGTGTTTCAGTTAAATCCCCGGGCTAAATAATTCGCGAACCGGTGCACCAATCGAATAACTTTCTTTTTTACAAGTATCTGTCCAATACCGCCTACAAGATGCGCACCGCGTGAATGAGCGGGAGGTGCTCATTATTTAAATAAAAATGCAAATGAGTTTCGTAAAAAAGCGTAACTTCTAAAGCAGGGCGCTGTCGGTATTAAAATGGGTACTACCCCTTTTGGGACCTTCAGTGGACACCTTTCAGAGAAAAATCTGCCACCGAAGCGGGTCATTTGTTGCAGTAATTAATTGGTTTCGGTTTAAGTATTTTTGTCGCGGCTGGTCGCGGCGAAGCGCAAAAGGACGTAATTCATTGGTGTAATTCATTGGTGTAATTCATTGGTGTAAGGACGTAATTTATTGATGGATAAGGGAGTGAAAGAGCGTCTTTTTGCGCTTCGCCGCGACCAGCCGCGATTTTTCTCTGAAAGGTGTCCACTGAAGGTCCCAAAAGGGGTAGTACCCATTTTAATACCGACAGCGCCCTGCTTTAGAAGTTACGCTTTTTTACGAAACTCATTTGCATTTTTATTTAAATAATGAGCGCCTCCCGCTCATTCACGCGGTGCGCATCTTGTAGGCGGTATTGGACAGATACTTGTAAAAAAGAAAGTTATTCGATTGGTGCACCGGTTCGCGAATTATTTAGCCCGGGGATTTAACTGAAACACCCTGTATAGTCGTGTTCATCCTAAGAACTACACTTTTAAGCTCCGCCCTAGGCGTGTTCCCATTGGCTGCTATGGCTAACCGCATCACACTACGTCTCGGCAAGTAGTGCGCCGGCACCGACACTATGGATGGGTGGATGAATGGATACTGTGGCTTTTCCCTTTGGAGCGGGTGGTAGCTTGCGCCACCTAGCCTAGAATTGACACGTTACTGAGACTGAAATTACTTCAGATGATCAGAACTATTCACACTGCCGGTGTTTGCATTGGAAACAACTACATTGTTCCTATGCCACCAATCATTTAGTCGGCCCTTCGTATTTTGTACTGCTTTGCAGTTAACTTCGCCCCTATCGTTTCGGAAACCCAGTGCTTCCCATAAGGTCACATAAACCTGCGTCGGCTGCATACCTTTGCATGGCAATATGACATGCTTCGCAGTTTCCTCCTCTGGTCCACATTTACCGCAATATTTTATCTGAGACATCTGTATAGATTGGGACATGAGTTTTCGTTCATCCCTGTCCTTGCCTCAAACAGCAGCGCGCCTCTCCAGCTGGCTGCTCGCCACCTAGCGGACCCCAGCAGAAGCATTGGATGAATGATAGTAACAGCAGACCACAAGTATATTTGACCAGAAACTGCCGCAACTTCCCCTCGTGTGCAATAGAGTTTCCCGGCTTACAGAACTCAAACAGCAACAGCACTGCTCAATTCCGCAGTGCAAAACTACTGCGGATAAGAATATTCCATGCCGAGAAGGGGAAGAGGAAAAGGTACTATCAAAGGAGCGGAGTGAACGAAAACAACGAAGGCAGCAGGAAACCACGCGCGAGTTATGTTATGTGTACAATTTTTGAAGCGTGGTGGTGGTGGTGATGTTGAAAGGGCTTGCCGTTGTCGGCCTCACGTATGTGGGCAACGTCACGACTCGTCCTGGGCCGACTTCAAGGGGAACTGTGCCGACATATGTCTGAAAGCATATTTTTGAAGCGTGTCTCGTGGAAGAAGGCATGAAGCCGGGCCAATCATTCTTTTCTCCGCCATCTTGAGGACGACGCGAGCGCCTCTATAGGTAGTTGGAGAGGCGACGACAGACGCCACCTGGTAGCGCTGCAATGAGTGCCTCAATAACCTGGTTAACCTCTGCCTGGTGTAACGGTGACATGCAGGCTGTTGAACAGGGCTCATCTGTGAACGGCTGTGCATGTCCATGTGCTTGGACATGGTTAAGGCTGTCTGTAGATGCATCCTGGTCGGAATGTTCTGCAGCAGGAGTGAACTGTTCTGCGTAGCTTCTGTCCTTTGGCGTCTTTCTCTGCTTGGGCACAGCTGCAGAAGAATAAGTAACACTGTGATATGATATATACAGGGTGTCCCAGCTAACTGCAAACATATTTTTAAAAAATATGTATGACACTTTTTCCAAGATGAAATCAATTGCAATATAGCATATGCTGAAGGGCACTCCTTAGGAGGGCATTAGCAAAGTCCAAAGGCAATGTCTTAATTAACTTTCATTAATTAACTTTTTAATTATAAAAGCTACGAAATTGTCCCAATGAGAACATCTGTTTCTTTCGGTCACCTGATATCGTAGCCGTTTTCAGAACAAAAATCCGTTCGATAGATCGCCCGCAAAAAATTCGTGAAGGAACGGCATTTTTTTCTTTATTTTGTTCACTGCGCTTCTTAGAAGACGCGTCTTTCCTTCCCCCCCAATGTGAGAGGGAGAAAGATCACACTATCGCCTCTCGCGTCCTGGAAAAAGATTAAAAGGAAAGAGAAAATGCAACCCAAGATAAGGCCAGTTCCGATAGAGTCACCCGATACATTTGCTTTTGTTTTGTTTCCGCATGTTAAAGCTCATCTTCGACGCATGAGGCGGCACTGTGCTCCTTCCCCCTCTCACGTTGGGGATGAAGGAAATACGCGTCTCCGACGATGCGCAATGAACAAAATAAAGAAAACAATGGCGTTCCTTCACGAATTTTTTGCGGGCGATCTATCGAACGGATTTTTGTTCTGAGAACGGCTACGATATCAGGTGACCGAAAGGAACAGATGTTCTCATTGGGACAACTTCGTAGCTTTTATAATTAAAAAGTTAATTAATGAAAGTTAATTAAGACATTGCCTTTGGACTTTGCTAATGCCCTCCTAAGGAGTGCCCTTCAGCATATGCTATATTGCAATTGATTTCATCTTGGAAAAAGTGTCATATATATTTTTTAAAAATATGTTTGCAGTTAGCTGGGACACCTTGTATGTACTTGATACCAGTTCCCATGCATTTGTGCAGATATGTGCACTTTGCACATATACTTCACACTGTTACTTATATGACTCATTGCTTAGTCATGGTAACAGAGAGCAGATTGCTGTGGCTCCGAAGTAGTCCACATTGCATTTTGTAAGAGTGAGCTATCAGGCATAACTCTATTTGAAAAACCATATATAGCATGTAACAGGGAGATCCGTGACACCACCGATAAATACTGGGCGACTTACGGCGAAAGATGAACAGCGTCGGCACTGCATTCGCTTTGAGCTTTTACCAAACGTCTACTCTGTTGTGCTCGTAGCAGGTCTCTTCAAACGTGTGCCTGCGGGACAATAACACATTTTTTGTGAGTGCATACAGTCCAAGAGCGAAATTTCTCAGCTGTGCCATTCATTAACACAATTCATTCGACAGGCGAGGACCGAGCGATCGAGGTAAGTACAGGCGAGCAAGAAAGACCGCGTTAAACAGCTGCTGAATTTGCGTTTTCAAATCCATGTAATACGTGCACGCTCTGGAGATACATTGTTACCGCTTGAAAAGCAAGTCAAGTGGACTATAAGTGGCTGTACTTTAGTAACGATGCCGCGGCGGACGGATAGGCGTGGAATTAGCGTTTGGCAATTTTGGCACGTTGTCATTGTTGCCAGACGATACGGGCGAGTGATCGGCGATCGGCTATGTATCGCATAGTCGTCCGCTATCCGATACAGTCGCATGAGACGCGTTTTGGGTATGGCGAGGCTAATAGTCGTCTTCTATTGGATGTAGTACTATGAGAAGCGTTTTGGGTGTAGGGTTGCGTAAGATGGTTTTGCTTAATGGAACTTTTTATGTTGATGGATGGAAATAATAAAATGCTACAAATTAAAACAAAAAGCAACACCTGAATGTGGAGAGAGTGCATCTTTTCCCAGGTTAGGTATTGCACATGTTGAAGAGTGGGTCCATGTAGAACGTGCATCCGGCGTGACTGAGGTTAGGTTTGGCTAGGTGATTACGTATTGCACATGTCGAAGAGTGGGTCCACGTAGAATGAGCATTCGGCATGACTGAGGTTAGGTTAGGCGAGGTGATTACGTATTGCACATGTCGAAGAGTGGGGCCCATGTACAATGTGCATCCGATGTGACTGAGGTTAGGTGAATACATATTCCATGTGTCGAGAGGGCTGACGTAGACTGTGCATCCGACGAGACCGAGGTTAGGTTAGGTCAAGTGAATGCGTATTCCATGTGCCGAGAGGGCTGATGTAGACTGTGTATCCGACGTGACCGAGGTTAGGTTAGGTCAAGTGAATGTGTATTCCATGTATCGAGAGGGCTGATGTAGACTGTGCATCCGACGTGACCGAGGTTAGGTTAGGTCAAGTGAATGCGTATTCCATGTGTCGAGAGGGCTGATGTAGACTGTGCATCCGACGTAACTGAGGTTAGGTTGGGCCAGGTGAATACGTATTCCATGTGTCGAGAGGGCTGACGTAGACTGTGCATCTGACGTGACTGAGGTTAGGTTAGGTCCAGGTGAATGCGTATTCCATGTGTCGAGAGGGCTGATGTAGACTGTGCATCCGACGTGACCGAGGTTAGGTTAGGTCAAGTGAATGCGTATCCCATGTGTCGAGAGGGCTGATGTAGGCTGTGCATCCGACGTGACCGAGGTTAGGTTAGGTCAAGTGAATGCGTATTCCATGTGTCGAGAGGGCCGATGTAGACTGTGCATCCGACGTGACCGAGGTTAGGTTAGGTCAAGTGAATGCGTATTCCATGTGTCGAGAGGGCTGATGTAGACTGTGCATCCGACGTGACCGAGGTTAGGTTAGGTCAAGTGAATGCGTATTCCATGTGTCGAGAGGGCTGATGTAGACTGTGTATCCGACGTGACCGAGGTTAGGTTAGGTCAAGTGAATGCGTATTCCATGTGTCGAGAGGGCTGATGTAGACTGTGCATCCGATGTGACCGAGGTTAGGTTAGGTCAAGTGAATGCGTATTCCATGTGTCGAGAGGGCTGATGTAGACTGTGCATCCGACGTGACCGAGGTTAGGTTAGGTCAAGTGAATGCGTATTCCATGTGTCGAGAGGGCTGATGTAGACTGTGTAGCCGACGTGACCGAGGTTAGGTTAGGTCAAGTGAATGCGTATTCCATGTGTCGAGAGGGCTGATGTAGGCTGTGCATCCGACGTGACCGAGGTTAGGTTAGGTCAAGTGAATGCGTATTCCATGTGTCGAGAGGGCTGATGTAGACTGTGTATCCGACGTGACCGAGGTTAGGTTAGGTCAAGTGAATGCGTATTCCATGTGTCGAGAGGGCCGATGTAGACTGTGCATCCGACGTGACCGAGGTTAGGTTAGGTCAAGTGAATGCGTATTCCATGTGTCGAGAGGGCTGATGTAGACTGTGCATCCGACGTGACCGAGGTTAGGTTAGGTCAAGTGAATGCGTATTCCATGTGTCGAGAGGGCTGATGTAGACTGTGTATCCGACGTGACCGAGGTTAGGTTAGGTCAAGTGAATGCGTATTCCATGTGTCGAGAGGGCTGATGTAGACTGTGCATCCGATGTGACCGAGGTTAGGTTAGGTCAAGTGAATGCGTATTCCATGTGTCGAGAGGGCTGATGTAGACTGTGCATCCGACGTGACCGAGGTTAGGTTAGGTCAAGTGAATGCGTATTCCATGTGTCGAGAGGGCTGATGTAGACTGTGTAGCCGACGTGACCGAGGTTAGGTTAGGTCAAGTGAATGCGTATTCCATGTGTCGAGAGGGCTGATGTAGGCTGTGCATCCGACGTGACCGAGGTTAGGTTAGGTCAAGTGAATGCGTATTCCATGTGTCGAGAGGGCTGATGTAGACTGTGTATCCGACGTGACCGAGGTTAGGTTAGGTCAAGTGAATGCGTATTCCATGTGTCGAGAGGGCCGATGTAGACTGTGCATCCGACGTGACCGAGGTTAGGTTAGGTCAAGTGAATGCGTATTCCATGTGTCGAGAGGGCTGATGTAGACTGTGCATCCGACGTAACTGAGGTTAGGTTGGGTTGGGCCAGGTGAATGCGTATTCCATGTGTCGAGAGGGCTGACGTAGACTGTGCATCTGACGTGACTGAGGTTAGGTTAGGTCCAGGTGAATACGTATTCCATGTGTCGAGAGGGCTGACGTAGACTGTGCATCTGACGTGACTGAGGTTAGGTTAGGTCCAGGTGAATCCGTATTCCATGTGTTGAGAGGGCTGACGTAGACTGTGCATCTGACGTGACCTAGGTTAGGTTAGGTCAAGTGAATGCGTATTCCATGTGTCGAGAGGGCTGATGTAGACTGTGCATCCGACGTGACCGAGGTTAGGTTAGGTCAAGTGAATGCGTATTCCATGTGTCGAGAGGGCTGATGTAGACTGTGCATCCGACGTGACCGAGGTTAGGTTAGGTCAAGTGAATGTGTATTCCATGTGTCGAGAGGGCTGATGTAGACTGTGCATCCGACGTAACTGAGGTTAGGTTGGGCCAGGTGAATACGTATTCCATGTGTCGAGACGGCTGACGTAGACTGTGCATCTGACGTGACTGAGGTTAGGTCAGGGCAGGTGAATACGTATTCCATGTGTCGAGAGGGCTGACGTAGACTGCCTCTGACGTGACTGAGGTTATAACCTCAGTCACGTACTAATATTCACCTCAAGTTAGTACTAGTCAAGTACTAATATTCACCTGACCTAACATATAGGTTAGGTCAGGTGAATGTTAGTACTGGTTCTGGTGCAAGTCTTACGTTAGCCCTACGCGAGTTACGTCTCACAGGGCCTAGCGTGAAGAGGTTCATTTTTCGCACTCGTTTCGAAAGTTCGTGTTTCAAAACTGCCGCTCATGTGTCGTCTGCTATGTTGTTTGTACATTTTTAGCTTTTTGCCTGCCAAATTTTTGCGTTGTTTGCAATACGTTTATTAATTACGTTCGTAATACCCAAAAAAAGGCTGTAAAATATAAGGATTCCGTTTCGCATTTCTATCAGTTTCCGTGTTCATTGTTAGTGGCGCTGAAGTAGTGGGATCGTGGTAGAATATAGATAGCCGGATTGCTCCGTTTTGAAAAAGTAATTTTCGTAAAACATATTTTAAAAAGTGCATATTTTTAACATACTTTGGTTCGTAAATTCGGACATTGTCTTCAAATAGTTGAGATGCAGCGCATATTTGGCTTTTCTTGTTTTTTCTGTTCGAAAAGGCCGCGGCATCGTTGCTAAAGTATATCCCTATAAGTACACACGCTGCACACTTACGCTACTATTATTCGGTTGTAATGCTGAGTGTAATGCACAAGGTACACAGTCGGACAACGTATTGTTGTTGACCGTCCGTCTTAACATCTCCCTTGTAACAAAGGCTCGCGCCAACCATCCGTTCCGCCTGTCCGTTGGTTGCGGGAAGATGACGTGATGTGTCTAATACCGCTGCGCTGACAAAAGACTGTCATCTCCAGTGACGTAAAAGGCGTACCGTTATCTGTCACGATGATTCGTGGAATGCCAGAAATCGCGAAGGTGGGACGCAAGATCTCCGTCAGTGCGAACGATGTCGTCCATCGCATAGGGCAAACCTCGAACCATTTAGAATAAGCGTCGACGACAACCAGGTAAGACCGCCCATCTACAGGACCCGCAAAGTCCATGTGCACCGTGTCCCAAGGCACTTGACTGCGCTGCCACAGAGGAGCAGGAGTAAGCCTCGGCATTGAAGAGTTGAGTTGACACTGTCTGCAGCGTTTAACCGCCATTTCAATTTGGTAATCGATGTTTGCCCACCACATATGGCTGCGCGCGCATCTTTTCATTGCTGTCATGCCAACGTGGTTGGCGTGAAGCAGCTTTAACGCTGAAGCTCTTGCCGCCTCCGGTGTGACAACCATAGATCCCCAGAGTACGCAGCCCTTGTGTGTCGATAGCTTTTGCTTCCTGTTACGATAGGCTGCAAGGGACTGGTGTGACCAGTCAATATGTTCTCCTGACTGTGTCCTCGAAGAGAAGCGAGTACCGTATCCGTCTTCGTGTACTGGCTTATCTTCGCTGCGGTAAGTGGCAATGCTGAATGAGCTCCAATCATCAGGATGTCACTCGGAGGCTCCAGTTCGTGGGAAGTGGAAGGTGACTAAGCGCATCTGCATTTGCGTGGTTAATTCCTGGGCGATACTGCAGGTCATAGTCGTACGCGGCGAGGGTTAAAACCAACGAGTCATCATCGGAGAGAGAATGGCTGGCATAGACTTCGACCGCCCAAAAATGCCTAGAACGGGCTTTTGATCTGTGAAGATTAGAACCTTGCGCCCTGCAGTGTAACGATGAAAGTGCACGATGGCAAAAATAATCGCAAGTCCTTCCTTATCGAGGTGTGAGTAATCGCGCTAACTGGGACCAAGAGTGCGAGAAGCGAAGGCAGTCGGGGGCCTCTCTTCCGGCGTCGTTTGGCTGTGTTAACACAACTCCCAGGCCGTATGGGGAAGCGTCACATCAGAGGAGAAATGGCCTGTCTTCGTCGAAATGAGCAGGTATTGGATTGCTCACCAGAAGGTCCGTTAAAGACCCGGAAGGCGTGCTCCTGTCTTCATTCCCTCTTCTCATAAGCATAAGTGCATAATGGCACAAAATAGGCTCCTCCTCCCGGTTTCAACAAATCTAGAGCGAGAACCTTGTCATTCGGGGTGATGGTTGGCTAGGAGCATGCTATGTGGTGAAGTTCATTTTTAAGAGTGTGGGTCTGCCGGGAAGCTATAAAGCTTCCCGCAATCTCTCCAACCAGATTTGAAAACTGCGGAACACAGCGTCCAGGCATGGTGACCAAGGTGGACTGTGGGCACGAGAATGGCGGCTTCCGAGATCGATGACGGCGTTTGCTTACTAGCTCACCATAGTTTGCTTCCGCAAAAGGTGACTCCACCCTACACAGAGGGCGCTTGTATTGAGGCACCCTACTGCAATGAATTTCTCCGGCCTAGTAACACTAACACTGTTAGGGTTCGTGCACTACATCTCGTGCCGTTCTTAGGTTGAACCACGGGCACGCTGTCTGTCTTCAGATTGGATTGGATTGGATGAAAGAAGGCTATGAAGTTGGTGGTTCTACAAATGTTAAACTGACTGCTCAGGAGCACTTAAAGCTGACAGCTTGGAATTTTGAGAAGGCTAATGAACAATTGAGGAAGCCTCTTCGTTTCCACCAACATTTTATAGGACAAGTTCGCAACAAGGACAAGGCAAAGTTCGCTACGTAATCTAAGTGAAATAAACATGTCTTGCAGGGGCGTTTGACCACAAACAACTCTCCTGCAAGCCCCCTCCCTCGAAATGAACGTATTTCCAGAGTTATGCGTACTCTGTCCCGATAACCAGGAACCTACCGACACCCTCGGGGACGAGACTCTCGTCATCAGCTCGCGTCGCGTGACGTTTCTGTGACGTTCTCGCCAGGATGGTCACGTGTCAGCGTCCTCTCCCACACATCCCCCGCATGTATTCTCTGCAGCGAGATTGACCGAAGCCTGGCGCCGAGGGAACGCCCTCGTGTCGTCACAATGTCGTCACACTGACGTAGCGCATGTAGATATCTGCCCGGGAATTTTGCAATGATCCATAATGCCGATAATGAATTATGCAACTCAGGTGAGTGGAAAGTCAAGCAGGGGTTTGATAAATCAGAAAATGCACTGTTCTTGGAATCTAGAGAAGAAAGAGGGAGAGGGAAAACGTAGATTATTTGCCTCATAAATGCTGAACGACGCAACGAATCACTCCCGTTCCTTTTGTGTTGGTCTCAAGGTAACGGCACCTTTCATTCTGCGAGAAGAAATTTTTGCGTTTTGGCGCCCCTTACCGTGTATTCACACGTACGACATCCTCACGGAAGATTTTAGTGAAGAAAAAAAAAAAAGCGAAAACACTGCTCACGGGGCCAAAGTTCCGTCCCGTGTTATGTTGAGCATTCACACGCTGCCGGAATATCGGGAGTGGAGTGCTACGCACTTAGCAGACGACACTTAGCAGATGACACCGTCAGCGTCTTTTCCTGTCGTCTGCAACGGAATATCTTGTGGCTGTGTCGCAGGACATTCCCCACGGTTAGCAGTTTACGTGAAGACACGACATTGAACGCTCGCGCTCACGTGACGCAAGAAAGCTATGACGTTTTTCGCATCTTCCGCTGTTGTATTCCTGAGAATGCCGGTCGTGAATGCACGGTTAGGTTAACCATTCTGGTACACATCATTACACAAAACGCGAACAAACATGGCCCGAGAAAGCCTTTTCATATCCTTTCCCAGATTCCCGATATAAAGCTTCATTAAGCATCGGGTGCAGCTTTTTGCTCCGTCTGCTTCCTCACTATGGTGGAATCATTTCCGGCACCAATAAAATGTGATTTGATTATCCGCGCGCGGACATCATGTTTATTCCACAACATCGCCGCTCGCGAGCTAGGAGTGCTTCCCTGCAACGCACTTTTGTCGGGACACATTCATGAAAGTTTGCTTGCTGTTGCATCCTGCCTTACCAATACGGGTGCTGTCGTTTGTGCTTTTGTGTTTTCCTTCACGCTGGTTCAGCCTCGCGCTAACTTCACTCCTCCCTTTGTGATGCAAATTTCGGGCAGTACATCGTTAACTTTTTGTAAATTTAATCTCTCGGGGGTCCTCTCTTTTCATAATTACCGTGGCTATACAAATTTAGTTTCAGACTTTAATCCCGGTTGGCTGCAGGCATCGGAGAGATTAATTGCTGTGAGTGTGAATACATTGATCGAGTGCAGCCAGAAATCCCGTGTGTAGTCCGGAAACCGCCATGGGCTGTGGAAATATCAAAAGCAATAAATAAAATAAAATAATAATAATAATAAAATAAAAATAAAAATCAGATATTGTATTACGGAACTTCCTGCGAATTACGTACAAAATTCTGAACACAGGCATAGTCAGATAGTGTTGAAGGTAGAAATAGTTTCGGTGGAGCACGTAATGTACACTTTTGTGAAATCTTTCAATGCCGTGCGGTGTTTTTTCTTTTTTTAGCTGCACCACATTTTTTACCACCGTTACCACTTATGCTGCTCATAATTGTCACAAAAAAGGCGTACGCCTCCCGTTTTCAACAAATCAGGGCAGATAACGATATTATTCGATATTATGGTTGGCTAGGAGCGTGCTATGCGGTGAAGTTCATTTTTAAGAGTGTGGCCTACAGCACGGCGGGCCGGTGATAGTGAACGTACACAAAAACTGCCTCTGATTTTGAGGGACCGCGTGGCCGGGCTGAGTGGCGTAGCGGCAACTTTCTCAACTGTCTTTAATATGACACAGAACTCGCTCTCCAGACGATACATGGATGTCGTTGGCTACACTCTTAAAAATGAACTTCACCGCATAGCACGCTCCTAGCCAACCACCATCCCGAATGACAACGTTCTCGCCCTAGATTTGTTGAAAACGGGAGGAGGAGCCTATTTTGTGCCATTATGCACGGCACAAAATAGGCTCCTCCTCTCGTTTTCAACAAATCAGGGGCGAGAACGTTGTCATTCGGGATGGTGGTTGGCTAGGAGCGTGCTATGTGGTGAAGTTCATTTTTAAGAGTGTACGATCCTATCGTCTGGAACCCGAAGGAAATACGCAGTAGAATAGACAATATCGACTGTATTACGGCCAACGGCAGGAGGCTATGCACTTCGGAATAAACTAAACGTGAACAAGTTTACAGGAGGACGCGCTCCTAATGATGCGCTGATGACACTCACCAGATTCCCGAGGTCCACTTGTAGGTTGACCGCAATTCTCAACTGTGCTCGAAGATGGTCATCAGACAGGTCTCAGCTCAGTCTTGTTGACATTCGTCATTGAAAAGAACTGCTCGCATACGTACGTGCTTCCAAACATCGACAGAGCACAGTTGACGTCAGTCATCTGGCAGGGAAACGATTTCCCGTGTACATATTTGTAGAACTCGGGAGCGCCGACTTCGTCAAACTTTTGTCGCAGTGTGGAATTGCACTGGAGATCTATTAGATCCATTTGGAGCTCGGGTTCAACGTCTTCTGGAAGAACTGGAAAGGGGTAGGCGAACAGTTAAAACATCACCTCGAGGATCTCAAAGTCATGAAAGCTCGACATGAACTCACGCTGCAGCACCGACGCTGCCCACGAGTATGTGCGAAGCGTTTCCTCATTCCTGCAGTCAACGGCTTTTAAACAAAGAAAGTGGAAGAGATCCTTCGACGTTGGCTGTTTCTCTCAAAGTTCCAACTTTCTCACAAAACCTTTGACGCTGTGATTAAGCGAGCTTTCCCCTGCAGGCCCATATTCAGAATGTTCAGGTGGTTACTGATCTCGACGAGAAACGGCAGGTCACGCAACCATTCGGGATCGGCCATTTCAGGTCATTCTTCCCCCTTGTTGCGAAGAAATCCATTGATTTCATCTCGAAGACCGAACAAACGTTGTAGTACTTTCCCCCTGATGAGCTGCCATCTGACCTCTGACTGATAAGGCAGGTCTTTGTACATGGCATCCGAGTTTTGAAGGAAATCGGCAAACAGACGATGATTCAAGCCTCTCGACTGAATGAGGTTAACGGTCTTGACAACAACGTCCATGACGTGCTTAAACTTAACTACGTGGCAGCACAATACCTCTTGATGTAGGATACAGTGAATTGCTGGAGGGTTCGTGGGCACGCCTTCCTCTGCAAGCGTTCTTTAAGACAGGCTACCAGACCTAGATTGCGACCAACCATTGAAGGAGCTCCATCAGCCGCTACTGACGCGAGATTCTCCCACTTAAGACCTGCTGCTTCGATGCTGCCTTTTACCGCGCTCCACAGGTCACTCTCCGTCGTTGTCCCTTTCAGAGGAAGCAGATCAAACAGTTCCTCCTTTATGTCCAAATTGTGCGTGACACCGCGGATGAACACCACGCACTGAGCAATATCATTTATGTCTGTGGATTCGTCAAGTGCTGAGGAATATGCACAAAAATTCTTCGAATTATCGCGCAACAGCATTTCCAAATCTGCACCCATGTCCTCAACCCGCCTAGCGACAGTATTTGCAGGAAGGCTAATCTTCTCAAAAGAATCTTTTGGGGTTGGGCACACAATTTCAGCTGCACGAATGAGACAGTTCTTGATAAAAGGACCTTCTGTGAAGGGTACTGACACTTTTGCGATCAACTGCGACAGGGCGAAGCTTTTGCTTCAACGGCGACCTCGCTTTCTCTTTTAATCTTACGAAAAATGCCATTTTGTCTTGTGGCTGCCAATTTTAGCCGCATCACCTGTTCTTCACGGATCTTTCCAGTTTCGTGGCCGTGTACCGGCTTTGTGACGCGCTTCCTAATGACGTCATAGATTGTACTCTTTCGGAACAGCAACGTTTTTTTTTTTTTGGCACAAGTGACATTCCGGGGCATTGTTTATATCCGCGAACAGGTACTTCACCGCCCAATGCTCTTGGAAGGTACGCTTCTCCTCCTCTACCGTCCTCTTCAGATGTGGCTTCGAGCAGGCCATACTCCCTGCGCTTTTTTGTAGTCGGTCGCAAAGACATAGAAACACTGGAGAGCGCAAAACGCCGTCCACCGGAGGCCTGATAGTTCGACAAGTGATTATGGAAGAGAGGCTTTGACGCCTACGAATTCCGAAAATATAGGACGACCTTCGACCGCTCGGTCCTTCCGAGGAAGCGCTGGGTGGCCGCGGCAGAGCTCCAGTGTATTGTAGTGAAGAGAGCTCCCGTGTGAAGTGTATTATTTTAAGTGGGTCTCTGAATGTTGTGATTCGACGTTATCCAAGAATTAAAGGGCTTTCCGTAGGCCCACGATTGCCCATAGCATCTACTAGCTTGTTTTCCCTCTCTCTCACTGCGATTAAGTTTTCTTGTTTTTCCCCTTTCCTTTTGTTTTCTCGCTCTCTCTTTCGTTGCGGGAGACCTGCGGGCCGCATGTTGGGGGAGCCCCTGATAATAGTGTCTTCATGGACCGGGAAGACGACGCAGGTGTCACGAATTGCGTGTCTGGATCTATCCTGTGTGGTGTTGACCTTCTTGCTTTCTTATATTACTGCGTTGTGAGTTTAGTCAATTGTGTCAGAAGAATCTGCAGAAATTTGCAAATTATGGAGCCGTTGTCTGTAACCCGCAAACAAGCCAGTTGGCTTAAGCAGGCGTTGAAGAAATGTACATCTATGACAAGAATAAAGATTATCACTATTAATATTACTGTGCCACTAAACCAAAGCTGCATGCACATTCTCTTTTGAGAGAGCAGAGGTGAGAGCGGAGAGCATTAACTGGGCACAGGTATTAACATAGTTCTCCTTCCAATGGCGAGCATAACAGCCCAACTATGCATCTACAAAAGTAATGCAGGTAGACGTTGGCAACATGTCCCTGAGGTTGGGGGAAGGTTTTGTCTTTTGTGCCAAGCTCAGAGACATGTTGCCAACGTCAAGTATATATACACCAGCTCGCTTGCATTTCACTTTTATGTTCAACATAATACAGGTAGGGCCTACTACTATGATAGAGGCCTGGCCGTGCGCGAAGGCAGGATGCATGTAGGCCCGTGAATACGGGTATACCAGAATACAGGACACCAGAAAATTCAACCTTCCACAATATGGTGTACACACAGACGAAAACGGGAAGACAGGAAATACACAGGATTATCACAGTGTCTTATTATCTACTTGATGGTCGTCGGGGCAGCATCGCTTGCGGTGTTGTTTCCGGGAAGATTTTTTCTAAAGATCTACTTGATGACAATACGCATCTGCTTGTTGAGATAGTTATATGGGAGCCAGTCCTTGACTGGTCTTCCGCCTCGATGCCAATACACAGATGACAATACGCATCTGCAGCGGTGGTTCGACGCCGGTCACAAAGACTGGCTCCCTTTAAAGGCACTCTAAAATGCAAAAACAACTTCACTTCAAAATGCGTTACACTATGTTAATTTCGTACTTGTTATCATAATTCAAAACTTTGATTCCGTTACGGAGCTAGTCTGTTTCTTGCTTCGGCGCGGGTCGTTTCAGCTCGAGCATCGGTGTTTTTAGCCAATGCTGCGCCTTCTCCCTCTCCCCTCCTTCTTCTCTCCTCTCCCTTGGGTGCACCGAGCCGCCACTTCAGAGCAGGCTGACCGCACCTTCCCCCTACATCACCCCCCCCACACACACACACACACACCATGAAGCAGTGCCTGTGAAAAACATAGTGCGCGTTGCGATGCGGACTGGCGTCGCTGTGCGAAGGACGTGAAGATAAATATTGTCAGTGAAACATTCACGAGAACTGCTGTGGGCTGCAATTCAGTGAATCGGTATTCAAAAATGCAGTAGTGCGCATCATGCCGCGCATATACGGAACACTACGATCGGGCCCGTTCCAAATCTACACGGCCACGACAGCTATGCGCGCGCTTCTCCTGCCGTCTCATGCCGCCAATCTTTGCAGACTCCGTAATGGATCTGGGGGCTTAATCGCTTCATCGTCGTTACGGTCGTTACAAGCTAACGAGTGGCGGGAAATTCAAAAAGGTGGGCACGTGATACATTGCGCGTGACGTGTACCACGCCCTTCACGTATCGCGGGAAGAGCGCCGTGCACGTGTTTTTTCACGTGCCCACCGTTTTAATTTTCCCGCCCGCCTTTTTATTTTCCTGCCACTCGTTAGCTTGTAACGACCGTAACGACGATGAAGCGATTAAGCCCCCTGGTGTCTTACATACCAGATAACAACGCTCCAAAGGGAGATTGCTTTTTGTACATGCCATACCATACGAACAATCCTGAAACTCAGGAAGAGTCGCTACGGGGGGCAGTACAGTCCTAGTGGGCTTACTAGAACTAGAAGTATGAACATGTGTATTGTCACCAAGCAGGAGAGCTACCTATGGAGGTAGTCCCCTTTGGACAGTCGCTAACTTCACGTAGAACGTACTAGAACTTCGCGTTCGAACTATGAACGTGTGTGTATTGTCATCAAGTAGAAGAGCTACCTATTGAGGTAGTCCCCTATGAACCTATGTATTGTTATCAAGTATGCGAACTATACCTATGGAGGAAAATCCCCTTTGCATTAGTAAGCATTAGGGTAATCCCCTGTCATTAGTGATCGCTGAAATATACTTCCAAATTTGGATTCGTCGATGTCGGTTGGCCTTTGTGGCCCAAAATGTTTGGAGCGTTGCTATCTTCCAAGCAGTGAAAGCCAGGCTGCGTGCACGCATCATCCCTGAGCAGTCATTGTACGGGCTTGAGAGTGCTCTCGCCGCTGGCTTACCTCGACTCGGCTCTGTGATCACGATCAAGGTAAGTGGCGCATCAAGCTCTAGTAAGCACACTTAGGGTGTAAAATTTCCGGAAAATTTGGGCCTCGAAAAAAAAAATCAGGTTGTTTTCGTGTTGTTTTCGAAAATTTGAAAAAAAAAAAAATGAAGCAACCAATCATACTGATACTGGAGTGATTTTGTCCGAACTTTTGCGGCTTCTTTCACGCCGTTTTGGATGGTAAAGACAAACTGTTGTACCCGCTGTTACCAAAAGTAAGTAACGGAATACGGCAACCTGCTATTCCACGGAAAGCTATCGCAATACTAGCGTCGCTGCGTATTTCAAAAAGTAGAGCTGTACCTCTGCTGCTACCGCGTACAAGTAACGCAAATACTTCCCGCTATTTCTCCGCCCAGGCATCTCATTGCCCAGTGTACATAACGACTGCGCATACTATTTATGGAGACGAATGTCGGCACAGTTCCCCCCTGAAGTCGGCCCAGGACCCATACTAACTCCCCCCCCCCGTTTCCCACTCCTTCCCGCTGTCCTGTCTCCATCTGTATACATCTGTGCGCCGCTTATAACCACCACAGTTGCTTCGCGGCGCTAACCCGGAATAAATAAATAAAATATAAAGAAATAAAAACTATACGATTTATGGTCCTCGAAATAGAGAGCATGCAGCATGAGATGGACCACAAATTGCAGTTGATCGAGATGTATTACTTGATGTTCTTCTTCAACTGTGCATTCTTTGCATATCCCCATGCGCATCGAAGACATAATTTAATCAACACTCTGTACACATGTATTCCATACTGCATGTATTGAGTAATTTCTCGAACAAAAACTGTTGTTCTTCAAGAGAACTATCAGTTCGATGTATCCCGCGAGCCCAGTCTCAATGCAGTAACCGGCATGCTGAATTTTCCCTGTGTCTGCCAGTGAAGTGAGCTACATCTTGTGAGTACGATTAAAAAGAAAAAAAAATAAGGAAAAAGAGCGAGGCTAGCACGCAGAAGTAGACAAACGCAACAGAGCCTCCAGATCCCGTCCTGCAACTGGCAGGCTTTTTCCCCGAGTGCTTCATTTCACCCTTGTCTATACTTTCTAAACTGCAGCTGGTTTGGTTCTGTTCAGTGGTCATTATTTCTACATGCACAAATCGCGAAAAAAAATAATTCCGCCTACCTAAACTACCTTGGATGATGACGACGAGATTTCGAATAAAAAAAATAGGAGAAATGAAAGGAGTGTTAGAGCTGACAAGGCGACGACCGCATGTCGAAAATCGCATGGTCTAGGTAAGAGTAAACAAGACTTAGACGCAGAGAGAGAAAGAGAAAATGAAAGAATAGTGATCTATCGTCTCCAAAGGAAAGGAAAGTCGACACAGTAAAGATAAGTCGCTCGGCTTGGGTGGTTCAGACGACAAAGGTCGACTGAACTCCGCCGTGTAAACCGCGTTCAGTCGACTTATTGACGGAGGAAGAAAAAGAAGAATAGCTGGCGGCGCAGATTTCCACGCAGCACGTGCAAAGGACTACAAGTATCGGCTGTGTAATTATGAAAAGAATGCCGTGCGGAAAGGCTGCAAAAGTATTTGAGAAATAAAAGGATTCGCGCGATGACACACTTGTGCGCAACGTATCTAAATTAAATTTCAATGTCGCAGTTCAAAGATTACGGTGGCGCTGCAGTCGAGGATCAGTCGACTGAATCCTGCAGCGGTCTATGGCGCCTTAGTCGACAGTTATGTAAGCCGCCAGTGAATCTTAACGATCAGTCGACCGAGGCCTTCAGGCGACATATTCGTAATTGTAAACGCAGCTAATAAATGTGATAGAGGGCAACACTTAAAATAGACTCTTTTAAAATGTGTAGCCATATATAACAGCGTGTTCTGATCCTTGCAGAACATCTGAATATGAACACGGTGGAAATTGATGTTCTGAGGCTGGAACACAGTACAAAGGACGAACACACAAAGCCTCAATTGCCTAAGAACAATGAATGAATTCCTTCTTTCTTCAATCTAAACATGAATTCCCCTAATTGAAATAAAACATTACTTATGTAAGCACAAAAAAAAAAAAAAAAAAAACACGTCACGTCACGTTATACCTGATGTGAGAAAGCCATGTAATGAAGATAATCTAAACGTTGCTGTCCATTTAGGAGGTTTTGAGAGGCAATGCTTGCGTACTGAAGGCCTGAATGAAAGAAAAGTTGACTAAAGACGAGGGAAGGTAGCCTATTTTTCTAATCTTAATTTGAAATGTTATTCGTGCTGCTTGTATGCGCACACAAGTGACGTTTTATGAGTAAAACACAGTCTTTATGAGGCAATATTCCCCGATAAAAAGCTGCGAGGGCAACTGCCCCATGGTGCAGTTGCCCTCGACAATAAGAGCGACTATGTGCTAAAAAGCCCAGTAGAACTACATCAATGTTTGCTGTTGCCTTCGTGGGCGACACTAGACTTTTTTTTCGATAGAGCCCACAGCGCGCATCCCGGATTAGACAAGCTTCCATGTGCTGTTGGCATATTGCACCAAAGCCCAAGTGTTTTCTTCTTTTTTTAGGTCGTTAGGCTTAGCTGCTTAGACTCCACTGGACTTAGGAATGTTGACGAGCGGTTATCTTTCTTTCTGAGGAAACGTTTTATTTGGATTTGAACCACACGTGCTGTCGACCACAATTACAAACTGAAAATTGTTTCCGGTCGGAAACAACAACAACAACATGAATGGCGATGAGATAAGGTGTCAGTCGGAAAGTTGCACGCATGTGTCGATCAGATTAGGTGTATAATGTATAACAAACGCAAACACGTTCGGAGAACAAATATTATTATACCTATATACAGGGTGTTTCACGAAAAATGAGGCAAAGCTTTAAAAAAAAAGAAAGAAAGTGCTATCGCACACCAAAAGAACGGACTGCATAGTGTCACCAGTGGTGTGACGATACTCAGACTATTTTTGTTTTGTAATTAATTAGTCAATTCCGTGAAATTAATTCGTCAGTTTTTTTTTTAATTTGAAGGATTAAAGTAAAAAAAAAACTCAATGAGAACGTTGTAGCGGGCGATACAACGGCACGATACCCGTTGATTGCATTTTCGTACTTCTGACGGATCCTTTATTTATTTGCATTAATTTTTTTCGGGATCCAAAGACGAACTTTCTGGGGAGAGGGAAGTAACGTTGGGTAGACGAGCGGTCTGCCTGCCTATATGCTGGCGGCATGTTGGTCGGCGGAGTGGGAAAAGGGAAGGAGGGAAAGGGGAGAACAGTTATATTAGTTGCTGGTATAGGCAGCATGTGTTCCTACAGCCGCCCTTCAGGGTGGACGACCTTGGAATAGACAATCAGAATAGACAATCTCCTCGAGTTCTGGCGTGCTGCAGCCTGCGTCTTGCATCCGATGTGGGCAGTCCATAATAACGTGCTCCTCCGTTTCTTTTTTTTTTTTTTTTTTGCCCGCAGTGTAGCCGTCCAGGACTCGGGGTACGTCCGAGCTTGAAGACGTGGGCGCGTGTGTAGGCACTGCGAGAACGGATGCGGAGGAGGAGGGAATCCTCGGCCCTGCTTGGCCCTGCTGGGACTTTCTGCCCAGATGAGCTTGAGCGAGGGGATGCAGTATGTGGTAGCACGTATTCCTGCGTGTTTGTGTCTACACTGGCACCTGTGTAAATGTGCGTGGCTTGACTATGGTTGTTGTGGAGGCACATCGCTGCGAGGCGTTGGACAACCGTGTCAGAAAGCTGACTTTACTTCTTGACACCAGCTAAGCATAGTTCGCCACTGATTTCAGTATATGTCGAGGGAGGTTCTTTGCGAGGCATTGCACCCAGGCAGCACAATGTACTAAAAGTCGAGTGCAATAGGGGTGGACGGGTAGGTGGAAGGCCTTGAACAGACTCATGAAGCTAAAGAACATTGATAAGACACATACCGTCTAGCCCTATTGCACTCGACTTTCAGTACATTGTGCTGCTTGGGCAGGGGTGTGTGGGCACCACCTCTGTGAATGTGCGGATAGTGGCCACAAAGCGGGAGTGTGTGCGACTCTGTACCCTGGCGATGAGGGATTTACCAGTGACGGTCTTGTGGAGTCGCGTGAGCTGCCTGAGGAGATGTTGAGTGACCAGCGGGAGAAGGGACAGGGCTGGGGCCTCCGCGTACACAGCCACGTTTCGTGGTGCAAAGACTGGGATGCCGAGGGCATTCCTTAATCCCTTTCTATGGAGCTACTCCAAGCCTTATAGTGCGGATGCGCTCGAGCGAGCGAATGGGAGTCCATAAAGTATCTTTGCTACGGTCGTGGCCTGGTAAATGGCTAGCATTGTGCATTGTGGGCATCCAGATGTGGGGCCTCCCAGCCGTCGAACAAGGTTCTTTGACGACAGACATTTAGTTTTTATGTCTTTCGTGAGTGTCGCCCACGACAGGCGGCTGTCGATCACAAGGCCGAGGTGCCGGTGCGTCTTCACCCAGGACAAGGGTATTACATTTAGGGAAAGCAGGAGCAAATGAGACCAGTCTTTCCCAGGCCCCAGGAGCATAAAGAATGTTTTGTCTTGAGAAAGTCGCAGCCCGCGTGCGCTAACATAGTCATCAACCGCAGTAATGCTGTCTCGGATAGCTTGTCTGAGCTGACCGGGTTTTTTTCCTGATGCCTACAAGCATAAGTCGTATGCGTAAACAGAAATGTTCAGCTCCGGCATTGACCTCGTTAAGGATCTGAGAGGACAAGATTAAAAAGAAGGGGGCTTAGCACGCATCCCTGAGGTAATCAAAAATTCTGGCGTCTGGGTAAGCTGAGCGTCGTTCCGAGGCGCACCTATACGGTCACTGAGGAAGCCATGAATGAAAACGGCGGGCCTCCCTCCAATGTTGGCTGAATCGATGGCCTGCATCACCATGTTGTTGACACCGTGTCAAAGGCGCGTACGACGTCCAAGTAAACCGCTGCGGTTCTCTTTTCGCACTTTGTGGCATAGTCCACGTCGGGAGATGAAAGCTAATAGTGCGTCAGCATCACTTTTGTGTGTTCTGAATCCGGTCATTTGGTCTGGAAGGATCGCTTTGGCTTCTAGGTACCATGACAGTCGCCTGACAGTCGCCATGACATGCGCTCTGTGAGTTTGGCGATGCATGAGATAACGTTCGTTTTTGCAAAAAAAAAAAGAAAAAAATCGACGCGGGACCTGTCGCAGAGGCGCTCCTCGAGTGTCTGCGAAAAAAAAAAAAAAAAGAAAAGAAAAGATCCGTTAGAGGTACAAAGTTGCAATCGACGGGTTTGGTGTCGTTGTGTCGCCCGGTACAACTCTCTCATTGACATTTCGGCTCCAATTCTTATAATTAAAAACTTACCAATTAATTTTGCTGAATTCATTCATTAATGACAAAACAAAAATAGCACGAGTATCCTCACACCACTGGCAACAGTAAGCAGTCCGTCTTTTTTGGTAGGCGATGAACCATTTTCTGAAACTTTGACTCATTTTTCGTGAAACACCTTGTATATATACTAGACTAGAAACACGCAAAACTAGTATCGGGACAGGAACACCGACAAGGTGCTACGTTGAATTTTGCCTATCGTTTCGGTTTTTAAAAGCAGTTGCTTGGTCACGCGGGCGGCGACGTATCTCAGTGTACGTACCACAGTGGTACGCACACACAGGACACAAACTGGACCCCTTTTTTGTCAGTTGGAAACCACAACGTGAACAATATTAATGTCTAATGGGAGCTGCGCGACAAAAGCAACTACCCGAATACACGGAAATAAGACTCGATGGCGCCCTGTGAGTTGACATCAAATGACGGGCCATCTATGGATTAATCGCCGATCGAATTCCGCTAGATGGCTCTCGGATATAGCTGTAGAGCAGTGGTGCAGAGGAGCATCAAGAACAAAGAAGAACAGGGACAAATAGCTAGACCCAACTTGACGTTCATTAAATATTTATACGTTTCTTACAATGGACGCAAAATTTTACGGGAGGAGCTTCCAAAGTAAACTCATTAAAAGGTATGAACGAGCTAAGCCTGATCTTATGAGAATGTGACAGGCATTGTGCAGGCAATGTATTCGTGCGTAATATCTAGCATGATTGTGCATAATATCTATCGTACATACATACATAATACATTTAGAATATCCCATGCACGTAATTATAGTTTGTTTTTTTGTTTGTAAGAAGAAATAAAAGAGAGGAGAAATTGAACTCGCCTCCGGACGTGTTCTGCTACATAAATCCCCCCCCCCAAAAAAAAAAAATGAAAGAGAGAAAAACCTACTACTTTACTACTTTTCAACTGCTCTGCTCGCAAGTTCACTATTCACAAGTTCGATATTCACTATTCACATGTTCACTATAAGTCCACTGTTCACACTTATCCAAAGTTCATGCAAAGAGAAGCATATAGAAGGATATATCCAGCCCCACGGCTCTGAACAAATTTCACAAGTGCCGCCAAGGCAGCATCCCTCGCCGCAACTATAGTCTTGCACATAATGTACATATAGGTCCGTACATACATATGTATTGCAATGTACGCGTGTACTGCAATGCACGTAGCGCAGAGCTGATGTGGGCACGTTCAGCATATTATATATATCAATCGCTGAATAAAGTACGACATACATAATCATAACGTGCGCTAAAATATGATTGGTATTTACGTCGCAAGAGAACTAGGATCACGAACGACGCCACAGAGGTCGATTCCCGGGTTACTTTTGCCAAAATAAAAGTTCTTTCAAGGGACAGTGGGAGCTGTCAGCTGATTTCGAGATTACATTTGCATTCCACTGTAAGTTTCGTATAGATACAAAATTGTGTCCAGCGTGGCGTTGGAGTTTTTTTAAGATAAACAAGACACACGAACGGCACGTTCGCTTCTGGTTCCGGTTTCGCTTAACTTGCAGACGACACAAGGATGTGACACCGAAACAGAGGTGATTGAGAGCTGTTCTTAAGGGCTGCGCGAATATTCGAATTATCCGCATACCGAAGCGAATAATTCTATATTCGATTAGAGTTTGGAATCGAATATGGAATTCTATGTTCGAGAGAGAGAGAGAGAGAAATACATGATGACGATGATATGGGGATGACTTCCGCTCATTGAGCAGAACGCTACCCCATTGCTATTGGGGAAAAATGAGAGGATGGTGATGAGGATGATGCTGACGACGCTGACAGGGTTTTAGAGACAGTCGATCAGGCCGGTAGTTTGCAGGAATTTGATGGAGGGTCGTAAGACGGACATCTGCTTTCGTGTGTCCCATGGTCCCAAAATGAGTCTGAGGTCAAGGGGTCGGCTGTCAATCCGCGCAAAGTCGTTTGCCAACAAGTGACGCTCCCTCCTATAAGTGGCACATGCGATGATCACATGGTCCGCGGTCGTTGGCACTCCACACTCCGGGCACAAGGGACTACTGGCACGCCCTATCTGGTAACGGTAGTACGGCGTAAAGGCAACATTCAGCCGTAAGCGATGTAGGAGGGACTTAATGACGCGAGGTAAAGATGTCGGTAAGCGACACGAGAATGTTGGGTCCACAATTCCCAGTATGGTACTGACTGGGACATCCCGACGCCATTGTTCGACGGATGAGGAGGCAGCCCAGTCACGAAGAAGGGACCGTCTGTCCCCCCTTGGGAGAACAATAGGGACACACTTGCCCTGGTAGTCAGCGGCCGCTGCCGCAGCGTCGGCATCGTGGTTGAGATGCCGCAATGACCCGGAATCAATTGAAAAGCCATGGTGTGGCCCTGGGCAGTTATGGACTTCGGTAGGCGTAGAATGTTTATCACAAGTGTAGCCAGTGAGCCGCGGATACCTGAGGTTTTCAGGCATCGAAGAGCTGACTTGGAGTCCGTACAGACTACCCATCGCCGGGGATCGCAGGTGGCTGCATATTGTAAAAACAGCAGGATTCCGTACAGCTCGGCTGAGGTCGAAGAGGTGCGATGGGACAACCGGCAGCCCCGGGTGAGCGGCATCGAGGGTATCACAAAAGATGAGGATGACGAAGTTTTTGTTGAGAAGCCATCTGTGAAGACCGTGCAGAACCCGTCATATGCGGTGCCGATGAAATCCATAGTCAGTTGCTGTAGTACGAGGTCGGGGTAGCTCCTTTTGTTGTCCCTGATCCCTGGGACAGAGGCGGTGACGCTTGGCGACGGAAGTGTCCACGGAGCCGTGCTTTCAGCGGCGGTGCTGATCACGAATTTCGGAACGCGGGATTTGAATGACATTATACATCCGTGGATCGGCGACGTTTCTTCCAAACCGAATATTATTCCGTACTTGTGCCGAAAACGTACCGCGAGAGGGCGTAAAACTAAGTGAGCGGTACTTCATATTCTCATCCGTATGTACATATCGCGTATACATACCGTGCGCATATTGATCTCCGCATATGCGCTGCCTATGTATACGGTCCGGTTAAGCGGCTATTCGCTTCGTATTCGATTCGCTTTGCTATATTATCTTCGTATTTGCTGTGACTCTATACATATATATCTACTCGCTTTGAGCTCGCTTCGGTCGTAAGATGACTATTCGCACAGGCCTACTGTTATCAGCGTAATCAATTTTGTCCTGAAACTGCGGTTTGATTGCTTGGCACGAGAAAAAAAAAAGAAAGGAAGCTTTTGTTAATGAAATCACGGCAGCGCAATGGCTTGCTGCAAAAGTAAATTATAATTTATTTATTTATGGCGAACACTTCAAAAGACGCCTTAGGGGTATAACATTGAGGGAGCGGAGAAGGGGGGGGGACCGGGGGGTGGAACTACAAAAAATAAGTATAAGAAAAACATAACAAGAGAGTATCATGCATTACATAAGTACTGAATACCAATGAATATAGCAATGTCACCGCGACGACAAGAGCTGTCAGCAGTGGCTATATACCAGCAGCTCTGGAAGGCCATTCCAGTCGTCTGTTGAGTAATTGGTAGGGAATTTAATTTGAGTATTTTCCACTGTGATTTTAAGAAAACACGTGAGAAGCAGCTGTGCAAAGCAAGCTGTGAGAAACATTTCAGTTCTGATTGAACCGCACAGTGCATTACAGCTTTGCACACTGTACGCCGCTCGAGGTAGTAACATTGTAGGTTATTATCGCTTATCAAATGTAAATTATCTTAGAAGAATAGTATGCGCAATCGAATTACACCTATATATGTGTACTTGTTGAGGCCGCCTATCGGTGCAATTATTCCCCCCTTTCTCACCGACGCAGTTGGTTATTTATTTCCCCTTCGCAAACGAATCGCCTCACCCGAATCGCCTCGCGTGGAGTAGGGCAGTTTGTGAAATGGTCCCTGACGCACAAAAGCGGTTGCCTATTAATCGTCTCTTTCGGCTAATGGGGTGAAACTTTTAGTTCTTCCGGGACTTAGTTGTGAGAGCCGCTCTTCGTCTAATGCCATAATTAACTTTTACTAACAGCTGCGGCTCTAACAGGACTACTCCTCCCACCAGAGGAAAAGAAAGAGAGGAAATGTTTGTTGTTCCGCGAAAAGGGGAGGCGGATTCCAATACTACTCTTGATTTTTTTAAATGTTATATTGACACAAAATGTTACGTCTGCCTGGTCGTCGGTGTGGCTGACACTTCCGAAATTTCGCGTAGCGTTTCGCCGTGACGGTTTGGTGCAGGGTTAAATGAATTAAATTAACGTAATTAATTGATTTTGATTAGTCATTTCATTAGTAAGAGGAAATAATCGTCTAAATTAAGTTAAAAGTAGCTGAACTAAATTCTACGCAAAGCTGTAGGAAGCTGTCCTCTCTGACCTCTCCCAACGGAGTAAGCCTTCAATTTTTTATTTTTTATGTTTCGATGATCGAATATGTTAATGAAGACTGAACGTATCGGAGGCAAAGTACAAGAGTTGAGGAATGACTACATTAGATTAGATTAGAATAAAATATATGAAGATGTTAGTTTCAACGGCGTCAGGTCTAGCTACCCCATACACTTGTAGACTGAGAAAATACACTGACTATGAGAAACAGAGAAAAGAAAAAGAAGTTATGGTGTAATGAATCACTGAGCGTGCCTATTGGTACAGGCAGGCAGGGCTAGTTCAGCAAACTATCCAGTGTGCGCATCTGTGAAATACACGGAACACATCCTTATGCATTGCATAAGATATGCATCCCAAAGAGCTACATTGAAGTCTGCTCAGACCGCTTGGACAATAGAACCTTCGATATAGTCAAGACGATGGGTGAATGTAACCCAAGAAAAGAGATGCGGGGCTATCAGCACTTGTCAACTTTATAGTGAGCAGTGCTATCGAATCTGTATTTTAGGACCGCTGTCTAGGCATGTGTCGTCAAGTTCCTCGTTCATGTTAGTTTCTTGCAATTCATTTCATGCACGCATGCATGTGTGCACATACAGTTCGGTGACCGGGAGGGGTGAAGTTTTCCTCTTTTTATATTTCCATCTTTTCATTTTTATTTCCTGTGGCGTTCATTCATTTTGGGGTTCTTTGTGGGAGTAGTAGAATTCGTTAGGTGACGAATTCAATTTCTCCCCTTTATATATATATATATATATATATATATGCAAAATGTAACGAAGGGACTCAGAAGCTTTAAGGAATTCGTACGAGACTACAATTCGTCACATTTAAAAAATGATAAAACTCGACTATGGGGAAATTGACTACATTGGAGTCAACGTTTCGACGACAGCGTATATATACACACACACACATATATATATATATATATATATATATTCGGAACGATGCGCAGCTACCCAGGGCCGACGAGCCGCAAACACGGCGAAACACGTGTCCTCTGGTGCTGCCGCATCGTTCCATGAGTATCTGTTTCTCTGCGTGCAGCCATAGAAGCCATGTTAATCTGTAAGTTTGAATTTCAAACACGTCTAGTATCATTTATTTGTTTCTTTAATGGCTTTTTTTCCTGCATTATAATTCACTGGCTTGCACTGTGGCATTGAGGAGTGCTCAGTCACCCTCCCAGGTGTATATCGCTCGCTGAGTGACCCCTGGTTTGCCAATTCGGAACGATGCGCAGCTACCCAGGGCCGACGAGCCGCAAACACGGCGAAACACGTGTCCTCTGGTGCTGCCGCATCGTTCCATCAGTATCTATATATATATATATATATATATATATATATATATATATATATATATATGTTTGTTTGTAAGTCAAACGTCGCCATGCCTTGACATACAAACATATGCTATTCGTGCAGCCAAAGAGCTCCGGCTATTTTTCCCTAGTATATATATGTATATATGCAACTCAATTCAAGGAAAAAGAAGTTGGGAAATCTCAGATAAAAGAATCAGGTCAGAGAGAGAGAGTGGGAGAGAGAGAAAAATCATTCTGAAGAAATCTCACTACATAAAAGGAAATTAAATGTTTTTTTTTCTTTTTTGTCAAATGTGTCTTGTTCATTAAATATAAAGTGTGACCCCATTATTTGTCTGAAAAGATATTTGTCACGCGAAAGGCATAACACCCCATCCACTTCCCAACGCATACTCTACGATACTTTCTATTTTCTAATTTGTTTCAATCCACGTTTTGTCGATTTTAACGTGCGGATACCGTATTCTCTTCTCTCGTGATACTCAGCTATCCCGCCTGCTATACTATTGCCCTACGATATTCACGGTCGCGGCCAAGACTGGTTCATTCGCCCTCTGTCCTCACATATTTACATCATTTTTTCTCATAAGTTCGTGAGCATAATTGGTTTCCGAGTACCAGGTTCAACGACGCCCCGTCACAGTGCGGCCACGACGAAGACACTTCAATGTGTTCTCAAACTCGCGAGAAAAGTATTTTTAAAAGGCTGCGACAGAACATCCTGGAATGTTATTCCACGGTTCCGTCTCGTGTAATACAAGTCGTGCTATGAAATTAAGAGAAAAATAATAATAATTGAATCTTGAAACACTCTTAGTTATATTCTTCATGATTTTCATCCGCAATTTTCTTTTCTGCGAATCTGGCGGTCGCAACTTTTTTCCCTCCCTCGTTCTTATTCCCCCTTTCCAGAAATGGACGACGCGAAATCTCATCAGAGTGCTGTCAGCGAAATCGGACGAGCAAATTAGAAAAGAAGCGTGGTGGGCTTGTCCTCTACATCTATTATTTAATGGGGACATCCTATGCCCTTTCAGGGAAACGGCGACGATTCAATATTTTATTTTGAAGAGTTGTAGGTAATGCGTTTCGCAACAGGAGGTCTACACGTAGAATATATGCTTCAAAGCGTTAGGAGAAGCGCGCTTTGCTAGACGTGCGTATACCAACAGCAAGTCGGCTTCACCTCATGCTCCCAACCATAAGCGAAATCGCCCTTACGGGACTTGCATACAAAGAGCAAGTCGGTTTCACCTCACGCTTCAGAGCGTGAGAAGAAGTACGCTTTACAGGATTGGCATACAAACAGCAACTCGGCTTCACCTTACGCTTCAAAACGTATTGTGAAGCGCGCTTTATTAGACTGACACACCGACAGCAAGTCGGCTTCACCTCACGTCTTTAAGCGTAGGGCGGTACATCTCACGTAGAACAGTAATGTGTAAGTATTCGGCGATACAGATTCACAACAGAAAGAAGACGGTAGAGAGCATCTAAATTTTAATGAGTTAATGTCACGAGACTTTCCTGCAGAAGGCTGCACTTCTTCAGGTATAACATCAAGTTACGAACATCCAGAATATACAAGACATGTTATAGGGTTTTTATTTTTATGTTTGGATGAGCCCTCACTCTCTACACTACAGCATGTCTTATATATTCTGAATGTTCGTAACTTGACGTTAGACCTGAAGAAGTGCAGCCTTCTGCACGAAAGTCTTGTCTCGTTAAACTACACTCTTAAAAATGAACTTCAGCGCATAGCACGCTTCTAGCCAACCATAATCTCGAACGATATCGTTATCTGCCCTGATTTGTTGAAAACGGGGGCGTACGCCGTTTTTGTGGCACTTATGCTGTTCACAATTGTCACAAAAAAGGCGTACGCCTCCCGTTTTCAACTAATCAGGGCAGATAACGATATCATTCGAGATAATGGTTGGCTAGGAGCGTACTATGCGGTGAAGTTCATTTTTAAGAGTGCAGATGCTCTCAACCGTATTCTTTCTGTTGGTCACCTCCCACAGGACAGACACAGAAAAATGAAATAGGCTTCTCTTCATTCTTGGAAGCCGTTAGGTCAAGCCCCTTCTACAGAGCTCTCATGCAATCAGAAAGTAGGCTTCGCCTCGTGCTTGAAAGCGTTAGGTAAAGCTGACTTGCTGAATGGCGAGGCCAACGGAGAGAATGCCGCATATTTTATCGTAAATTGCCCCGGAACGTAATTATATGCAAGTTGAGAGAACAGTCTCAGTCGCACATCCTTAATCTCACTCAATCAGCAATACATTTTAGTCATCTTAATCTGAACTGCCAGGAACATTTTGATTATTAGACCTACCGAGGCCAAAATGGGAAACTGTCACAACGAATGAAGTAAACCACCGCTCACAGAAATAAGCAACGCGAGACACCTCGTTGAGCACTCACCTTTCACCGTTACTGAGTAGTAGCAGCCACACATTTGTCGAACTACAATCTCTATATTTGCCTTTAAATATTCATCGATCCACCCAACTTCCGATCGAGGATTCGCGGATTCGCAGAGCGTTGTTACCCCCAATGTTTGCTCTCGAAATACTCCGCGTCTGAATACACATTAACCCGCAAACCCCGTGAAAACGGTCGCCTCTTAGGCGTCGGTGTAAAGGCTTGACGGTCGATCTCCTAAGTTAATCAGCGCAAAAGCCAGCGTGACGGAAAGTGTCTTCTGGGCATTGCAAAATAGAAAGGACCAATGTACGTCGTTTGCGACAGGCTGCCACTGAAAAACTGCTTTTGGGCAACATGCCAGTAATGCGGGAGCGAGTAGCGAATTGGCCGTGCTCGTGCCCTGCCTATAGTATCAAGCGATCAATACGGTCCTGGTAAGGGCTTTTGGTTTATGGGTAATCTGTTCCAATCCAATCCAATGCAATCTGCTCCATCACGAGAGTATTGGCCGCGCCCCCTTTCACATCTGTATATTCTCTCCCCGTTCCTCCTCAGTACCCTTACACATGGACCCGGAGAGGAGGGGGGGGGGGGATTAGGCCTTTCGGTGGTGGTGTTCTGAGACGTCGTCAATACAGGCATTGTATTTCCAAAAATATATAATTTCATGTTGGCACACTAGGCGAACGAACGACAATAAAGTCGTTGAGCTCGGCAAAAATCGTTAACGCTACCTACCGCCAGCTAAGTACAAAAACACAACTCTGTCTTTCGGATAAGACTGATTATTCTGAAAGTTGATGCACACGTAGCGCAGCGCAGTTTTGTTGCTTACAGAAGTTTATTTTTTGTTGACAAAAAAAGAAAGAAAGAAAAACTAATAAGGAAATCTTGATTGCACACAAGATCTTGAAAGAGGAAATTACGTTAGTAGATTTACTGGCCCCAAACTGTCACAGAGCATAAATTATCTGTGTAGGATATTCCTGCCAAGTTCATCGTCTGTTCCATTGGACAAAATCGGAAGCCTGTTCCGCCTTCCCTGCAAGAAAAGTTCGCTTGAAGTATTTGAAGATCGATCAATGTTCGATCTTAGAAGGCAATATTTCGTCTCTGTTGAGATTATGTGTGCTTCGTAAGGAGGGCGACTGAAACCCCTTCATTACCGCACGCGATAAAACTCCTTCTCAGAATGACCTTCAAACCAATCTTGGTAGCGGAGAAAGGGGAAACAAAAAATAAAGAAAGAACGAAGGTTGTCTGCTTTCCGTTTCCGCAGCTGCACGGTTCATTTGCTGTGTGGTAGTGATTAGCTCCGCGCGTGTGCGCCGTTAAGGTATACCGAATTTTCTTGTCTTTGGACTTATGAGTTGGGTCATTTTTCAGCAGTTGCTTTCCTCATCATTTTAGAAAGAGCACTAACGAGTTGTATTAATGGGCCTGTAAAAAAAAAATTGTGGATTTGTAAATTGTATGTACGAATAAATGAAACCCGCTGCAGTGAAATGCGAATTCTCCAGGAGTAATACGGGTGATGTAGTGCCCTCGGGCCTTTGAGGTTATGTTAAATAAATAAATATACTGTCGGTACAGATAAACACTTATAGAAAACGATCCATTCGATCGATATTTCCCAGTGGGCGGCGCTGTTTTCCAGTCGCAATTTTTTAACACATTAAATCGTAAAATCGGCGTAGTTGTAACCGTGTCTCTCAAGTGTAACGCAACGAATTAATTTGTTCGCAGGGATCGAAAGACAAAAATTTTCGTACATGTGAAATACGTTATTCACCTCGCACCAAAATATTTGATGTCAACTTGAAAATGCTCTGATATTATCACAGCTGAGGAAAGCATCGCTTATGGCACAATGGCAGCTTGCAATGTCAAAATGTAGTCATTTCCTTTCTTTTTTCTTTTACTCACAAATGCAAGTTGTCGTTCAGTTAATCAAATCCAACAAACACGCCTAAGGTATGGGTCTTGACAACTTCGCGTTCAGCGAACCCAATTTACTCATTACACCTTCCGTGGCATCATGACCAGCGGTCCTCTACTGCACGCCCCTATCCTCCCGACGTGAACGGCTCAAGCTGGGCTAATCCAGATTATCGAGGGATTCTCTTCCCACTTGTCTTTCCCTACTAAAGCCATGCAAGATCTTGGACCGATAGAGCTGAGAGCCGCCTGCGATCTTTTTCCTTGGCACTGATGACGTTATCGAGGGTCTCCTGCCGAAGACACAAAGATGCCATTGATCCACGTGTCTTTTTTACGTCCTTGCATCAGGCCGTAGGGAAATCAGGGGATCAGGGGGCAGCACAGCCAAATTGGCTCGCTTTTGTTCGCGTGTGCCGCTCGCTATTGGTCGGTTCAGCCTACAGCATCGCGCTTGGCTTGACTTGTGGCCGATCATCAGGGCCTATACCCTTCTCATCTGTGCCTTTAGGGTTCGATATCCTGTTTAGAGCCGCGCTGTGCTGGGAAGTCCCACGCTTGGGGGGAACTTGTACTTTTTCGGTGGAGCTCATCGCGTATTCTTTTGGAGAAAAGTTTAGAGGAGTATTTACTTAGAATGAAAAAAAGAAAAGAAAGAGTGAGGGAAAAGCAGGAGAGACTGCTTTACTGATTTGTTGTGTATCCACGAATCTCTCTCGTAGTACATTCTCCCTCCGTGGTTTAGTTTCCACCACATCCACCATGATTTTTCCTCGTGCGGGCCTTGAAGAAGAGAGAGAGAAAAAAAGTTTGGAAAAGGTATTAGCGTATACGCAGGTGAACGTATTCATGTAAATAAGATTTCTTAGAGGTCAATTGATGATCAATGTTTAGTCAGTTTCTTTATAAATACTTAAGTATTCTCCATTTAAGTACGCCTTAGTAATTGCATCACATCCTACTATTACAGCAAATACTGAAGTTTAAAATTATGCCCAATTGTATGCTGTCGTTAATTTGCAGTCTCGCGCTCAGTAAATGAGGGTTGTGTTAGCAATGTCGTGCAGCGACAGTGGCTACTGTGAAATGCTGCTGACAACTTTTTAAAGCTTTTCTAGCGTTTATAATTCTTCAACTACGTTATTCCTTCTTCACAACGCCTACGGGACAGAATAAGGTAGCTTTCCCAATTGACTTACATTGTTTGTTCAGATACATCTCCGAAGATATACACCTCCGAAATAAAGCACTTCGTCGGGAGACGAAAGTTGGTTTCACTGCCATGCACCACTTTTATGCAGTCAAAGCACGCTTTACAGTTGAAATCAACTTGACTCGCTAAACTTACGCAGCTTACACGTTAGCCCCGTCGAAGCTTGCGGCTACATCAGTCGTTCCTTCACTTCGTAGTCCAATGTTGACTTTTTCGATTAAATTAGTACCTAAACCAAGCCTACTATCAAATTAGATTGTCAACGTTTACCCAGCTTTCAACTTCGACGAACTTCTTTCTACTTAACGAATCGCCAGATGGAATAAACTGCGCATAAGCGTCGTGGTCGGACCGTACTTGCGCTAAATCGGGTTAAATTCGCCTCTCCCTGTGGAAGCCTTTAAGCCATCTTCCGGAGCTTCCTTAACTCCCTGCAAAGTGGTCGAGGGAAAGACAAATCAATTATTGCGGATGCGTGACTTGAGTCTGAGAGCGTTTTTGAGTTCGTACAGCGATAATGAGTTGGAAGATATAAATATATTCTACCCTTGTACCGATCATTATCATTGCGTAAAACGTCGGAAGTGTTCTGCCTGGGACGTACTTGGAACAGACGCAGAATATTCCGTTCAGGTAACATAAAACAGTGAAAGGAAGGAGCCCAGGAAAGGAGAACATTTCGCCCAATCAAAGATAGCTCCCGTGGCATAGTGGTTAGGATGATCGCTTTCCGCGCCGTGGCTGGGAGGTGACACGAGTTCGAATCCTGGTGCCGGCTGTGCTGTCTGAGGTTTTTCCTGGGTTTTCCGAAGACTTTCCAGACCAGTGTCGGCACAGTTCCCCCCATGGAGTCGGCCCACGACGCATACTAACGCCTCTGTCCCCCACTCCTCCCTGCTGTCATCTCTCGATCGGTCCACGTCTGTACGCCGCTCATAACCACAGTTTCTTCGCGGCGCCTAACACGAAATTAATAATAATAATTTTAAAAAAGCACAGTCGTGTTGTCTGTATAGCGGGTGAGAGCACGGACCAGGTTTCTGTTATACCATCTGTTACCTTTGGAGAGTCAAATATGTGGTGGTGTTCGCTAAAGTTACATGTATTCACCAGTGTTGAGGATTTGAAATCTCGGATTTGATTGAAATCCACAAAAGAGACTGCTAGATTTTATTTGGATTTCATTGGCGGCTTCATTATGAACAGGATTTGAATTGAAACACATTTTTGCTTGGGGATTTGGATTTGAATTGAATCACGTTTTTTCTCAAAGATTTCGATTTGGATTTACATGATTTGCCATGAAATTCAGCCTATATATGCTTGAGCGATGCGCATGCTAGCGCGACCGTGGTCGCTTGCCGTTTACCGTGGCTGCCTCTGCTATAATTTGTAATGTAATGCTGGCAGTAAATCCGATACACTTCAATATTCGGCAAATAGGCCACTGAAAAAACTCGGCGACTCTCCATAGAATAAAAGGTTGTGCTTTGGTGGCACTGCCCGAACACTGCTTTGCAGTGCTGTATCGTTATGCTGCCCCCCCCCCCCCGCTCTCCCGTCACTTTATTTCACGCATTCGCTCGTACATACTGCACAACAAGAAATGTATCATGTGGCAGGTGTACCGTACTAAGACCAGCGACAAGGAAGTAATAAGCAGGGCGTTTCCCGCAGCATATTATTCGTCCTGCGATCAAGTTCCCATTTCTTTTTGACGCAGTTCATGTTCATTGAGCTCCACTGAAATATATGCCTCCCATATGTTTCGCCCCATTTTCATAACGCAACTAGTTCTTTACGCAACTGTTAGGAATTCGTATTAGTAGTTAGGTATTCTGTGTAAAAATCCGAGCTTCGGAAACTGCGGTCGATTCTGAAGCCATTCCACAGCTGTTCAGCAGTGTTCAGCAGTTCTTCCGGATTTTTTGACGGATTTGAAAAATCCGGATTTAAAAAAGATTTGATTTGGTGTGCTGAAAACAAATCCTGAATTAATGTGATTTGATTTGCTCGAATAAATTTAAATCCTGACTTGATTTGGATTTGATTTAGCGCCTTCTGCACACTGCGGATTTGATTTAAATCCGATTTGTTTCCTCAAATCCCCAACACTGATATTCAGGAATTCCGAAACGAATCTTTAATATCACTGGGAGCTTTATCAGACATCATGAGCACAGACATTCCACGGCACTGTTTACATATAGCTATACACTCTTTGCAATTATTCGCGGGATTATGTGAGGTAAGTATACATATACAGGGAGCTACGTACACACGTCTTTAGGCATGATGCAAATGTGCACATGAATGACGACACATGTGTAGGTGATACACAGTCACCCTTATGCAGCTAAGCAAAAAATGCGAAAAATCGAAATCTTATACTTGAAGGTGCACTGAAACGCAAATAAAAGTTAAAACCAGACCGGCTTCCAAAAGTCGCCAAATTAAACTAAAACTAAATGACTACAGCGAATATTTTCTTACGGCTATTACAGTTCTAATGACTTTCCTCCTGCTGAGGATTGGAAATAAAGGGCTTGACTTCTCGTTATGCTCACAGATGATAATTTCAATCAGAATCTTCTCCGCAACGTCAGTTCGCGGCACGCACTCATTCCTCGAGCTCTTTTCGAAACGTGGGCGTATCGTATTCATCGCCTACTACGTCACTAAAAGTTGTTTCTGCTTCGCTAGACTGTGCTTTATTTCTTTTTATTTTTTTAAAAATCAGAAACGCTACATCTCTTTTCCAGTTATGTATACTTACAGAAACATTTGCGTAGGATGCTTTCCAATCTGATTAATTAGGCACTCTGTCGCACATGTCATGCGTAACCGTTGTAGACGCATGATTATTCCACCGCAAAACGCGTCATCCGTAACCGATTAAATAATAGCAAAAATTGCTTATTTGTCCAACCAAATCGTTGCGCACCAGCGCCCTCTCCCTCCAGCGTCATCCGTTAGAGTGCATGATGACGCTGGATAAAACGTGCTCTAAGCCTGTGCTTTTGTGCTCTAAGCCTGTACCAATCATGTAATATGTGAAGGAAGCTAATGCATTTTCGTGCTGTGGATGAGAGGATGAGTTTGGGAGTGATGTACTAAGCGATTTAACTGTGTAAACGGGGAATATTATTGCTGTTGTTAATATTCATACATATATATTGCAGGTCAGGTAAATAGGACGCATCACAGTGTGATGCAACTTTTCCAATCGCACGTTTTATTATTTTTTTAGCAATACTGCGAGTCCGTCTCTGGCCCAAGCTGGTGTCGTTACAGTAACCAAACGCAAAGCACAACAATACACAACTCGCGATGACGTTAAAAAAAAAGAAAAAGGAAAAGGCGAAACATATTACAAAATACGCAAAACGAGGCCTATGTGAGCAAGGCATGAATGGCATTAGCAAATTCTATTACAGAATCAATGGATATCATATTAGACGGCAACCTGTTCCACCCTTCAATAGTTCGGCAAAAGAAAGAATATTGACACGTATCCCACGATACACAATAAAGAAGGAATGTTCTGTTGTTGGAAGTCTTGCCGACTGGCGGACGGGTGGGGAAAGGTGCGTTCTGGAATCGATACCGAGGCGGTTATTACAAATTAAGTAATAAAAAAAATCAACCTCTGCATTTTTCTAGTGACCCGCAATGACTCTAGGTGTGTCCGCTGCAACAATGTCGAAGCTGGGTCTGAATATTTGAGTAAATGAATCTAGCGGATAATCTTTGAACACGTTCGAGCGTGTTTAATAGGAGCTATATTTACACTGTGCATGCACATGCACTGGAAGCACCCCCACTCACTGGCATTCCTCCACCACTGAAGCACTCACACTTTATTCGCAGACTAAATTTTTGTACATGAAAGAACTGATGTTCTGAGGCTGGAACAATATAGAAGGGACAAACACATACAAAGCCTCAATTTGCCTAGGAAATTAACGATGAAAGATGAAAGTCACTGAAAAGGCTAGCCAGCTGTAGGACTCGAACCCACATCTTCTGGATTGCCGGTCCAGGGATCTACCAATTTAGCTAAGCTAACACTTTTTTTTTCTTTTCCACCTTTTATTAACAAAACACACAAGTACACACAAGTACAGGTACGTCACACGGTTGCAACGCCGTGGGCCATTACAAAACGTCTAAAGAGAAAAAGGAACACCTTTTGAATTTGTACATAACGATTTTACAAGTACGTAAGGGCATCAGACAATGTTTCTAACCAATCTGGCAGCTCTAAACATCGCATAAGGCACAGCTTAAGTTGAGATATTTCTATCTTAAAGTATTTCATAGGAGGCATTAACGGTTCTTCGTTCCTGTCAGCCATACGAAGTTTCCACAGACAGTACAAGGCTATAAGTATGACAACATCGTACCTCACTGTTTCCCTCGGGTGTAATGGGAGAAACCGTATGGTGTGTGGGTTAAGCCGAAGTCGAGTTTTGAAAGCTAAGCTAACACGCCTATTCAGGGACTTCCAGGGTGCGTCATCTGAAGGGACAAACCAGCCACTCTCTCTCACTCATCCTCCTTTCATTCTTACATTTTTGCTCACTCATACACACATTCGTACGACGAGGGTTCGAGTGGGCTCGAGTCCTACAGCTGGCTAACCTTTTCAGTGACTTTCATCTTTCATCGTAAATTTCTTAGGCAAATTGAGGCTTTGTATGTGTTTGTCCCTTCTATGTTGTTCCAGCCTCAGAGCATCAGTTCTTTCATGTTCAACAGTTGCCGCCTGCGTCGATCCCGTCGTATGAATGTGTGTATGAGCGAGCAAAAATGTAAGGGTGAAAGGAGGATGAGTGAGAGAGAGTGGCTGGTTTGTCCCTTCAGATGACGCACCCTGGAAGTCGCTGAATAGGCGTGTTCAGCTTAGCTCATTTGGTAGAACCCTGGACCGGCAATCCAGAAGATGTGGGTTCGAGTCCTACAGCTGGCTAATCTTTTCAGTGACTTTCATCGTAAATTTTTGTAGTCACGATTTGCGAAGAGCTAGTCAGTATAGCTCCTTATTACCGTGGCGGTTTGATGCAGCCTTCCACGTACTACTGCTTCTTCCGTTTAAGTATATGGCGCGTGAAAGAGGAAAGAGGGGCGAGCCATGGAGGATGAGTGCTTTATCTCTCCACGTAAAAGTTTAATGGGTGAAGCCGTTAACAACTTTTAAGGGGGAGGGGGCAATATTTACGATGCGCCTCGCCAAAGCAGTCGCTACTTTCTACCAAGAAAATTCATCTGAGAAAAAAGCAGCAAACTGAACTCAAATGAGGACTAACCTATGTACCCTAGAAAGTAGAGTACAGGTAGAATCGGAACATACGTCCAACCCCTCAACTTTCAAGTCGTAAAAAAAAAAAAAACAGAAAACACGCAAGAAAAAATTTTTGTACGCAAACAATATATATATATGTATATATATATGCAGCGTTTTTTTATAAGTTACACGTTTTTACACGCGACGAAAAGGAATGCGCCATAGAGAACACCAAAGCTACACGGCACAAGCGACACGTGCACTAGATAAGCATAAGGGGGAAATTGAGATGGCGGCGTCCACCGCGCATTGTTGCTCGGCTGTTAGGTTCTCTGCCGGCGATCGATACATAAGACTGTGGCAAGACTCTTTCCGATACATGTCTGCAAAAAAGAAGAAAAAAAAAGAAGAAGAAGAGAGAAAGAAAGTCCTATATTTCAATCTAGGTATATGACAATTAATAATATTTGCGAGGAAGGCGTAAGTAATAATATAATAATAATAATAATAATTTTTTATTCCTTGTCAATCAAATCAAAATACAAAGCAGGCCCGCCTAAGCCGAAGGGCTTACTTTTTAGCCCGCTTGTACGCTTGTGGCTATAGGGCTTGTGACGCTGGGCCTGGAGGCAGTCAACAGCAAGACAACCGAACACAACTTAGCTAGAAAAAGCAAACCAAATACAGCTACATAGTACACTAATTAGGCACAATAATATAATTGACGCAGTGACCTTTTCAAATCTGACTTGGACTGGATCGTTAAAAACTGAGAAGGAAGACCATTAAAAACTCGAGGGATATAACATACTCTGCGAAACAGCCCATACCTAGTGAAAGAGAATGGTACAACAAAATTAGATACTTTTGTTCTCATTGAACGGTTCGCCGTGACAGGTATTTTGAAGGAAGATTCCCAAAAGTGATTTAGTACAATGGTGGATTTAAAAAAAAATATCAAAAGATGCAAAAGACAGATCACGAAAAAGGTCCCCAGAATGCCCCATTCAGCAATTTTTATAAGCAACACTTTTGAGACAGCTTCTAAGAATGTTGTTAACCTTAATTTTCCAAGTTTCACTACAATGTGCGAACAATGTTTACCGAGAGCACCTAGCATTGACCCACGAACTCTCGAAGGCGGAGAAAAAAGTACGCAGGACGTTTGCCGCAGACACTTACATACATATGTTATATTGATCTGTGGAGATAATTTTCGGAATAATTCTAAGACTGCTTAGCCGACTTGCCGCGCAGCCGACTCGCGCGGGAAGCTACTTCCTACACTCTTAAAAAAAGGGGTGTACTTTAACTCCTTTCCTTGCCACATATATGACTCCCTTTTGGAGAGTACAATTACGCTCAAAAAATGAGTCTCCTCATTCCCTTTAGGTATTGGGGTTACGGTCTAACCCCCTACTGGAGAGCAGAGGTCGGCATTTTGACTCACGATCACTCACGATCACAATTATCTGATAAGGCGTATCGACCTCACACTCACTTTGAACTCAGGTGAAGGTCGATATCGCGCCCTGTATCTCGCATCCGCGATCACGATATTTTGAGCAGCTTAATATTGCCAGATCATCGACAACGACGTTGCCAGGCGGGTCTCACACGAGTTATTATGAATGATCGCACTTTCACGGCCACGAAATCAAGAACCAACAACACACGCAATATTGATTGCGCCATATATTAGTGCACTCACGAGATAATGTGAAGTATCTCACACACAGACATGTACAGCCGAGTTACTTGATAACAAAACTTGTTTGTAGCGACCTTGATCGAGACTGATGGTGGTGATAGCGAAAGGGCTTGCCGTTGTCGGCCTCACGTATGTGGGCAACGTCACGACTGACGCCCTGGGGAAATACGCGTCCTGGGCCGACTTCTAGGGGAACTGTGCCGACATATGTCTGAAAGCGTCTGAGTTTTCCTCAGATCGAGACTGAATGTCATGCAGGGGCGCCGTTTGACTGAGCGTATCTCTTCATAATGCGTATGTTTGATGGAGGATGAATCATACACGGTTATGGTTTTGAACTTTGATAAACGGATTGGGAGCACAATAAATATTCCCCATTGTTTTGTTTTGTTTTTGATATATTTTTAAAAGTCTTAATACGTGACGCCAATTATAGCTGCGAGAGCGACGAGCAAATTAAAATTTTGCGCATAATGCAAAACTCTCTATAGCCCGTACTCCAAAGGACAAAAGCACGGTGGAGCAATTAGAGACGTCTTTGCCGCCTAGATAGCTTCAGTGGCTGCTGGTTCTCGGTAATCAGTGAAAAGCACCAATAAAAGTAGGCAGCGGTCGATGGAAATGATTTATTCACCGTTGATCACCGGACAGAGCGCATTAAATAAATCAATTTTAATTCCATTGGCGTCATGTTGAACTACAATGAACACAACAAATGGAATCATCCCGAATAAAAGAAGTAACCAAGCATTGTATCTCGCTTGTCACAGTCCACAAGTTAAAATTACTCCTGTTTGATAACGAAGCGCGCCAGATCTTCAACTTGTCGTTACCCCATAACGCGCGCTACCATAGCGTCACTACGAACAGAGATTCGCCACGAGCCCTTGCGCGAGCCTACACACCCGGTTTGGAGCGCGCGAACTTTAAATATAACGACAACAATCGCTACATCGTCGTGCTACGGTGATCAGACCGTGTCAGGTAGCTATGCCACCTTTAGCCTATATAGGTTCCTAGCTACGCGTGTAGCAAAACAAACAAACAAACGTGAAAGTTGATGATTGGGGCGACTGGATCAGAGCGTTCGAAGTGTGCATTTGACGTTCCTGCTACACTTCACGCCTACTTTCTTCCCATTTAAAATATGGCCATCAAATGTCACTGATGGGGGGTAGGCGAAGTACTCACGCAGCAACTAATCAATAAAACTGAATGCACGGGTGACATGGGCGATTTGGCCAAATCAACGCGCATACGCACCAGTGTCAGCCCAAAATCACCTGCTCAAAAACTTGTTTTGCATAACAGTGAGTATGTGGCAGGCGCGGTTGCAACATAGACGCACAGGTTCCCATTTATGTACCACACAATTACAGCATTTACTCCTGACTCTGACCGGCAAAAATAGAAATGAAAATGTCTTTATGCAAAACGCCCCGAAAGCAAGTGCGTCTGTGTAGATGCACTTTGAGCATCAAGGTCAGACCGATGTAGAAAAAAACTGCGACCTCGCGACAAAATGAGTGCGGACGCACACGATAATGGTTGTGAAGGGAACTCATTTCGTTCGGAGCCCTACAGTGGTTCCCGTTAGTACCGCTGTGTGACATCCCAGCATGAGTGCACTAAGCAAGTACACGACACCTCGCTGCAGCGTGAGCGCGATCACAATAATCGCGTTGCCATGTCGACGTGATAGCAGATTATTGCATAGGTGCTGCCATGCTGAGTGAGACGAGTGGGACTCACACACTCGATACGATCGGCGATCGTGATTGTGTGTATCGTGAGTTATCGCGCTCATGTGTTTTTTTGCCGAGGTCTGCTGGAGAGTAATATTACTCTCCGGCAGGGAGAAAGGTTTATGCTACTCCCTTGAGGGAGTGAGGAGACTCCTTTTTTGAGAGTGATTGTACTCTCCAAAAGGGAGTTATATACAGGGTGTCCCAGTAAACGTGTCATTGAATTCTAATAAAAAAAACTACGCCACCTAGAATCATTCGGACAACGGCATTTGTTCTTACTAGGTTTTTGCCACCTCATGATGGGCATACCATGTAACCTAAGTTTATTTATGTAAATTTTGGCGAACTGAAGTCAGAAATTTGCCAAGTAAAGGTCACTTTTTTACCCCACCAATGTGAAGAGCGTGCCGAATTTACTCAAATTAATGATAATTGACAGGTATCGTATCGAAAAAAATAGCCAAAAATCATGCTCTACGAAGCTCGCGGAGGATAGCGCGCGACGAATTTTTCAGCGAAATGATTGTCAGTCCGACGAAAGGAAACCCAGCCCACACCGGCATGGTAGACAGAGATAACGCAGACATAGCTTATCGCGTCCGGCTTCGGCTGAGACGATACCTGCCCTCTCCCACTTTCAGGAACTGCCACTCTTTCTACTATCACTCTGTGGGCTGGGTTTCCAACCTCCTTTCGTCGGACTGAGAGCGATTGCGCTCAAAAAGTCCTCGCGCGTTATACTCAAGTACCCCGAGAAGCACGATGTTCGGCTATGTTTCCAGATAAGATAGACCCTTAATCAATTTGAGTAAATTCGGCACGCTCTTCATGTTGGTGGGGTAGAAAAGTGACCTTTACTTTGCAAATTTCCGAGTTCACTTCGCAAAAATTTACATAATTAAACTTAGGTTACATGACATGCACATCAGGAGGTGGCAAAAACCCAGTAAGAACATATGCCGTTGACTGCATGATTCTAGGTGGCGTAGTTTTTTTATTATAATTTAATGACACGTTTTCTGGGACACCCTTATGTGGCAAGAAAAAGGAGTTAAAGTACACCCTTTTTCTGAGAGTGTACGACGTTGCAAAGAAAGCGAGAAGCGAAGGAGTTGGAAGTGAAATGTCAGACTTGGGCACCGGCAGAACGGAAAAGAGGGGGACGATAACGATAATAACGACGGTGGCGATAACGACCGCTCGTCCGACTAGAAACACATGAATCCGATAAAGGAGCCGCCAGAAGGGAAACGATTTGTCTTCTCGAAATCTTTAAGGCAAGGAAAACAAAAACGTCTTGGCTTTAAACCGTGTCATCTTATCCGGTCCCCAGTTCTACGCAATCGAATGCCGTTTTTTCTTCTTCTTTTTTTTTTTTTTTTTTTTTGTCGGTTGCGCTTGGCAGGGTACGAAGCAGCGCTGTTGGCAACCTTTTATTTTCCTTTGCGCCCTGTCGCGTATCTGTGCTTGATTCCGAAAACATTTGCGCGCCTGCGATACCATTTGCATTTGACTCGTATTATGCTTTTCGTTTATTGCTTGGGATGGAGTTGTTCGCACGAAGAAATCTTTGATGAAAGTGAGAGAACGCGTTTGCATAACCGCCTCGCCGCTTCGCAGCCTTCAACGTTTCCCAAAACATGCAGCGACGTTCAAACACGCATTTTCATGAGCCTGGGAGGATAGACGAACCAGAACTTTAATTAGCCAGCGCCCCGCGTTTTTAGAAACGGACAAGCGTTCGCTCGAAGGGTTGTGAAGAGGGTGATGTGCTCATATCGTTGCGAGACGGTTATGACAATGAACGTGACGACATTGCTGTCTGAGTCCGTGGATATATCTCGCCCACGTGTGGAACGTGTAGTATGTGCTCAAATTTGAGACGCAGCACGAATAACCTAACGCCGCTCTCGAAAGAAAACGTATTCAAGTAAATTGTACCGTATGCCATCGAATCACTGCGGTCCTCGATTGTGTTCGAACTCCTAACTTTGGTGGGTCCCTTCGACTGGACATACTTCTCGGTCGCTCCATTCACTTGAAAGATTGAAAGAGTGAAGAGAAAAGGGTGAAGGGTGCTCCCCTGGAGATTCTAGACCCTCGTTCATTAGACTTAGAGGAAGCTGAGGACGCGATATGAGCTGGGGCGATGAGGAATAAGAGCCCTGGTAAAGTTTCTTGTGGCCCCCCTTTCACATATTAACAGTTGTCTCTTTCTTCTTATACATACAGATAGAGACCTACGTACTAATTTACTTTCACATGCAAGTGATTCGGAGTGGCATGCTTTTTCGGTTGTAGGAGCAACTATGTCCACAGAGTCACTAGTCCACACCTTACCTTTCTTTACCTTGAGCCGAGTGAGTGAAAGACAACCGCTATACAACAGATAAATAGAGGAAGAAAGAGAACACGGGAGTATGAGTTATTCACCTCAGACTAAATGGAAATGCAAAAATATTGAAGACAGCGACAGGGTTCAGATCAGGGCTCGCTTTAGAATGGGGTCTTCTCTAACCTATACGTCGAATACATTAGTCTAGTGATAGTTTCTGTTGGTGCCTTATTTTGTACTCTTGTTTTGGTCTTGTCCTGTTGTGTCTTGTCTTACAACTTTTTCTATGGCATGCAATGAAATAATGAAATAATTTGATAATGAAAATAATGAAAAATAATGAAAATAGATTTACATTTTCGCTTAGATAAACTTGATCAACAAGATTTCTGAAGTACCAAACATGCAACTAACATTATTCCTGTTGTTGGAGGAAAATTTAATATAACATGGTAATGCATACAAGTGTGAATAGGACATTATTCCTTCTCAGAATGCGTACACTATGATATGAAGATCTGAAAAACACGATGCAAACTCGAGGCAAACGGTCGCAAGGGGAAACATCCCGAAACTAATTAACACCGCACTGTAATTGCACTTATTCTCTTTCGTACGTTCCTCACATTATTCAACTCCCATGGCGATCGTATACGGAGAACACATTTTTTTTTAGAATATCAAAGCCCCCTTCCCTGGGCCTCTACGGCAGATAACATTAGCCCCGGGATTATGCTGTTCTTTTAGAGTATGTATGGTATATAGACACGTTCCTTCATGTGGGCAACTTTCTGGAAGTGCGGTTTCCTCGAACGATATGTGCCGCTTTAATATTGTTAGTGAAGAGGGAGGCATGCGCGGTTACCAAATAGCGTTTTCTTTGATGTTTGCCGTCTTCTAAGCATTCTGTGTCCTCTAATAGTAGGAGGAACCTCGCACAGCATTGGACATAGGCCAGCTTTTCTCAGGCGCATCTATCAGTTCGTGTTGTTGTACCGCCATCTCTCCTAACAAGGAATGTTCCAAAGGAATGTTCTTCAATGCAGTTATGTTACCCGTCTCATTCACTCAGGAGTATTAAAGAACCGGTTCAACGGAGCACAAAAGAAATCGCGCATGCGCCACGCAACACCAACACCACTAAGAACCTCGAAACTCCAGCGGAAGATGCGCAAAACGTGATAGCTTTTTGCTCCTATGTGCGTAAACACGTTCATGTTCAACGTCACGTCATTTCGTGCTGTTCTAACTTTCTTTATTTCTGCTTCTTTATTTTGTTTTTCCATTTAGTACGGAGGACATTTACCCACAGCTCGCAGACGACAGTTGCTGCTCATGCAGCCGACGGTGGCTCGACTTCATCGTTACGACCGCTGAGAGCACGTTCGTTATTGGCTACGGCCGTTAAAAGCACGCTCCTAATTGGCTGACTCTTAGCTGTTACGTGACGTCGACGAGTAAGCAGGCTTTCTGTATCTGTAGGTGGTATTGCTCAGTCACGGTACCGTAGCAGACGACAGAACCGATGGTGTCGTCTGCAATACGCAACTCCCGACATTCCGGCGCCGTGAAAATGTTCAGCACAACATGCGGCGGATATTCCGCTTCGTGAGCAGCTTTCTGCTTTTTCTTCCATCAGGATATTCTGTGGGGGGTGTCGCTCCTGTGAATACACGGATAGGGCCATCTTCCGATCCCGATCTTCGGGCGTCCACACTCGTTTCGATACCAGTGTAAATCCTTCTTCTTCTCTGCTTCCCTCTCCACAGCTGTTAAGGATGAACCTACACGGGTATTGACGTTGGTGGGTCCTCTAACAGTATCGATTTAAAACGCTCTATCTTGGGTCTCCCGCGAATAAGAATTAATCATGTCGAAAAGTATGGTATCTTATTAAAGAAACAGCCCGGGTTCCGCAAAAGTTGGACCTTTTCCAGAGCGGAAAAGCGCCTCTAGCGGGAGGAGTCGGAAACACGGTTGGTGGCTCGCGCGACGCGCGGTGTCTGCACATTTGGTCGAACGCCGTGTGATTGGAGACGTCTGACCGAACTCCGTTTGGTCGAAAGCTGGTTGATCGACACCGTTTAATCGAAATACTTTTGTTCGAGGGGAGTTCAAGAGGAGTTCAGTGCGTTGTCCACATCTATTTTTCTGTAACTTTTGACGGTACTCTCTCTGAGCGTACGGAGCAGGCAACCAGCGTCATCTGCTTTCTTTCTTTCTTTTTTATCTTTTCTTTGCTTTTTCAGTTGAAGAGGGGGGACCACGGGTTATTTGCATATCTTTGTCTTTCACGAACAGCACAGTTGAATAGAACAGTGTGGAACAATCCAGCGTACCAGTAGGACACATCTTTAAGAAAATGGCCTCATGTTCAGCACAGCCGATAATCCGTGCTTCCTCTGGGCACCCTTCTCATTGCTGGCGGCATATTTAAAGGAAACAATCTGGAATGGGATAGCCATATATGCGCGAAATGTGTTCACGGGCAAGTGGATTACACACGGCGGATGTTTCTTCAGATAACGGCAAAGAAATGTGGAACAAGGTCCATGAGGGCCTAGTATACTTTTACAAGGCAGCAGTCGTACCAGGCACATTAAACATCCCTAGGGTTTCTGTACACAGAATGCGTAGGGTGTGTACCCTTTCAGCGGTACAAGAATGGCTTTTATGTGGTTGACGAGTAAAAACAACCCATGGGCCATGAAGCTGAAGATAAGAACCGCCCCTACACCGCAGTTTTGTCCACAGTTTGACGGCTGAACTTCACCACGACTGGCCCCGTCCCCCGGAAGTTATGGACCGCGACTTCACACTAATCGAGCTAAAGGCAGCGTTGAAGCTTGTGAACGCCGCCTCGTTCCCTGGGCCCGATAAAATCACCTATGCCGCCCTACGAAACCTTGACGGGCGGTCACTTCAAGCTCTCCTTCATGTCTATAATACGTCTTGGCAACAAGAATCTTTACCACATACATGGAAGGAGGCATTGGTTGTTCCCATCCTGAAACCAGGCAAGCCCCCAAATTCCCTATCCTCCTTTCGCCCGGTGAGCCTGACAAGCTGTATGGGGAAACTGATGGAGAGAATGGTTTTGCATCGCCTCGACTGGTGGCTTGAAAAACAACGTGCGTTCCCTCACGAAATGGCTGGATTTCGTCGCCACCGAAGCTCCATGGATCCAGTTCTCGACCTAGTCTCCACAGTTCAACATGCTTGAGCCCATCGACGGATCGTCCGATCGATCTTCCTCGACATCAAGCGCGCATATGATACCGTCTCGCACATTTGTGTGCTGCACGCCTTGCGCTCGTTTGGAGTATCCGGTCGGCTCTTCATCTGGCTCCAAGACTTCCTTACGGACCGAACTGTCGCTGTCCGTACGCCCCAAGGCCAAAGCCTTCAGCATCCTGTTCCTCAAGGAGTCCCCCAAGGAAGCATTCTCAGCCCGACACTCTTTAACGTGGTGATGGCCGGCCTACAATCAGTAATTCCTCGCAAAGTGTCGTTCTCCGTGTATGCAGATGACGTCGCCCTTTGGACAGGAAAATCACGCCCGGCTCTCCAGCGCCGCCTGCCAGCTCCCTTTAAACAATATCCATACGTACCTCACGCACCTCGGGATGGACCTTTCACCCGAAAAGTGTGTCGAGCTCCCTTTCACGCGTAAAGCTATGGCCAATTTCCCTCTTTGGCTTGGTTTAAAGAAGCTTGACCCGGTACGCTTTCACCGCTTCCTTGGCGTGGTAATCGACTCGGACTTGCGCTGGGCTCGGCACATTAAACATCTTGAAACTAAAGAGCAGCGATGGCACTCCGCAATTCAACATCTTTCTGGCTCAGGATGGGGCTGTGATGAGCGTTCCCTGCTCGCGGTTCACGCGGCATTGGTGAGGGCAACTGTGCTTTACAGCCTTCCTATTCTGCACAGGATATCAACAACTTCATTAAATACACTTCGGTCCCTGTTTGCTCGAAGCCTTCGTCGATGCCTCGGAGTTCCAAGAATGGCTGAAACACGGCAAGTACTGGCTGAAGCTGATGAGCTCCCGACTGAAGTTCTCCGTCAACGGGAAACGGCTCGGCACTACCTCCGTTTGCGTGCTCACATTCCCCGCCACCCGCTACTCAGGAAAATTCGATACCGCCCTGAAAGCGACTTCTATCGAGTAGCGCAGAGGACACGCCAGACTCTCACTGGCTTCATAACTAAGGACACTATACCGCCGGAAGCCCCCTGGTCTCTACCGGTACCGCCCACTTTTGTACGCCTCCCAAACCTTCTGGAAAGAAGAGATTAGGTCCCCCCTCAAGTCCTCCGAGCCCATTTTCATGATCTGGAAGACGCGAAGTTTTCTACGTTTACGGCAGCATATACTGATGGCGCATCCTGAAACAACAAGTCCGCCTCAGCCTTCGTCATTCCATCCGAAGGCGTCGTGCACGGAAGACGCCTCTCACATCCAACCTCCTCCACAGCTGCGGAACTCTATGCCATCCTTTTCTTTCTACAACACATCGCTGATTTTCCACCCCGGGAATGGGCAGTCTTTACAGACTCCAAATCTGCCCTTCAAGCAATTGAAAATTCCGGCATACGAGGCCCATCCGCACCCCTAGTCACAGACGTGCTAATGGCTTACCACACTATCTACGCCGCAGGCCACAGGCTAGTTCTCCAGTGGGTTCCAGCCCATTGTGGTGTCGTGGGGAACGAGCAGGCCGACAGCGCCGCAGAAGCAGCACTCTCGTATCGGAAACGGACCCGAATTGTTCTGCTGAGAGGAGACCGCCGTTCCATTCTGCGACGCCTAGTGACACCCCTGGCTTCCCGCCAACGGACAACCGACATTCTTCCCCCCTCTATGTTGAACAGAGTTGATCCCACGCTCGCTTTCCGCATGCCGCGAAACACCTCTCGTCAAGATGCTGCATTAATCCACCGAATGCGCCTCGATGTGGCCTTTACAGCTCAGTGGCGTTACCGCTTGAAACAAGTTGACTCTCCCACCTGCTGCCACTGTGGTGCTCTTGAGGATCTGGAGCACATTCTTCTTCATTGCCCTCACTACGAACCTTCCCGAACCACACTCTCCGAGCCTTTCGTCAACTGGACTCTCGCCCTTTCTCCCTATCGAAATTGCTTGGTCCCTGGCCCAATCCAGCCCAGCAACGCTCTGCGCTCAAAGCTCTTCTGACATTTCTGGACACCATCGGACTTCGATCGTTATTGTGAAGGGGCTCGTTATTTTATTCCCCCCATTCCATCCAGCAATGGGGTAGAGTATCGCCTGTGGCGATGAAACTCCCCACTCTCCATGGTCGAAAATAAAGTAGTTGTTGAAGATAAGAAGGCTAAAATAAGGCAGCTAAGAGCTACATGCACTTGTGCAACCAACGGCAGTGCATCGTTGAGGCATTTTTCGCACGGAATACGCGAACCAAGGGCGCCCCGGCCGTACTATTCTGACCACCGAGAGCCGCCAAAGATGACGGCGGCGGCTCAGCGCAGCTCGCGCATGCGTCGCACGTCCAACTGGAAAAGGTGCTGTATTTTATTATTTCCGTCGCTGATAAAGTGGTGCACAAGAAACTTGAGCAAAAACTCCAACATATTTTACGTAATGATGGAGGTATTAGGTGGATGTCTGATTACTTGTCTGATAAGGAAGAATTCGTGCACTTCGCTGGCTCCAGTTCTACACGAGCTCCGGTTAGCTCCGGAGTCCCACAGGGATCTGTGTTGGGACCAGCATTCTTTCTTCTCTATATGAACGATATCTGTGAATCGGTGTCGCACTTACCAGTATGTATCAGACTATACGCTGATGACTGTGTTGTTTATTGTCGAGTCAGTGATGAAAATGATCATATTATACTTGCACATGCTCTAGAGAAAATTAATGAATAGTGCGACATGTGGCAGATGTCAATCAATCCCCGAGAAAATCATTGTTATGTTAATGTTACTCAAAAGGAAACCTCTTATTCACAGTTACAGTCTCGGAAAAATTCCACTTAGGAGAGTTGAACAGGTTAAATACCTAGAGATAATCATTCAGTCAGATTTATCATGGAATCACGTTGTGAACAAGTCCAGTAAGGAACTGTGGTATTTAGGACGAAATTTAAGGTTCCTAACATGTGAAACGAAATTGAGTTTATATAAATTCCTTGTGCGGCCTGTACTCGACTATGGGTCTGTTATTTGACATCCCTTCACTAAAGAGGAATTATAACAAGTTAACGAGGGTTCACAATCAAGCACTGAGATTTGTGTTTAACAGTTACGGCACTTCTATTACAACAATACAGCAAAGAGGAAACTTGGGCAACATCCAAGACAGATTCAGGACGGAGAGACTCCAAGTTCTTGTACCAAATAATGCGTGGAATATATAACATCGACATAGATTCTTAAACACGGTTTCGCGAACTTCGTCCTACAGGAAGCTTTCATAGTACCCCTTTCCAAGAACCATTCGCACGCGTAGATTGTTTCAAGCATTCGTTTTTTCCACGCACTATTCGCGATTGGAATTCGTTGCCACAGGCCATACATAATGTAACAAAATTACAGCAGTTTGTAGACGGGATCATTTGAGTCTGACCAAATGTTTCACACTTTTCTATTTGTATGCATGTGCTTGCATGTGTGTCTATATTTAAAAAAAAATTCTGAGTACTATTTTAAGTGAAATGTTGTGTCCCGCCCTACTTGAACCCTTTGTGGGGTTTGTAGTATATCCAAATAAATAAATAAATTCAGACTTGCAGAATGCACATCTTGTGGTACAACGATGACACATCACTTGATTATTTCTATAAAAAAATATTTTAAACAAAAATCACGACTGAACCAAGACACACGTCACGTTCAATATCACTGCATTTATCTTCGCCACATCCCCATCATCCTAAAAAAGACAAAGAATTTGGATTACCCTGCATTGCACCTCTGCAATATTCAACGCGACGGTTTACCACAGAACGATATAGAGCCGCATAGAAGACGACGAGTTTCTTTTTACGATCCAACACCTTGTTTACAAGCTGGCCACTTTCTTTTGCAGTTCTTAATAACGGGGCACTGTTAGAATACCCTCGAACCCGTCGGACTCGCTTAACCGGGAACGCCTCATACAATAGTCTTCCTAATCAGTTCGCTTCCGACGTTCCAGGCGCTATTGTGTGCATGGAAGACCAAGATAAGACTAATAGGGACAGCAAGCCGAGGCACAACGAAGTAAAAGAGAGGATCGCGACGACAGAGAGGTTGCCCGTTTTAGCCCATAGGATCCCTGAAAAGAATATATTGCATTGGGTAGCTATGCAGGACGACGTTATTCCTGGTTCTAATAAAGGATGGGTAATTGTAGTAGAGGATGTTGAGAGAAAGAGGAGAAGAACGTAAATCTAACGGTACAGGTTGACGAGGGTGAATACGCAGAATGGCGTTGTGCTGTCGAGGATTATTCAGTGACTATATAAGGACATCAGCAAGCAGCACAACATCCTGGCCCAATATTGGACAGATATTGGCAATACTGGCCCAATATTGGACCGATATTGGCAATACTTTCCCAATATTACACCGATATTGGACCGATATTGGCAATACTGGCCCTATATTGGCCCAATATTGGGCAAAGATGTTCTGTCGTTTTTAGAGTCGTCTGCGCGAATACAACGGCAATCTACGGTCACTGTTCCTCCCATGCTGACGTTACGCACTATACTCGTCAGCAACATACACCGTTGGAGATAAGGAGTAGCAATAGTGCGCCAGGAGAAATACTCCAGCGCCACCACGCAGCGTGGTGGTGGTGGTGGTGGCGCGAAAACCGGCTTATTGTTTTTAGCCTCACTTATGTGGGCAGCGTAGTGTCGTGTAGCCATTCTTAACAGCCAATACGGAAGCAGAGTGAGTATGATTACATTATCTGGCGGAGGAGCGAGCGTGACCTCTCTGTGTCTAGCCATCCTATCTGCGACGCAGTAATATTTTGGGAGCCCACTGACTAGGTTTATTTCCTTCTTAAGTTGAACACGACTATAATCGTCTTCTTCTGTATGTTGGCGCCACTTGTGTGTGGTGAAATGAAAATGAAGCGCACACAGGAGAAAATGGCGGCTTTTGAGCAAGATGGCAATAGAAAATGCATAGAGTGAGAGAGTGAGATGTTGCTTGATTTTGAATTTTTCTTATACTGGTTCATAATGGTCGGAAAAAATTCAAACGAAACTTCAGACAAATGGCTACCAGTGTGCAAAGTTTGGGGTTGGCTAAACTCAGTCTTCTATTTTTATGACACGATCAAAATGTGCAACGTTTGCTAGACTAACCCTGTATGCCGCTCTCAGAGCATTTTTTTTATGAAAGAAACTACGAATAAAAAAAAACTTGTACATTCAATTTTTATTTTTATGGTGCGCATGAACAACCGTAGTCTGAATAATGGTGCACCGCATTATACTATACCTTATCATATTATAGGAAATTAGGAATTATACTAAGTCATGCACGTGATATACTGCAGCTTTCAACCTAATCGCTAGCAGCATTAACGATGTCAAGTTCTACCTCTGCAGCATATATTTTCACGTCGTCTTAGTGAAAATCCATTCCTCATCCTTCATCACGATTGCTTACGTACACAAATACGGGAATGTGGAGATGCAGTGCGCTGTTGATTTCATGGAACACAACAGCCGATGAGCGAAAAAAGATATGGACGTGTCAGTATTTCAAACTACTGTAACTCAGCCAAAGTACGAACATGGGACGTGCCCTCGATGCACGGCCTCGATGTTAGAGCACAAGGTTGCCAGCAGTGTTGAGGAAAAAACGTTGCGTAGCGCGAACAGGAAGGTGAAAATGCATTATTCTTCCAAGAAAGGCGTTTTCTTTGTATTCGTTGCTTGTCTTTAACGTCAGACATTGGCCATTTTTCAGGATTTCGGCTGCTTGCGTGCGTGCGTGCGTACGTGGGCGCAAGCTGGCGAAGAAGAAAATTGCGACGTATCGGTGGGCGTATAGGTAGCGGGTGCGATTGGGGATATATTTTGTAGAAAGGGCGGGAAGGAGGTTTACAATACCTTTATGACCACCATCATTCTTCTTTTTACCCCTCTGAGCATCGATGCACTTCGAAAATCACTGACTGAAACATGCGTAGGTTGCCCGCATTATTCTAAGACAGGAAATTGCTCATTACCTTGCTAAGGGGGGGGGGGGGGGGCACGTAGCAGACCGCTGACCTTTCGCAGTTCATTGTTTAAGTATATACAGTTGTTCTTGAATTATTTATTTTTGTTCTTTTCTAATCCCTCTAGCTAGCAGCTGAGAGACGCAGAAGGTAGTCTTCTATTTTTACTTAATTATTAGAAGAATTATGGTTCTTTTCAACAACTTCAGTAGTCATCATAGTATCGATATCTTTGCTCATACTCGAATGTTTCTGACCACACTTACAGAGGTTACTCAGGGCCGACTTATTTCATGATTATCAGCGTTTGCTCTTGTTGCTACTTATTTTTGTATGCCACAAACTCTGTGTATGCCTGAAAGTACTGTGTATGCTGCGTATATTGAATATTGTTGTTCGCCGTCTTTTGTTTCTATTTTTTTTTTCTTTCTTTGGCATCTTTTTTTTCTGGTTTGATTGTTCTTGGTGATTAAGAGTGCACTGTTATCCAGGCCTTTATCGGCTGTTCACAGGCACCTAAAAGTAAATAAATCGAAATTGAAATTGAATTGAAATTATCTAAACAAGTAAAAGTAGAAAACTACATTCTGTGTCTGTCGGCTGTTAGATAGATTAGAAAAGAACAAATTGGATAAATAATGGAAGAAATATTGTAAAACTGAAACATGAAAACAGACAAACAAAGGAGTAAAGTTCTAAAGGAGGAGTGCTAAGCCCTTCTTTACTACTTTGTTAATCTTTTTACCCGTGAGACCTGAGCTTGCCGCTGGTCATATTACAACACTTAGTTCGTTTTTTTCTGTGCTGTATTGTATATTTTTGTTATTATATGTTTATTGTGTCGTAGCTCCTGAGTCTTTTTATTTCGTGACCTTCAAAAAATCCTTGCTCAGTGTATAGGCATTGACGGGCTCAACATTCTGAAGTAGATGATGAAAAAGAGACGGAAAAAACTTACATAGATATCATTTGCTTTGTGGTCGCTCTCATAAGACATTAGGTACACACCATGGCTGTTTGAGCTCAGATATTACAATTTAAATATTTTCGCAAATTTTCGGTGACTGTGGCGCTCTGTTATCTTGTGAAGGGTGGACGGAGGTCTCTCTATAGAATTCCGTGATTTGTAGGGGGGATATTTTAAAGGAACTACACAAAATATTTTTACATTAATATCCAGCCCATTAGAGTTGAATGGCTGAGGAATCTTTTTCTCCTTCTTCTTCCTCTCAAAAGATGGCATGCTGGCTACGTAGTGCCGGAACACTAGCCCGCCATAGGAACACGCTGGAACGACTTCTTTCTCTTTCGTCCCGCAAGAAAAGCCTTTGATTTTTAATCTCTGTGCTATACGGAATATACCATATGCCAAAAAGTTTTGCACTTGGACTGATTCATATGGCTCCTAGATTATTTTTTTTTTTTGTGCTTCGATGAATTTGTGTGACACCAGGATTGATTTTTTTTTTTACCTGGGTTGTTTTACATGGCAGAGATTAGAAACATGGCAATTGGATGAAACAAATGGCATGAAACTAAATAAATTATGAATTGGGAACATAAATTGAACGACATAAACCAGTAGAACTTCATCTCTGCTGTCACTTTTACTCCTATACACAAACTGTATTTGGAGGAGAGCGCGTTGTGTAAAACATCACTCAATAGCCCCTTCAGCTCATGAAACTATAACAAGAAGGCTGCAAGTTTGCGGTAACAACGTTAAACTGTCCGGGCTCTCAGTGCAGAGATAATATAGACGTTCATTGTTAGTGGGCCCCCTTTGACCAAAGCGAACATTGCAGTGATCAGATTAACGGTCCTACGGGAACCGACCAGCGGCCAGCTTTGTCATCCAAGTTGCGAGGTCGAGACCCGCATTGTAGCAACTGAGCTCGATATTCACAACTAAAGTGCCTTAGATATCCGTTCTGACGGTAGAGAAGTTAAGAGACGTGTGCAGTATGCAGACGTCCCCAATGCAGTCTGCTCCATTCCAAATGGGTCCAAAATAGCCCTCCATACCAACGAATATAGGTACTTTCCCCGCAACGGTAAGCTGACATCTCAGCGATACCTTAATTTCATGGAACCATTTAGATCACGTGTTCTCGCCGTGTGGTTCGGAATGTATTCACAGACACACATTTATCCATCTCTACAATCGACGTTTAAGAGTAAGAAAGCGTACAATAGCGAGGTCATCCTGAAGACAGAGGCGGTACGTTCGAACAATACCAGCTGCGCTGTCTGAGGTTTTTCTTGGATTTTGATGTACATTTTCCAAACGGCCCAGGTTCCTATGAAGTCAGCCCTTGACGTATACCGACACCCTCCCCTTTGTCTTCCACTCATTCCTCCAGACCGTATATGTATACATTGTCTGTAATCACGGTTGAGTCGCTAAAAAAAGAGAAGAAAGAAAAGACAAAAAGATAGTAAGCAAACGAGCTGGTGGCAGATATCCATAACGAAAACCGGAGACTATAGAAAAATAAACAACAACTTTATTTGCGACCTTGGAGAATGGGGAGTTTCATCGCCACAGGCGATACTCTACCCCATTGCTGGATGGAATGGGGGGAATAAAATAACGAGCCCCTTCACAATAACGATCGAAGTCCGATGGTGTCCAGAAATGTCAGCGTTGCTGGGCTGGATTGGGCCAGGGACCAAGCAATTTCGATAGGGAGAAAGGGCGAGAGTCCAGCTGACGAAGAGACTCGGAGAGAGTTAATACAAGTATTTTTTTGCCCCTTAGTCTCGGGGTTTCGTTATGGAAAAAAAGATAACCTGAAATACTGCAATAGACGATTTTAAAAAGATGCGCGTGGCGCAAAACAGCATGGGAACTTTCAGGGACACTGCCCTGTCGTCTGCTTCGGTTATGGACAGTTTACCCCGGCTGACGATGCTGCTGTGCACACCGGGAATGTTGTTGTTCTTCTACCTCCGCCTCTGGCCGTCGAGAAATGTTCTAAGGCGCTCTAAGTTCCCATGACCCCTTGCGTGCCACAGGGTGCGATTGCTTTTCTAAAAAGGTCTATGTCTTTCAATATTACCTGAAGTGAATAGACGTAAAATAGAAGCAGACGACCACACTCAGTAAGCCATACAGGTGGCACGTTTAGTACGATGAGGAGGTATACACGCGTAGCTGCCAGGAAGTGTGCTCTCCACACGGGGATCAGCGTCGCCGTCGCCACATCGGATGACGACCGAACCTAGAGCGTGATATTCTGTGTGTCACGTGACGGCGCTGTGCTGGGACGCAGATCTGCTTCCGTGTGTCGCATCGGTGATTATCGTCGCACACATCGGGCTTGTGTTGCCTGTATACGGCGCACTGTTTACCGGCTCCTATTTGCGGGGTGCACAAGAGAAGTTACTGTAAACGACGTGGTAACAGTTCGCGCATACGTACCATGTACGCGTACATATCATATACACTACAAAAATACGAAGAAGGTAAAAACGTAATAGGGTTCCCATCGCACAGCCCCGTTTTCGTCCTGTTTTCGCTCGTTCATTGTAAATACAGGGTGATTTTTTTTTTATTCGATACAATTTTTTTGTATTAAAGAATGAGAGCAGAGCAGATGCGGTTTTATCAGGTGGGTCAAACCACATACGGTTAGGCGAACATTCTCTCTATGTATGTATAGACTGAAATGCATTCATTTCTTTCTATTAAGAAGTTTTCGGGGAAATGTAAGACAACAGAATTGGAACCAGTCATTGAAATCACCCTCATAATTACTGTGCACGTGCACATATACTCGTACTGTGTACCATTCACCAAATTTTGCTATGCAAATGATCCGAAACCGAAACCAAGCGCACCAAGAGCACAAGCAGCAGCAGCACTCTCAAATCTCAATTATAAAAAAAAATTGCCTCGAATTAAGAAAGACGGTCTGTATAACACTTTTCCTGTCAAATGTTACGCAACGTTAACAATAGACGACTTCAGTAAGTCCCAGTGAGCTTAGCTCCGCTTGGAACCTTGGGAACTTGCTTATCAGAGAGAAGGAGAAGGGCTCCAAACTGTTTCGAGTTCTCCTCTCTCGGCCCACCGTCCACCAAGTGTCAAGGTCAGCGAAAACGAAACGGGTCTGTTCTCTCTTCCGCGTGACAATAATCTCCCAGGACGCAACAGGTACGCAAGGAGCACTGGGATTTCCTGAAATCATCTATTATGAGTGTGTTGATTTGTCTTAAGCCCTCCTTCTCGTAATGACGCCAAGGCATATTATGTGTAAGGATACGAAGAACCGATTACCGCGCTCCCGTATTAACTTCATACCTTACCTACAACCTTGCAAATGCGACAGCACAATGGCACAACATCCATCGGAGTCACAGCCATTTCTCCCTTCAAACATGGGCGAATGAAGCATTGCAAGCACGAGTAACGTTTCTTCGTCTCCAGTAGTAACAGCCTCCTGTACACATTGTAATACTCGTTGGCGTCAGTGCTGACCACTACAAAGCTCAGGCCGAACATCAGGCCGTAAAATACGTAAGACGGTCCCATAACTTCTTTTAACCGATCCCAGCTGGTCTACTACGACGCAAGCTGTGTTCTTGTCGTGTTGCGACGATCCTCTCGCTTTGGGTGCTGTAACTTAGGTACGGGGGTAAGGTAAGGACGAGTTACTTCCTGAAAGTCAGACGTGTACCTGGCCCTTGTTCAACGCAGAGGACAAAACGTGGCTTCCAGTCGAAAGAAACTGTTTCCCCCAACAATAACGGTGATGGCGACAGCGATTGCGATCGCATACTGCTGCAGCGCCATCTAGGCTAGATGCCCTTTTCTCTGCTGATGTCGGTGGCCACTCTGTGCACTTACGCAAGTTGATGTTGACTAGAAGGAAGCTATCAGAGACTGTCGATCTCATTAGACAGGAGTGGAAACGCATCAGTGTTGGAGTGGTCAGTAAGAAGAGCAAGTTGCTCTTATCTTTGCTCCATGTAAAATACCCACAGTGTATTCACAGGAGCAACATCCGCAAGGAATTTTCAAGCAGAAGAAAAAGCCGCTCACGGCGCAGATGTTCCGCCGAGAGTTACGTTGTGCGTTAGTACACTGCCGGAATATCGGGAGTGGCGCACAGCGCACTTAGCAGACGATACCTGCGTCTTTTCCTGCCGTCTGCTACGGAATATCTTGTTTCTCCACAGCAGGGCATTCCCCACGGTTAGCAGCGCCTATGGTAACAAACCCTGGTCGCTCAAACGACGTGACGTAGTCATTAAGAGTCCACCAATCACCATCGTGTTCGGTGGCCGTAGCTATGGAGACGAGTCGCCGTCAGCCGCATGGGCAGCCACTGGTAGCCGCAGAAAGCCCGTGTTTGAAATCGTCTGCAGCGATTGGCTGAAGCAGACTACATTCCGACTACATATCTGTCTGTCTGTTTTGCCTGGATTTTCGGCACAGTTCCCTTAGAAGTCGGCCCAGGACGCACATTACCCGGGGCGTCAGTCGTGACGTTGCCCACATCTGTGAGGCCGACAACGGGGAGCCCTTGCACCACCACCACCACCACCACCACCACCGCCACCACCGCCCTGTATTTTCCTCATACCCTTTAAGACAAATGTCGGCACAGTTCGCCAGCTGTAGGACTCGAATCCACGTCTTCTGGATTGCCGGTCCAGGGCTCTACCAATTGAGCTAAGCTAACACAACTCCCCAACCACTTCCAAGGGTCAGTCATTTGAAGGTGACAAACACATCCACTCACTCACTCACTCACTCACTCACTCACTCAATCCACTTTCACTCTTACATGTTTTCTCACTCACGCACCCATTCATACGACGGGGAGACGCAAGCGGCACCTGTTGAACACTAAGGAAATTGATGTTCTGAGGCTGGAACACAGAAGAAAGGACAACACAACGCACAAGCCTCAAGTGCCTAAGAACAATGAAAGAAGGTGAAGGAAGACTGTGAAGTCGGCCCAGGACGCACGATACCCCCCGCGATACTCGTGGCGTTGCCCGCCTGAGCGTGGCAGGCTACGGCAAGCATTTCGATCACCACCACTACCACCACCATACGTTCACGTGGCGAAGGAGGAAGAGGACGCATTAAGCAGACCTTCTTTTTCTGGGCGCTGTCAATAGTTATGGAACAACAGAACCCATATTCGGCCGTCACCAAGCTCCAAAACGCAACTACTTCTACTCTACTACTCTGCTGTCGGTAGTGCGCGAAAACAGATGACGTTTAGCGCTCGCGTTCACTCGGCAGCAGAAAGCTATGACGTTTTCCTCGTCTTCTGCTGGGGCATTCTGAGCAATGTCGTTCGCGTGAATACGTACTTACTCTAATAATTCGTGACTTATGTGCGTCAGCTCTTCACCCACCTAATGTTAACCTGCGGTGAAATCCCCGCACAGGGCACATCGAACGTCCTTCTCGAAGGACAGCGTGTCTAAATAGACCTCTACCGAAGAAACGTTACCGTGACGTAATCATGACGTTGGTAGACATAGTGAAACCAAAACAGCGCAGGAGGAGAACACCGCCGTTTCACAGAGCCATATTCATCTTCACGAAAGTCACGGGTGGCTTCTTTGTATTAGTGGTACAAGCAAATGAGGTCACGTTTTTAGTCGTTTTCGTGTCTTCATTCGCGTTCCCAGTCCACCGCGGAAAGAAATGAAGGCTTCATACCATCTTCTGAAAGTCAGTGTCGTAATCCTGTGCGGAATGTGGTTTGTTATTGCGACTTTGTATAGAGTCACTAAATAGGGGTGCAGACTATCGCCGGGGCCGCCGTTCGGTGACCGCGGTGGGCCGATCGTGTCACGTGGTTTCTCCTTCCAATAACGCGCCGTCCATGTTGAGTCCTTCCTTGAGTCCTTCCTTGAGTCCTTCCAAAACAGGTTCCTAGAGTCACTGAATAAGCTTCGCTTCAGAGTATCGACACTGAGGTCCAAGGGAGAGTAGGACCGCCATCTTGTTTCGGCACCACACCGGTATCATCCCCATTTGAGGATCAAAGACGGCTAACATAATGCTCCCCGTGGGACAGAGAAGCGTGTATGATTGTTGTGCGATAACCCATGTATTGTCAACCAGAGCGTCCCGAGGATGTCAAGGTGAGCTCAAGGCCGCGAACTCGTGCTTGCAAACGAAAGGAACATTTCATGGCATCGTGCGCTAAAGTGCGCATTGCGCGTGCGTGTGGGTAGCGTGGCGCCGAAACAGGATGGCGCATGCTCGCTCTTGGAACTCAGTGTCGATACTCTGAAGCGTAGCTTATTTAGTGACTCTACCGGTTCCCACGGTTGCGAGCTGGCTCGACCGCGCTGTTCTCGGGCGAAAAAAGGGGAGATTCGCGTCGCATTGCTAGGAGACTTAGCCTCGCCGGATCCAAGATGGCGGGCTCGCTCGCCAGCGTGGCTCAGTGTCGCTACTCTGTTCCTATTTAGTGACTCTAGCTCTGTATAGAGACACCACGTGCACTCCAAGAAAAACTCGTGCCTTTCAGGCTCCTCCAGAAAATGGAAGAGCCCGGTAGCCATCTTTAGAAAGGGCTAAGGGCTGCCGATAGAATGGAGCAGAATAAGGCCATACAACTAATAATATGTAAAGGAAAAAAAAAAACTTACAATGTGATAAGCCACATTTAAAAGTGGCTTTCTTGTGACTTACTGATTTTTCGCTATAGTAGTTCCACTCTACCAGGTTGGCGGCGCTGTTGTTGTACCATCTGACGTCATTTGTTTGTAAAAAGGGATATAGGCCTGTTACTTGTAGCATACACCCGATACACCCAAGTTGCTGTCGCCCTCTTCCGGACCGGAACCAGCAACCTTGGGGTCAAGTACTTTCAAAAGGTGACACAACTATCGCAAACGGCGTCCTTGTTATGGCGTGCCGTCTATGAAGTAATACGGCGGATTTGGAAACAACGAGGCATCACGAATGCCAAGATACACATGGAAGTAGATCGCGCAGAGTTAATGCAACAATACCCTGTCCAGCCTTACGTCGGAACACTTGATATTCGAGCAAAATCGAGCTCAATTTCGAACCTTAAGGTTGCTGAAACAATACCTTCCCGAATATCTAGACCCGCTTTCCGTTTTCCGGCATTAAAGTAAAGGTGGGATAAAATGCACACTCTACACAGAAGAATGTGGCCATTGTGCGTATAAGACAAATGACTTCAAACGCGAATAATCATGCATGGGTATTCATTCAAGCAGGGGAATTCCACTTCCTATCTTCTTTCATACGGGGTCAAGAGTATAATTTGTCACCATGGAAAGTGTATATACTATTGCTTTTCGCAGGTCCGGACCGTGCGATACGTCCTCTCTTTTTTCACACATTAGAGGACATCTCCAACCATAGGGAGGCTGCAATAACATTCTTTCGCGTGTGGCCATCATGTATATGAAGACGCAGAGAGGAATTATATCATTGTGTGTCTGTGTGTCTGCACGTCTGGAGCAGTAACAGATAGCTGTGTTGTTGCTAAGCGCTTAGAGACGGTGTTTGCGTTTTTTTTTTTTTTTGAAACGGTTATGTTGGATTATAGTATCAGAGAAAGGTCGTACGTTTCCGGTCGTTCTTACAGCAAGTTAATTTAGGTATGCCGGTTACATACAACACTTGCAAGACCACTCCTGCCGTATCGTGCAATGTGGAACTGTTAAAATATGTAAAGTTGTTATATGGAAAGTTAAAATTAAAATATTATAAATAAAATTAAAACAAATTAAAATATATAAATAAAATTAAAACAAATTAAAATATATAAATAAAATTAAAACAAATTAAAATATATAAATAAAATTAAAACAAATTAAAATATATAAATAAAATTAAAACAAATTAAAATATATAAATAAAATTAAAACAAATTAAAATATTATAAATCACAAAAATAAAATATGGAAAGTTAAGATATGGAAGTTGGTCCCTTACGTCCGCTGACCGACCCGTCTCAGACGCGGTGTATGAATAAACGAAGGAACACGAGACAAACAAAAAAGTTACGAGAGAGGACAACAAGTTTGTCCTGCCGGTATGGGCTGTAACTAAATAAATACATACAAATGGAGCTCTCAGGAAACCTCGGCTGGTAAAGCACGAATGGTGGCTAAAAAATCGTAGCAACAACAACAACAACGTTATTTTGACAACAACAGACGTGGTAGCTGTTTTTTGTTAGGAAGTCAAATACACCGAAATGAAGATGTAAAAGAGATAAATTACGAGAAAAACCAAAGTCGCCATCTTCTAAAAGTGGAGTGAGAACGAGAGAAGAACTGCGCATTGCGCTACATGGTTCGAGTTTGGGCATGCGCAATGACGTCACCTTTTTTTTCTTTGCAGCCCCAAAAGCGCTTGGGTACCTATAGGTCCATTCTTTTCGCCTGCACTGCCTGCACCTCCTGAACTAGTTCAAGGAGTGCAACCCTCTCACATTCTTTTCATCATAGACATCGCATGTACTTAAGAACTGGTGCACTCTGGTCTTTCTTTTTTTTTTTTTTTCCGAACGGACCCAGAAAGAATGGAATGAAAAGAATGGACTCAGTGTCTACAACTGCATATTCAGGAAAAGGTCAACAAAACACTGCACTGAAACCGAAACCGAAACCTAAGCCCGTCAGACGACGGTTTCCATTCTGCCACACAGGTGATGTCATCAGAGCAGCGACGGTAACCAAAAAGCAGCCACAGCCTTATTGTGCTGGTGGTGGTGTAATTTGTGGGAAATTTAATCGTGAGCCTCACAGTAAGGACTAAATGTGTGTGGAACACGCCTGAAATTGTCCTTTTTATTCTGCCCGTCTCACACTTATTCGCTTCCCTTCTGTTTTTCTTCCTTTCGTTTCGTTTTTCTCTCGTATTCCAACTGTGCCGCGCTGGTATCAGAAGCAAATGGAACAACTGGTATAAGGTCTCTTTATTATTGCGTGTTAGCGCCGCGAAGCAACTGCGGCTGGCTATGAGCGACGTACACATGGAGAGAGGGTAGTAGGAAGGAGTGGGAGATAGGGGGTTAGTATGCGTCCTGGGCCGACTTCAGAGGGAACTGTGCAGACATTCGTCTGGAAAGTCGTCGGAAAACCTAGGGAAAACCTCAGACAGCACAGCCAGTGGTAGGATTCGAACTCACCACCTCCCAGTCTTTAGCACGACCTTGGCTACCACCAACGCTGCCGCTGGTAAAGGCCTCTTTGCAACTGGAACATTCTTACTGGCATTCTCATTGTCCACATCTTCCCACCTCACTATCTCACGCGGACATTACTGCTTCTTACTGCCGAAAATAGACGAGGTCAATAAGGGACTCCACTTCGGAAATCAGTTCACTTTTGTTACCCCTTCCTATCTTGACCCCCGCCTACCCGTTATCGCAAACGTTCGTATCACTTAAGAGGGCAAAGCACTCCGTCTCTTTCCGAACCAAGAGGCATGACGTTCATTTCGGCAAATTGTGCGCTTCCGTTCTTTAGGCGACACTACGGTTGGCATCCACCAATAACAATCCCTCCTTGTGCTCTCGCGTATTTATTTCTTTATTTAGTTTCCCTTCACGTTCTGTGACTTTGTGTGTTTACTCGAAAGACTTCCGTGAGGCTCTTCGCTTGTGTCGATGACCGGGCTATGAAGCTTGATCCGTCGTAGTATCGCCATCTTAACCGACGGGTGAATGGAGTCAGATTTGTACTTGCCGATTGTACCGAGTGTAGCGGAAATGCGGATATTGACGTTAATTTCTGTTTTAATGGCGCGAAAGGAACGTGGGCTGTAGCGCTCCATGATTACGATGAATTGTGAAACTATTATAAGCCAACATGATGATGCTGAAAAAAAAAAAACGAGTGAAACTGATTCAAAAGCTCAACTCAACTCACGCATACAACGTAAAAGATATAAGAGAAAATTACAAGTTGTTAAGAATGCCGATGTCTCTAAAAATTGTATGGTCATAAAAAAACACGAGAACCTCGTCACGTCACCCAACAAAAGGGCTGGATGAAGTGACAAACAATGGAAGCCTCTCCCTATTATTATTCTTTCGCCAACATCAACATCAACACTACGCTGACCAAAGCAGATCACTACGGGGTTTCCGTGTTTTTCTTTTCTTTTTGTTTTTCTCTAATTCTTCAAGAGCAAGAAGTGTCGAGCTTGGATGTTATGCTAGGGGAGAATTCTTGTGTCGAAGGAGGAAGGAATCCCCGTAAATGTAGCTCAGGAATTTCATTGGTGTTCATGCTAGAGGTCAGGCTCGTGTTCACGTTTCACACATTTAGCTCTCTTTTTTTTTTTTTCTTCCAATATTTCGTTCGACATTCACCGGTTATTGGAACTATGCTTTTATTCCGAGTTCCTCCGACTGGCCTTCCACATTGGATTGGATTGAATTGGACGAGATCAAATAAGAATAATTCAATACAATTCAAGGTTTCTATATTCACCACATTTTAGGGAACAGAACAGTACTGGCCCGCCTAAGCCAAATAGGCTTGTGGCCTAGACCTGTTAGTCCGCGTGACAAGATAGCGCCTCCAAATGCGTAACTTCACATAAAATTAAGAGTAATAATAATAATAATAATAATAATAATAATAATAATAATAATAATAATAATAATAATAATAATAATAATAATAATAATAATAATAATAATAATAATTTTATTCCTTTTCAATCAAATCAAGATACAAAGCAGGCCCGCCTAAGCCGAAGGGCTTGTGACGCTGGGCCTGGAGGCAGTCAACAGCAAGACAACTAACACAACTTAGCTAGAAGAAGCAAACCAAACACAACTACATAGTACACTAATTAGGCACAATAATATAATTGACGCAGTGACCTTTTCAAATCTGACTTAGACTGGATCGTTAAAAACTGACAAGGAAGACCATTAAAAACGCGAGGGACATAACATACTCTGCGACACAGCCCATACCTAGTGAAAGAGAATGGTACAACAAAATTAAATGATTTTGTTCTCATTGAACGGTTCGCCGTGACAGGTATTTTATATAATATAGTAGTAATAATAGTAATAATAATAATAATAATAATAATAATAATAATAATAATAATAACAATTGGGAGTAGATAAACACGTAAAGTGAGTCCGCCTATACACCTGAGACGTTCTCGTTCGTCCTGAGAGAAACTTACGAAAACAATCTTGAGCCGACAGCAGTGATCTGTCGACGTGTACTCGTTGCTGGCTATCATAAATGAAGGCCCATAGGACCTTATAGGCTCTAGCTAATATACGTCAGATCCTTTTGTCGTCTGGTTCTGTTGCCATCGGCAACGCTTAGCCCAGAGGGCCCTTACGTCATTCTGTCTGAGAGGGGCACAGACACTTTGTTTCTTTCCGTTGCCCGTCTCGTCTCAGAGTGCTCCTACATGACGAGTCACACTCCGTGCGTGATCACCACATATCACCGTTTCTTTGTGACCGATGGGCGTCCTTGGTAGCCGCGTCATCCTGTAGAAACAATTCACACTAGAGGGCGCTCGCATGTATATTTGATTTCGTCGAAGGTTGTTCAAGAAACTGCCATTGCTCAAACGCGTCGTGAAAGATTTAAAAGCTTCAGGGCAAAATTGCATGGAAGAAACTGAGAACCATTTCGTACAAAACAGAATGTTCTCGCTATTCTTTTTTTTTTTTTTCAACCGTCACACATTCCTCATCGAGCACTAGTGATCCGTGAATATTTTATGAGTATTGTTCTTATCAATATTTCAACGATGCCAGTGCCGAAATGCTTTCCTGGGACAGCATCTCTCTGACTGATGCGAGTTTTTGGAATACGATATTTTGCTCATTTCTGGAATGATATAGCCCATATCGGATGCTGAGTCGCCTGAAGTCCAAGGCCGTTCTGATTACATACGGTGATGGTTCTTTCCACGACTATGGCCCCAAAAGACCGCGATAAGACATCGATAAAACACTTTCTAGCACTCGATGCGCATAGCACGACCCCCATTTTAAAGGACCAATTCACAGTTATGGCTCTTTTCAGTGGCTTAGTAGCTATGGCTCTTTCATAACTCCGCGCGTTTACACCAAGTGCACACATAACAATGGAACATTGTGACTGCAAGAGAGAGAGAGAGAAAAAGAGAGAAACGACGTCAGCGACTCTTTTGAGATGACTCCATAGAGTGGTACTATCACGTTGAACAATGGCAGAAACAAACGACGAGATACCAGGCATAGAAAGTTGCCGATGCAAATAGGATGCCGTTAGGAGAGAGGGACAAATTCGAGTAAGGGCGGGATCAAAATATTGGATTTCTTGTCACAAAAAAGAAGAATGAAATGAAGCAAAGGAAACAGTGTACGTGACTCCGGACGTCGAACTCCTGCTTTCTTTTCTTCAGATTGTATAACCAGATGCACGCCGTTTCGTAAGCAAAAAAAAAAAAAAAAAAGGGGGGGGGGAGTGAAAGTGCAAACTGGACTTGTCGTTTAGGCTTCCGCCGGTTCGCCCTTCGCAGTAAGCTGACTCGGCTGACAGTACTCTTCGAATAATCGGGTTCGAAATGTACGCATTACTGTCGCACAACGTGATACTTCGGGTAAAGCGAAAAGCAATTTCGTTATAACGATGCCTTCTTGTATGTTGGAACACTTCCGCATGATGTCTTGCTATACCCCATGATCAACGTCCAGGCAGGCGAAGTATATTGGTAGTGATCACTTTTGCAGCCTTTTAATTTATGAGCAAAAAGAGGGGGGGGGAGTGCAAGCTGAACTTGTCGTTTAGGCTTCCGTTGGCTCGCCCTTCGCACTAAGCGGACCTCTTCGAATAATCGGGTTCGAAGCGTGCCCATTACAGTCGGACAGCATGAGACTTCGGATAAAACGATAATTCGAAAGAAACGATTTCGTTATAGCTAGGGCTTACTGCATGTCGGCACACCTCCCTATAAAAAGCTGCACAGCGCAGCGTCTGACCTGTACTACCATTTTCTAATGAAATAAAACATTTTCAACAAAAAAAAAGTATCACTACGAGTATAATCTACGTCCAATATGCTTGCATCACTCGGTATATCACGACACCCCGCATCGCCCAGTAGCCCTCTGTTTCACCGCTCCTTTCTTTCATTTCCCTCTGTTTTGTCCGACTACATCGAACATGAACGTTGTCAGAAACACAAGTGGCGAGGAACACTTCCTATTCCGTCTTCTACGTCCGCCAACGATCCAGAAGTAAGGATGCCCAGCTTTCATAGATGCCCGCCCTACTTTTTCAATGAAAAGCAAAAAGACAGATAGCTGGGTCCGCTTCCAGGAGTAATGATGATGATATTGGTATTGCGGAAAAAAATATGGAATAAACATCACCGCATCTATGTAGATATAGGGTAATCGCACGTCCCGTTTTTCAGCCATGAATGTGCGGGGATCTGCATTGAGAAACGCAAAGTGACGCAAAGAAACGCAAAATAAAGTGACGCCAGATGTCGCAACGCTTTATTCGAAGCCTAAATAAAGAGCGGGTATAAATTTTGCATGAGTCCGAACTCGGCTATGCGACAAGCGACGTCGTCTGGTGTCTGGAGGAGCCAACACGGCCGAGCTGTTGTAATTTTAGAGTAATCGCGTCACAGCTGTGAATCCTACCACGAATCTTTTACGGTCGGTTGCTCACGAATTTAATACAAGTTCAAAGCTGTTGTTTGTGAACCGCGGGTGTAACGCGTAAGTAATTCGCGCATTGGAAGACATGGAGTAGCATTGGAGCAGCAGAATTGGTGGGATGACGAGTAAATCTCTCCCTATTTTTATTTTACAATCCAACTTTACTATATAATATGAGCAGGGTCCGCACGGTTACCCCCCCCCCCCCCCCCGAACTGACCTCAGACCGATTCGGGTTAAATTTCTCGCCGAATTCTCGCCGAATTCCATTTACTATGATACCCTCAAGTGACGTTTCCACTAAAGACCCACAAAGGTCGCCACGTGTAACTCATGTAAGAATGGGCCACTTACGTTCAGGGGTGGTTCCAGGATTTTTCTGAGAGGAGGGTCCAGCTTTGGTCAGCATGGTAGATACATGATCTAGGTCAATTAAACACTATGTGCAGACAGAAATTGAGGCTGGGTTCAGAACATCCTGACCCCCCCCCCCCCCTCTTTTAGATCCGCTCCTGCTTACCCTCCCAGAAATACGTACTTCCATCTGTGTCAGCACTGCCTATGCTTTCGGGGATTAGTACTGGTAGGTCACCCGCAAAAGAAACAAAAAATAAAAAGAAAGGAGAGCAGATTAGGGAAGGACTTAATAGAAAAAGGGAGCAACAAAAACACCCGATAACACCAGAAGGCACAATTATCGCCCGATTTCTCCCCGAATTACAGATTTAAAAATGGCGCTCGATCCCCCCCCCCCCCCTCATCCCCGGATCTGAGAAAGGCATTTAACCCGAAAAAGTCACTCCCTAAATATGAGCAGTCGCGCGGCTGGTGGATGGTACCCAAACATGCGGCTTGATTTATATTTTTCTTACGTCTTTTTGCTTTGAAATAAGACCTTCTGCTCGTTGTGGAAGAAGGCAGAATGTGTACGTATATACCCACGCTTCGTATGAGGGTACAGCGTAGGTACCCGTACCCGCACGTGATGGTCAACGAATAGCGCCTCTTACGCATCGTCTTACAATACGTGTCAATCGAAAGTATAACAAATACAGGAATTGTGCCTCGTTTAATACGTAAAAATACGCTTGACGAAGCATATTTTTCATTATACCACGCGCGGGAGCTATATTTCCTGCTGGCTCGCTTATTTTTTTGCTCCCTTCCAACATACCTCTTCACCACAAATCCTACGCTGTGTTCCTCGCGAGATTCGAAATGAAACAATCCTTTGAGTCATTTCGTGAATCACAAATTCACGCATGAGAACTAGACGCACGCAGAACCTGCTTTTGCTCTTTTATCACCCATCTCACTCGCTACTAATCTGACATTCTAATCAGTAACAACACCGTTTTATATCCGTGAGCAATCATCCCATATATATATACCATACTATGCGCATACTCATTATCTTTCACGTGGTATCTTTTAATTAGCTTTCAATAGTGCATCGGTCCGATTGTTTTTGTGCTCCTATGCACCGATATCTCGTCGGGAACCAAATTCGTCCTCACAACGCTGATCGTGAAAGATGCGCTCTGCTGAGCATTGTTTCCGTCCTCCTGTTTAATCGTAACTGTGTGCATGCATCAGCCAACACTGGGCAGTTGCCGGAAGGGCGAACGCTAAATAGCTCATTTGGGAAAAAGGAATCCGCTGTTGTTTGTCTCTCTTGGGCCAAACGACATTTTGCATCGATGACGCAAGTTGTACTTTCGCAAGTGAGGTATAGTGCTATACGGGGTCAAGGTTATGTTGAGACGGGTATAGCGTTTGAGAAAAATGCAGAGAGGAAAAAAATGGAGGGAGAACACGTAGTGTATGTGCTAAACCGTGACACAGTTACTTTCATCGCTTTCACTTTCACTAATCACTAATTCCAGAGCTCAGGGACATCAGGGAAAAACACTCCAACTGATGACGTCACCCGATATTTTCGCGTACTGACTTATTATTTTCGCGTACTCGTGCGACAGTAACTTCACTTCTTCGTTACCGTTTCTTTCATCAAACTTGTTTACATTTTAATTTCAAGCACGTCACCTTGAAACGATATGGTGTAGACGGATCCACGCTTGTGGAAAAATCGTTTCTATGTTTTTCTTCACAAATCCGTTCATCCATTCACTAATTCCCAATCTCGGGATATATTGGGATAGTGTTTTGCAATGTACTTTTTTTTAAATATTACTTTGATAAACAGTATTTTTAAAGGAGAACACGCGGGCAGTGCTGGCTCCCAACTCCGGAACATTATATAACATATTTGTTATTGTATATGACGGAACATATTTCTAAGAACGTTGAGGAATTAAATATGAAAAAAAAATTAAGGATTTCTACTACTGAGAGTAAAAAAAAACGACATTTTGAGCTATGATTATATTCCGCAGGGGGAGACCTTTACAAAAAAAAGAAGAAAAGCTACCCTGTGCACGGGTAGCTCTTTCAGAAGTGAAACTCGAAAGTATTTGCACAATCTTACTGAATTTCAACAGATCCGAATAAAAATCTAAAACTTGAAGAACTACCCGAAATCAATCTCGAGCTTTCCACGCAGCTTTGAAGCACCCCCGTCCCCACTCCCCCACACACGCACACAGAAAAATCGAGTCAGCGCAAAGTACGAAACCTGCAGAGCGTAACTGCATGAGCCCCCCTACTCACTTCCATCCAACTTGACGTCCTTAAACGAGACAGACATATACCCCCATCCGTAAATAATCCCGCTTCATAGCCTACTACAACAGACATGGTCACTTTTTTTTTCTTTCTTCCTTTTGCGTCTGATCTTGAGTGACTGTATCATAACGTAACCACTCTCGCGGCCTTGAATGCGCAATGTCATTTTCGTAAAACGTGTGCGGCGTAAGCAAATACAGAAGTGGTGTCATGAAACAGAATGCTCCGCAATGCGGAGAGGCATTCAAGATGAAATACTCTTTATACTTGCGCGTGGATGAAATAAACATGACCATTTCGTCGAAGCGCATATCGTTTTATCCCGAAGCTTTTTCTGTCGTTTTTTTTTTTCTGCGTGACATTTAATAAATGACCGAAAAAGGATAAAGAACTTACTTATATTTCGTTCTTGGGGTCTGAAATCTTATGGGACAGCTTCTTTTTTTAAACGAAATAGGATTTGGCTGCGATATGGTGAGCGCTTCTGATAGAATTCTCTTTTTTTTCTTCTTCTTCTTCTTCGACTTCTTGTTATTTACAGGAAATGGATGCGATCCAGCACATAGCAGTCTCTTGAGATGTCAGTTCAAAGCGAAATCTGTGATCATGTTTCATTGTAATAACCTAATCAAACTCAAGGTGTATTGAGGACTAAATAATCGCAGTTCAGGAAAAGGCGCCAGTAGCTGCTGCGACACAAATGTACTAATACGTTGAACCTTTGACTAAACTCGCAGAAGGCATTGTTTCTTTCGATGTCTGCGAAAGCCGGGATTCACTTTCGGTAGCGAAATCGTATAGTCGAGGATGACTGAGGAAAAGAAAAACAGAAAGCAGAGAGAAAAGAAGCTAAAACTGTTTGTTCAAACTTGCAGTTCCCTCGCATGTGCGAAACCAGTTGAGTGACGTCACTACACGTAGCAGACGACACCTGAGGGATGAGCAGAGACGTGCGCAGCGCTGCACCTGGTTATCAGCGGGTGAAGTTACTGCTTCTCCGCACTACAATGTAGCCTATTATGCAGCGTAATGTCGCACTTCGGTATCCGGCTTTGCCGTGTTGCAAAACTGTTGGCGCTTCCTTTTATGCCTGGGAAAGGCTAACAGCGTTGACTCGCTAGCACCCCTGCAACATGGTGCCTTCAGCGCGTGGGCAAAATCACCCTGGGGAGTCGTTTCACCAATGAGTTCGCTTTCGTAAACTCAGCGGCGCGCCGGAGCGTCTGTTCATTCGGTGCCGCAGATCCGCGCTATAAACGCAACGTACTTTTTCCTATTTCACTTACTTTCCCTGCTTTACCTTCTGTTACTTTAAAAAAAAAAAGCTGCTTGTTGTTTCTACTTCCTTGTCATTCTTTTGTTTGCTCGTGTATAACGGCGAATCTGCGATGCTCTTTTTCCTTTTTTCCAGCAAAAGCTTTGTCCTGAAGAAAACAGCAAGTTGTGGGAAACGCCAACGCCGCGAAGTCGGTTGCATGCGTGTATTTCGATGGAAGATACGTAGGTATTTGTCTGGACGGAGCTGTTGCAGCACTTGGATGAGAGGGGGGGGGGGGGTATGTTTATTAAGAAAAAAAAAGAAAGGAAAGGTTAGCCCAGCTAGGAGCCGGCTTGCTATTCCAGAAGCAGGAAAAATGGAAAAGAAAAACGGGAAAGAAAAAGAAGGAAGGAAGGAAAGGAAAAGGAAAGAAAAGGACGATGGGGTAACTTCGCCAATAATCCTGGTGGGTACCGTCGTACAGGGAGCATCCCAATGAAGACTACTAAGGATGCTCGCATGTTTTCTGTGATGGGTAGTTCCCTTGGACTACTCAACTCCCAGAACAAGAGGGTTAGCACGCCCCTCCCTCTCCTGTGCCGCCATCATCTCTCCCCTCCCTCTTTCACCCTCCCCTGGGTGCACCAGCCGCTACTCCAAAGCAGGCTCTTGCCGCACCTTCTTCCTACATCACCCCACCCCACAACCCCACTGAACTACTTGATCGAATTTAAATTTCAACTATTCGACTACTTGGAACTCGTTTTTTTTTCTTTTTTAAATTGCTGGATGAAAGTAAACAATCCACTCTTTGTTTCCTTCCACTCGCAAAGCCCGTAATTCACGCTAATATACCGCTAATATTTTTCCCGCTGTCGTCCAGAAGAAAAATATCAATACAGAAAAAAATTTAAAACGAGGTAAACAAAACGAGATATTTCCTCCTATATAGTTTGGCCACAGTTTGGCCTAGTTTTGGAATAATAAATAAATGAAAATAAATAAATAAATAACGCCGAGTACGTGTACGATAACAACGTCATCCGCGTCCAACAACACGTTAACACACAGAAACAGGCACCGCGTGCATCGTACATCGGCAGCGTGCAGGCGCATCGTTGCTTCGGCAGTAACGTTCCCGCGGTTGCTATACCGGGAACCGGTGAATTCTCATGCACGGCCCTGCTCACGGAACCGGAAATTGAAAGACCGCCAACTCGTACGAGATATACGGGAAGGGAGGTGGGGGAATGGAGGGCGATAAATTTAGAGGGAACGCCACGCGGGATTTGCCAGGCTGCGTAGGCTCTGTCGTACGTACTATCATAGAGAGTCGGCGTTCGGCTGGTGAGAAGAGACTTCGACTTAAAAAAAAAAACGTCGACGTAAGTTATGCGTTCGTGGTCAAGGATGCCGTCTTTGTTTCAATTACGATTGGACGTGGGGACTGTAGAATTCGAGAAAGAATGAGGCATAACGTGTTTGCGTGTGAAACAAAAGGATTGCGGTCGGAGCTGTAAGCCGTCGTCATGCATATAGCTGTTGTTGTTGTTGTATGCGCGGGTGAAGGTTATTCTTGTGTTCTCTCTTTTCTTCTACTTCTTCTTCTTCTTTATATGGATAGTTCTCTCTTGACGGATCAAAGCGTATACTTTTGTTGGAAAATAGAAAGTACATTTTACCGAAGTTCTACGTTCGCGTGAAGTTGTACGGTAGTGTTCCGTGTTTTTGGCATTTGTCGAAAAGTGACGGAAAACACCCGATGAATATTTTTTTTTAATTCGGCATCTTCCGAAAAACTCCGAATTATGCTCTTGCAAAGGTGCCACGTGCCAAAAATGGGTTGTACTTTTCGTCCTCCGTGACATCACGTTTTCGTTCTTCCTTCACCTCGTTTCCTCGCTACCTCGCTACTCGCTAGTCAGTGTGTTCGTTAGTGAAGCACATTGCACTAATATGTCTCTCTTTTCTATTCGCTTAGTGCAAGCAATTCACCTGGTTTCGCGGTAGTGCTTCCTCAAACACTTTAACCCGATGGATAGAGTCTGAAGCTGAGCGCGACGTTTACAAACATGGGTAGGAAGCATGAATTTCGCTTGTGTTCCCCCTATATCGAAACGTACCCTGTCGAGTTATCTATCTGGCTAACTCCACTTAGGACAATTCCTCACTTAGTTATTTGTTAAAAGGACACTCAAGTGCAACAATTTCTCTGAATGCGGAATGAAAGATTCCGTTACCTTGACACCAACACAAAAGGAACGAGAATCATAGCTGTTGCGTCATTCATGATTTATGAGCGAAAGAAACAGTCGATTTACGCTCTCTCACTCTTCTTCTCAAGAAGCGCGACAATGCGGAGAGGCCTCGGATTGGTCGGCTCCAACAACCTCTCCGCGATGATTGGACAAATCGTTTGAGGGGACCAATGAGAGTCCGCTGCGCATTGTCGGCCTTCCTGAGAAAGAGAGGGAGAGTGAAAGCGTGCATTGCGGTTTCTTTCGCTTACAAGCCACGAACGACGCAACGGATGAATGCAGTTCCTTTTGTATTGCTGTCAAGGTAACGGCGTCTTTAATGAGACTTGTGCAGTGACGTCACGTTTGCTCACGTGACTTGGGAAAAAACATTGCCGCACTGGAGTCACAGTAGGAGGGCATGCCGTAAGTTGTTGAGGTATGCGTGCAATTACGAGAGGAAATTGTAAAAACACATGCTGCTACCTCTCTCGGCCCGCAGTATGACGCTTGTGACGCATCCCCATGTTTCCCCATGTCACGTGGCTCAAAGGCGCTCAAGGGCTGCGCGTGACGTCATACCCCATTCTGCGCGGAGAAATTTTTACACTTTGGTGTCCCTTTAATTCCTGCTGCACTTGCACGCCCATAACTTCGATTTAATTAAGGAACTTCGCACTTTTGCGTCGTTTTAGTTTCAATAAAGAGTACCAATAGAAGCGGTTTGTTTTTCATTTAAGCTTTCAGCGTCTTTCTTTGGATGAAAGAACTTCTCTCACTTGAAAAGCGCCTTCGAAACAGGCAAACAAACAACAGTCTGACGGCCCAGAAGTGACGAAAGAAGTTAAATAACGCACCTGATTTTTACTTTTCAATCTCTTCTTGACGTTTCTTTGCTAAGTCAAAACACTTTTGTCCCATTGTTCCCTATTCTGCATTGCGAGAATTCAACTATTGTCTGCTTTCGCTTCTGTTTACTCCTTTCGCAGACGAATAAACAAGGAACGTCATCTGCTATAGTAAAAAGCAGGAAGTTTCGTTGAAACAGGAGCGAAACGCCAAACTTATTGAAGGGCGTGTGTTGTCGACTTTCAAACATCAACCGGTACCGGCTGCCATGAGCCTTCCAACAAGTTTTGTCAGTTTTCTTTCTCGATCCAACTTCTTTTTGGAATTTGTTTGAATGAGCTTTTGTTTCGTTTTCTCTCGTGTCGGACTTCAACGTCCCGAACCCGCTGCGAGGAGTTGTTGGGAACTATGGATGTGGCGTCAGCTGGGTTCAAACTGGAATCGATTCGGATCAATTATTTTTACTTTGCAATGTTTCGTTTTTGTCTTTGTTTTAAGAAATTTTATCTTAGTGCTTTACAAACGAAAATGAGTGTAGTATGGAGGAACAGCTTGAGAGTGATTCATTCGTCGGTTGCGTTTGGTCGTTCTTGAAGCTGAAATTAAAGCTGAGATTCACTCCTCATTTGAAAACGTTTCCCATTGAATCTTTGCAGATGACGTAAGCGCTCTAGTTCTTAATGCCATTTTCTGCATGATGACAAACTCGCGCCAAAGAATTTTTTTTTTCATTCATTCAATCAATCAATCAATCAAAAATTGTAAAGTAGTCGCAAGACCATGCTTCACCGTGAAATTGAGACTCCGACGTGATTTTGTGAGGCAATTGTGTTTGTCAGTCGTTTAAAATTTTCTACGACGAAAAGATCGCAAGCAGTGAAGTTTGTATCAGGTAACCCGCAATCATTGTTGTGAAGAAGAAAACACACTAGCAGTAACTCAATTTACATTTTTTTTTATATGTGTCTCGTCTTTTCAAAATATAATGTGAACAATTTTTCAGGCATTATCATCACACCATGAGACATTAATCGGCACTAAATTTTGTGCAATATGCTGGACAAGTACTTCGATGTACTCTGCCTAGCGGTTTGGACTTTCAGTACTTTACCACGCGGACACTTCGTAGTGTACAGTGCTGGCAACTTCCAACCAATCTCCCGTTGCCGTGACCTCGCTCCAATAAGCGCTCGACTGGCGGCGAACATCGCAATCAGTTCCGGGTCCCTTGTTCTTTGCAGGGGTGGCAGGATGTTGACATGCTGTCGTTTGTTGCCAACACGTGTGGAAACAGACTCGACAAAATACAAAATCTGTGGCAATCTTCGGGACGACAGTGAACGTGTCTGTTTTGCCACTAATATCTTTAAGATTATTACACAAGTTTGCGATAAATCGCTGTTTGATGTGAGGTAATGATAAGTTGTGTAGCCACACACATACATTGGATGATGGTGAGGTAGTAAGTGAAATGGAGCTGGACTTGAAATATGCGTCACGAAATTGTTGCACAATGTTCAAACGTAAAACTTCATTTTTTCGGGCGTACGTCTGTGGACCTTACATTCGCAAGGCATGACTCTTTATCAGGCACTTTTGCTAGCGATGTGCATGGACAAATGCAGTAAACAATGTTTTTTAGGCCTGGACTTTTTCCACAGTTTTATTCGTTCGCTTCTTCAGTTTTCACATTTTTTGTTGTTGTTCATTTGTTTACTTGTGACTGACTAGTATTCCGTCCAGCTCCATTTCACTTACCATTTTCTTCAGCTGGCCATGTCCGGTGCGACGTCGAGCCTGGGGGCACGAGTTCTACCGTCTTGTTTTTACGTCTGGGTGTGTGTCGCAATGTCATTACCCAGTCAAAAGCCGAGATTTCATGCTCTGGGCTACACAAATTATCATTACCTCACATCAACAGCGATTGATCGCAAACTTGTGTGGCAAAACAGACACGTTGCAAAGTCGTCCCGAACCCAAGCAGGACAATGTACTGAAAGTCGAGTGCAATAGGGGTGGACGGGTAGGTGGAAGGCCGTGGAACTAAAGAACTTTGATAAGACACATACCGGCCACCCCCATTGTTCTCGACTTTCAGTACATTGTGCTGCTTGGGAAGATTGCCCCAGATTTTGTTTTTATCCAGTCTGTTTCCACACGTGTTATTAACAAGCGACAGCATATCAACATCCTGCCACCCTTCGAAAGAAGATAGATCAGACCCGGTGTACTGATTGCTTAAAGACTGAGCGAGGTCGCGGCAACGTGAGATTGGTTGGAGGTTGCCAGCGCTGTACGTTTAGTACAAATAATACGTTGGACATGATACTTACTTTAAATACAGTGCTGGAGGTAAGTATAGGAAGCAGAAGTAGTGCGCTCTACGTAAAAAAAAAGAAAAAGAGAGAGAGAAGAAAAAAACACTTTATGAGATATGTCATCTTAGAGGGGCTCCAAGTTCCTGACTGGTGAGTCCTTCTTTGTCCTTCACTCACTAATACCGACAAGGATCCCATCGATTAGCCCACTCGATTAACCCTACAAGCGTTATTCGCCCCACTTCGAATTCCACAAATCATAACAATCTTCCTAACTCTAACGAATTGTTATATCCGTCCAGTTGTTTGTATACACTCAACCGGTGTTTCAGCAAGGCGGCCAGTCAGAGGCAATCTGGTGACCCTGCCACGCTATCAAGTGCACGCTTGGCTGACCCCATAGCGCATGAAGTCGAGCACGCTCAATGGTTAGATCGTGATCCCGGGAAGAATGGATAGAGGCGTTCGATACCCGAGCCGATTTACGATACGCTGTACATGTAGACCCTCTACGCGTCCGTTCGCTGCTGCGACCATTATCTCACGATGCGTGTTTTCACGGTATATTTTTGATGACATGCGTGCGAGAGAGAGGGAGAGAAAGAGGTACGTGCTAGACGAGATATGAAGAGTGGCGCGTTTTGTTAACGTTTAAAGGGAACCGATATGCACGTTATGAAGAAACACTCGTCGAGGTTAGTGTAGTTTCCCTTTCTTTTATTAATAACGCGTCCTGGAGTAGCCAGTCCCGAGTGGCTCGAGACTACCATCTCCATTTTTTCTTTTAAAATCAATCAATCAATCAATCAATCAATCACTTTTCAGCTAAGAAAAAATAGCGGAAAAAAAGAAAAGACGCATGGCGACAGGCACGACACATTGATGAACTCGCAAATCGGTTTACTTAACACAAGCAAACAAAAAACAATAAAAGACACGCACACAATCGAGCACACCACGCCGTATCAACTAAATAAATAAATAAATAAATAATGTAGTCAGGACACCAGCTCCAGTGGCATAGGGGTTAGTATGATCGCTTTTCCACGTCGAGACTGGGAGGTGACACGGGTTCGAATCCTGTCGCCGGCTGTGCTGTCTCAGGTTTTCCCTGGGTTTTCCGAAGACGTTCCAGACGAATGTCGACACAGTACCCCCTGAAGTCGACCCAGGACGCATACTGTTCCCTACTCCTTCCCCCTGTCCTCTCTCCATCTGTGCACGTCTGTACGCCGCTCATAGCCACAGTTGCTTCGCGGCGCTAACACGGAACTAAACGCGCACACACGAAATAACGATGCCTCTAAGAGTCATCTATACTTCATGGACGATTTTTTTGCCAAGTGTGGTTAGCCGAGAAGACCCTGAAATATTTCGGATTCAAGCTAGGTGTGCGGCGTAACATGGTGACATAACACCACAAAACAGGGTCGTAGTCCCCCTATTCGCTGCGAGATCGACCTATAGGGGCGACACCGTCACCTTCCTAGTGTAAGATAACACGCCGGCCGATGTTCGGAGTGGATGGCTCTTTTCCGCAATTCTTGCGTATATTCACCGGAGGGTCACTCGTGCCGGGATGGTACGATACTGTTCGATACCCCAATGCTCCACCTACCTACTGCACTGGACGCGGAATAAACGTGTAAAAGCAGACGACGCGAGGAAGCTATCCACACTACGGTAGTTCATCGTTTCTCCGCAGCGCGCCGACACCGTTCGATCTCGGGAGCGATTGGATCGAAGTGTACACGATTGGAGAAACAAGGATGCTGCAAGAATGTACCACCACCTCACGTACCCGCTTCTTTACACCTGTTTTCAGGAACCTTGCCTAATTACACACAAATATTTCTAAGAATTGAGTTTTCTAAGAATTTCTAAGAATTGAGAATCACACCTCTGTATGCCAATAATATGTGCGAATTTATCAGATAGGATATACTAGCATTGCTATTGACCCTTCGGCAGGGGCTTCTATGTATACAGTGTGTGTGTGTGTGTGTTAGGTTTTACAGAATTTTTATAGAAAAGGCTATGAGAGCAGCATAGATGCCATTTTTTTTCTTTTACAAATCAATCAATCAATCGTTTTCGGAGTTGAGTTCTACGGCCAGGCGGACATCTTCTGGAAGAGAATATATGACTACTAATTACCTGAAATTCATTAATTAGCTCTTTAATTAGGGAATTTCGTGCAAAAGCGAGATAACAGAACGGGAGACAATTCTCGTTGAAATCCACTTAATCTTTTAAAAATCGCGAAAAGAGCGCGTACCGTGAAATATCCATCGCTGAATTTCGGTATGCAAATGAGCCGAAACCGAAGGCGAGCACTTGAGGAGCACATCACCCTCGCCGATGGAGGCTTATCTGCGCCGAAAAGCGGTTTATCGAGCCAGCTGAGTCAACCTGTCGCCATACTATCGGCAACCCTCTGTTTACAAGCATTCGATGTAACGAGAAGACCGGTTCGAGGTTATATTTTGGTGTGGTAGGCACCCAAGCAGCACAATGTACTCAAAGTCGAGTGCAATAGGGGTGGACGGCATGTGTCTTATCAATGCTCTTTAGTTTCACGAGTCTGTTCATTATTATTACTTTGGTCAGCTGAGCGGCACCTGCTCCAATAACCTCCATCGCTCCAAGTCACGTGGCGCTCTGACGTGAAATGAGCGCTGTACTCTCTGCGTTCTTGTCGCCGTGGTTTCGACTCAGTTGCATATAGTGAAATTAAAGGGGCAGTAAAATGCAAAAACAATGAAAGAACTGATGTTCTGAGGCTGGAACAACACAGAAAGGACAAATACAACAGCTGGCTAACCTTTTCAGTGACTTTCATCTTTCATTGCAAAAAGCAAGTTCACTTCAAATTAAGTTACACGCTACGTTAATTTCGTACTTGTTCTCATAATTCAAAACTTTGATTCCGTTACGAAGCTACAACCAAAACTATTACCGGATTCCTTTGTGTGTTTCGGCGCAAAGCAGTGAACGACGCTTCAGCTCGTACATCGGCGTTTTTAGTCCAAGATGCGCGCGCGCGCGTGCGCACGCCATGGAGCAGTCCCGGTGAAAAACATAGTGCGCGTTGCGAAGTGGACTGGCATCGCTGTCCGAAGGACGTGAAGATAAATGTTGTCAGTAGAACATTCGCGAGAACTGTTGTGGACTACAATTCAGTGAATCGCGATCGAAAAACGCAGCAGTGCGCATCATGCCTGCACATATACAGAGCACTACGATAGGACCCGTTCCAATCCACATACTCAGGATAGGTATGCGCTCGCTTCTCCTGTTGTCTCATTGGATGCCGCAAATCTTTGCCTCCTGGGGATCTCATTCGTTGCCGCCAAAGACAGTTCTGTTTTCATTGCGTTTTTTTTCTTCTAAACGGTAGCGTTGTGTGAACTAATTTTGTTTGAACTGGTACTAATTGAAACGCGGACTTTCATTTGAGAGCAAGTTTTGTTTTTGCATTTTAGTGCCCCTTTAAGGGATGGATATTTTAAGGCACGTGCGGATTTCCAGATTTTTTAAACGTGAAATGGCTTGCAACTAGGATTGTTTTTCAATCTACTATCTCGCTTTTGCCCGAAAGCTCCCGATTAAAAAGTTAATTAAAGAATCTTATACAATTAGTCATCTTGTAGTTGCACACTTTCTTCGAGAGGATGTCCGCCTGGTCGTAGAACTCAACTGCAAAAACGGAGTTGGAGTTAGTAAAGAAAAATATGGAGATGTTGGTTCCTACAAGTGACATATATGCTGCTCTCACAGCTTTTTTTTAATAAAAATTCTGTAAAGGATAAAAAAACACCCTGTATATGTTACGTAAGTAATTAAATGAATAAAAATATATACACGTTTATAGTATGGTGGTGGTGCCGTGTTGTTTCGTCCGCACCGGTGTTAGGCGTACGGACTGGGGGTGCAAATCACCTTGTCGCCCGTTAATGTGTAGGGGGGTGAACTATAATTTTGATCGGTCATCCAATTTGGCAGATAAATGAACTGTGCCTGGCACGAGATATTCCTTGTATAGCTTGGTGACACTTTTTAATAAGTGGAGGTCTAAGTTGTCATCAGAGCGACGAAACGAAAGAGCGTCTTTCCGAGCAAACAGCCACAAGCGAAGCGATCAGACATTTCGTGGAATAATAGCAACAGTGGTAAATGCCTCTCCCAGATGCTGTCACAGCGATGCTCTAGAAGATCAAGAGCGCATCCTTCTTCTTCATTGCCCATACTACCAACCTTCCCGAACCGTCCTCTCCGCGTCTCTTAATCAGCTGGACTCTCGCCCCCCCCTCCTCTCAGAATGGCTTTGTCCCTGGCCAAATCCTGCCCTACCAACGCTATGCCCTCAAAGCTCTTTTGACCTTCTTTGGACACCATAGGACTTCGATCCTTATTGTGAAGGGGGCAAGGGGCTCATTATTTCATTCCCAGATCACCAGCAGCAATGGCCCCTGGCGATGAAACTTCCCATTCATCATTTCAAATAAAGTTATTGTGGTGGTGGTAAATGTTTTCATTCTCGTTCGATCAGGCCGGTGGTTTGCAGGAATTTGATGAAGGGTCATAAGACGGACATCTGCGTTCGTGTGTCCCATGGTCCAAAAATGAGTCTGAGGTCAAGGGGTCGGCTGTCAATCCGCGCAAGGTCGTTTGCCAACAAGTGACGCTCCCTCCTATAAACCCCTCTCTCTGTCTCTCTCTCCCTCTAAAACCCTGTCAGCGTCGTCAGCATCATCCTCATCACCATCCTCTCATTTTCCCCCAATAGCAATGGGGTAGCATTTTGCTCAATGAGCGGAAGTCATCCCCATATCATCGTCATCATGTATTTCTCTCTCTCTCTCATTCTCGTTCAGTTAAACATTCCTCCTCGATTCTCGAAACATTTTAGGAAATGCAGTGAAAAAAACAACAAAAAAAACGCAGAAACAATTCACAGGACCGTATCTCTTCTTTTACTTTATAGGCTTCTTTAGGGTTTACGTTAGGCACCATTTTCAGGCTTTTCCAAACAAAACTTCTCTAATAACGCCGCCTCTCTTCAGCGGTCTGCAGACCACACACTGCAAACCCAAGCTCATATCCGCCTTTTCCACGTGTGTATCTACTTTGTAATACTCTAACAATAAAGGAACCTTTGCGCTCGCAAAATGCGCAGCTGCGAGCCTGCGACGCATAGGAACCGGTAACGATATTATTGGTTACACTGCCCGCTACGTCAGATGGAGAACAGGCAAATTCACTTATACTGAACTGTATACATATTGACTTTACATTCCCGAGCGTCGAAAGCCGAATTCCTTCGGGACCGGACGACCCTCCCATACTTCCTATTGAAAGTCTGAACAGCGGACATGATATCACCACGCGTAATTCGAAGCTACCGGAATCCTTTACTGACGTCCTCTGACCTTTTCGTGTAGCTTTAAAGCGAAGAAATTCCTCTGTCGCGGAAGCTCTAAGAAAATAACTGGGTTAGAAGGTTTATTTTCTGATGGTTTCTGCCACTTGGGATGCGGACCGCTCTGAACCCATATTAGAGAGAGAGAGAGAGAGAGAGAGAGAGAGAGAAACCTGTATGAGAGGAGATGCGTCGCTCCAGCCGTCTCTTCATTCTTTCTTTCGAATATTTTGCATCGTTTGTGTGTGTGTGCTTTCTCGGCCGGTTGACTTGGTCCGCCTAAGACAAGAGATTTGTTTTGATCTGTCGCACACACACACACAAAAGGAAGACAAACAGCTACTCTGCTTTTCTTAAAACTTACGGTATTAGGCTGCCTCTATTTTGCTGAATATCAGAACCAAAATCTTCTGGACCGCGTTGACATGTAGAGTCTATGTACGATTCATTATCTATGACACACTACATGATTCATGTGCGACCATGAAAGGAAATTCTTTTGTTAAAATCGCTATAAAAAAATCAGTGCCGGGGAGCTGAAATAAACGACTCACCACAAAAAGCACTGGTGGTATTTGTGCACAATTTTTTAGCATAATTTTAACCCTTTTTGCATTCTTTTTTGCCCTCATTAGTATAGAACGGTACATTGTTAAGACTGAGCGCCACCACGGCAATCCAGCCATATCGTCAGTACATGCACGGGAGCACGAGTCGAACGGGACAAAAACGGGTTGCTGGAGAGAAGACGGTAACTCTTTGCTTGGTCAACTTCCAGTCAACTGCTACTTGTCTTCTGTAAATAAACTGTTCGAATGCAGCTGCCACGTTGTCAAAGCCTCAATCGGATCTTGTTATTTCGGATGTAGATACGGCGCATGCACATACAGACAGGCTGGTGAATGAGCTCTATACTGAGAAATATCCCGGCTTAGATATCCAAATCTTAAGGTTTATCTATCCCATACTAGTAGCCAGTGCATCATTAAAGAAACAAACGTAGATATATGGAAAATGAGCAAGGATTGGTGGTGGTGCTGGTGAAAGGGTTCGCCGTTGTCGGCCTCACTTAGGTGGGTAACGTCACGACTGACTCCCTGAGGGAATGTGCGTCCTGGGCCGACTTCTAAGGGAACTGTGCCGATATATGTCTGAAAGCGTCTGAGGAAAACCCAGGAAAAACCCCAAACAGCACAGCCGGCACCGGGATACCCGGGTACCTCCCAGTCTCGACGTGACGTGGCCAGCACGCTAACCACTGAGCCACGCAAGCTGGTTATGTTGGCTAGCGTAGCTGGTGAAGCGTGGTGGTCAATCAATCAATAAATAAATAAATTTTATTGCATTCATTCATACAATGCATGATGGAGCAATGCATCCAATGAGACACGGAGAGTTGAAGACGGCAATACACAAATTCTCGGAACTTGTGTAGGGACTCGCATGACAATCTGCAATTTGTAAAGCTGGCTTCTCCGCGATATAACACTTGCTGCGGGAAAGCACGCTTTCCGGTTAGGAGGTGAGCTGGTGAAAAGAAAAAACGTGGTGTGGGACCTACATGTCCCTTTCGTCGTCGTTCCGATCTCAATGTTGCCCTCTTTGTGCACTACCATATGTATTTGTTTTTGAACCCAATCATCATAATCAAAGTGGAGTTGTTGCTGTGTTCCTTCCTCATATTCGTCTACCTCCTACCTCCCGTCATTCTTCCTCTTGTCCACTATCGTTTCCCACAATGTCAACTGACACTGCAGTTTCATATGTACGTATTTTACTCACAAGGAGTGTCAATAACTCAAAACCTTCAATACCTGTTCTTTGGTCAGAATATATTTGACGTAGCGTCATATACAGTCATTTCTAACTTCGCCAATGAAAAGGATGTGTTCATGTTCTCGAATTCGTTTCAAAAGTGTATGTGTTCCCTTCGTTCGCAGATGAAATTTGTATTATTCTTCAGGTTGGTAGGAGGGCTACAAACAAGGATCTTACTACGTAAAACGCAAGAACCTGGAAAAACCAATTCACACGTATTACTAATATGCGTATACCAAGCGTTCAGAATTCATAATAAAACCGTCGCTTGCTCGGAGACCAACTCAATCATCTTCTACGATATACTATGCTCTGCACGCTTTTGCTATCGTGCAATAATGCGTTAGCCGCCGCCTTTGAAGTGCTGCCATATCAGTATGATGCATAGACGTAAAAGCAAATGAAGATTACGATTGCAGCTCCCGAGGGCCGCACTTTCGAAAAGCGATAATTATGATGGTAATGCTCACAGTCAATGCTCTCGACAACCCGATTTTCCTACCTTTCAAGGAGAGGTATTCTCGTGAGAAAAGAAGTGATTTTTGAAACGACTGTTCCGGAATGGCTGAAATGGGTGGCATTGTTTGTTTGTTTCTTTCCTTTCTTTTGAAAATGTTTGCTTTGTAAAATGTGAAGAGTTTGGAGGAATCGCAATATATCCACGAAATGACAATAAAGCTATATAAAATAAATATTTCGGCGATATTCTTTCGAGAACGAGAACGACAACGTACTTAAGAATGGCGACTCTGGCAGAGGTTTTTGTTTCTGCACCGTATGGGCTTGCAGGGACGCCACTTGTGTGTAAATATAATAACTAACACTTGTATTGTAGGGCAAAAAACCGGTGAAGCACACTTTTAACAGCCGAAATTCACCACCCTCAGGGTAAAGCCCTACTTACCCTATTCAAACGCGCCTGAAATAAGACCCAATTTCTGGTGAAAAACGGAAGTCACAGAAAAGGTTAGCCAGCGGTTAGCCATCAAGTGTCTCATGTTCGACACGATTTCTGCCCCGATTTTATGAAAAACATAAAACCCGAAAATATTTCATAAAACTCGGCAAGCTGAGTAAGTCTCGCACTCTTTTTTCTTTCTCTTGTCTTTTCTTATTTATTTTATTTATTATTATTATTTTATTTATTTTTTTGTAGTGGCGTGCCGGTCTTCTAAGCTTCTCAGCTGTAAAGCGGTTATCCCTTTCCTAGAACCTGCCGAACGCCCAAACATCATTTCACTCCCCGCACCAAAAGGCTATGCACCTATCTACGACTTGCTGAATGAATAAGGTTTGACCGAACAGCCTTGCGCCACTACACAAAACTTCAGCCTCCTTGTACGTCTGCACTAGGCGGTGCCGCCGCCAAAGACATACAGTATTGCTCCGTATGGTTGGCATAAGCGAAAACAGGTTCCCCCTCTTAGTTTCGTATTCCAACCAGTTCGCAAGGAAGCAATCGTGTTCCGAAGACAGGCTCGTATCAGCTTTGAGATGGATCTTTTTCGCCAGTCGGAACTGTCTGCCACGTGACCAGCGTACGTTGCGCCACAGCGCGGGTTTGTTGCGGAAGCTTTTACGGGAATGAACGGCCTTGTCCGCTCGGTATGGGACGTGAGTCCGGCATGATAATGGAGAGGAAATCAAATACAGCAGCTGTGGAAGGAATCGTTGCTTATTCGGATTCAGCGACGGACTTACCCGCCCGTGTTCCTCTTTTCGTGTTCGGTTCGCTCGGACAAGGGGGACATAGTACGGTACGTGTTCGATTATAGTTATCATGTTTGTATGCAGAGGCATCCGAGAGTCGAAATGCGTTGGAGAACGGGCTTGTGCGGTGAGCTTCACCGCGTAACACGGCCCTATTCAACCACTATCCCGAACGCCAACGTTCCCTCCAGATCTGTTGAAAACGGGAGACATACGACTGTTCCCGTCTATTCACGTGAACTACATCCTCACGGTCTATTCTAGCGGAAGAAAAAGCAAAAAACTGTTCGCTGGGCGGTTGTTCCATCTGTGTCTTATGTTGAGCGTTCACACGGCGCAGGAATAGCGGGAGTGGCGTACGGCGCACATAGCAGACGACACCGTTGGCCCTGTCGTCTGCTACGTCCGTCGTCTGCTATCTTGTGGTCTAGCCGCAGCATATTCCCCGCGGTTAGAGGTGCACGAAAAGACATGATGTTGAACACTCGCGCCCACGTGACGGCAAAAAGATATGACGTTTACGACGTAAAGTATGGAGAAACCACGTCCACTTACAGGGCAGTAATAACGTAGTTGTTTGCAGACCTCACTTCAAGCCGCCCTACACAGGTCACGTGCGTTATCCTCTTATTTGGGAGAATGACCAATGAGGTCGCTCCTCACGCACGCGGGGAAAGAGAGAAAGTGTGGAGCTGCGCTGATAGTTGACCTGCTTGCATAGTGCATTCCTCTTTCCTCTTCAAGAAAGCAACCCACCCGTTCAACCTACAAACAACGTCGTCATCATTTTTCTGGCCGTCGCGATATCACGAGGGCAACGACATCACCCCAAGGCGTAGAGCCACCATATCGGGGCAGACTACAAACTTCGTGTGTTTAATCATACACACACTTTTCTTTCTTTCTTTCTCTCTCTCTCTCTCTCGTATGCATATCGTTGCGACGTGACCGGGTGCTACAATATGATATGTTTGCTTCTCTTTTTCTTTTTGAATTACGAACTTCTGACCCTTCCTTCATGGATGGCTATTCCCATTTCCCATTTAGCTGGAGTACAATGTGAGGCTAAAAACGTGAGCGAACGACGTTGGGATATGTAAGTATGACCTGTGGTTCTCGGAAAGAAAGGGATATCGAGCAACATCGGTCACGAGAAACGCCACTACACGGTAAGCAACGTTTGTCTGCCGGGATCTCGATATGAGGGGGCCACTGTCAAGTATGCAGCTAACAGTGAAGTATTAGTATACATGGTCGACAATTTCGCCGCAGAAGCCACGCCTGAGGACTCATCGCATGTGGTTCGGCGGAATTCTGCATCTTCCTTTTGTACAGTGTATCTACTCAACATTAACATCTATAAGGAGTGCTTCCATTCTACATTTCTGATTATTATAACAGGAAGAAAAGGGGAAGGAAGACGAAGACATAGGGAGAGAATAAAATGTCCTAGATTTTTCTTTTTTTGTCTCGTTTTTTCTGAGGATGATCTCTAGGTCTTCAGTCCAGAGTGATAATAAATAATGCAAAAAAAAAAGTGTTGCTCGACATACATGTTTAAGTGCAGCAAAAACATTTTTCGTGTGTAACGGTTCGTGTGTCACGTGTTCGCAGGAGGAGAGGAGGTGTGACTGAGAAGGGGAGGAGGACTGGGATTGGAGGAAACGTAGTGTTGTGGCAAGCAATCACTTCTATATTTGGAGAGGACAAAACCCTAACCGAAAAGTGTCGTCTGCGTAGCAAGGTGAAAGAAACGAGGGCGTGTAAAGTGAGTTCTTTTTTTTTAAATTCCATGTTGTTGTGGTGAAGTCACTGTGGCTCTGAGCGGCGTACAGATATGGACAGATGGAGAGAGGACAGCAGGAAAGAGTCGAGGACAGGGGGATTAGTATGCGTGCTGGGCCTACTTCAGGGGGAACTGTAGCGATATTCGTCTGGAAAGTCTTCATAAACCCCAGGGAAAAAGCTCAGACAGCACAGCCGGTGGTAGGATTCGAACCCACCACCTCCCAGTCTTCGGCACGACCTTGGCTACCGCCAACGAACGTTGTTGATTAGGGGGTAAGGAATGTTAGCCATCCTGGGGGAGGCTTGCTACGCCTTAACCCGCTCGGCCACGCCGTTGGTTCGTAAGGTAAAAGTAAGGTATAGGGTTTGTGTGTATTTCATACAAACTGCTCGATTGATCAGGCTGCTCACTCGCCCAGTATCTACCGGAAAAAGGCAATGGAGTAGAGTAGCGGTGAAACGTTCAATATAAAATCGTCATCGTATATTTGTTGTTCTTGTTGTTGTTGTTAGCGGGATATAGAACATAAAGTTACGTATTCCAACGTGCGTTGTATTCCTCCGTCTCAAAGCACTAGATATCACTTGGTAAGACTGATAAAAACGCTGTGTCGGTATCGATCGTAGAGAGGCAACGCACAAGGAAGAATGTATCACAACCATTTAGGGAGGGAAGTCTGTGCTGAAACGCGAAGGCGATTCTCTCGGCTCCCATGACTCCGGCTTTCTTGATGAATGGCCCTGCCTCTGTAGTGGTCCCGAAGTGGCCGTATTGTCTTTCATGCCCCCAACCCTATCCTTTCCCTTGCCACGACATACAAGATCTCTCTCACACCGTCTCTTGTGCTGACCTTGTTAGACGGAAAGTAAGGCCTCGATTCGTGTTTTAGATCTGCAAGACAAAACCTGCTGGAGTCATAGCTGAAGGTGTGCGATAGCACGCGATGCCGCAGATGTTTTTTTCTTTATTCCGTGTTGGAGCCGCGAAGCAATTGTGACTATGAGCGTCGTACAGATGTGGACAGATCGAGAGAGGATAGCAGGAATGAGTGGGGGACAGTGGTCCGCAGATGTGAACACTACGAAATGTCATTCAGTTACAGTTACATTTACTCATGAAACGTAATTAAATTGCTGTTATTTAAGTTGTCATTACTGTTGTCATTGTTGATTCTTTTTGTTGCAGTTACTTGTCGTCATTAGGTTACTGTATACTGAGCTGCTGTTGCTCAGACGGAAAGATATTACGACATATATATATATATATATATATTATTATTATTATTATATTAAGATCTTCGTCCGTGTCTGATTGTTCGCCTGTTCTGTGTGACGTTTGATATTTGAGTGTTCCAAGTGAGCTTCTTCCGAGTTTTCTAAACAAGGAAGGAGCAGCTATGCTTCGGCAGACAAGTGCAAATTGTGTCAGTGTCGTTTTCTCGTATGGGAAGAACGTCACCGTTGTTGAACGGAGGAATGCAGCAAAGTCCCGGCCACGAGTGAATTAATGGCACTATAAAACGCAAGCGTATTACGTCAGTCCTCTTTACGACCGTCAAAGGCGTCAGAGCGACGTAAACATCGTAGTTTAGAGGGTTTTTTTTTTTTTCATAGTTGAAAGTTGTGCTTCGTGAATATGCATACCCCTCTTCAACCGATCCTGCAGCATAATTAACGCAAAGCGCACAAGAGCACATGTTAAGCCCGTCCACAGAGCCCAAAGTAAGGGGACAAACTCTGTGTTTCTTTTCGTTTTCGTTTCCGTTGACGTGCGAACTCCGAAGTTAATAATCACTTCGTCAACAACAATGCTCAGCATTTTTCTTGTCCGGGGAGACTTCCTTTCACATGGAAACAAACTTTGTAAAGGCATCATCAACTGCAAGCCCACACACGACTCAAAGGCACGACGAATTCTGATTCTTTTGCCTCCTAATCGTTGACAGCGCAGTACTTTGGTGTTGCCATTTATTTCTGTGTCGTCAAGGGTACTGAAAAGGACAGAGAGAGAGAGAAGATGACTTCCACCCGCACAGCATTTTCGCTGTTTTATTATTTTTTCCCGTAGACATTTGCGTTTCCCGTAGCAAGAAACATTTGCATATCAGTGGCATTATATTTGCGACATTCCTTAAGCCTGCTTCTGCATGGATAAGTTGTGCTAAGGGAAGTTGGAAGGGGACAGCACACGGTATGCGGAAGACCCCGACATAAGATGGTTCGACTTATAAATTTTCCCACTTGACGATAGCGCGAAATCTCCCAGCAAGCCGTCCGATGGGTCACGAAAGTCTATATCACGAGGGTCAATATGGCGGGCTAGAAGGTAAACGACCACGCCATAGGGTAAACGCCATAGGGTAAACGACCGCGTTACCAGTGTTTTCTGCATATTGTGTTGTGTCTGCAACGTGGCTTTCAGTTGCTCATGCTCCTGGTGAGAGGAAGAGCCTGGCGAGAGGAAGAGGAAGGACATTACAACCTGAGGTCTTAGATACATAGCTAATATTTCGACTGCTGTCTTTATTTTGTAGAAAGCGTTAAGATTTTGTGTGTGTACGTAATGGTTATCAAACTTGTCACTGCCTATGCAATCGTTGTTGAGTTGAGTTGATAAGAAAAGAAAAAAAACTGAGAAACGATTGGCCATGGCTCCTGCGCAATCGTTGTTGTATCTTAATTAGATTGCTTTGTATATTGTTAGTCAGCACTTGCGTATATATAGTATAAAAAAATGCCAGTGTGTTATTCCTATAATGGCTGCACAATGTAAAAGGTGGAGGAGCCTTTGTCAAGCCTGACTGGCTTTTTCCTCCTCCTCCCTCTGTTAGGGAAAATCAACTGAAATTGAAAATTAAAATTGAAGTGGGACTCAAAATGGTGAGTTTTAGTGCGTCGTACGCTATCGGCTTTGGGTACGTAAGAGATAGCGTGGCGGTTCTGCGCACTGCGCGAAGCTCGCTTTATCTTTTGCGCGTGCGCAGATCTACCAACGCTATTCCTTTAGTCTAAAACTGTCTAATAACTGCCCAACGTAGCCGTAACGTAACTGCGATAGCGGCAAGCCTGTCGTGTCCGTTGCAAGGGAGCTAGGATTTGCACAATCGACGATCCCGGTCATCTGATAAGATGAGAATCGGATCTGTGACGCAGTGAAGGCTTCAGCACCGGTTAAATCTGCAGTCATCACGAATGCCCTCATGGACTCTCCAGTCGTCGATCAATTAGCGTCTTTCCCCGTCATTTGTGTGGCTGACCTTTAGTGTAACATTTTGGCGTTCGGGTTTTCGTGCATGGTTAAACCAAGTTAATCTGATTAATTTATCATCAAATAATTCACCGACTGAAATAATAAAATTGGCGAATTCAGAAACAAGTCACCAAAACGAAAACTCTACGCTCTAAACATCGCGGTACTCTCCGACGGATCGAGAGAGAGAGAGCCTCTACACTTCTTCTTCTTTTCTTCTCTCTCTCTCTCACACACACACTCTCTCTCTCTTTCTTTTTTTTACTTTATGCAGCACAGTTAATCTGTCAAATTTTGCGTGTTTCACTAAATATTTTGTGGTTTTCCTTCAGAGCACGAGCATTTTTTTCTTCCTTTATTATTTTTTTTTCACGTGCAACCGCCAGCTGCACGGCTGACAAATTTCCTCTCTCTACGTGAGGGCAGTGAGTCAGAAAAGTATGCGAAACATACACTCAAAACGTGAATACATAAAGTGCATACGGTATAAAAGACATATCAAGAAGACAGTTTCTTTATTTAAAAAAAAAGGAAAGGTCCTTTTCAGTCGACCTGATTTATTGATTATTTTATTGGATTATTTTATCGACCTGAGCTGATTTACGATACCTTTAGCCGTTTTGCATGGAGAAGTCGTCAAGGCTACCTCTCTTTTAGGGTCAACCACAGATGTTTAGCGCCACCTATCCTAACGTGATTATATCGCCGATTTCGGCGTAAGTATGTTTTGCTATCTCTCTTCGTATGCCACGCGATTGGATGGGTTCTTATGGAATGACCGAATAGCAAAAACCTGTGACAGTGGCCGTTCTGCTATAGGGCAGATGCTGCAACAACAACAACAACAAATAAATTAATGATAATGAACGAGGAAATTCGCCACATAAGGTGCGGCCCACTACCCCAGGGCACAATGGCAGAAGCTGCAGATTGAGGTACATCAAGCACAAAAGCATCTCACATTTAGGGAAAACTCTATCCGCTGTGCCGCGCCATAAATTCCGATAAAATCGGCGAACATCGCATTATAAGGGGACATAATTTCCGTTCTGAAATCGCCTATTTCCCGTGAGCTGCCACTTCCTTGGGGTCCAAACGAGCTGGGTCGACGAACTATATCTATTCCCTGCCCATCCCTTGTGAATGATTGATCCTCAATCAAATGGTAGTTTCAAGGCGGGAGGGGGATCTATTTATTTGGCAGGAAAAGTCAGCCAGAAAAAGAAGGCTTGCTATTCCTTGGCAAAAAAAAAAGAAAACTTAGTTTCAAAGGACACCTTTCGTCCCTACCTGGATCACGGCGTGCGATAGCATTAAACGTATAACCGATTGGTGAAGCCTCAAACTGGAAAGAGAAAAGTGCTCTAATATTTGGAAAGCGGTCCCGTGTATTTTGAAATCACAGAAATTCATGGCGAAAACATAAAAAATTGTGCTCTTCTTTTTCTTTTTTCTTTTGCGAATCGCGCACTTTATTACCTATAGTATATAGTAATAACTTTTACTACCAAATATTTTAAAAGCGTTTTTGTACTGTATATTTATTTGCGTTGTAGTTGGAGCTGGAATAAAAATTTATTTGCGTTGTTACTGCATTCATGGAAAGTTGCAATATGTTGAGTGGAAGTCGCGGTTATAGTCTCAACGCAATGGACGATTGTCTACGTTCTTGAGAGGGTCGGCAGTACTTAAAAAATAAAAAGACACCGAGCACAGTCACAGAGTGAGGTCAACTTCTTGCAACAGTGTACAGAACTGTACAACCACACTACAGGGTGTTTCACTTGAGAGTGACCCCTAATTATTAAAAAAAAATGTACTTGAGATAAAAATTGGAAACCTTCTGCGTCATACTTGTGAAGGCTTTTGCCGCCCAAACAGGTGGTTTCCATCAGTGTATACCTCATTAATTTGTCTAATTAGCTTAATTGAACTCAAAAAACTCCCAAAGAAAGGTAACGGTTTCTTGTTGTTGTTTTTGTATTTTTGTTTTGTTTTTGCGATAATTAGAAAGCCCATGGTCCCAACACCCCATTTCAGTCACAATTACAGGATCTTTCACGATCTTTCCACAAAAATTCGACACCCGAAAACTTGCCATCTCAGCAAGCTTGCTTTCGGATTTCGCGGCGCAGGGGCTATCGTTTCGGCCCGAAGACGCTCCCACTGTGCATGGAAGCAGCATGAGAAAACAGAAGAAAAAAGGGAGGCGCGCTCAAGATGGCGGAACTTGAAGTTTCGATTTGCGCCAAATTGTAACGTGTATTCAGAAAGAGGAATGGGGACAACAATATGTTTTCTCTGGAAATCGGGTGCTATTAGCACTTAGGGGTTTGTTACTTGCTGTGCGGCAAGCAATCCTCAGTAAAAGTTGCATGTACCTGGTGGTCAAGCCTGCATTCCTCGAGAATTCCTCGAGGGTGTAGTTCGTTATCGGGACCACTGGGTTTTAAAACATAGTGAAAGCGTTTGAAAGCTAAATACCGCATATGCGAGTGAAAGAGGGTCGTATAAGGAGGCTAAAAATATAAGAATAATAAAATTGTGTGGTGTAGAACCTTTTGTTATATGCTTTCGAATAACACAACCTGAAGCACTTCTAGAGCAGGACAACCGCGGCCTTGCTGAGCCTAACGGATTTGGAGGTTGCCATCTTGTGAAATGTAGGAAGCGTCTAGTTAGCTTAGCGCACTTCGGTAAGGCTAGCTCAGGTTAGGTCAGGGCACTTTTTAATTTCTTTTTTTTCGGGGGGGGATAGTTTTGCCGGCACCAGTATGTGCCGTCGAAGTGTCTTTGCCTCCTAAGCCCAAATGGCGGATAACGTTGAAGAAATCGGCGATACAAGTTAATTTTTATGTGTTTCCCACAGCCATATGACGTTCATTCTGTAACCAACTGTTACAATTCTGCAATAATCCTATAACTGTTTACCGGGTCATTTTCTTTCGTTAGAAAAAGTCTGTGGTCGATATCTGTGTTGCAAAATAAACTGCTGGACATAAATGTTTTGTGGTCCTCCGAGTGCAAAATAAGCCACCGAAAATGCAGTCACGCCAGGGAAATTGCCAACAGCGGACTGAGACTAACCTGGATACAAAATGCAAACACCCAACATCAACTAATCTGTTAATAAACTAACCAACATGCTGTGCCGGCGCGTCCGCCCTGCTAAGTTTAAAGGTTGTTAAAATGTGGCTTTCATTCGCTAAAACAACCAATCCCAAAATTCGCGGTCACCCCCCGTCGGCGCACTCCGTCACTATACTCAGCCGCTATGCGGGAAGCGGCCTTACAGGATGTGAATTCAATGGGAGACAGCGTTTATGCCAATTAACAGCAAAACAGAATAAAATTTTAAAGATGTCATCGTCTAATAGAGAAGAACACCATGTAAAGAACCCCTGGAGACATGAAAGGCGCCAGGATAATATAAGCCTACTGCACCCTGGCCAAATGAATTTTAATGCATTGCGCCTATGGGGATTCCGTCGATTTTTGCACATCGCCCATGTTTAGACTACGATTTTTGGCCAAAGGCAGTCAAATTCTGGAAATGTCATCGCGTATTTTATTTAAGTACGTCCTCCAGGCCACATACCAACCACGGCACGATGTGTGAGTGTTAATCCTGATGCACCCATGGCCTTCAAAGTTGCGACTCAGACAAGGTTCCCCTAGGCGCTCGACGGACTAAGTCCCAGCATTATCGTAATACGCATGCGCTGAGACTGTACGGCCGGCCTGAAGGAGTTCGAAACGAGAACGGTAATTTTTTTTACAGAACTCGAAGGGGGGGGGGGGGGCGGCTGACAGAACAGACAACTTTATTTTGAGTGAGTAATATACAAATGATACCGTTTTGTATTTTATATTGCTTTTATATTAAACTACCCTATACAACTTGATAAAACTGTCCATTTCGAGTGCCGTTTTGGAAGTAATTTTGTCAAACGCGACCTTTCAGGGTGCAACAGGAGAACAAAATACGGGGTTCAAACCCCGTGATCTTACTTTCACATATACATATTACATAATCAGCTTAGGGTATCAAATGATATTAAGCCCCGAACTTGATGAAATTCTCCATTTGGCCGTTTTGGAAGCGATTTTGTCAAACGCGACCTCTCAGGGAGCAACAGGGGAAGATACGGGGTTCTAACCCCGTGATCTTACTTTCACATATACATATTACAAAATCAGCTTAGGACATCTCTAATATTATTTTTATATCAAATGATATTAAAGCTCCGAAGTTGACGAAATTGGCCACTTGGCCATTTCGATGCCGTTTTGGAAGCGATTTTGTCAAACGCGACCTCTCAGGGTGCAACAGGGGAACAAGGTATGGGGTTAAACCCCGCGATCTTACTTTGACATATGCGTACTACAAAATCAGCTTAGGACACTCTTAATATTATTTTTATATCAAGTGATATTAAGCCCGGAAGTTGACGAAATTCGCCACTTGGCCATTTCGAGTGCCGTTTTGGAAGCGATTTTGTCAAACCCGACCTCTCAGGGTGCAACAGGGGAACAAGATACGTGGTTCAAACCCCGTGATCTTACTTTCGCATATACATACTACAAAATCAGCTAAGGACATATTTAATATTATTTTTATATCAAATGATATTAAGCCCCAAAGTTGACGAAATTGGCAATTTGGCAATTTCGAGTGTCGTTTTGGAAGCGATTTTGTCAAATGCGACCTCTCAGGGTGCAACAGGGGATCAAGGTATGGGGTTCAAACCCCGTGATCTTACTTTCACTTATACATATTACAAAAGTAACGTAGGACATCTTTAATATTATTTTTATATCAAATGATATTAAGTCGCGAAGTTGACTAAATTGGCCATTTCGAGTGCCGTTTTGGAAGCGATTTTGTCAAACGCGACCTCTCAGGGTGCAACAGGGGAACAAGATACGGGAGTTCAAACCTCGTGATCTTACTTTCGCATATACATACTACAAAATCAGCTTACGACATATTTAATATTATTTTTATATCAAATGATATTAAGCCCCAAAGTTGAGGAAATTGGCCACTTGATAATTTCAAGTGCCGTTTTGGAAGCGATTTTGTCAAACGCGACTTCTCAGGGTGCAACAGGAGAACAAGATACGGGGTTAAAACCCCATGATCTTAGTTCCAGATATACACGTTAGAAAATCAGCTTTGGACATGTTTAATATTATTGTTATATCAAAATGTATTAAGCCCCGAAGTTGATGAAATAGGCCATTTGGCCATTTCGAGTGCCATTTTGGAAGCGATTTTGTCAAACCCGACCTCTCAGGGTGCAACAGGGGAACAAGATACGGGGTTCAAACCCCGTGATCTTACTTTCACATATACATACTACAAAATCAGCGTAGGACATCTTGAACATTATTGTTATGTCCAATGATATTAAGCCCCGAAGGTGATGAAATTGGCCACTTGGCCATTTCGATGCCGTTTTGGAAGCGATTTTGTCAAACGCGACCTCTCAGGGTGCAACAGGGGAACAAGGTACGGGGTTCAAACCACGTGATCTTACTTTGACATATACATAATACAAAATTAGCTCACGACATCTTTAATATTATTGTTATATCATATGATACTAAGCCCCACAGTTGACGAAATTGGCCACTTGGCCATTTCGAGTGCCGTTTTGGAAGCGATTTTGTCAAACGCGACCTCTCAGGGTGCAACAGAGAAACAAGGTACGGGGTTCAAACCCCGTGATCTTACTTTCACATATACATATTACAAAATTAGCTTAGGACATCTTTAATATTATTTTTATATCAAATGATATTAAGCCCCGAAGTTGACGAAACTGGCAATTTGGCCATTTCGAGTGCCGGTTTGGAAGCCATTTTGTCAAACGCGACCTCTCATGGTGCAACAGGGGAACAAGATACGGGGTTCAAACCCCGTGATCTTACTTTCACATATACGTACTACAAAATCAGCTTAGGACATCTTTAATATTATTGTTATATCAAATGATATTAAGTCCCGAAGTTGATGAAATTGGCCATGTGGCCATTTCGAGTGCCGTTTTGGAAGCGATTTTGTCAAACTCGACCTGTCATGGTGCAACAGGGGAACAAGGTACGGGGTTCAAACCCCATGATCTTAGTTCCAGATATACACGTTAGAAAATCAGCTTTGGACATGTTTAATATTATTGTTATATCAAAATATATTGAGCCCCGAAGTTGATGAAATAGGCCATTTGGCCATTTCGAGTGCCATTTTGGAAGCGATTTTGTAAAACGCGCCCTCTCAGGGTGCAACAGGGGAACAAGATACGGGGTTCAAACCCCGTGATCTTACTTTCACATATGCATACTACAAAATCAGCTTAGGACGCTTTTTGCTTAGCGTGCGCCGTTTTGGAAGCGGTTTCTTCAAACGCGACCTCTCCATGTACGCAATGCCATCAGGATTAAAGGGGCTTCGTACGTTTTAAAGGGCTCAATCTGCTGCCGAACGTTGCGGTAGCCTGTGTTACAATCCCAGTACAAGCCGTTCATAGTATCTTTTTGGCACCATGATACATATCACTTGAGTCATTGTAAAATGCCCTGCTGCCGTCTTTTCCAAATTTTGCGGTGGTTTCCGATGCAATCACGGGAGAGGGGCATAACATAAGCCGTCGTGTCTTTATATGTGTGTAAAATGTCTGCCACCATGATTAAAGGGGTTTTTGTCCCTTTTAAAGGGCTCTGCTGCCGCATTTTCCGTGTTTTGCGGTAGTCTCTATTACAATCCCAGTAGAAGGGCATAGCACAAGCCATTGATGACATGTCATCGGCAGCATGATACAAGGGGTCTCGCCCGTTCTGAAGGGCTATGCTGCATCCTTTTCCGATATTTGCGGTCGCCTGTGTTATGATCTCGGTAGAATGACATAGTATAAGTTGTTGATAATATGTCTTTGGCAGCATGACACAAGGGGTTTTGCTCGTTTCAGAGGGCTCTGCCACGTTTTCAGAATTTGGCGATCGCCTGTGTTATAACTCCAGCAGAATAGCATTGCACAAGCCACTGATAACTTTCTTTCGCTCCATGATACAGGGAGTATCGCCCGTTTTAAAAGGCCTTGCTGCCGCCGTATCCAAATTTTGCGATCCCCTCTTGCTCAATTCCGGTAGAAAGGCATAGCATAAGCCGTCATGAAAATGCCTTTGGTACCATGGTACAAGGGGTTTCGTACGTTTTAAAGGACTCTGCTGCTGCCTTTTCCGAATTTTGTGGTCGCTTCTGTTGCGATCCTTGTAGAAGAGCATCATAAGCCGTTGATAATATCTCTTTGGAACCATGGAGGTTTCGCCCGTTCTAAAGGGCTCTGCTGCGGTCTTTTACGGATTTTGCGGTCGCCTCCGTTACAATTCCAGTGGGAAAGGGCAATAGCATAAGCCGTCTCGAATATGCCTTTTGCACCATGATACAAAGGGGTTTGCCCGTTTTAGAGGGCTCTGCCGGCGGCTTTTCCAAATTTTGCTGTCACCACTGTTAAAATCCCAGTACAAGGGCCTAGTATAAGTCGTTGATAATGTCTTCGCTATGCAGATTACACCAGTGACTCTTTGTGGTGTATTCCTTGGTTGCCCCTGCCATCATCGGGGTTGCAGAAAGGTTACGTTTTACTTTTCTCAACGAAGTTTGCAAGTGATGCAATGTTTCAGAGCGATAGTGTGGGTCATTTCTTGCAGGTCGACGTGACTTCTTTGTCATTGTTGTTGCGGCTGGCACTATCATCAATGCGCATAGAAGCCAAGATGCGGTACCCGGCGTGATAAGATGTCTGCGTGATTTCGAGTGGAGCGAACCATAGGGTGGTATATCTATATGGATACATATCTATGGGTAGATGCATTGGTGGCCAAGCTGTATGGGAAATCTCATGAATTACAGGGGAGTGGTTGGAAAAATTCAGGGGGAGTGTACACCTCCCTGTGCGGGGTGGGGGTAATGACCCTGGAAAGGACCGCAATTATAGCAAAGTACCCTAGCGTAAACAGCTGAGCGGTATAGTTATTAGGCATTCGCAAATACAATTCATCAATGAAAAACTTCACTTGACACACCAACATAAACAAATGAGCTTCTTTTCCAAATGAGACATTGAAAATTTGAAAGGCGTTGCAAGTTCTTCGTACATAGTTCTTCACGGGACGATTATCCCAACGTTCAGGAGCACTGAAATTGTCGGTTTACACACTGTATTGTTGATTGTGCTTGCATTTTCAACGTGAAAAAGAAAAAAAAATCAGGGAAAGAGAACTAATTAAAAAGTTTCACACAATGACCCTCGTACTTAACTACTCCATCTATTTTTTTTTTTTTTTCTCTGTGCCTCTCTGTGCTCCGTATATAGTTTTTCGCGCATGATATCTGGAGAGGCTGCTGCTATGCTGTAAGCCCATAAACTTAGTGTAATAATTAAGATGATGTCATTCTCTGCACTTGTCTCCACTATTACATCTCAATTATCATATTACTTACAGTGTAGTTTATCAAAACGCACGTTCAGACCAAATCGCTATAACTATTTGTTGAGGCTCATGAGTCACAACTCACAAGAGCTGCTCGAATGTGAATGTACTTCCTAACGTCGACAGGAACAGCACTACATCGAGCAAGGGTAAAAACAATGCCTGAAAACCTGGTGTCATTCCGAATTCTTCATTATTGGTGTGTGCGTGTGTGGGGGGGGGGGGGGCAGCTTTATTCTATTTAGTGGTCAAGAGCCCTCCGGACACAGAATAGCTGACTGCAAGCCATGCACATGCGGCCCGCGTGTGTGAGCGCCCTGATTGCCCTGATCTAAACACTGCTTCATCTTAAGCGAGAAATAAAGAATGTACTCGAGGGCGCGTAGCACTTGTTTAGCGTTATCTGCAAATCTGGTATTTAGTTCTGCTCCAAGATCTCTGGTCCAACGAGGTCGCGTTTGATCAAATCATTGCCACTCGGAGACGCCACCACTCGCATCCCCACAGCACTCCCAGACGCCAAATTGTCCATATCTTCCATTTCATTTAGTAATAACTCTGGATATAAACGTGATATCGAAGATGTCATCACTTAGTTTCGTAGTCTGTATATCAATGCTTAATAGCTACGAGTCCGCGGCCCATACGTGTTTCCCTTGCTAGAGCCTGCGAAGTAGCGTTTGGTCAAATCATTCATTTTCAAGCGACCAAAGGACAAACAGGAGACAAGATCACACACAAGTCGCTCTGTTGTTGTTTCGTGTTTGTTCTTTGGTCGCTTGTGGATTTACACCAACCAGCCCAATCTATATACTTCAGACATTTTGCCAAATCGTCGCCCAAGTGTCACTCACGGGCGCCAGTTTGTCAGTTTCCTCTATTTTAGCTCGTAATAACTCTTGATACCAATTTGATACTGACGGTATCATCATAAAATTACGTAGTCTGTGTATCGTCTGCGGACCGTAGCTGGTGTCCTTGTTGCACTCTTAGAACTCGCATTTAGTCCCCAAGCAGCAAAATGCACTGAAAGTCGAGTGCAATAGGGGTGGACGGGGAGGTGAAAGGCCTTGAACGGATTCATGAAAGTACAGAACATTGATAAGACACATACCGTCCACCCCTATTGCACTCGACTTTCAGTACATTGTGTTGCTTGGGTCAATTTGTCGTCCAGAAGGCTATCACAGGTGCCAACCTGCCAATTTCATCCAGCAATCTCCCGATATCTGGAAAGTCTCATGCTCGCTCCCACAGTTATACATCACGTCTTATTCTTTATCTTACGCGAATGCTCCCGGGCGTGTTATCGGTGTTGTCATCAGGCCGGGCCCGAAAAGGGAATTGTTCGCCTCAGATATGTCCTCCTCTCCCTTCCCAGATCTGTTCCGCCTCACGTACTGACGCACCACCCTGTAAACTTAGCTTCCTTGCGTAGTCCTCTGCTATCAGGTCAAGCCGGGTTTCAGAGGGGATGTCCCTGAATGCTGCTCTTGTTCGACTGATATCGAAGACAATATCAACAATATCCGCTTTTTAAACACGGAATGCCATCTTACCAAGCAATCGAGCATTATCTATGTTTCGAGGCCGTTAATTTCTGTGAGATCAGGAATTTCGCAAGCGGAATATCACTGCCCTCAAAAATAATCATACCTTATGAATAAGAACCACATGCTGTATAACCTAGCCTACAGTATTGCAAAATACTTGCACTTCCAGTTGAATAAAAAAACAAGCCTTATTTAATGCAGACGCGGGTACGCTGTGCACGCTTTGAAAGTGCACAACATTTCTGATTCAACCTTCCATCTTGGTAGTAATCTTCCAGTAGGTGACAGAAAGTAACACTGGAAAATTTTTCTAAACGAAAAGCTTTCAAAATTTCCTTACGGCCAAGCAAAAGAGGGCCAACTGTCGTGTGTAGCAGACGACAAGGCCAGACGCGCGTGTGTCTGACGTTACAACCCTCGCTTACCCTCCTTTGGAGCAGAGTCGAGAAGGGTTGCTACCAGGGTTAACCCTGGCTATTTTTCGCCGCACAGTTATGACCTTATTTCCACAACCCTGGCTACCTTTCGCCCACTTCGAGTCACTCGGAGTTGCCAGAGCAGAATAAGAAAACGCGCCTGTGTTGTCCATTCTTCCCCCCCCCCCCATACTTGGCGGGGCAATTTGGCCGAACGAGCGCCTTGACGAGCGGCGGTTTTTCGTGCAGTTTTTACGTGTTTTCGGGTGTCAAATTTTTGTGGGAAGATCGTGAAAGATCTTGTAATTGTGACTGAAATTGAGTATCGTGGCCATGGGCTTTCTAATTAGCGCAAAAAAAGTTGCCTTTCCTTGGGAATATTTTTAGTTCAATTAAGCTAATTAGACAAATTAATGAGGTACACTGATGGAAACCACCTGTTTGGGCGGCAAAAACCTTCACAAGTATGACGCAGAAGGTTTCTAATTTTTATCTCAAGTACATTTTTTTTAATAACTAGGGGTCACTCTTAAGTGAAACACCCTGTATACTACATGGGAACAGTGATATCGTCAAGGCATACGCGCACTGGTCTTTTTCCACTGGTTCTATTCAGTGATGGCGGTTAAATAAATGAATAAATAAATTATTTTGTTACACCGCCTTCTGATTTGATGATGATCGGGCGCACGCATTTAATTGACACATTCGCGCACACGTTTGATTCACATACATGTATTTTCTCTTCATTTTGCGAGTCGCGATTTACGTGCAATAAATTACGACGGAAAGACAAAATCGTACTTCTATGTGAATGAACGAACCTCACTTGATGAAAGATGAAAGTCACTGAAAAGGTTAGCCAGCTGTAGAGATCGAACCCACATCTTCTGGATTACCGGCAGGGCTCTACCAATTGAGCTAAGCTAATACGCCTCTCCAGCGACTTTCGGGGTGCGTCATCTGAAGGGACGACAAACCAGCCACTCACTCTCACTCACCCTCCTTTCACTCTTACATTTTTACCTCACTTGATACGCACGGCATGTTTTTCCGGCAGTCATGTTGGTGGAGCTCTCATCCCCATGTTTCTTTCGTTTTCGTTCAAATCAGCTGACGATTATTCACCTGCAAAAAAAGAAGGAAAAGGAATAAAATTCGAAAAATTACCAACGTGTTAAGGAAACATGTCTGAGCAGCATTAAAACCGCGTGAAGCTCTCGTCCATCACTGAGCTCATCTGTGGGAGAATATCTTGCTTATTTACTAGAGCTAGCACTTAGTTTATGAACGTTTTGGCTATACTACGTTCCCCGTTTTTCCATTTTCTTCCCTGCAGATGATGTTAACCAGATCGAGGATTTGGAGGGTGATGTGTAGCGCTGAACTGCAAAATGATGAGTCTGGGATCTAACAAAAGTCGTTCTCTCTCTTTTACTTCTTCTTCTTCTTCTTCTTTGGGTGATGTTGATAAATTCGATGTGTGCGCGAAGAATTAGTGCGTTTTTCGTGGTGCCTTTTGCTTTGCCGTGCCTTCACGTTTGGTACGAGGAATGCAAAAAGAAAAAAACATGCCTTTCGATTGAAATATTCTGTTCAAATGCATGAAGTCGAGATATTGATTGCATTTTCTTCCTGTTTCTGGTCAAGGATCCACGAACATTTGTGCTGCTACCCGAGAAAATAACAAACCGCGTGCAAAAAGTGTGCTGGACACCCCATGTCACACAGCCATAATTAATCTGTCGTTGTTGCGGTGGTGGACACGACGCCACCTTGTATTTTCTGAAGAAGTATTAATATGAACGATATTAGTTGAATCGGACTCTTCTTGCATTGCACGACAACAAGAAATACCTAACTAAAAGCAATATAAAAAAAAAAACACCACACACCGCGCTGCACTGTCAACCCAGACCTCCTTATAACGCCCCTACCTCATCCTCTCCTGCTGGACCATGTATACAGCTTCAGTTTTTTTTGTTTTTTTTTTACCGCCCTGACATAAACAACCTTAAGGCTTACTAATGCATCTGTCACCGGACAGTTTGATTTCGCGTCTTCTTTTTTTTTTTTTTTCTTTTTGTAAGTGGTTGTCCTCCGTCTTGGTCCTGGCACTGGGGCTTTTATCGCCTCTAGACATGGAACCCCAACCTCTCCAACAAATACGTGTGTCGTGACGAACTGGTAGTAGTGAGGTACTGGTTAGTATGAAATATGAAACGATGGGGTGAAAAATGTGATGGGTGATTATAATGCTTTGAATGCACAGGCAACTCATACATACTCTGTTTTCAGTTTTTGCTTAAAGCCTGTACTGAACATAACTCTGTCTGCCCTGCACACTTGTGTTTACCTTTCCTCCCCATTCCCCCAACAAAATCACCCCCCTCCCCCACCCTCTCTCCCTCCTGTGTTTGAACAGGCGTTTCCTAAGATGTGTGGGATTCGTGCTTATTTTATTTTCTGCCCGTTAGTCAATAACCCCACCCTGTTTGATAGCGCTGCAAGTGAAAAAAAAGAAAAGAAAGAAAACAAGCTCTTTTCAAATGGATTTGCATCTCCCGTCGTTTATCATGCGACCAACGTCATCAGCCTTGGCGTCTCTGTGCAGATTATTCAACGTTCTTCGGTAGTTTTAAGGTTCTTTTCAGCTCTTGCAGATCGAAAAGCTGCTCGTACAGCGAGCTCACAAAGTGCAGCAACCATGGGATGCGGTGGTTCTTTCTCTCTGCTACGTATTTTTATTTTTTCTTCTTCGTCGTAATCTTCTTTTTTCTCTTGTTTTTTTACGTTTCTTTTTTGAGATGTACCCGTGCGGAAGGATGTCCGGGCAGTGTCTATTGTGCCCTGCGTCTCGTTTTATCTATAATATTGCTAAATATTCCAGATATTTATTCAAATATTCCAAGATTCTCTAGAATCTCGTTAAATATCTCACTTATCCTGAAATCACGTTGTTAAATAGTTCGTGGCGCATTGTTTATCAATAGTTTATTGGTTCAAAGGCCACCAGACCAGATATTACATGCGGGGCGATATGAAGATTTATTAAAGCAAAAAAGGAAGGGTCACCCAGACAGAAGTCGGCTTGCTATTCCAAAAAAAAAAAAAAGAAGGAAAAGAAAGGGAGGAACGAAACAAAGAGGAAGAAGAAGAAGAAATAATCACACACGCAGTCACACGATCACAAGGCGTTGATAACGTCCGAAGCGTGGAGAAAGAGGAGGAGCGCAGTGGTAACGGCCCACTGGGTCGGCTGAGGAACGGGACCCTAGTAAGGTAGCCAACGTTAGAGTGCTGTAGCCAAATTGGGATACAGGACGACAGAGGGCGTCACAGGGATATTACATGACGGGTAGGCATTGCGGCTTAGAATAAAAAGAAAATACATAAATATACGCATAATATATAAAAATAATAAATATAATGTATATGCATGATATGCACACAGTTATACGCACATAAGCTATACAACGTACCATTTTTTTTTTATCCTACTGAGAACGTTGCATCCTGAATATAAATGAACACGAAACGGAAATTAAAGAAGAAAGACGTTATTTTGATTCATTTAAGACGCATGACTTCGGATGCACATAATTTATGTATATTACAAGCTTCCACCAGCTCCCGTGGCATAGTGGTTAGGATGATCGCTTTTCACGCCGAGACTGGGAGGTGACACGGGTTCGAATCCTGTCACCGGCTGTGCTCTCTGAGGTTTTTCCCCGGGTTTTCCGAAGACTTCCCGGACGAATGTCGGCAAAGTTCCCCCTGAAGTCGGCCCAGGACGCATACTAACCTCTCTGTCCCCCACTCCTTCCTGCTGTCCTCTCTCCATCGGTCCACGTCTGTACGCCGCTCATAGCCGCAGTTGCTTCGCGGCGCTAACACGCAATTTAAAAAAAAATTACAAGCTTCCCTTAGTAACGCTTTGTTCTTACCCTTTTCTTCTTTCAGTTCCCTCGGGTGTACTCATTTGGCGCCCACGTAACCTTAGCCACGCATTTGCTACCGGCTGGCTCACATGAGGGCGCTGCTCCTCTACTTCAAGAAGTCATTTTACTACACGCAACGCTTAACCTGGAAAGAGCTCCTAAGGTGTGTACTATTTTCCGCGGCGGACATAGAGCTGTCGGCTGTCCACCAATCAGGGACGATGGATGTTAAAAGATCTATTTCGAAGCGTTTATTCTTCAAAGTTTATTTTTCGGAGTTTATTTCGACAGCGTGGATTTTCTCATGATTTATATTGAAGAGTTTATTTTGCAAATTTGATATTTGAGGGATTTATTTTTGACCGTTTTATGTTTACATGATTTGTTTCGGCGTCATCCCTGTAACCAATGTCATCATCATGCACATGCACGCTTCTACCTACGATCCCCGTGGTACTCGCAGTGACTTGTCTTATTGTTATTATTGTTCTGTTTGTTTTACTAATATTATTTCGAGCGAATTTATTTCGTCCGTGCCTCGTCTTCTATTTTTATTCCCCATTGAACTGGTCTCTTAGGCTGCACGTGACGCTTCTACTGCACCCACTTCACAAGAATGTGCGCGATTTATTTACATTGATTGATTGGTAAAAGAAAATGATTGATTGGTAAATACAGGGTGTCACAGAAAACAAACGTGCCACTTAATTATAATTAAAAAACTACGCCACTTAGAGTCATGCTGTCAACGGGATTTGTTCCTACTAGGTTTTTGCCACCTTCCGATGTGAATGTCATGTAACGTAAGTTTAATTATGTAAATTTTTGCGAGCTGAACTCGGAAATTTGTAAAGTAAACGTCACCTTTTTACCCCACCAATATGAAGAGCGTGCTAAATTTACTCGAATTGATGATAATTGACAGTGATATCCAGGAGCTATACCATCGAAAAAAATAGCTGAACATTATGCTTTTCGAAGCACACGAATGCAATGCGCGACGACTTTTTGAGCGCAATCGCTGTCAGTGCGACAAAAGGAGGTTACAAACCCAGCCCACAACGTGATAGTCGAAAAAGTGTCAGTTCCTGAAACTGCGAGAGGGAGGGCATGATCCCAGCGAGAGCCGGACGGGATAAGCCATGCCTGTGTTCTCTTTCTACGATGCGCCTGTGGGCTGGGTTTCTAACCTCCTTTCGTCAGACTGACGACGATTGCGCTGAAAAATTCGTCGCGCGCTATCGTCTTTGAGCTCCGTAGAGCATGCTGTTCGGCTGTTTCCGATGGGATAGCTTCTCAATATCCCTGTCAATTATAATTAATTCAAGTAAATTCAGCACGCTTTTCACATTGGTGGGGTGAAAAAATGACCTTTACTTGGCAAATTTCCTAGTTCAGTTCGAAAACATTTATAGTTAAACTTACATTACATGACATTCACATCAGGAGGTGGCAAAAACCTAGTAAGAACAAATGCCGTTGACCCCATTATTCTAGGTGGTGTAGTTTTTTATTATAATTCAATGACACGCTTTCTGGGACACCCTGTAATATGATGTTTTGTGTACTTTGTGTGTTGCTGCATGACTTAACGTTTTCGTCCAGTATATAAACAAGTGCTGAACGTCATTTTCCTTCTAATCTACTCAAAATTATTATCATTGTTATTATTACTATTATTATTATTATCATTATTAAGCTTTGAACTGAATTGAATTGAATTATTAGAGATTCACAATTATAAAAGATTCACTTTTGTTCCAGTTTCACTATTTTATCTGCTTCGATGCTTCTGTGTACCGTTTCTGTAAGTATTATATCTCAGTATTACTTTCCTATCAGCAGTTATTTAGCAGTTCAGCGTTCCTGTCTTACGTTTTTGAGATCGAACCTCGTTGTAAGTCGAAACAAACTTGTGGAATGCCCATCATTCTGCACCAAGAGTGGCGAACCGCTCTATGCTGAACGATACTTATGACGAAACATGAGCTATCCAAGCTCTGTATATATATTATGGAACAGTATCGTCGAATACGTGCATGAGCCGTCATTCGCACAACCGACTAATCAAATTTACTGCGGCGTTCGACGTAAATACCCATCGTGTATGCAAGTCAGCACCCATTCCAATCCAAAGTGCGGAGCGCCATAGGACAATACACTTCAGTCTCTCGTTTGGGAGTGAATAATAACCCCATACTTCACAAAGTTGCGATATCAGCACTTCCTGGAAAACGAACGGCGCAAAGAAGGAAGCGGAAACATTTTGGAATCGCAAAGCCGCACACGTGCATTCTGTAGCCTTCGAATGGCTCCGGCACTAAGCCTAATTGAATTCAGCGGGCTTCGAGCCAACGTGCCTCCCAAGTGCGTTCAGACTTCGCCCACTAGGAAATGCTTCATAACTAAACTAACCATGGGGATATCTAGATATTGCTGCATAGTTTGGCAACCTGTACGGAACATACAGGGTGTCCCAGAAAACGTGTCATTGAATTATGATAAAAAAACTACAAAACCGAGAGTCATGCGGTCAATGGCATTTGTTGTTACTGGGTTTTTGCCACCTCCTCATGTGAATGTCGTGTAACGTAAGTTTAATTATGTAAATTTTTGCGAGCTTAAGTCGGAAATTTGCCTAGTAAAGGTCACTTTTTTACCCCACCAATGTGAAGAGCGTGTCTAATTTAGTCAAATTAATGATAATTGACAGGGATATTCAGGAGGTATCCCACGGAAAAAATAGCCGAACATCATGCTCTACGGATGTCGCACAGAATAGCGCACGATGAATTTTTCAGCACAACCTTTGTCAGTCCGACGAAAGGAGGTTGGAAACCCAGCCCTCCCGACATCGCAGAAAGAGATAAAACAGGCACGGCTTATCACGTCCGACTTTCGCTGGGATAATGCTTTCCCTCTCCCAATTTTAGGAACTGTTACTTTTTCTACTACCACTCTGTGGGCTGGCTTCGGAACCTCCTTTCGTCGCACTGAGAGCGATTGCGCTCAAAAAGTCATCGCGCGCTATGGTCCGGTGCTGAGAAAAGCATGATATTCGACTATTTTTCCCAATGGGATAGCTCGTGAATATCACTGTGAATTATCATGAATTTGAGTGAATTCGGCACGCTCTTCATATTGGTGGGGTAAAAAAGTGACCTTTACTTGGCAAATTCCCGAGTTCAGTTCGCAAATATTTACATAATTAAACTTGGAGTACATGACATTCACATTAGGAGGTGGCAAAAACCTAATAAGAACAAATGCTGTTGACCGCATGATTCTAGATGGCGTAGTTTTTTTATTATAATTCAATGACACGTTTTCTGGGACACCCTGTATACTGGGTTGAGAACATGTTTTGTTCGTGTATAGCGTGATGATAGAGGCATAAAAACATGACGCAAATTGGAACTGTCTAGTTTTCACCGATTTTCAGGTCTACATTGCACTGTAATGTTCATGATGTGGGAATCAGAGTATTGAGTGTATCCACGTACGTCACGTTGCGCGTTAGTTCCTCCCATCACTGGGGTGACGCTGATGTAAACCATTTAAAAATAAAATGTTGAAAAATAAATCTCTTAAAAATTCAACTCCCAAAATAAACTTTTAAAAATAAATAAAAAGAAACGTACAACACTAATCCCTTTATATCATTAGGCCTTCCAGCGTATATGTAGGTATGGCATTGTTCCACAAGCTCAACTCAGGAATGTATGTGTTATTCTTGTATTCATTTCATATTCATTTCATTCATATTTCGATTTCCTCAACTATTATTGGAAGACACATAGTTAATTACGGAAGAGATGTGAATAGAGAACGCCAATATTGTGGATTTCGTCGAACAGAACATCGTGTTGCCCATAGGCAAACGCACGGCGGAGTTCCCCTCTAGGCTTAACTATATAATTAGGCATATATAATAGGCATAACTATATATAATTAAGGGATGTACTGACATTCTAACCGGAACGCCATTGCTAACTCACGCCATTGCTAACTCATATATTCAACCTCTCCTTATCTCAGTGTCAGTATCCCACACTGTGGAAGCTTTCCGTTGTTGTCCCAGTCTTTAAGGGTGGAAGAGCAGGTGTTGTTTCTACTTACAGCCCTATGTCCTTGCTACCGTCATTTTCAAATATCTTTTGTCATATCTTAGCAGATTTATATATGAATCTCAGCTTGGTTTTTTGCCCCAGCGATCAGTGGAGACCAATCTGGTAGCCTTTCTTGATTATATGGCCTCATTTGCACAAGAAGGGTCAAATGGACAGTGTGTACTTTGACTGCACTAATGCCTTCGACTTAATCAACCATTCCCTCCTTCTGCGTAAACTTGAGCGCTATGGCCTCAGGTGTGATTTTGTTCAATGGTTCTCAAGCTATTTAGACGGGAGGCACAACACAGTGAAGGTTGGCAGCGCCTTCTCTGACAATCTTGTGGCGATCTCAGGCGTGCCCCAAGGTTCAGTTCTGGGGCCATTGTTCTTTATCATTTTTATTAACGACATTGATGGCGTCATCAAATGGGGTAATCTTCTTAAGTTCGCTGACGATTTGGAATTATTCCTTGCTATTTCTACCACGTCCGGTTGTTTATCTCTCCAATCTGATGTCGATGCAATTGCTGAGTGGTGTACTTTGAATGACCTAGTATTGAACTGCAACAAAACTAAAATGATGACACTTACCAATAAGGTGAATCCAGTAGTTTTTACCTATACATTGTATGATACTGAAATATGTAGGCAGTCAGCTATGAAAGATCTTGATGTCTTTGTTGATCGACGCCTCGTATTTAATAATCACGTGGACTACATTGTGAATAAGGTTGGTGGTCACTTTTCGTGGTAGCGGCATTGAAAGATGGCAAACTGTGCTATTTTTCGATGGGGTAGCCGGCCCTCGCGATGAGGGCTACAATTCCCATTTTTTTCTTTCAATCATCATCATCAACATCATCGATGCGGCAACCATCGTTTTCGAAAAAAAAAAAAGGAAAAACGTGAGAACGACAATGACGAAGTGTCTTCGGGATCAAAGAAGGGAATGGACGCGACCGGGTTTCAAAACATCATTCTAGGCTTTGTTTTCGAACTAATGCTAGATAATCTCGGCAGCTGCGCCGAAAAAGTGACCACCAACATGGCGGCCCAACGCGTTCGTTTGACGTCATGTGAAAACACCCTACCAGAGGGAGAGAGGAGAAGGAGGAGCGAAATAGGGTTCATGGAGGGGGAATTCCATTGTTAGAACAAAGAGGGAAGGAATGGAGTGCTGCTGGCGTGCTATCTGTGCGGCTTGTAACTGGTCTTCAAAGGGCTTTAACGAATGCACTTCAATTGAAACCCCTTTTGGGGGGAGGGGCTGCGAGAGGAGAACCAGTGCAGAGGAACAGCGGAGAGAAGAGCGGCTTGGAAACGTACACAGATCCTTTTCTACCAGGCCCTTCTTCACCTATGTTCTTCTTTTCGTGTTTTCTCCACCTCCTCTTCTTCACCTTCTTCATCTACGCTTCGAGTGTTTCACACGTCCAGAAATTAGTGTCGAAGTTCGATTTTAGTTATTCTTGCCGGTCTTCATCGAGGATCGCCGATGACATAATGTGCTCAAGTGATGTCGAAGTTTGCCGCCGCTCTCAAACAGCGTGAGTGGTAACTCCGGAAGAATCTGAGGCCGGAACGTGCTTCGTGAGATAATTTATTGCTTACTAGTTGCAGTAACGAAAGAATTTTCCCACCTCTAGGAACTTTACCACTGTCTGGTTCCTCCTGCCTGGTTAGACATGAACCAAGGGCCGAATGCAATGTTATATACGCACTTCGATAAGTTCATTTGCTATCATTTCGCTCATTTTATCAATGCGTGCTAGGAACAGAAAGTGGCTGTTATGTAAGAACAGTATCATTGAAAATTTGAGTAGATTTGCACGTAAGAGTATCGCTGAAAACTGAAAAGCAGCCTGCTTCGGTGTCGCTGCCTGTTTCCTCCAGCTCCAGCAAGAGGCCCAGCTGCATACGAAGCAGACGACGGAGTTGCCGTCTGCATTGCTGTTGTCGTCTGCAAAAAATTCTCTCGCACAAAAAAAAGTTAGGATTTAACTTTACAAGCAGGCTTAAAGTTCGACTCTGTTCGCGACGCTGTAACGTGCACTAACGTAACCTATCTAACCTGACCTAACCTAACCTAACATTTCAGTAGCGCTATTAGTTGGCCGTTCTCTCGCCCCCCCCCCCCCTCCGCCTTCCAGAAAAAAAGGTAGAAAATACCCCTATTTCCGGTTTATTGGTAGCGCAAATACTAACATTTTCTCTAACCATTTTTTATCATCTCAGTGCAAAAGAGAAAAATCAGCGAAACCGTCTTGCTCCAGTCTTTATCTTCTTTTCCTCTCAACGGAAGTCTCTCCTGCCCACGTGTAAAACTCCAAGTAGTATAACAGTAAGATAACGATGACGAAAAAACTAAGCACACCGTAAGCGAAAGAAAATTACAAGCACGGCACTCAACGAGTGAATTATGCTAACAATTAAATTCCAAGCATCGCGCCAATGTGTTCCCTGACGAGGTAACGCTTCATAGCTCCTCTCTCCCTTCAAATTATTCTTCACTCTCAGACTTCTTTTTTTTTCTTTTGCTGTCAAGGGTCTCATCCAAGAAATAAGGCCCAAGAAAATTAACTTCCAGCCAAGCTGAAAGCAATGAGGCTGGCAACAGGCACCCCACTGTGCAGGCACCCCGCTGAGGTTAAGAGAACAAGACGGCCCGCAACGAAGGTTTCTTCGTAATTAACCTTTATTTAATTACAGAGCTGAAGGTCAGCGAGCGCGGGAACTGTCGATTCTTTTTCGAACAGTGACTCTTCCTTTTGTTGCGCTAACAACGCGGTCTTGAAAGGCCACATAGTCCGGACGGATCGAACTGCCAGATAGAGGGGAGAAATCGAATCCTTGGCCAATATTTGGTGATGTCGGGGAGATATCTGAATGGTCAATAAAATCTTTGATGTCGTTCGTGGTATTCTATGGAATATTCTGCGCGCCATATTAAGACCTTTGTTCACCCCGAAGTGACGGAGTTTCTTTTCTTTTCTTTTCTTTAATATATATATGCGCATTGCTGATATCAGAGAGGTTTTCAGAAGGGCATTTTGAAGTCGTCGATCTCGTTACCATCTTTGTGCCGAAAGGGGTGCGACTGCGTTCCTCCTTCCATTTAAATACGAAATCATACCCCTCGAAGCAAATGCAGAATTCAAGTGACGCAGAACATCGTACAAACAGGTCTGAACAACAACGCGACTGTGTTTTTGCGACACTCTTAAAAAGGGAGACGCAAATTGGGGATTGAAACCCTGCGAAATTAACTCCACATCACCACGAATACTTCCTAAACCTCGCAGAAACTCCCGTGTATTTATTCCTGAAATGCGCTATAATTGCCATGGCAGTATATCCCCTGAAGGGAGTAAAATTAATCCCTTTTCCGTTATATATAGCGTACCCGAGAACAACTTGGCATGCCTCGTTTCTCAATCCAATCTAATCTTGTCGGAACAATGCGACGAGGTGAAAGTGATGAGGAAGAAGATGATGTTGATGTTGGAGAAAAAAATAAAAGGAAGAAGAGGAAGATGTACAGGTGGTGGTTGCGGTACGCCTATAGTGAAACTTGCCGCCTTGTCTGAGCAAGCAGGCGAGGCAGACCTCGCTCCTCTTCCTTCGAACATCCACCACCCCCACCACCACTTGAAAGTCATCGCTACTGTCGGCCTCATAGGAGTCTGCAACGGAGCTCGGGGACGACGACGGCTTTGAACCATAGGGATCATATGAACCTCTATGAAATCACGCTCGATTTCTACACTCTAAGGGAGAAAGAAGTATAGATTGGGGAGTAATGACAGCTTCTAGATCTCTTAAGTACTCCCCATTTTAGCGCCAGCACTGTAAATAACGCTTAAGCTTCGCAAATTGCCCGATGACTGCAGCAGTCCACGTAAATACGTCCTCTGCGGGAATTTGATGATACTGCTTCGCCATATAATTAAGCAACTTTCTATCTACACGGGGTAAGAAATAGCTAGCAGTTCTTCCTTAACAAATTGTGTCCCGATTGTCACGTGGCTTTATAACGTGGCATATCAGCTTGTTTCAAAGACAAAGTATTTTCATTTATGCACATAGATTACTGACATAGGAGGACAGAGCATGAAACGCAGTGTATTAGGAAAAGGTAGCACAGAATTTGAGTTCTCCTTGCTACAGTTAAACTGTCGGTACGGCTAAAAAACTCGAAGAAAGAAGGCGACGAAGCAGTCAGTTCAACAGCAAAAACGTAACTAACTTTATGTTTAGAGAGAAACCGGGAAAAAGCGGGAAAGTGTAACAGGAGAGAAGACATTTCCCAGGGTCGATTCAGGTTAAGCCGGGCTCGAGTGTCTCCGTAGTTCATAGTGGGGTTCCTTGAAAGGGGGTGTCAACTCAATATGCATGTTTTTCTTTTTTTCTTTTTTTGCCTTCTGCACTTGTTTTGTCAATAGCAGTCCTCACTCTGTGACATCCATTTAGTCAGGGAAGGTGCAGTGGCAGTACACCTATACTATCTGTAAAAAAAAGCCGAGATTAGCAAATTGGGAGAAGTAATTTCAGTTCCTAGTTCCATAGATTACAGTTAGTATATATACAGGTTCCTCCCTTGACACTGGAATTTACTCCCCAGCACTGCAAATAGTTCCAAAGAGAACTAAAATTATTCCTTTTTTTCTCAGAATGTAGTCCCCCATAAGACTAAAATAGCTCCTGTTTTTCTTAGAGCGCAACACGCTTACGGAAGCGGAGGCTATATTTTTAAGAGTGTAGGTCTACGAGGTATGTAAATATTGCCGAATGTGAAGAAATGTAATATGGTAATATGTAATATTGTAATGTAATCCACATTGCAATTAGAAATTTTTGAATGGAACAGTCTTCCTGTTGAAATTGCCCCAATATGTGATGTCTCTCAGTTTCAGGCTGCCTGTGTGAGCAGATGCCATGACTGTTTTACTTCTTACCGTTGTATTTATATCCTCCCTTGTGTAAAGCCCGGCTGGGCCTTTAAGGTGTAATAAACGACATGAAATGAAATGTATCCCTGAGCACACTTCGCTGGACATGGCGCTATACAATAGCTCGCTTCGAACGCTATTTCTGAACTCGTTCTCAATTTGCCTTCCCTACAGGAAACAGCATCTCCCCTTCACGCTCGCGTGTTTAAAAAAAAAATCCTCGAGCACACCACGCCCACGACAGATAGCCCAGCTCACACATCGCGTCTCTCTTCGAAAGAATAGGAAATGGTCGTACGCACAAAACACGTGTGTTTTCTTTGCGGTCTTTTTCTGTGGAGAACACATGTTACCGTCTGAGCTCGGGCCATTAGTGCTAATGGACGGGACTGAGGGGACCGCGCGCTTAGCGCAGCTCTAGATCCCTCGGTATTTAATCGTACAGCCTCTCTCTTGGAAAGGGCTTGGAGGAGCGATTCATTTGGTCCTATTCATTTCGAGAGTGGATACGGCGCACCACTTTTGCTTATCCTTCTGTTTTTTTGACTACTAACAACACGATATTGCTTAGGGAGGAAACAAAACTGAGGAGGACCTGCGGTACGGAACGTTTCCGTTCACTATAGAAAGTAGCTTATGGAAAAAAAATAGCAATGCCAATCGTGTTTGTAGGAACTATTTGTCCAGGCATGTACGACAAAGAATTGGGAAGGGCCTATTATCAGTAATATAACCTGTCAGAGATTTCTCCGTATTGTTAGTTCGCACTTCACACTACACTTGGTACTTTGACACACTATCGATTCAGAGATAATGATCTGTATCGCTGCTCACGCACCGTCGTTCGGGCACAAAACTGAGATAAATGCCATATCAATCGGAACGTTGTCTGACGACAGAAGTTCCTTCAAAGATAATCTTGATCGCGCAGGATGGCAGCCTCTAGAATTGCTTGCCGATCCATTTGAACTAATCATGGGTAAGTTGTTTCAAAAGAATAACAGGTTTACAGGCACAGTTTACTTTAGAAAATAGTGCTTACTACTTTACAGTTACCTTTTGAGAAACGGAATTCGAGTAAGCGCAACTCTCAAAAAGTTTATCGCCTTGCCTCAATTTTATCACGTTATGCCCTGCTAAATGATATAACGTACTTGTCAGATGGTTTTTCAAAAATATCACCAGTCAGTGCAGTAAAAAAGTCGTCCAAGAAGAGCGCTGCAAAGATTGCCTGCGTCAGCTTCCAAATGAGAAAGTAGTAACGAGCATTTTACATTGACATAAAACAAAAGTTGTAACTTTAGCTACAGAGAAATAACTGTTCTTCGAGAGTTCTTCGTGGTACAAGAACTTTTCTCTGAATGCTTCTTATCTTCAAGAACGCACGCACGCACGCACACTTAATAAACGGACAATGATGAGATGGGGCTTATGCCCGCCAGCAGGCTGGGCGATGCCCCAGTGCCATTTGTAGATAGTGAAAGATGATGATGGAGATGAGGATTCAGGTTGGTGGGGGTGATGTAGGGGGGAAGGTGCGGTCAGCCTGCTCTGGAGTGGCGGCTCGGTGCACCCAGGGGAGGGAGAGGAAGTAGGGAGGGTGAAGGAGGGAGGGGAGAGATGATGGTGGCACAAGAGAGGGAGGGGTGTGCTATCCTTCTTGCTTTGGGACGTGGGTAATCTGAGAACTACCCACTACTGTCAACATGCGAGCATCCCTCAGTGTAGCCTTCATTGGGATGCTCCCTGTACCACGGTAGCCGCCAGGATTATTGGCGAAGTTACCCCATCCCGAGGATTTAGGGGATCAAAGCAGGGTAGGGAGACCTGTTGATGACAGGAAATCCCAAAGGTAACGGGGACCTTTCTACATATGAGTACCATCGTCATCATGTATTTCTCTCTCTCTCTCTCTCTCTGTACATATGAGCACTACTGGACCAGGAGCCCATCACCTTGTTGAAGGAGCGATGGTCGATTGCATGCATTCCATGCTGCAAGATCTCGGTTCCCGCTGGTAGACAGGGCAGTCCAAAAGTAGGTGGTGCCGGTCAGCGCGCGTATCGCATGATGCACGAAGTTCCGATGGTGCACGGCGAAGGCGCTGCCTCTAAACTGGGAAAATGCAACGTTCAGCCGCATATGGTGAAGAATAGATGCGTATTGTCACGGAAGGCGATGAGGAAGCGACACAGAGAGAGACTGATCCACGACGTGGAGCAGAGTGTAGGGTGTCATGTTACGTAGCACGAACAAGTGCCCGACGGCACGGGCCTTTGGGCAAAATGGTAGAGCGGGCTGAAGGTATCTGACAGTAGACTGTTTGACAGAAGGTATGAACCAGTTTTTTTTTTTTTTTTCGTTGATATAACAACTTCTGAAACTAGTTGCTCCCCAAGGCTGACTTGAACAGAAGTCATCCTTATAAAAGCGCCTCAAACTATGCACTCATAGCAAAGACGATACGCCAGCACCGAGTGCCCGGATTTGAATCCTCTTATCAGACTGAATGCACAACCATTTCCTGTCGAACTGCTCAACTCTTCTTTGTGGCCTTGGAGCTGCTCCTCATTGATCTCCCTTTGAAGTCATTAGCTCCGATCGTATCATCTAAAAAGAGAAAAAAGGAGACTCAATATTTCAAACCACGGCGCTATTCAATTGCGGCTTTCGGACGGGACACAAGGGTATACATACGGGCCAGACACGATTAATGGTCCTTCTTTTACCCACGATGCGGTTGTTCTTTGGAATATGCATGGGGGAAATGCTTTGCGCATTTGAATACGATCACCGAGTAAAATTACGCGTAACGATATGCAGGAGGCTTCTGGGGACCACGACTCAACCTCCACACCAGAAAATGTGTCATGGCGTATCTTTCTTTCCTCTGGTCAGGCGAGAAAGATTACCGGCAAGAATGTAGAAATAAAATGGTTTGGGGGCCGGCGTTTTACTCCAGAATTTATGGCACTTTTTAGTGCGGTCGTTAACCGTTAGGAAATCTTCACTGTATCGTTCTTCAGCTCGTAATTTTACTGTGACTTTTAGCTTTCCCGTCACAAGGGATCACCTTTGACGCACGTTCAGTATAATTAGTCTGTCGCCATTCTTGTGCGCCGTTGCCATTGCACCAGTTAGCCTGGATCAACACACGTGTCACTTGTAATTAATCTCAGACGACGTGTTTTGTCCAGGTCGAGCAATGTGTCAGCGGTGGTGGGAGCAGTCAAAGAAGAAATGTTGGAGTACAACACAACATGTACACAGGGTGTTTCACCTAATGTGATGTGATGTGTTGTGATGTGATGTGATGTGGTGGTGGTGATGGTGATGATGATGATGATTTATTTTGAAAGGTGCCCATCAACAACGGTGAGGTCTACCGGATGGTGCACCAACAAGATCAAAGACGTTTAAACATGGCAGAAGTAAAACAGAACAAAAAGATCAAGAATATAAAGCAAACATCGGGAAAACGTAGGAATGGTACTGGCTAATGTGATTGCGCATTAATGTTAAAAAGGGGATTGCGTAAATAACCAATAAGACGACAAATTGTCAACGTCATGGTTTCGGCCGAGTGCATTCACATGGCGCAGTAATCGAGGTAACGGAGCGCAGTTATTTGCGATATTAACTTAGAAAACAGGATGTGCTCTCAGATTACGTAAGGGAAGATGAATGGGCCCCGAAGATGACAAGTCAGAGCGGTCAATGATACCATGTACAAGCTTGTAGAGGAAATGAAAATCGCGTAGTGTTCTACGTAGGGTTAATGTGGTAGGTTAAGCTTATGAAGAATGTGATCATCATTGTAGTACATTGTTGCACCAAAGTATCGGGCATGTAATATAGATATGAATCGTCGCTGGACTTTTTCGACATCGGATGAAAGGGATTTGTTCAGACAGTTCCACACAACTGAAGAAAGCTCGAGAATAAGAACTACAATAAAAAAAAAAGAAAAAAGCGCAAGGATTGATCGAAGTTCTTGGTGAGTTTGGAGATAACACTAAGTTTAGAGAATGCATGGTTAGTCATGTACGTGATATACGTTTGAAAGAAAGGTTGCTGTCTAAAAAGGTGCCCAAATCACCTTTTTATATACTAGAGACACGATTACACTAGATCTTTTACAAATATAAATCTCTTATACTAGAAGCCATGGTGTAGGAGTGTTAGACAGGGTTGGGTCTCTGACTGAAAGTGATTATGTGCATCTTAAGGGCATTAAGTTTCAATATATTCAGCGTGAACCAAGAATGAATGAGGGTGATGTCATTTCGCAAGTGTAAACAGTCATCGACATTTTTAATGGAACAGAACAACTTGATGTCATCAACGTATTGAAGTGTTGAACCGTGTTGTATACAAGTGGAAAAATCGTTTACGAAAATGTTGAACAGGAGTGGTCCGAGGAAAGAACCTTGGTGAACACCAGAAGTCATCCTGTAAGAACGGCACCGATAGCCTTTATACGTAACAATGTTATTACGGTTGCTGAGATAAGATATAAACAATTTGCATAGGTTGGTCGAGAAACCACACATGAATAATTTATCGTTGAACAGTTGATGGTTGACAGAATCAAAAGCCTTAGACACAACAGACTAAACAGAATCTACTTGGTTCCGCTTGTCAATGTGCTCTGCTAGAAAATTTATGGAAGTAAGAAATTTTTAGGTTAAAAAATCGAATGTCCTTTCTTGGTGCCAATTTTGCGCTCAAATTAAAGCTCAGTTCCTGCTCAGAATCTATACGAAATTTTAGCCCGATTGGAGCACTTTTACTTCTTTGCTAGAAACGACAAAAAAGGTAAGCCTAACCTCTTGGTATTTTTTAGGTCCAAAAATCGAAGGTCCTTTCTTGGTGCCAATTTTGCGCTAAAATTAAAGCTCAGTTCCTGCTGAGTACCTATACCTGATTTTAGCTCGATTTGAGCACTATTATTTTTTCGCTGAAAACGACAAAAAAGGTAAGCCTAACCTCTTGGTATTTTTTAGGTCCAAAAATCGAAGGTCCTTTCTTGGTGCCAATTTTGCGCTAAAATTAAAGCTCAGTTCCTGCTGAGTGCCTATACCTAATTTTAGCTCGATTTGAGCACTTTTATTTTTTCGCTGAAAACGACAAAAAAGGTAAGCCTAACCTCTTGGTATTTTTTACGTCAAAAAATCGAAGGACCTTTCTAGGTGCCAATTTTGCGCTAAAATTAAAGCTCAGTTCCTGCTGAATACCTATACCTAATTTTAGCTCGATTTGAGCACTTTTATTTTTTCGCTGAAAACGACAAAAAAGGCAAGCCTAACCTCTTGGTATTTTTTAGGTAAAAAAATCGAAGGTTCTTTCTTGGTGCCAATTTTGCGCTAAAATTAAAGCTCAGTTCCTGCTGAGTACCTATACCTAATTTTAGAACGATTTGAGCAGTTTTATTTTTTCGCTGAAAACGACAAAAAAAGGTAAGCCTAACCTATTGGTATTTTTTACGTCAAAAAATCGAAGGACCTTTCTTGGTGCCAATTTTGCGCTAAAATTAAAGAGTGATATTAAACGGTAGGAACAACTTATTTATTTACACATGGTAAACAAGACTTTCGTGCACGAGTCTGCACTTCTGCAGACTCGTGCACGAAAGTCTTGTTTACCATGTGTAAATAAATAAGTTGTTCCTACCGTTTAATATCACTCTTTGATTTTCTCACCACCGGCAACTTGACATCGCCTATTTTTTCTGCCTTCGTATCCTCTAAAATTAAAGCTCAGTTCCTGCTGAATACCTATACCTAATTTTAGCTCGATTTGAGCACTTTTATTTTTTCGCTGAAAACGACAAAAAAGGTAAGCCTAACCTCTTGGTATTTTTTAGGTCCAAAAATCGAAGGTCCTTTCTTGGTGCCAATTTTGCGCTAAAATTAAAGCTCAGTTCCTGCTGAGTGCCTATGCCTAATTTTAGCTCGATTTGAGCACTTTTATTTTTTCGCTGAAAACGACAAAAAAGGTAAGCCTCTTGGTATTTTTTAGGTCCAAAAATCGAAGGTCCTTTCTTGGTGCCAATTTTGCGCTAAAATTAAAGCTCAGTTCCTGCTGAATACCTATACCTAATTTTAGCTCGATTTGAGCACTTTTATTTTTTCGCTGAAAACGACAAAAAAGGTAAGCCTAACCTCTTGATATTTTTTAGGTCCAAAAATCGAAGGTCCTTTCTTGGTGCCAATTTTGCGCTAAAATTAAAGCTCAGTTCCTGCTGAGTGCCTATACCTAATTTTAGCTCGATTTGAGCACTTTTATTTTTTCGCTGAAAACGACAAAAAAGGTAAGCCTAACCTCTTGGTATTTTTTAGGTCCAAAAATCGAAGGTCCTTTCTTGGTGCCAATTTTGCGCTAAAATTAAAGCTCAGTTCCTGCTGAGTACCTATACTTAATTTTAGCTCGATTTGAGCACTTTTATTTTTTCGCTGAAAACGACAAGAAAGGTTAGCTCTTGGTATTTTTTAGGTCCAAAAATCGAAGGTCCTTTCTTGGTGCCAATTTCGCGCTAAAATTAAAGCTCAGTTCCTGCTGAGTGCCTATACCTAATTTTAGCTCGATTTGAGCACTTTTATTTTTTCGCTGAAAACGACAAAAAAGGTAAGCCTCTTGGTATTTTTTAGGTCCAAAAATCGAAGGTCCTTTCTTGGTGCCAATTTTGCGCTAAAATTAAAGCTCAGTTCCTGCTGAATACCTATACCTAATTTTAGCTCGATTTGAGCACTTTTATTTTTTCGCTGAAAACGACAAAAAAGGTAAGCCTAACCTCTTGATATTTTTTAGGTCCAAAAATCGAAGATCCTTTCTTGGTGCCAATTTTGCGCTAAAATTAAAGCTCAGTTCCTGCTGAGTACCTATACCTAATTTTAGCACGATTTGAGCACTTTTATTTTTTCGCTGAAAACGACAAGAAAGGTTAGCCTAACCTCTTGGTATTTTTTAGGTCCAAAAATCGAAGGTCCTTTCTTGGTGCCAATTTTGCGCTAAAATTAAAGCTCAGTTCCTGCTGAGTACCTATACATAATTTTAGAACGATTTGAGCACTTTTATTTTTTCGCTGAAAACGACAAAAAAAGGTAAGCCTAACCTATTGGTATTTTTTACGTCAAAAAATCGAAGGACCTTTCTTTGTGCCAATTTTGCGCTAAAATTAAAGCTCAGTTCCTGCTGAGTACCTATACCTAATTTTAGCTCGATTTGAGCACTTTTATTTTTTCGCTGAAAACGACAAAAAAGGTAAGCCTAACCTATTGGTATTTTTTACGTCAAAAAATCGAAGGACCTTTCTTTGTGCCAATTTTGCGCTAAAATTAAAGCTCAGTTCCTGCTGAGTACCTATACCTAATTTTAGCTCGATTTGAGCACTTTTATTTTTTCGCTGAAAACGACAAAAAAGGTAAGCCTAACCTATTGGTATTTTTTACGTCAAAAAATCGAAGGACCTTTCTTTGTGCCAATTTTGCGCTAAAATTAAAGCTCAGTTCCTGCTGAATACCTATACCTAATTTTAGCTCGATTTGAGCACTTTTATTTTTTCGCTGAAAACGACAAAAAAGGTAAGCCTAACCTCTTGATATTTTTTAGGTCCAAAAATCGAAGATCCTTTCTTGGTGCCAATTTTGCGCTAAAATTAAAGCTCAGTTCCTGCTGAATACCTATACCTAATTTTAGCTCGATTTGAGCACTTTTATTTTTTCGCTGAAAACGACAAAAAAGGTAAGCCTAACCTCTTGATATTTTTTAGGTCCAAAAATCGAAGATCCTTTCTTGGTGCCAATTTTGCGCTAAAATTGAAGCTCAGTTCCTGCTGAGTACCTATACCTAATTTGAGCACGATTTGAGCACTTTTATTTTTTCGCTGAAAACGACAAAAAAACTAAGCCTAACCTCTTGGTATTTTTTAGGTCCAAAAATCGAAGGTCCTTTCTTAGTGCCAATTTTGCGCTAAAATTAAAGCTCAGTTCCTGCTGAGTACCTATACCTAATTTTAGCTCGATTTGAGCACTTTTATTTTTTCGCTGAAAATGACAAAAAAGGTGAGCTCTTGGTATTTTTTAGGTCCAAAAATCGAAGGTCCTTTCTTGGTGCCAATTTTGCGCTAAAATTAAAGCTCAGTTCCTGCTGAGTACCCATACCTAATTTTAGAACGATTTGAGCACTTTTATTTTTTCGCTGAAAACGACAAAAAAAGGTAAGCCTAACCTATTGGTATTTTTTAGGTCCAAAAATCGAAGGTCCTTTCTTGGTGCCAATTTTGCGCTAAAATTAAAGCTCAGTTCCTGCTGAATACCTATACCTAATTTTAGCTCGATTTGAGCACTTTTATTTTTTCGCTGAAAACGACAAAAAAGGTAAGCCTCTTGGTATTTTTTAGGTCCAAAAATCGAAGGTCCTTTCTTGGTGCCAATTTTGCGCTAAAATTAAAGCTCAGTTCCTGCTGAATACCTATACCTAATTTTAGCTCGATTTGAGCACTTTTATTTTTTCGCTGAAAACGACAAAAAAGGTAAGCCTAACCTCTTGATATTTTTTAGGTCCAAAAATCGAAGGTCCTTTCTTGGTGCCAATTTTGCGCTAAAATTAAAGCTCAGTTCCTGCTGAGTGCCTATACCTAATTTTAGCTCGATTTGAGCACTTTTATTTTTTCGCTGAAAACGACAAAAAAGGTAAGCCTCTTGGTATTTTTTAGGTCCAGAAATCGAAGATCCTTTCTTGGTGCCAATTTTGCGCTAAAATTAAAGCTCAGTTCCTGCTGAATACCTATACCTAATTTTAGCTCGATTTGAGCACTTTTATTTTTTCGCTGAAAACGACACAAAAGGTAAGCCTAACCTCTTGGTAGTTTTTAGGTCCAAAAATCGAAGGTCCTTTCTTGGTGCCAATTTTGCGCTGAAATTAAAGCTCAGTTCCTGCTGAGTACCTATACATAATTTTAGTTCGATTTGAGCACTTTTATTTTTTCGCTGAAAACGACAAAAAAGGTAAGCCTAACCTCTTGGTATTTTTTATGTCCAAAAATCGAAGGTCCTTTCTTGGTGCCAATTTTGCGCTCAAATTAAAGCTCAGTTCCTGCTGAGTACCTATACTTAATTTTAGCTCGATTTGAGCACTTTTATTTTTTCGCTGAAAACGACAAGAAAGGTAAGGCTCTTGGTATTTTTTAGGTCCAAAAATCGAAGGTCCTTTCTTGGTGCCAATTTTGCGCTAAAATTAAAGCTCAGTTCCTGCTGAATACCTATACCTAATTTTAGCTCGATTTGAGCACTTTTATTTTTTCGCTGAAAACGACAAAAAAGGTAAGCCTAACCTCTTGATATTTTTTAGGTCCAAAAATCGAAGATCCTTTCTTGGTGCCAATTTTGCGCTAAAATTAAAGCTCAGTTCCTGCTGAGTACCTATACCTAATTTTAGCACGATTTGAGCACTTTTATTTTTTCGCTGAAAACGACAAGAAAGGTTAGCCTAACCTCTTGGTATTTTTTAGGTCCAAAAATCGAAGGTCCTTTCTTGGTGCCAATTTTGCGCTAAAATTAAAGCTCAGTTCCTGCTGAGTACCTATACATAATTTTAGTTCGATTTGAGCACTTTTATTTTTTCGCTGAAAACGACAAAAAAACTAAGCCTAACCTCTCGGTATTTTTTAGGTCCAAAAATCGAAGGTCCTTTCTTAGTGCCAATTTTGCGCTAAAATTAAAGCTCAGTTCCTGCTGAGTACCTATACCTAATTTTAGCTCGATTTGAGCACTTTTATTTTTTCGCTGAAAACGACAAAAAAGGTAAGCCTCTTGGTATTTTTTAGGTCCAAAAATCGAAGGTCCTTTCTTGGTGCCAATTTTGCGCTAAAATTAAAGCTCAGTTCCTGCTGAGTACCTATACCTAATTTTAGAACGATTTGAGCACTTTTATTTTTTCGCTGAAAACGACAAAAAAAGGTAAGGTAAGGTAAGGTAAAAAAAAGTAAAAGTAAAGGTATTTTTTACGTCAAAAAATCGAAGGACCTTTCTTTGTGCCAATTTTGCGCTAAAATTAAAGCTCAGTTCCTGCTGAATACCTATACCTAATTTTAGCTCGATTTGAGCACTTTTATTTTTTCGCTGAAAACGACAAAAAAGGTAAGCCTAACCTCTTGGTATTTTTTAGGTCCAAAAATCGAAGGTCCTTTCTTGGTGCCAATTTTGCGCTAAAATTAAAGCTCAGTTCCTGCTGAGTGCCTATACCTAATTTTAGCTCGATTTGAGCACTTTTATTTTTTCGCTGAAAACGACAAAAAAGGTAAGCCTCTTGGTATTTTTTAGGTCCAAAAGGTAATTTCATTAGGTAATTTCACTTGAGTATGACGTGATCTGCCTAACGGAGACATGGCTCAACAGTTCCTTTCACAGCAGTGAATATTTCCCTTGTGAATACACTGTTTTTCGATGTGACCGCGACTACGAAAATTCTGGGGCTCGCTTTGGTGGCGGTGTGCTAACTGCCGTTCGTTCTTCTCTTGTTGCTCATCAACGTTTTGACTTGGCAACTCAACATGAAGCCGTCTGGGTAGAAATAACCCTTGGTCCTAACGACCCCCTCATTATAGGTAACTGTTACATTCCACCTAAATGCGACCTTCCCTACTTCACTTCCTTTTTGGAGACAATAGGGAGTGTTCCCCACCTTTTTAGTCATCTGTTTCAGCTGTACGGTGATTTCAACATTCCTAACATCGATTGGGGGCTCCTTGATATCTCTCGCGCCTCTGGTCTGACGAGATCTAAGGCATCTTTCCTTTTTAATTTTATCAGTTTCCACGGTCTCCTGCAGCTTAATCAACTAAGAAATTCTGCTGACAACACGCTGGACCTGGTGTTATCTAATTTCACACCCGATATCTTTCAGGGTGTCGAAGTCCCGCTCGTTCCCTCTGATAAGTTTCACCCACCTTTCTACCTTACTTTTCCAGTCACTACCTTATCTTCACGACATACCAATCAACGTCTTGTCTCTCCGCGGTACGATTATCCCCGTGGTGACTACCTTGCGCTATACAATTGCCTCTGCTCTACAGATTGGCGCCCTGTGATAGAATGCGCCAACGTTGATAATGCTGCTGCGCTTTTTACTAATGTTGTGCAGTCCGCTATAGGACAGTTTGTTCCAAAGAAACATTTTCACTCGCCTAAGTATCCTCCCTGGTTCTCCCATGAACTTAAAGGACTACTAAGGAAAAAGCTGCACTTTCATCGAAAGTACGTGCGGACTAAACGCGTCGACTGGTATCTAAAATTCAAAGAAACACGTAAGCTCGTCAAAACTATCTACAAAAGGGACCGAAAAACACACGAGGACTTCGTCCAAGCATCTCTATCTGCTAACCCAAAGGAATTTTGGAGGTTTGTTAAGGATAGAACAAAATCTCGTGCTGGCGACACTATACTGAAACACAATGACGATTTCGTCTCGGCGCCTTTGGCAGTTGCGAACTTGTTTTCCGATTTCTTTTCTTCTGTCTTCTCTAAATCTGCCCCCACAATCACTGCTCAAGCCTCTCCATCTAATCTTAGCCTCTCGAGCATTGTTATTGATGAACAGGAGGTTTCTCGTGCCATCTCTTCATTAAAATCAACCTTGTCCTCTGGCATAGATAATGTCCCTAATTTCATTGTCAAGGGTTGTGCCAATGTCCTCGTGCCTGTGCTGACTTCCCTTTTTAACCGCTCCTTACAAAGCGCTCAGTTTCCTGAGGTCTGGAAAAAATCTCTCATAGTTCCTATACACAAAGGTGGTTCACGAGTTGAAGTCTCAAACTACAGGCCCATATCCTTGTTACCCTGTTTCTCTAAAGTATTTGAAAAGGTTATGTTTTCGCGACTATCTTTCTACTGTAAACATTTTCTTACATTTACACAACATGGCTTCCTACCTGGCAGATCTGTCGAAACCAATCTTGTTACATATATGAATTTTCTAGCGCATCATGTTGGTAAAAGCATGCAAGTAGATTCTGTTTATTTCGATATATCGAAAGCGTTCGATTCTGTGAGTCATCAATTACTTGTTGATAAATTATCCATCTATGGATTTTCATCAAACTTATGCAACTGGTTCACTTCTTATTTAAGTAACCGCAACAACGTTGTTATTTATAAAGGTACCCAATCCCGTTCATACTTGATGACCTCCGGTGTTCCTCAAGGCTCTATCCTTGGGCCATTACTGTTTAATGTTTTTGTAAATGACCTTTCCACTTGTGTGCAACACAGTAACATTCTTCAATACGCTGACGACCTCAAGTTGTTTTGTTGTATTAATCATGCTGACGAATGTTTGGATTTACAAAATGACATCACTCGTGTACAGTCTTGGTTTACACGGAACATGTTGAAACTCAACGCTCTTAAATCTCATGTAATCACTTTCACTCGGAAAACTACCCCCATCCACTTTACCTACTCTATGGCGTCAACCACCATTAATCGTGTTAACTGTATAAGAGATTTGGGCATCACTTTTGATAGTCATCTCTCTTTTCAAACGCACATTACGCATATCACAAATCTTGCATTCTCTAAACTAGGTGTCATCTCGAGACTTGCAAAAAACTTCTCGCACCCCCTATGCTTCTTTCGCTTATTTTTTTCCACGGTTCTCCCTCTCATCGAGTTTTCCGCTGTTGTATGGAACTGTTTGAACAAATCTCTCACATCTGATGTCGAAAAAGTCCAAAGACGATTTATTGCTATTTACCACGACCGATACATTGGTAAAACTATGTATTATAGCTACGACCACATTCTTGAAAAACTTAACCTACCCACCTTAGCTCATCGAAGGACATTGCGCGACTGTCATTTTCTTTTCAAGCTTGTGCACGGCATCATTGACTGCCCTGATTTGTTATCTTCGGTGTCTGTTCATCTACCATTGCGTAACTTGCGATCCCAACCTGTTTTTCATGAAAATATGACCCATTACTGTGCACCTATATCTCGCTTGCAGCGCACCATGAATACTCTCTGCCAGAATTATGATATTGACATCTTTTTTTTCTCATTCTCATCATTTAAATCTTCTCTTCCTAACAGCAACGCGAGAACTGTTTAACCCTTCACATTTCATTATTTGCTGTTTGTTGTTTTATGCTTTGTGTTGTGTTCCCTGTGTCGTGGTGCACCATCCGTTAGACCTCACGGTCGTTGATGGGTACCCTCAAAATAAATAAATAAATAAATAAAAAATCGAAGGTCCTTTCTTGGTGCCAATTTTGCGCTAAAATTAAAGTTCAGTTCCTGCTGAATACCTATACCTAATTTTAGCTCGATTTGAGCACTTTTATTTTTTCGCTGAAAACGACAAAAAAGGTAAGCCTAACCTCTTGATATTTTTTAGGTCCAAAAATCGAAGATCCTTTCTTGGTGCCAATTTTGCGCTAAAATTAAAGCTCAGTTCCTGCTGAGTACCTATACCTAATTTTAGCACGATTTGAGCACTTTTATTTTTTCGCTGAAAACGACAAGAAAGGTTAGCCTAACCTCTTGGTATTTTTTAGGTCCAAAAATCGAAGGGCCTTTCTTCGTGCCAATTTTGCGCTAAAATTAAAGCTCAGTTCCTGCTGAGTACCTATACATAATTTTAGTTCGATTTGAGCACTTTTATTTTTTCGCTGAAAACGACAAAAAAACTAAGCCTAACCTCTTGGTATTTTTTAGGTCCAAAAATCGAAGGTCCTTTCTTAGTGCCAATTTTGCGCTAAAATTAAAGCTCAGTTCCTGCTGAGTACCTATACCTAATTTTAGCTCGATTTGAGCACTTTTATTTTTTCGCTGAAAATGACAAAAAAGGTAAGCTCTTGGTATTTTTTAGGTCCAAAAATCGAAGGTCCTTTCTTGGTGCCAATTTTGCGCTAAAATTAAAGCTCAGTTCCTGCTGAGTACCTATACCTAATTTTAGAACGATTCGAGCACTTTTATTTTTTCGCTGAAAACGACAAAAAAAGGTAAGCCTAACCTATTGGTATTTTTTACGTCAAAAAATCGAAGGACCTTTCTTGGTGCCAATTTTGCGCTAAAATTAAAGCTCAGTTCCTGCTGAATACCTATACCTAATTTTAGCTCGATTTGAGCACTTTTATTTTTTCGCTGAAAACGACAAAAAAGGTAAGCCTAACCTCTTGGTATTTTTAGGTCCAAAAATCGAAGGTCCTTTCTTGGTGCCAATTTTGCGCTAAAATTAAAGCTCAGTTCCTGCTGAGTGCCTATACCTAATTTTAGCTTGATTTGAGCACTTTTATTTTTTCGCTGAAAACGACAAAAAAGGTAAGCCTAACCTCTTGGTATTTTTTAGGTCCAAAAATCGAAGGTCCTTTCTTGGTGCCAATTTTTGCGCTAAAATTAAAGCTCAGTTCCTGCTGAGTACCTATACCTAATTTTAGCTCGGTTTGAGCACTTTTATTTTTTCGCTGATAATGACAAAAAAGGTAAGCCTAACCTCTTGGTATTTTTTAGGTCCAAAAATCGAAGGTCCTTTCTTAGTGCCAATTTTGCGCTAAAATGAAAGCTCAGTTCCTGCTGAGTACCTATACCTAATTTTAGCTCGGTTTGAGCACTTTTATTTTTTCGCTGAAAATGACAAAAAAGGTAAGCCTAACCTCTTGGTATTTTTTAGGTCCAAAAATCGAAGGTCCTTTCTTGGTGCCAATTTTGCGCTAACATTAAAGCTCAGTTCCTGCTGAGTACCTATACCTACTTTTAGCTTGATTTGAGCACTATTTGAGCACTTTTATTTTTTCGCTAAAACGACACAAAAGGTAAGCCTAACCTCTTGGTATTTTTTAGGTCCAAAAATCGAAGGTCCTTTCTTGGTGCCAATTTTGCGCTAAAATTAAAGCTCAGTTCCTGCTGAGTGCCTATACCTAATTTTAGCTTGATTTGAGCACTTTTATTTTTTCGCTGAAAACGACAAAAAAGGTAAGCCTAACCTCTTGGTATTTTTTAGGTCCAAAAATCGAAGGTCCTTTCTTGGTGCCAATTTTTGCGCTAAAATTAAAGCTCAGTTCCTGCTGAGTACCTATACCTAATTTTAGCTCGGTTTGAGCACTTTTATTTTTTCGCTGAAAATGACAAAAAAGGTAAGCCTAACCTAACATTAAAGCTCAGTTCCTGCTGAGTACCTATACCTACTTTTAGCTTGATTTGAGCACTATTTGAGCACTTTTATTTTTTCGCTAAAACGACACAAAAGGTAAGCCTAACCTCTTGGTATTTTTTAGGTCCAAAAATCGAAGGTCCTTTCTTGGTGCCAATTTTGCGCTAAAATTAAAGCTCAGTTCCTGCTGAGTACCTATACCTAATTTTAGCTCGATTTGAGCACTTTTATTTTTTCGCTGAAAACGACAAAAAAGGTAAGCCTAACCTCTTGGTATTTTTTAGGTCAAAAAATCGAAGGTTCTTTCTTGGTGCCAATTTTGCGCTAAAATTAAAGCTCAGTTCCTGCTCAGAATCTATACGAAATTTTAGCCCGATTGGAGCACTTTTACTTCTTTGCTAGAAACGACAAAAAAGGTAAGCCTAACCTCTTGGTGTTTTTTAGGTCCAAAAATCGAAGGTCCTTTCTGGGTGCCAATTTTGCGCTAAAATTAAAGCTCAGTTCCTGCTGAGTACCTATGCCTAATTTTAGCTCGATTTGAGCACTTTTATTTTTTCGCTGAAAACGACAAAAAGGTAAGCCTAACCTCTTGGTATTTTTTAGGTAAAAAAATCGAAGGTCCTTTCTTGGTGCCAATTTTGCGCTAAAATTAAAGCTCAGTTCCTGCTGAGTACCTATACCTAATTTTTGCTCGATTTGAGCACTTTTATTTTTTCGCTGAAAACGACAAAAAAGGTAAGCCTAACCTCTTGGTATTTTTTAGGTAAAAAAATCGAAGGTTCTTTCTTGGTGCCAATTTTGCGCTAAAATTAAAGCTCAGTTCCTGCTCAGAATCTATACGAAATTTTAGCCCGATTGGAGCACTTTTACTTCTTTGCTAGAAACGACAAAAAAGGTAAGCCTAACCTCTTGGTATTTTTTAGGTCCAAAAATCGAAGGTCCTTTCTTGGTGCCAATTTTGCGCTAAAATTAAAGCTCAGTTCCTGCTCAGTACCTATACCTAATTTTAGAACGATTTGAGCACTTTTATTTTTTCGCTGAAAACGACAAAAAAAGGTAAGCCTCCTATTGGTATTTTTTACGTCAAAAAATCGAAGGACCTTTCTTTGTGCCAATTTTGCGCTAAAATTAAAGCTCAGTTCCTGCTGAATACCTATACCTAATTTTAGCTCGATTTGAGCACTTTTATTTTTTCGCTGAAAACGACAAAAAAGGTAAGCCTAACCTCTTGGTATTTTTTAGGTCCAAAAATCGAAGGTTCTTTCTTGGTGCCAATTTTGCGCTAAAATTAAAGCTCAGTTCCTGCTGAGTACCTATACCTAATTTTAGCACGATTTGAGCACTTTTATTTTTTCGCTGAAAACGACAAAAAAGGTAAGCCTAACCTCTTGGTATTTTTTACGTAAAAAAATCGAAGGACCTTTCTAGGTGCCAATTTTGCGCTAAAATTAAAGCTCAGTTCCAGCTCAAAATCTGTACGAAATTTTAGCCCGATTGGAGCACTTTTACTTCTTTGCTAGAAACGACAAAAAAGGTAAGCCTAACCTCTTGGTATTTTTTAGGTCCAAAAATCGAAGGTCCTTTCTTGGTGCCAATTTTGCGCTAAAATTAAAGCTCAGTTCCTGCTGAGTACCTATACCTAATTTTAGCTCGATTTGAGCACTTTTATTTTTTTCGCTGAAAACGACAAAAAAGGTAAGCCTCTTGGTATTTTTTAGGTAAAAAAATCGAAGGTCCTTTCTTGGTGCCAATTTTGCGCTAAAATTAAAGCTCAGTTCCTGCTGAGTACCTATACCTAATTTTAGCTCGATTTGAGCACTTTTATTTTTTCGCTGAAAACGACAAAAAAGGTAAGCCTAACCTCTTGGTATTTTTTAGGTAAAAAAATCGAAGGTCCTTTCTTGGTGCCAATTTTGCGCTAAAATTAAAGCTCAGTTCCTGCTGAGTACCTATACCTAATTTTAGCTCGGTTTGAGCACTTTTATTTTTTCGCTGAAAATGACAAAAAGGTAAGCCTAATTTAACATTAAAGCTCAGTTCCTGCTGAGTACCTATACCTACTTTTAGCTTGATTTGAGCACTATTTGAGCACTTTTATTTTTTCGCTGAAAACGACAAAAAAGGTAAGCCTAACCTCTTGGTATTTTTTAGGTCCAAAAATCGAAGGTTCTTTCTTGGTGCCAATTTTGCGCTAAAATTAAAGCTCAGTTCCTGCTGAGTACCTATACCTAATTTTAGCACGATTTGAGCACTTTTATTTTTTCGCTGAAAACGACAAAAAAGGTAAGCCTAACCTCTTGGTATTTTTTACGTAAAAAAATCGAAGGACCTTTCTAGGTGCCAATTTTGCGCTAAAATTAAAGCTCAGTTCCAGCTCAAAATCTGTACGAAATTTTAGCCCGATTGGAGCACTTTTACTTCTTTGCTAGAAACGACAAAAAAGGTAAGCCTAACCTCTTGGTATTTTTTAGGTCCAAAAATCGAAGGTCCTTTCTTGGTGCCAATTTTGCGCTAAAATTAAAGCTCAGTTCCTGCTGAGTACCTATACCTAATTTTAGCTCGATTTGAGCACTTTTATTTTTTCGCTGAAAACGACAAAAAAGGTAAGCCTCTTGGTATTTTTTAGGTAAAAAAATCGAAGGTCCTTTCTTGGTGCCAATTTTGCGCTAAAATTAAAGCTCAGTTCCTGCTGACTACCTATACCTAATTTTTGCTCGATTTGAGCACTTTTATTTTTTCGCTGAAAACGACAAAAAAGGTAAGCCTAACCTCTTGGTATTTTTTAGGTCCAAAAATCGAAGGTCCTTTCTTGGTGCCAATTTTGCGCTAAAATTAAAGCTCAGTTCCTGCTGAGTACCTATACCTAATTTTAGCTCGATTTGAGCACTTTTATTTTTTCGCTGAAAACGACAAAAAAGGTAAGCCTAACCTCTTGGTATTTTTTAGGTAAAAAAATCGAAGGTCCTTTCTTGGTGCCAATTTTGCGCTAAAATTAAAGCTCAGTTCCTGCTGAGTACCTATACCTAATTTTAGCTCGGTTTGAGCACTTTTATTTTTTCGCTGAAAATGACAAAAAAGGTAAGCTCTTGGTATTTTTTAGGTAAAAAAATCGAAGGTCCTTTCTTGGTGCCAATTTTGCGCTAAAATTAAAGCTCAGTTCCTGCTGAGTACCTATACCTAATTTTTGCTCGATTTGAGCACTTTTATTTTTTCGCTGAAAACGACAAAAAAGGTAAGCCTAACCTCTTGGTATTTTTTAGGTCCAAAAATCGAAGGTTCTTTCTTGGTGCCAATTTTGCGCTAAAATTAAAGCTCAGTTCCTGCTGAGTACCTATACCTAATTTTAGCACGATTTGAGCACTTTTATTTTTTCGCTGAAAACGACAAAAAAGGTAAGCCTAACCTCTTGGTATTTTTTACGTAAAAAAATCGAAGGACCTTTCTAGGTGCCAATTTTGCGCTAAAATTAAAGCTCAGTTCCAGCTCAAAATCTGTACGAAATTTTAGCCCGATTGGAGCACTTTTACTTCTTTGCTAGAAACGACAAAAAAGGTAAGCCTAACCTCTTGGTATTTTTTAGGTCCAAAAATCGAAGGTCCTTTCTTGGTGCCAATTTTGCGCTAAAATTAAAGCTCAGTTCCTGCTGAGTACCTATACCTAATTTTAGCTCGATTTGAGCACTTTTATTTTTTCGCTGAAAACGACAAAAAAGGTAAGCCTCTTGGTATTTTTTAGGTAAAAAAATCGAAGGTCCTTTCTTGGTGCCAATTTTGCGCTAAAATTAAAGCTCAGTTCCTGCTGAGTACCTATACCTAATTTTTGCTCGATTTGAGCACTTTTATTTTTTCGCTGAAAACGACAAAAAAGGTAAGCCTAACCTCTTTGTATTTTTTAGGTCCAAAAATCGAAGGTCCTTTCTTGGTGCCAATTTTGCGCTAAAATTAAAGCTCAGTTCCTGCTGAGTACCTATACCTAATTTTAGCTCGATTTGAGCACTTTTATTTTTTCGCTGAAAACGACAAAAAAGGTAAGCCTAACCTCTTGGTTTTTTTAGGTAAAAAAATCGAAGGTCCTTTCTTGGTGCCAATTTTGCGCTAAAATTAAAGCTCAGTTCCTGCTGAGTACCTATACCTAATTTTAGCTCGATTTGAGCACTTTTATTTTTTCGCTGAAAACGACAAAAAAGGTAAGCCTAACCTCTTGGTATTTTTTAGGTAAAAAAATCGAAGGTCCTTTCTTGGTGCCAATTTTGCGCTAAAATTAAAGCTCAGTTCCTGCTGAGTACCTATACCTAATTTTAGCTCGGTTTGAGCACTTTTATTTTTTCGCTCAAAATGACAAAAAAGGTAAGCCTAACCTAACATTAAAGCTCAGTTCCTGCTGAGTACCTATACCTACTTTTAGCTTGATTTGAGCACTATTTGAGCACTTTTATTTTTTCGCTGAAAACCACAAAAAGGTAAGCCTAACCTCTTGGTATTTTTTAGGTAAAAAAATCGAAGGTTCTTTCTTGGTGCCAATTTTGCGCTAAAATTAAAGCTCAGTTCCTGCTCAGAATCTATACGAAATTTTAGCCCGATTGGAGCACTTTTACTTCTTTGCTAGAAACGACAAAAAAGGTAAGCCTAACCGCTTGGTGTTTTTTAGGTCCAAAAATCGAAGGTCCTTTCTGGGTGCCAATTTTGCGCTAAAATTACAGCTCAGTTCCTGCTGAGTACCTATACCTAATTTTAGCTCGATTTGAGCACTTTTATTTTTTCGCTGAAAACGACAAAAAAGGTAAGCCTAACCTCTTGGTATTTTTTAGGTAAAAAAATCGAAGGTCCTTTCTTGGTGCCAATTTTGCGCTAAAATTAAAGCTCAGTTCCTGCTGAGTACCTATACCTAATTTTAGCTCGGTTTGAGCACTTTTATTTTTTCGCTGAAAATGACAAAAAAGGTAAGCCTAACCTAACATTAAAGCTCAGTTCCTGCTGAGTACCTATACCTACTTTTAGCTTGATTTGAGCACTATTTGAGCACTTTTATTTTTTCGCTAAAACGACACAAAAGGTAAGCCTAACCTCTTGGTATTTTTTAGGTCCAAAAATCGAAGGTTCTTTCTTGGTGCCAATTTTGCGCTAAAATTAAAGCTCAGTTCCTGCTGAGTACCTATACCTAATTTTAGCACGATTTGAGCACTTTTATTTTTTCGCTGAAAACGACAAAAAAGGTAAGCCTAACCTCTTGGTATTTTTTAGGTCCAAAAATCGAAGGTCCTTTCTTGGTGCCAATTTTGCGCTAAAATTAAAGCTCAGTTCCTGCTGAGTACCTATACCTAATTTTAGCTCGATTTGAGCACTTTTATTTTTTCGCTGAAAACGACAAAAAAGGTAAGCCTAACCTCTTGGTATTTTTTAGGTAAAAAAATCGAAGGTCCTTTCTTGGTGCCAATTTTGCGCTAAAATTAAAGCTCAGTTCCTGCTGAGTACCTATACCTAATTTTTGCTCGATTTGAGCACTTTTATTTTTTCGCTGAAAACGACAAAAAAGGTAAGCCTAACCTCTTGGTATTTTTTAGGTCCAAAAATCGAAGGTCCTTTCTTGGTGCCAATTTTGCGCTAAAATTAAAGCTCAGTTCCTGCTGAGTACCTATACCTAATTTTAGCTCGATTTGAGCACTTTTACTTCTTTGCTAGAAACGACAAAAAAGGTAAGCCTAACCTCTTGGTATTTTTAGGTAAAAAAATCGAAGGTTCTTTCTTGGTGCCAATTTTGCGCTAAAATTAAAGCTCAGTGCCTGCTCAGAATCTATACGAAATTTTAGCCCGATTGGAGCACTTTTACTTCTTTGCTAGAAACGACAAAAAAGGTAAGCCTAACCGCTTGGTGTTTTTTAGGTCCAAAAATCGAAGGTCCTTTCTGGGTGCCAATTTTGCGCTAAAATTAAAGCTCAGTTCCTGCTGAGTACCTATACCTAATTTTAGCTCGATTTGAGCACTTTTATTTTTTCGCTGAAAACGACAAAAAAGGTAAGCCTAACCTCTTGGTATTTTTTAGGTAAAAAAATCGAAGGTCCTTTCTTGGTGCCAATTTTGCGCTAAAATTAAAGCTCAGTTCCTGCTGAGTACCTATACCTAATTTTTGCTCGATTTGAGCACTTTTATTTTTTCGCTGAAAACGACAAAAAAGGTAAGCCTAACCTCTTGGTATTTTTTAGGTAAAAAAATCGAAGGTTCTTTCTTGGTGCCAATTTTGCGCTAAAATTAAAGCTCAGTTCCTGCTCAGAATCTATACGAAATTTTAGCCCGATTGGAGCACTTTTACTTCTTTGCTAGAAACGACAAAAAAGGTAAGGCTAACCGCTTGGTGTTTTTTAGGTCCAAAAATCGAAGGTCCTTTCTGGGTGCCAATTTTGCGCTAAAATTAAAGCTCAGTTCCTGCTGAGTACCTATACCTAATTTTAGCTCGATTTGAGCACTTTTATTTTTTCGCTGAAAACGACAAAAAAGGTAAGCCTAACCTCTTGGTATTTTTTAGGTAAAAAAATCGAAGGTCCTTTCTTGGTGCCAATTTTGCGCTAAAATTAAAGCTCAGTTCCTGCTGAGTACCTATACCTAATTTTAGCTCGGTTTGAGCACTTTTATTTTTTCGCTGAAAATGACAAAAAAGGTAAGCCTAACCTAACATTAAAGCTCAGTTCCTGCTGAGTACCTATACCTACTTTTAGCTTGATTTGAGCACTATTTGAGCACTTTTATTTTTTCGCTAAAACGACACAAAAGGTAAGCCTAACCTCTTGGTATTTTTTAGGTCCAAAAATCGAAGGTTCTTTCTTGGTGCCAATTTTGCGCTAAAATTAAAGCTCAGTTCCTGCTGAGTACCTATACCTAATTTTAGCACGATTTGAGCATTTTTTTTTTTCGCTGAAAACGACAAAAAAGGTAAGCCTAACCTAACATTAAAGCTCAGTTCCTGCTGAGTACCTATACCTACTTTTAGCTTGATTTGAGCACTATTTGAGCACTTTTATTTTTTCGCTGAAAACGACAAAAAAGGTAAGCCTAACCTCTTGGTATTTTTTAGGTAAAAAAATCGAAGGTTCTTTCTTGGTGCCAATTTTGCGCTAAAATTAAAGCTCAGTTCCTGCTCAGAATCTATACGAAATTTTAGCCCGATTGGAGCACTTTTACTTCTTTGCTAGAAACGACAAAAAAGGTAAGCCTAACCGCTTGGTGTTTTTTAGGTCCAAAAATCGAAGGTCCTTTCTGGGTGCCAATTTTGCGCTAAAATTAAAGCTCAGTTCCTGCTGAGTACCTATACCTAATTTTAGCTCGATTTGAGCACTTTTATTTTTTCGCTGAAAACGACAAAAAAGGTAAGCCTAACCTCTTGGTATTTTTTAGGTAAAAAAATCGAAGGTCCTTTCTTGGTGCCAATTTTGCGCTAAAATTAAAGCTCAGTTCCTGCTGAGTACCTATACCTAATTTTAGCTCGGTTTGAGCACTTTTATTTTTTCGCTGAAAATGACAAAAAAGGTAAGCCTAACCAAACATTAAAGCTCAGTTCCTGCTGAGTACCTATACCTACTTTTAGCTTGATTTGAGCACTATTTGAGCAATTTTATTTTTTCGCTAAAACGACACAAAAGGTAAGCCTAACCTCTTGGTATTTTTTAGGTCCAAAAATCGAAGGTTCTTTCTTGGTGCCAATTTTGCGCTAAAATTAAAGCTCAGTTCCTGCTGAGTACCTATACCTAATTTTAGCACGATTTGAGCACTTTTATTTTTTCGCTGAAAACGACAAAAAAGGTAAGCCTAACCTCTTGGTATTTTTTAGGTCCAAAAATCGAAGGTCCTTTCTTGGTGCCAATTTTGCGCTAAAATTAAAGCTCAGTTCCTGCTGAGTACCTATACCTAATTTTAGCTCGATTTGAGCACTTTTATTTTTTCGCTGAAAACGACAAAAAAGGTAAGCCTAACCTAACATTAAAGCTCAGTTCCTGCTGAGTACCTATACCTACTTTTAGCTTGATTTGAGCACTATTTGAGCACTTTTATTTTTTCGCTGAAAACGACAAAAAAGGTAAGCCTAACCTCTTGGTATTTTTTAGGTAAAAAAATCGAAGGTTCTTTCTTGGTGCCAATTTTGCGCTAAAATTAAAGCTCAGTTCCTGCTCAGAATCTATACGAAATTTTAGCCCGATTGGAGCACTTTTACTTCTTTGCTAGAAACGACAAAAAAGGTAAGCCTAACCGCTTGGTGTTTTTTAGGTCCAAAAATCGAAGGTCCTTTCTGGGTGCCAATTTTGCGCTAAAATTAAAGCTCAGTTCCTGCTGAGTACCTATACCTAATGTTAGCTCGATTTGAGCACTTTTATTTTTTCGCTGAAAACGACAAAAAAGGTAAGCCTAACCTCTTGGTATTTTTTAGGTAAAAAAATCGAAGGTCCTTTCTTGGTGCCAATTTTGCGCTAAAATTAAAGCTCAGTTCCTGCTGAGTACCTATACCTAATTTTACCTCGATTTGAGCACTTTTATTTTTTCGCTGAAAACGACAAAAAAGGTAAGCCTAACCTCTTGGTATTTTTTAGGTAAAAAAATCGAAGGTCCTTTCTTGGTGCCAATTTTGCGCTAAAATTAAAGCTCAGTTCCTGCTGAGTACCTATACCTAATTTTAGCTCGGTTTGAGCGCTTTTATTTTTTCGCTGAAAATGACAAAAAAGGTAAGCCTAACCTAACATTAAAGCTCAGTTCCTGCTGAGTACCTATACCTACTTTTAGCTTGATTTGAGCACTATTTGAGCACTTTTATTTTTTCGCTGAAAACGACAAAAAAGGTAAGCCTAACCTCTTGGTATTTTTTAGGTAAAAAAATCGAAGGTTCTTTCTTGGTGCCAATTTTGCGCTAAAATTAAAGCTCAGTTCCTGCTCAGAATCTATACGAAATTTTAGCCCGATTGGAGCACTTTTACTTCTTTGCTAGAAACGACAAAAAAGGTAAGCCTAACCGCTTGGTGTTTTTTAGGTCCAAAAATCGAAGGTCCTTTCTGGGTGCCAATTTTGCGCTAAAATTAAAGCTCAGTTCCTGCTGAGTACCTATACCTAATTTTAGCTCGATTTGAGCACTTTTATTTTTTCGCTGAAAACGACAAAAAAGGTAAGCCTAACCTCTTGGTATTTTTTAGGTAAAAAAATCGAAGGTCCTTTCTTGGTGCCAATTTTGCGCTAAAATTAAAGCTCAGTTCCTGCTGAGTACCTATACCTAATTTTAGCTCGGTTTGAGCACTTTTATTTTTTCGCTGAAAATGACAAAAAAGGTAAGCCTAACCAAACATTAAAGCTCAGTTCCTGCTGAGTACCTATACCTACTTTTAGCTTGATTTGAGCACTATTTGAGCAATTTTATTTTTTCGCTAAAACGACACAAAAGGTAAGCCTAACCTCTTGGTATTTTTTAGGTCCAAAAATCGAAGGTTCTTTCTTGGTGCCAATTTTGCGCTAAAATTAAAGCTCAGTTCCTGCTGAGTACCTATACCTAATGTTAGCTCGATTTGAGCACTTTTATTTTTTCGCTGAAAACGACAAAAAAGGTAAGCCTAACCTCTTGGTATTTTTTAGGTAAAAAAATCGAAGGTCCTTTCTTGGTGCCAATTTTGCGCTAAAATTAAAGCTCAGTTCCTGCTGAGTACCTATACCTAATTTTACCTCGATTTGAGCACTTTTATTTTTTCGCTGAAAACGACAAAAAAGGTAAGCCTAACCTCTTGGTATTTTTTAGGTAAAAAAATCGAAGGTCCTTTCTTGGTGCCAATTTTGCGCTAAAATTAAAGCTCAGTTCCTGCTGAGTACCTATACCTAATTTTAGCTCGGTTTGAGCGCTTTTATTTTTTCGCTGAAAATGACAAAAAAGGTAAGCCTAACCTAACATTAAAGCTCAGTTCCTGCTGAGTACCTATACCTACTTTTAGCTTGATTTGAGCACTATTTGAGCACTTTTATTTTTTCGCTGAAAACGACAAAAAAGGTAAGCCTACCTCTTGGTATTTTTTAGGTAAAAAAATCGAAGGTTCTTTCTTGGTGCCAATTTTGCGCTAAAATTAAAGCTCAGTTCCTGCTCAGAATCTATACGAAATTTTAGCCCGATTGGAGCACTTTTACTTCTTTGCTAGAAACGACAAAAAAGGTAAGCCTAACCGCTTGGTGTTTTTTAGGTCCAAAAATCGAAGGTCCTTTCTGGGTGCCAATTTTGCGCTAAAATTAAAGCTCAGTTCCTGCTGAGTACCTATACCTAATTTTAGCTCGATTTGAGCACTTTTATTTTTTCGCTGAAAACGACAAAAAAGGTAAGCCTAACCTCTTGGTATTTTTTAGGTAAAAAAATCGAAGGTCCTTTCTTGGTGCCAATTTTGCGCTAAAATTAAAGCTCAGTTCCTGCTGAGTACCTATACCTAATTTTAGCTCGGTTTGAGCACTTTTATTTTTTCGCTGAAAATGACAAAAAAGGTAAGCCTAACCAAACATTAAAGCTCAGTTCCTGCTGAGTACCTATACCTACTTTTAGCTTGATTTGAGCACTATTTGAGCAATTTTATTTTTTCGCTAAAACGACACAAAAGGTAAGCCTAACCTCTTGGTATTTTTTAGGTCCAAAAATCGAAGGTTCTTTCTTGGTGCCAATTTTGCGCTAAAATTAAAGCTCAGTTCCTGCTGAGTACCTATACCTAATTTTAGCACGATTTGAGCACTTTTATTTTTTCGCTGAAAACGACAAAAAAGGTAAGCCTAACCTCTTGGTATTTTTTAGGTAAAAAAATCGAAGGTCCTTTCTTGGTGCCAATTTTGCGCTAAAATTAAAGCTCAGTTCCTGCTGAGTACCTATACCTAATTTTAGCTCGGTTTGAGCACTTTTATTTTTTCGCTGAAAATGACAAAAAAGGTAAGCCTAACCTAACATTAAAGCTCAGTTCCTGCTGAGTACCTATACCTACTTTTAGCTTGATTTGAGCACTATTTGAGCACTTTTATTTTTTCGCTAAAACGACACAAAAGGTAAGCCTAACCTCTTGGTATTTTTTAGGTCAAAAAATCGAAGGTTCTTTCTTGGTGCCAATTTTGCGCTAAAATTAAAGCTCAGTTCCTGCTGAGTACCTATACCTAATTTTAGCACGATTTGAGCACTTTTATTTTTTCGCTGAAAATGACAAAAAAGGTAAGCCTAACCTAACATTAAAGCTCAGTTCCTGCTGAGTACCTATACCTACTTTTAGCTTGATTTGAGCACTATTTGAGCACTTTTATTTTTTCGCTAAAACGACACAAAAGGTAAGCCTAACCTCTTGGTATTTTTTTAGGTCCAAAAATCGAAGGTCCTTTCTTGGTGCCAATTTTGCGCTGAAATTAAAGCTCAGTTCCTGCTGAGTACCTATACCTAATTTTAGCTCGATTTGAGCACTTTTATTTTTTCGCTGAAAACGACAAAAAAGGTAAGCCTAACCTCTTGGTATTTTTTAGGTAAAAAAATCGAAGGTTCGTTCTTGGTGCCAATTTTGCGCTAAAATTAAAGCTCAGTTCCTGCTGAGTACCTATACCTAATTTTTGCTCGATTTGAGCACTTTTATTTTTTCGCTGAAAACGACAAAAAAGGTAAGCCTAACCTCTTGGTATTTTTTAGGTCCAAAAATCGAAGGTCCTTTCTTGGTGCCAATTTTGCGCTAAAATTAAAGCTCAGTTCCTGCTGAGTACCTATACCTAATTTTTGCTCGATTTGAGCACTTTTATTTTTTCGCTGAAAACGACAAAAAAGGTAAGCCTAACCTCTTGGTATTTTTTAGGTCCAAAAATCGAAGGTCCTTTCTTGGTGCCAATTTTGCGCTAAAATTAAAGCTCAGTTCCTGCTGAGTACCTACACCTAATTTTAGCTCGATTTCAGCACTTTTATTTTTTCGCTGAAAACGACAAAAAAGGTAAGCCTAACCTCTTGGTATTTTTAGGTAAAAAAATCGAAGGTCCTTTCTTGGTGCCAATTTTGCGCTAAAATTAAAGAACGTGAAGAAAAACAATGTGCAAGTTTCCGGCGATGCAGAATCAAAATAACAAAGACGGTTAAGAGCATCAGCTGTTTACTATATACATTAAAAACAAGACTTTCGTGCAGTAGGCTGCACTTCTTCAGGTTTGAGGACCTGTTACAAGTGGTGAAGCATATATCAAAAAACCAAGTCACATGGTACAAGAGAAAAGGGTAAGGGTGAAGAGAACTACAAACGCGATACAAATATCAACAAAAATGAAAATGAAAAACAAAACACAATCAGTAGGGGGTGGCTCGACAAGGTCAGACAGACATACATACAGACGAGTCGGAGTTGTACGTGGAGGAAACCAGTGAACAGCACATGAATAGGCACAGCAGCCAGTTGGCACAAAAGGCTTTAGAATGCGTACGGGGAATTAGGGCTCAAGGGCGAAGGATTGAGGACACACAGCACCTTGATGGCTAAGAGCTTCCAGACTCTGGGAAAGTAACGCGGAGTTGGTGTCTTACTGATTGTGTATCATCGTGTATGATGTGAAAAATGGCAGACAAGTTATAATACAATAAATAGACTCATAGTGTGAAGGACTGTAATGGACCGCCGTACACGTTGATGCCGTGCGGCTGTAACGTTGCAAATTTCGAAATGAAAAAGGATTCTCGATTTTTGCGTTTGATGTCATTAGCGTACCCGGATTCTAAAATGGTGATAAGTATATGCGTATGCAGATCATGTCCCGGAAGATTAAAATGTAGCGATACAGGTGACTGGCGTTTATTAACAATATCTGATTTATGGCCATAAAATCTTTCACGGATGGTGTTACGTGTTTCGCCTATGTATTGTTTATTGCACAATTTGCATGTAATGAGATAGCAAACATTGAATGAGTTACAGTGAAGGGACTGCCGAATAGAGAAAACGAAACCATTAACAGTGCTACAGGTGGAGGTACATGTTGCAATAAATAAGCAAGTTTGGCAGCGGTTGCTGTTGCAAGGAGCGCAACCGGGACTCTGTTGATTATTGCGAGAGGAAGTGAGTAAGTCGCGTATGTTACGTGATCTCCGAAATGTAATAGTCGGAGCATTAGGGAAAATGTCTTTGAGATATTCATCGGCGTGGAGTATGTTTAAATGGCGTTTGAACACAGATCCTACATTACGGAGTGTGCGGTTGTAAGGTGTAATGAAAGTACATTTATTATGACTTGATGCCTTATTGGATTCACGAGAAAGCAACCTTTCCCTGTCTAGGGAGGTGGCTCTGGCTAGGGCATTGTTGATGAGATCGTCGGGATATCTACGCTCCTTGAAGTCATTGCACATGTCCTTTGCATGCTTCAAAAAATCTTGTGTATTGGAACATATGCGTTTTAAACGTGTGAGTTGTCCAAATGGAATGTTTCGCTTTTGGATATTAGGGTGATGGCTGTTGAAATGAAGGTACTGCCGTTTGTCAGTTGGCTTCTTATAGAGATCTGTCACGAGTTTACCCGACTCGAGAGAAACAGTGACGTCTAGAAAGTTGATTGAAGTACGAGAGTAGTTGCACGTGAATTTGATGGAATTGTGTCGTGAGTTAAAATGATCAAAAAATGAGAGTAGAGAGGTTTCGTCAGCTGTCCAGATGGCAAAAATATCATCAATGTATCGCAGGAATACTAATGGTGTCACTGGAAAAGACTCTAAGGCTCTTTGTTCAAAAAGGCCCATGAAGAGGTTTGCGTAATTGGGTGAAACACGGGAACCCATCGCTGCGCCCTGAACTTGGACATAATGTTTGTCGTTAAAAACAAAGTTGTTGTACTGCAAGACTAACTCAAGAAGACAGATAATGGTTTTAGTTTGAAGAAGATCAGACGGAAAGGAGGAAAGAAAAAGCTCTACAGCGTTGACACCTTCATCATGGGGAATATTTGTATATAATGACGTCACATCCATAGTTACCAGTATAGCGTTGTTGAGGTTAGGAGAACTGTTATTAATGGAATTTATTTGGGCAAGGAAGTCGTTAGTGTCCTTTACATAAGAGGGAATTTGTGGAGGAATATGCTTGATGCAGTGATCTAAGACGAGGGATATTTTCTCAGTCGGTGTATTAACACCCGAAATTATAGGCCTGCCAGGGTGGTTAATTTTGTGCATCTTAATAAGGAGATAAAAAGAACCAGGCGTGGTGTTCTTTGGCTTAATAAAGTCTGCTATATTGCGCGGGAGAGAGTTGTCTTTGGTAAGTTCTAAGATCTTCTTGTTGATTATTTGGCAGAATAATGACGTCGGGTCGCCATCAAGAGGTCTGTAAAAAGTCTCATCATCAAGGTGTTTGTTTGCCTCATCTATGTAGGCCGATGCATTCATAACGACTATTCCGCCACCTTTGTCAGCAGGTCTAATAATGATATCTTTACGTCTCTTCAGATTCATTAAGGCCGTCCTTTCTGCTTTAGATAAGTTAAAATTATTAGCGTTGTTATCAATGACAGTTAGGCATTTAATATCGTTATAAACCGCTCTAATGTAATTGTCAATCATGGGGCTTGTTTTCGACGGGTCTGGTGTCCAGCTTGAGGGTTTCTTAAATGGTGTTATCTCTGTATGTTCACTGCCGTGGAAAAACGTCTGCAGGTGCATTCTACGACCTAAGCTCAGAAGGTCATTTAGGATTTCGAAATTGTCAGTGCTGGGAGGGGTGGGCACAAAGGTGAGACCTTTGGATAACACATTTACTTCTGCTTTGTTTAATGGTACGTTAGCGAGATTGAATACCACGTTGTTTGTGGCTGAACTGGGATATGTATGAGGTGTCAAAACATCGCAAATATCAAGATCCTCAATCGGAGTGAGTTGAATGCCGTCGCGTTTCGCCTTCTTGGACTTAGTGCGTTGCAGGACGGAAAGTTTACGGACACAAAAAGAGCGCAGCTCATCCAGCTCATCCGGCGATAGTACACGGCTAAGTTGTCGAAGTTGATTGTCTGTGTCCTTAATGACATGTGAGGCTTCATTCTGTGAGATTCTGATGAGGCTTATGGAAGCATGGGTCAAGATATTGGACCAACTTTTGGAATTACGGGGAGATTGAAATTTAAATGAGGAACATGCACTCAGCAGCAAACCTTTAGGAACAACGTGTTGTCTAATACAATCGGTATAAAAATACGAGTGGGAAACAAACCTTGCTTTCTTATCTAACAATTTTCGAGCCTTCAGGAAAGAAGGGGACTTTGAATTGTCCGAGATGAGTCAACGTGAACTTGAGCTTCGTAAGTTGTACCGTGAAGTGCGGAATCCTGGTTTCTTGAAAGTGGCCCCTCTCGAAGACGAAGGGGACGTAGGCTTCGGAAGGCCGTCGTTGGACACCGGGCGAACTGGCGAGCTGGAGACAGGGATGGCACTTACAGTGGGGTGCACAGTATCCAAACGAGGACATTCACGCACACTGGGCACTGGGGGCGAAGAAGTTGAGGGCTGCACAAGAACGTAATTACCATCGGAAGAGGCGTTGCAGGTAGAGTCACATTTAAGGTCACGTGGTGCGCACTGGGTGGCATGTGGAGGCACAGACAGAAGATGATGGCTAGAATCCGACTTGCTCGGGCCTGCAAGTGGCACAACAGGGCTCAACGGGGCTGTGTATGAGACGGGAGTTGTGGCATGTTGGGCTTGAGGTTGCGGGCTCGGCGAAAGAAGGTCAAGCGGAGGAAAATCTTGGAGGTTCAGATGAAACGTATTGTTGGGCTCCAGGGGTGAGCAAACGGCGGAAGAGAAGAAACGCTTGATGCAGTTGCGATAGTGTGATGAAAGAACTTTGGCCCCGCGGAGGTTGAGGTGGTGACCGTCTAACGCCAGAAAATCCCATGGAGACTGATATAGGCGGTTGTGTCGGATGTAGCCGATGTCGTCGTTGACGATTGACAAGTACCAAAAATGTTGGTTCATGAAGTTGATGTTGCGGTTAGTCTCATAGAGAAAACGGGACTGGTCACACGACAGGTAGAGTGACGGGAGGCGAGGGGGGATGCTTGACATCACCACAAAAACGTGTGGTCGGGAGGAACGGATGTGTGACAAAAGGGTGTCAAAATGTTCCACACAGTGAAAAATGGAAGTCTCACCGACGTCGATGGATCCGACTTGGAAAACGATAGTAAACAGCTGATGCTCTTAACCGTCTTTGTTATTTTGATTCTAAAATTAAAGCTCAGTTCCTGCTGAGTACCTATACCTAATTTTAGCTCGGTTTGAGCACTTTTATTTTTTCGCTGAAAATGACAAAAAAGGTAAGCCTAACCTAACATTAAAGCTCAGTTCCTGCTGAGTACCTATACCTACTTTTAGCTTGATTTGAGCACTATTTGAGCACTTTTATTTTTTCGCTAAAACGACACAAAAGGTAAGCCTAACCTCTTGGTATTTTTTAGGTCCAAAAATCGAAGGTCCTTTCTTGGTGCCAATTTTGCGCTAAAATTAAAGCTCAGTTCCTGCTGAGTACCTATACCTAATTTTAGCTCGATTTGAGCACTTTTATTTTTTCGCTGAAAACGACAAAAAAGGTAAGCCTAACCTCTTGGTATTTTTTAGGTAAAAAAATCGAAGGTCCTTTCTTGGTGCCAATTTTGCGCTAAAATTAAAGCTCAGTTCCTGCTGAGTACCTATACCTAATTTTAGCTCGGTTTGAGCACTTTTATTTTTTCGCTGAAAATGACAAAAAAGGTAAGCCTAACCTAACATTAAAGCTCAGTTCCTGCTGAGTACCTATACCTACTTTTAGCTTGATTTGAGCACTATTTGAGCACTTTTATTTTTTCGCTAAAACGACACAAAAGGTAAGCCTAACCTCTTGGTATTTTTTAGGTCCAAAAATCGAAGGTCCTTTCTTGGTGCCAATTGTGCGCTAAAATTAAAGCTCAGTTCCTGCTGAGTACCTATACCTAATTTTAGCACGATTTGAGCACTTTTATTTTTTCGCTGAAAACGACAAAAAAGGTAAGCCTAACCTCTTGGTATTTTTTAGGTCCAAAAATCGAAGGTCCTTTCTTGGTGCCAATTTTGCGCTAAAATTAAAGCTCAGTTCCTGCTGAGTACCTATACCTAATTTTAGCTCGATTTGAGCACTTTTATTTTTTTGCTGAAAACGACAAAAAAGGTAAGCCTAACCTCTTGGTATTTTTAGGTAAAAAAATCGAAGGTCCTTTCTTGGTGCCAATTTTGCGCTAAAATTAAAGCTCAGTTCCTGCTGAGTACCTATACCTAATTTTAGCTCGGTTTGAGCACTTTTATTTTTTCGCTGAAAATGACAAAAAAGGTAAGCCTAACCTAACATTAAAGCTCAGTTCCTGCTGAGTACCTATACCTACTTTTAGCTTGATTTGAGCACTATTTGAGCACTTTTATTTTTTCGCTAAAACGACACAAAAGGTAAGCCTAACCTCTTGGTATTTTTTAGGTCCAAAAATCGAAGATCCTTTCTTGGTGCCAATTTTGCGCTAAAATTAAAGCTCAGTTCCTGCTGAGTACCTATACCTAATTTTAGCTCGATTGGAGCACTTTTACTTCTTTGCTAGAAACGACAAAAAAGGTAAGCCTAACCGCTTGGTGTTTTTTAGGTCCAAAAATCGAAGGTCCTTTCTGGGTGCCAATTTTGCGCTAAAATTAAAGCTCAGTTCCTGCTGAGTACCTATACCTAATTTTTGCTCGATTTGAGCACTTTTATTTTTTCGCTGAAAACGACAAAAAAGGTAAGCCTAACCTCTTGGTATTTTTTAGGTCCAAAAATCGAAGGTTCTTTCTTGGTGCCAATTTTGCGCTAAAATTAAAGCTCAGTTCCTGCTGAGTACCTATACCTAATTTTAGCTCGATTTGAGCACTTTTATTTTTTCGCTGAAAACGACAAAAAAGGTAAGCCTAACCTCTTGGTATTTTTTAGGTAAAAAAATCGAAGGTCCTTTCTTGGTGCCAATTTTGCGCTAAAATTAAAGCTCAGTTCCTGCTGAGTACCTATACCTAATTTTTGCTCGATTTGAGCAATTTTATTTTTTCGCTGAAAACGACAAAAAAGGTAAGCCTAACCTCTTGGTATTTTTTAGGTCCAAAAATCGAAGGTCCTTTCTTGGTGCCAATTTTGCGCTAAAATTAAAGCTCAGTTCCTGCTGAGTACCTATACCTAATTTTAGCTCGATTTGAGCACTTTTATTTTTTCACTGAAAACGACAAAAAAGGTAAGCCTAACCTCTTGGTATTTTTTAGGTAAAAAAATCGAAGGTCCTTTCTTGGTGCCAATTTTGCGCTAAAATTAAAGCTCAGTTCCTGCTGAGTACCTATACCTAATTTTTGCTCGATTTGAGCACTTTTATTTTTTCGCTGAAAACGACAAAAAAGGTAAGCCTAACCGCTTGGTGTTTTTTAGGTCCAAAAATCGAAGGTCCTTTCTGGGTGCCAATTTTGCGCTAAAATTAAAGCTCAGTTCCTGCTGAGTACCTATACCTAATGTTAGCTCGATTTGAGCACTTTTATTTTTTCGCTGAAAACGACAAAAAAGGTAAGCCTAACCTCTTGGTATTTTTTAGGTAAAAAAATCGAAGGTCCTTTCTTGGTGCCAATTTTGCGCTAAAATTAAAGCCCAGTTCCTGCTGAGTACCTATACCTAATTTTAGCTCGGTTTGAGCACTTTTATTTTTTCGCTGAAAATGACAAAAAAGGTAAGCCTAACCAAACATTAAAGCTCAGTTCCTGCTGAGTACCTATACCTACTTTTAGCTTGATTTGAGCACTATTTGAGCACTTTTATTTTTTCGCTAAAACGACACAAAAGGTAAGCCTAACCTCTTGGTATTTTTTAGGTAAAAAAATCGAAGGTCCTTTCTTGGTGCCAATTTTGCGCTAAAATTAAAGCTCAGTTCCTGCTGAGTACCTATACCTAATTTTAGCTCGATTGGAGCACTTTTACTTCTTTGCTAGAAACGACAAAAAAGGTAAGCCTAACCGCTTGGTGTTTTTTAGGTCCAAAAATCGAAGGTCCTTTCTGGGTGCCAATTTTGCGCTAAAATTAAAGCTCAGTTCCTGCTGAGTACCTATACCTAATTTTAGCTCGATTTGAGCACTTTTATTTTTTCGCTGAAAACGACAAAAAAGGTAAGCCTAACCTCTTGGTATTTTTTAGGTAAAAAAATCGAAGGTCCTTTCTTGGTGGCAATTTTGCGCTAAAATTAAAGCTCAGTTCCTGCTGAGTACCTATACCTAATTTTAGCTCGGTTTGAGCACTTTTATTTTTTCGCTGAAAATGACAAAAAAGGTAAGCCTAACCTAACATTAAAGCTCAGTTCCTGCTGAGTACCTATACCTACTTTTAGCTTGATTTGAGCACTATTTGAGCACTTTTATTTTTTCGCTAAAACGACACAAAAGGTAAGCCTAACCTCTTGGTATTTTTTAGGTCAAAAAATCGAAGGTTCTTTCTTGGTGCCAATTTTGCGCTAAAATTAAAGCTCAGTTCCTGCTGAGTACCTATACCTAATTTTAGCACGATTTGAGCACTTTTATTTTTTCGCTGAAAATGACAAAAAAGGTAAGCCTAACCTAACATTAAAGCTCAGTTCCTGCTGAGTACCTATACCTACTTTTAGCTTGATTTGAGCACTATTTGAGCACTTTTATTTTTTCGCTAAAACGACACAAAAGGTAAGCCTAACCTCTTGGTATTTTTTTAGGTCCAAAAATCGAAGGTCCTTTCTTGGTGCCAATTTTGCGCTGAAATTAAAGCTCAGTTCCTGCTGAGTACCTATACCTAATTTTAGCTCGATTTGAGCACTTTTATTTTTTCGCTGAAAACGACAAAAAAGGTAAGCCTAACCTCTTGGTATTTTTTAGGTAAAAAAATCGAAGGTTCTTTCTTGGTGCCAATTTTGCGCTAAAATTAAAGCTCAGTTCCTGCTGAGTACCTATACCTAATTTTTGCTCGATTTGAGCACTTTTATTTTTTCGCTGAAAACGACAAAAAAGGTAAGCCTAACCTCTTGGTATTTTTTAGGTCCAAAAATCGAAGGTCCTTTCTTGGTGCCAATTTTGCGCTAAAATTAAAGCTCAGTTCCTGCTGAGTACCTATACCTAATTTTTGCTCGATTTGAGCACTTTTATTTTTTCGCTGAAAACGACAAAAAAGGTAAGCCTAACCTCTTGGTATTTTTTAGGTCCAAAAATCGAAGGTCCTTTCTTGGTGCCAATTTTGCGCTAAAATTAAAGCTCAGTTCCTGCTGAGTACCTACACCTAATTTTAGCTCGATTTCAGCACTTTTATTTTTTCGCTGAAAACGACAAAAAAGGTAAGCCTAACCTCTTGGTATTTTTAGGTAAAAAAATCGAAGGTCCTTTCTTGGTGCCAATTTTGCGCTAAAATTAAAGCTCAGTTCCTGCTGAGTACCTATACCTAATTTTAGCTCGGTTTGAGCACTTTTATTTTTTCGCTGAAAATGACAAAAAAGGTAAGCCTAACCTAACATTAAAGCTCAGTTCCTGCTGAGTACCTATACCTACTTTTAGCTTGATTTGAGCACTATTTGAGCACTTTTATTTTTTCGCTAAAACGACACAAAAGGTAAGCCTAACCTCTTGGTATTTTTTAGGTCCAAAAATCGAAGGTCCTTTCTTGGTGCCAATTGTGCGCTAAAATTAAAGCTCAGTTCCTGCTGAGTACCTATACCTAATTTTAGCACGATTTGAGCACTTTTATTTTTTCGCTGAAAACGACAAAAAAGGTAAGCCTAACCTCTTGGTATTTTTTAGGTCCAAAAATCGAAGGTCCTTTCTTGGTGCCAATTTTGCGCTAAAATTAAAGCTCAGTTCCTGCTGAGTACCTATACCTAATTTTAGCTCGATTTGAGCACTTTTATTTTTTTGCTGAAAACGACAAAAAGGTAAGCCTAACCTCTTGGTATTTTTAGGTAAAAAAATCGAAGGTCCTTTCTTGGTGCCAATTTTGCGCTAAAATTAAAGCTCAGTTCCTGCTGAGTACCTATACCTAATTTTAGCTCGGTTTGAGCACTTTTATTTTTTCGCTGAAAATGACAAAAAAGGTAAGCCTAACCTAACATTAAAGCTCAGTTCCTGCTGAGTACCTATACCTACTTTTAGCTTGATTTGAGCACTATTTGAGCACTTTTATTTTTTCGCTAAAACGACACAAAAGGTAAGCCTAACCTCTTGGTATTTTTTAGGTCCAAAAATCGAAGGTCCTTTCTTGGTGCCAATTTTGCGCTAAAATTAAAGCTCAGTTCCTGCTGAGTACCTATACCTAATTTTAGCTCGATTGGAGCACTTTTACTTCTTTGCTAGAAACGACAAAAAAGGTAAGCCTAACCGCTTGGTGTTTTTTAGGTCCAAAAATCGAAGGTCCTTTCTGGGTGCCAATTTTGCGCTAAAATTAAAGCTCAGTTCCTGCTGAGTACCTATACCTAATTTTTGCTCGATTTGAGCACTTTTATTTTTTCGCTGAAAACGACAAAAAAGGTAAGCCTAACCTCTTGGTATTTTTTAGGTCCAAAAATCGAAGGTCCTTTCTTGGTGCCAATTTTGCGCTAAAATTAAAGCTCAGTTCCTGCTGAGTACCTATACCTAATTTTAGCTCGATTTGAGCACTTTTATTTTTTCGCTGAAAACGACAAAAAAGGTAAGCCTAACCTCTTGGTATTTTTTAGGTAAAAAAATCGAAGGTCCTTTCTTGGTGCCAATTTTGCGCTAAAATTAAAGCTCAGTTCCTGCTGAGTACCTATACCTAATTTTTGCTCGATTTGAGCAATTTTATTTTTTCGCTGAAAACGACAAAAAAGGTAAGCCTAACCTCTTGGTATTTTTTAGGTCCAAAAATCGAAGGTCCTTTCTTGGTGCCAATTTTGCGCTAAAATTAAAGCTCAGTTCCTGCTGAGTACCTATACCTAATTTTAGCTCGATTTGAGCACTTTTATTTTTTCACTGAAAACGACAAAAAAGGTAAGCCTAACCTCTTGGTATTTTTTAGGTAAAAAAATCGAAGGTCCTTTCTTGGTGCCAATTTTGCGCTAAAATTAAAGCTCAGTTCCTGCTGAGTACCTATACCTAATTTTTGCTCGATTTGAGCACTTTTATTTTTTCGCTGAAAACGACAAAAAAGGTAAGCCTAACCTCTTGGTATTTTTTAGGTAAAAAAATCGAAGGTCCTTTCTTGGCGCCAATTTTGCGCTAAAATTAAAGCTCAGTTCCTGCTGAGTACCTATACCTAATTTTTCCTCGATTTGAGCACTTTTATTTTTTCGCTGAAAACGACAAAAAAGGTAAGCCTAACCTCTTGGTATTTTTAGGTCCAAAAATCGAAGGTCCTTTCTTGGTGCCAATTTTGCGCTAAAATTAAAGCTCAGTTCCTGCTGAGTACCTATACCTAATTTTAGCTCGATTTGAGCACTTTTATTTTTTCGCTGAAAACGACAAAAAAGGTAAGCCTAACCTCTTGGTATTTTTTAGGTAAAAAAATCGAAGGTCCTTTCTTGGTGCCAATTTTGCGCTAAAATTAAAGCTCAGTTCCTGCTGAGTACCTATACCTAATTTTAGCTCGGTTTGAGCACTTTTATTTTTTCGCTGAAAATGACAAAAAAGGTAAGCCTAACCTAACATTAAAGCTCAGTTCCTGCTGAGTACCTATACCTACTTTTAGCTTGATTTGAGCACTATTTGAGCACTTTTATTTTTTCGCTGAAAACGACAAAAAAGGTAAGCCTAACCTCTTGGTATTTTTTAGGTAAAAAAATCGAAGGTTCTTTCTTGGTGCCAATTTTGCGCTAAAATTAAAGCTCAGTTCCTGCTCAGAATCTATACGAAATTTTAGCCCGATTGGAGCACTTTTACTTCTTTGCTAGAAACGACAAAAAAGGTAAGCCTAACCGCTTGGTGTTTTTTAGGTCCAAAAATCGAAGGTCCTTTCTGGGTGCCAATTTTGCGCTAAAATTAAAGCTCAGTTCCTGCTGAGTGCCTATACCTAATTTTAGCTCGATTTGAGCACTTTTATTTTTTCGCTGAAAACGACAAAAAAGGTAAGCCTAACCTCTTGGTATTTTTTAGGTAAAAAAATCGAAGGTCCTTTCTTGGTGCCAATTTTGCGCTAAAATTAAAGCTCAGTTCCTGCTGAGTACCTATACCTAATTTTAGCTCGGTTTGAGCACTTTTATTTTTTCGCTGAAAATGACAAAAAAGGTAAGCCTAACCAAACATTAAAGCTCAGTTCCTGCTGAGTACCAATACCTACTTTTAGCTTGATTTGAGCACTATTTGAGCAATTTTATTTTTTCGCTAAAACGACACAAAAGGTAAGCCTAACCTCTTGGTATTTTTTAGGTCCAAAAATCGAAGGTTCTTTCTTGGTGCCAATTTTGCGCTAAAATTAAAGCTCAGTTCCTGCTGAGTACCTATACCTAATTTTAGCACGATTTGAGCACTTTTATTTTTTCGCTGAAAACGACAAAAAAGGTAAGCCTAACCTCTTGGTATTTTTTAGGTCCAAAAATCGAAGGTCCTTTCTTGGTGCCAATTTTGCGCTAAAATTAAAGCTCAGTTCCTGCTGAGTACCTATACCTAATTTTAGCTCGATTTGAGCACTTTTATTTTTTCGCTGCAAACGACAAAAAAGGTAAGCCTAACCTCTCGGTATTTTTTAGGTAAAAAAATCGAAGGTCCTTTCTTGGTGCCAATTTTGCGCTAAAATTAAAGCTCAGTTCCTGCTGAGTACCTATACCTAATTTTAGCTCGGTTTGAGCACTTTTATTTTTTCGCTGAAAATGACAAAAAAGGTAAGCCTAACCTAACATTAAAGCTCAGTTCCTGCTGAGTACCTATACCTACTTTTAGCTTGATTTGAGCACTATTTGAGAACTTTTATTTTTTCGCTGAAAACGACAAAAAAGGTAAGCCTAACCTCTTGGTATTTTTTAGGTAAAAAAATCGAAGGTTCTTTCTTGGTGCCAATTTTGCGCTAAAATTAAAGCTCAGTTCCTGCTCAGAATCTATACGAAATTTTAGCCCGATTGGAGCACTTTTACTTCTTTGCTAGAAACGACAAAAAAGGTAAGCCTAACCGCTTGGTGTTTTTTAGGTCCAAAAATCGAAGGTCCTTTCTGGGTGCCAATTTTGCGCTAAAATTAAAGCTCAGTTCCTGCTGAGTACCTATACCTAATTTTAGCTCGATTTGAGCACTTTTATTTTTTCGCTGAAAACGACAAAAAAGGTAAGCCTAACCTCTTGGTATTTTTTAGGTAAAAAAATCGAAGGTCCTTTCTTGGTGCCAATTTTGCGCTAAAATTAAAGCCCAGTTCCTGCTGAGTACCTATACCTAATTTTAGCTCGGTTTGAGCACTTTTATTTTTTCGCTGAAAATGACAAAAAAGGTAAGCCTAACCAAACATTAAAGCTCAGTTCCTGCTGAGTACCTATACCTACTTTTAGCTTGATTTGAGCACTATTTGAGCAATTTTATTTTTTCGCTAAAACGACACAAAAGGTAAGCCTAACCTCTTGGTATTTTTTAGGTCCAAAAATCGAAGGTTCTTTCTTGGTGCCAATTTTGCGCTAAAATTAAAGCTCAGTTCCTGCTGAGTACCTATACCTAATTTTAGCACGATTTGAGCACTTTTATTTTTTCGCTGAAAACGACAAAAAAGGTAAGCCTAACCTCTTGGTATTTTTTAGGTAAAAAAATCGAAGGTCCTTTCTTGGTGCCAATTTTGCGCTAAAATTAAAGCTCAGTTCCTGCTGAGTACCTATACCTAATTTTAGCTCGGTTTGAGCACTTTTATTTTTTCGCTGAAAATGACAAAAAAGGTAAGCCTAACCTAACATTAAAGCTCAGTTCCTGCTGAGTACCTATACCTACTTTTAGCTTGATTTGAGCACTATTTGAGCACTTTTATTTTTTCGCTAAAACGACACAAAAGGTAAGCCTAACCTCTTGGTATTTTTTAGGTCCAAAAATCGAAGGTTCTTTCTTGGTGCCAATTTTGCGCTAAAATTAAAGCTCAGTTCCTGCTGAGTACCTATACCTAATTTTAGCACGATTTGAGCACTTTTATTTTTTCGCTGAAAATGACAAAAAAGGTAAGCCTAACCTAACATTAAAGCTCAGTTCCTGCTGAGTACCTATACCTACTTTTAGCTTGATTTGAGCACTATTTGAGCACTTTTATTTTTTCGCTAAAACGACACAAAAGGTAAGCCTAACCTCTTGGTATTTTTTAGGTCCAAAAATCGAAGGTCCTTTCTTGGTGCCAATTTTGCGCTGAAATTAAAGCTCAGTTCCTGCTGAGTACCTATACGAAATTTTAGCCCGATTGGAGCACTTTTACTTCTTTGCTAGAAACGACAAAAAAGGTAAGCCTAACCGCTTGGTGTTTTTTAGGTCCAAAAATCGAAGGTCCTTTCTGGGTGCCAATTTTGCGCTAAAATTAAAGTTCAGTTCCTGCTGAGTACCTATACCTAATTTTAGCTCGATTTGAGCACTTTTATTTTTCGCTGAAAACGACAAAAAAGGTAAGCCTAACCTCTTGGTATTTTTTAGGTAAAAAAATCGAAGGTCCTTTCTTGGTGCCAATTTTGCGCTAAAATTAAAGCTCAGTTCCTGCTGAGTACCTATACCTAATTTTTGCTCGATTTGAGCACTTTTATTTTTTGGTTGAAAACGACAAAAAAGGTAAGCCTAACCTCTTGGTATTTTT